>NC_135487.1:93669559-94317192 GCF_052094955.1 Ictidomys tridecemlineatus
CCTGTAAGTATCAAATGGTTTTAGGTTAACTTATCAAACTTGCTAAGTTTACTTATTTAAATCCTCAACGTGTTGAAATAATGAACTCAAGAAATGTGCTTAGTGGTTTATTTTGTTGTTGTTGTTGTTGTTGTTGTTTTCTATTTGTATGGGCCTTGAATTATAAAGCAGTACTGAAATCTTGTCATTTTGGCTGCAACTTTTTTCCCTTATATTTGTTTTCCTAATATATTTGGTTTTGTTATTTTGTCTAGGAGAATTTTTAGTTTAACTCACAAAAGGCTTTTAAGTTATCTTTAATCAAAACTATCCATTTTTACTTATCTCTTCTCTCCATTCAAATTTTAATCAGACAAACACAATTTAATAAACATTCCTTCTATTTTCTTTTGGGCTTATGGGTTTTTTAACTGTTATATCTGATGCAAGGTAAAAATCACTTAGGTTTTTAAAAAATTGTTGCACTCTAAATTCAAGTTGAATATGTTTATGGTAATGCCTTTTTCAGTCATTGAAATTGTTTTTTAATAGTAGGACCTACATCTAGGGATTATTGTTGAATTTATCTTCCTACACATTCACTTAACTACTGTAGTTTTTGTTTTAATATTTATTAGTTTTTTCTTACCACCTTACTTTCTAACCAATTCCCTACTCTTCATTTTTCAGAATTATCTTATATATTCCCAACTTGGCATTCTTATGTATTTTTCATATCCAAAAACTATTAGTCTTTTTCACTGTTGTGTACATTTGACAAAAACTAACATAATTACAATATTTAATTTTATGTAATAACATAGAATGCTTGGGATTTTTTTTTGTTTGTTTAATCTGTTTTTTGTTTGTTTTCATTTACTTGCTGCATTTCTTCCTAATTTTTATGTTTTTGTTGCTCAAAGCTATTTTGGTTCAACTGATAGCCTATAAGTCAAAATAAGAAATTCAAATATAAGGCTTAAAAGGTCCATGTGAAAGTATTTATGAGAACATGTGTACACACACACACACACATACACACATACACATATAAATACATATATATGTGTGTGTGTGTATATATATATATATATATATATATATATATATGTTTTGAACTAAGGAAGTTTTAATGTGAGTCATATGAATACACTTATTAAATGTGGTGATGAATGTATATATAGGAATATATAATAATATATATGCAAATATACCATTGATAATTGTTATGACAAAATTCAAGTAATATTATATTACAATGTATGCTTTTATATAAAATTAAGTTTAGGTTTAGGATAAATTGTATCTAGGAATATATAATGATGTATATACCATTGGTATATACATTGGTAATTGAACATAGAACTCAAATATACTGAATATTCATATGATTATATATGCTGACAGGTATAATTAGGTTTAGGTATAGTGGTAAGATTTTGTACTAAAGTTTGGGTTTAGTTAAGATAGAGGGTGAGGGAATGAATCTGTATATTGAAAAACATCAATATTCATAAGAATGTATGCTTCAAAATATGTATCAAATCTTCTATAAACATGTTTTAAAATAAGGAAGTGTTTTATGTGATACTTATGAATACACTGAAAAAATTCTCTGTATAGGGGTCTCTCACACTCTCTGAGATGTTGTATTCTGTCTAAGTAAGACCTTGTGAAGAAGCTGCCTTTCTACTTTCTTTGTTTCATGCCACAGAGCAGCCAGAAACAGGACCACCTCTATTCTACCATCTTGGATCTGCCCAAATAATTTTATTAGGGAGAACTGAGAAGACCCTTCTAAAGTGATGGTGATAATAGAAGGATTATGCCCCTGTTAAACCTCTAAAAACCTATACATTGAGAATGTGTAGCTCATCTGACCCCTGTAGTTACAATGAGAGATAGCCCCTTTTGCTACCTTGCTTAGACGAAGATAACACCTTCCAGATGGCAATAGACTCTATATGTGTAGGTATGGGTGCCCCATGGACAACAGGGAATTAACAGGCTTTCAAAATCATGTAAAGTTCCCCTAACATAGAATGTGTTATGCAATTACTTAACTCCCCATCTCATGGTATCTCCAAACAAGAATGTTCTATTTATTGAACCTGTGAATAGACATCAATAACTTTTGTGTTCTTTCCATGTCTGGAGATTCTAGGGCATGTTATCTCTATGGATGTCAACTACACTTATAACAATATAGAGCTAATATTAATAGTTTGCCTCTTTGACCCCCCACCAACCTCTGTACTCAAGAAAATGGCTCCGGGAAACATTTTTGTCTCAGCACTTGCTATCTAAACATCCCAGACATACACAGGAAAGTTGACATCTCTTTCTGATAGCTGATGTCTGTCTTTGTGCCTGATCACTAGATGGTTTCAATGACAGATGGGGACATCAGAAATGGATTTTCTGAAAGTGCTTAGGAAAGGGAGAACTGTGATCCATACTAGACCCTCTTTCTATTTTAGTTCCCCACCCAAGAGGCCTCTCCCCAGGGACTCTTGAATGGAGAGGTGAGCCCCAACATGCCAGAGGTGCATCAGATGCACACGTGGAGTCAAGATCCCAAAGAAAAACTTGTCTTGGAATGCAACTAGATCCATACTTTGATGGTGACAGCAAAGTCAGCCTGAGCCTTTCCTACACCAACTAGAGCTTTATGGTCAATACTAATTCTGCAAAATAATGAATACTCTTCCACGGTAGGGAAGGAAAGGGGAAGAGGAAGCCCCAATACAAGTGTTGGTTGTCAGAGTGTTGATGCCTCTCCATGTTCTCTTAGGGTCAGATTGAAATCTGAGATTCTTCAATATGATTAGGTGAGCAGGATTGGAATTAGTATCAGAACTGCTCTCAGGTCCTGAACTGTCCTTAGCCAGGTGGATTTTGTAAGTATTTATATCTCAATTCCCTTATTTCAGAGACCTGATAAATAATATCTACATTTATACATGTGTGGTATCATTAATTAAATAATTTTCATAGTGATAATTCTGTAAAAAAATTGTCCAATAAAAGCATTCACTATTTAATATCAAGTCATTAGGTCTTTCTGACAATATAAAACAAAATGTTGTCTAGGAATTTTTTCATCTAATATAGAACATTTTTTTCAGTAACAGTGTATAAATCCTAGGTCCACAACTCTGAGTCATGACATATCCAGCTCATTTTTCTTCTTTTCCACTCTCTTTGAAATAAAGTACAACCTCACAAAGAAAGTGCAAAGATTGGTCTCCCTGATGATTCCATACTCAGTCCATTCTCTCTATCTGTCTCCATGGCCATGTCCTTAGTTTCCTTCTCAACCAAAGTCCACTTTACTCAGATGTGAATATTGAGCTTTCAGCCCTCTACGCCAAATTCTTCTCGGTAATGATCATCTAACTCTCTGGTGTTCACTTCAGGTGGCGCCCTCATCTGAGATATAAGACCCTCAGTGCAGGAGGAGGCAAGTGTCATGGCAGATAAGGAGCACCTGCCTTGCACAAGGACAGCTGTCTTGAAAGAGCTCAGTAAGCATCAGGGGTGCATTGTTCTTGACACACATATGATAACATATACTGGTGAACACCTTTTCTTCCCACTGGCCTTCTACTTCTCCATGGGTTACCACAATCTCTGAAAGACTTATCCCATGGCTCATTTTTTTGTTCACCTGCACAACTCCTACAGATACCAGAGCATGAACCCAGCTCCAGTGAAGATTTTGTAAGGATAGTTTGAAACCTCTGTTTAGTCCCACATACCTTCACACTCTTTCCTTGTTGTTATCTAGTAGGGAATATGCTTTTCATGACATCTCTCTCTCTCATTCTTCTAATATTTGTAAAGATTTTCTATTTTCAAGTGACTGTAATAATAATTACATAACGTCTCTTCTGTATTCCTATATAATATCTTTGTTTGGACAAATATCAGTACATACATGATACCTACATGGGGGTTATTATATATAATGGGTATTTGTGAAGCATATTATTCTTATGCAAGTTTTGTAAAATTCATAGGTTTTCTCTTATTTTTATTAATAGTGGTCTCCTCCTACTTTGATTTCACTTGATTACTTATTTTCTCCTTCCTGCCCATAGTACAAACTATACCAAGTATGATTTCCTTGTCTTTGTAGTATAAACCTGGGAGCTAATGGTTTTTAACAATCTTATTTTACTTGAATACTTTTTTACAAAATGGGAGAAACTTTACCTCCCAGCAAGAGTATCATCACTGGATATGTAAAAAGCAACAATAACAGTAGAAATATTCAGCTCTTTCTAGACTTTATCCCATTCCTGAACTCCCTTGTCCAAGACTACTTTCTTGATTTGATGAACTTCTTGTGTGGAAGAGTTTATTATAGTAAAGTCATAAAAAAATGAATTCTGTTTGTAAAGTAAACAAAAAGAAGACAGATTCAAGGTGCAAAGGCAGAATGGCAGAATTCCCCTTGTCTAAGCTGCCAGCTTTATTAATATTAATAGGTTACATTGGGTCACTGGCATCAGTTCACTAGTTCATTGTGTCATTAGGCAGGTTACATAGTTAGCAACACTATGCAGCTTATTCCTCAGTTATATACTACATTTGCTGTGTGAAATGTTAGGAGCTTTGTGTAGCTCTCAAGAAAGTCTGTTGTTTAAAGTTGCTGTTATGTAGACAGGTTAAGGTGCAGCAAAACTTGGTGAAACATTGCATCTGTGAAACAAGAGAATTTCTTTATTCCCAGAAGTTGTATGCCTGAGATCAAGGTCAAGGCTAATAAGACTCTAATACAGAGCCTCCTAATGCTGGGCATTTGTATAGCAGCCAGGCATTTCCTATTTGCCAGGCATTCTGTGTTTGCACAGAAACTTCCTTAGCCACCAAGCATGCCACACTCATGAAGCTGTTAGAGACCCCAATCCAAAACACATAAACCTTACACCTGTTGTCTCTGGTTTTCTTTTCAAATAAAAAGTTGATTTGCCTCTCATGCTGACTCATTTTATGTCATAGAAAAAATTCAAAGGAAAACATGCAGATTTATGGCTTAGATCTGCAGCCTCTCTGTTGATCCACCTGTGTGTAACTTTTTAGAATACAAGATAAAATAATAATAGCTGCATTGAAACAGTGCACAGAAAACAATACCACCTACCATTACAAATAATAAAAATGAGTATTTCCTTTATAATTTTTAAAGCAAAAACAGCAGTTTACATCTAACCACATGAACTCACAGCCTTTTAATAAAATCAACACCACAACTTCGAGTTTTACATGAGGTTCATTACTTTAATTAGGTAAAATCTTCCAATATATCTCTTCAGTCTCACAACCATGAAGGCTACAGAATGGTAAATCACCTTGGAAATGCAGAAACTGATGGTTATTTAGACTGTATTCCCTCATTCTTGATACTGGTATGGAATACTATGAAGAAATCTTTCTCAAAGGAGAACTTGGGGAAGGAAAAAGAGGAAGGCAGGAGAATACAGTAATGAACAATGTCATACTTTTACATGAGGTGTTAAACTGTCCAGAAAGAGTGTCCTCAAAATAATCCATCTTCTGACATGGTGCAGAGTCAACTGCGGTTTGACAATTTCTGCCCTGACCTCTCACCTCTGACTCCCATCAGGGTGAAGGCAAATGAGCATGACTACACTCTGAGTTTCCTCTGGGTTGTGGACAGAGACTTGTCTTTATCAGGCTGTGCCTGATTTATACTAGAGGGCTCTGGAGGCTGTACCTGGTGGACCTGCAGGTTCATTTTCAACTGGAATTACTCAGGTTTCAGCCATTTTTAGGTTAAGGCCATGCTTACAGCTAGCCTGGACCACATCAGGGAGTACCCACAGACATCCTCATTAGGACTTGCTGCCAGGTGACATAGCACATTGGGGGCACAGGTAACACCTTAGGCATTAACCCCAAACCACATCAGGAGGCAGAAAAATACATTTGACTTTTTCATTCTTATCTACTGATGCTGGACCCTGCCTTACTTGGAGACTCCCAAGTTGGGTGGAAGATTCCTTGACACAGGAAAGGCTATTATTCCGAGGCCAACTAAACTACACCTCAGCTACAAGCAAAACCTAACACATATTACCTATCTTTATATGTGTGTATGCAATATCCCTAACATATTCTATTACCCCTGAAGAGTCCTGCTTGCCTCCCTCACCAGAGTTTTTGAGAATTCAGAGAAAGGGAACATGATGGAGATGTAGAGACTGCTCTGTAGCTCTGGGTTTGGGTGTTACCTGTCAGGCTGGGACAGTCTACCCATTGCTTTATTTAGTGAATCATATCTATGGAAAATCATTTGTCCTCCTGCCTCCTAAACCACTTGAGTTGGCGAGATTATTGGTGTGTGCCACCACACCCAGCAAAAGAGTATAATTTATAGGCACACATATAAATATTTCCATCATCAGAAAATAGAATTGCAATCAATTAGAATGAAATAGGAATCCAATCTCCTTGGTGAAGAAAGTGGCTGGGGCTCGAACTGGGCTTGATCCTCAGCAGCACATAAAAATTAATGAATAGTTACCTGGGGATATACTTCTGTTATTAGAGTGCTCTCCTCACATGGATTCAATCACCAGATAAATAAATAGATAAATAAATAAATTATATTGTCCATATAAATCTTAAAAAAATTAAACAAATCAATACAAGTGGGGCATGTGAGCCTACACCTATAATCCCAGGGGCTCTGGAGACTGACTCATGAATATCAAGGGATTAAAGCCAGCCTCAGCAAGAGCAGGTGCTAAGTAAGTCAGTGAGACCCTGTCTCTAAATAAAATACAAAACAGGGCTAGGGATGTGGCTCAGTGGTAGAGTACTTCTGATTTCAATACCTGGTACTGAAAATGAAAGGAATTTGAAAATGACATAAACCAAAATTAAAATCCTAATATTCAGTATAAAGGCAAAACCACACTGAGAGGCAAAATCAAAGGCCTAAGTTGGTTCATGAGAAAAGACAGGATAGAAATTGTTCCTGAATACACACAGGTGAGGAGGGAAGGTGCTGTTTCTTAGGCCAGTGAGGGACTTACAGGGAACTAGCCAGGTGTGCAGATGCTCTGAGCTTCCGCAGGTCAGAATGTGTCTCCTCAGGCTGCAAGACCCTTGTGTTTCTCTTCTGGCTCTGCAGAAACTTTTATGAACCTCTCTGGCCACGCCCCCACCTCCATCTGATTGACCAGCATCCAATCAGAAAGCAGTATGTGATCACCTTCCCCAGTCTCCACCCACGTAATCACGAGGGGTTTTCTTTCTGGCATTACTCTATTGAATCTGATGGTCATGCAAGAGCAAAGAATCAGCAGATGTGAGAATCAGTGATGCCTTTCTCCATGCACTCCCCAGCATGGACTCAATATTGTCTATATGTGACCCTCCTGTTTCTACTGTGAGACATAAAAGTACTTAATCCCTAATGTAAGAAAAACACTACTGGAAAATACCTTTCTATAGGAATCTTTGCCATATCAAAATTATTTGAAAAAAAAATAATTTTCAAAAATATTTTGAAAATTCCAGAGACAAAACAGCTTTTTGAAGACAGGAGTGTCATCCACAAAGATCACAGAATGGAAACCATGTTTCCAACAGTGACACAAGTGTCAAGTTAACTTGTAGTAAATCTTAGTACACTAAGAATGGTAGAGCACAAAGGAGGATAGAATCAGTCTTCTAGACTTAGGGCAAGATTTCTTCTGTCTCTCTGTACTGGGGATGAAACACATTGGCTCTCTTCCACTGAGCCACATCCCCATCCCTTTTTATTTTTTGCTTTTATTTGGAGGCTGAGTATCACTAAATTGCTTAGGTCCTCTCTAAGTTGCTGAGGCTGGCCTCAAACTTGCCATCCTCCTTCCCTAAGTCTCCTGAATTGCTGTGATTACAGGCAAGAGCCACCATGCCCCATCAGACTTGGGAAAGTCTGAAAGCCACTGAGGGTGGAAGCGGCGGGAAACTTGGGATGTTGGAGAGAAAGACACAGGGTTGGACAGAAGGTGTCCTTGACTTCAGGGAGGCCACCAAGTAGAGAGCCTTTTTTCAGAATCAGAGACTTTTCCAGGGCACATGTCTCAGAAAACCTTGGTCACAGGCACTTTCCAAGGCCTTTAGCCTGGGAGTAGAACAGAAGTAAAGGAAAATTTCAAGAGTCTGAGTGAAATGAAATTCTAAAATTGAGGAAGGAGGGACAGAAAAAGAAGAAATGCTATGATGAGCAACGTGAGGTGAGCACTTCCAGAAAACATGTGGAAGGAATGGTTCGATGGGTGGTGGTGAGACAATTGCATTTCTGTTTTTTCTGTCTGTATTTGTTTTAGTCAGGTTTATGGTGCTTTGACTCAAACACCAAACTACAACAACTACAGAGGAGGAAATGTTAATTTGGGTGTCTTGGTTTCAGCGGACTCAACCCAGAGACAGCACCTCCAAGTTGAGACTGAATCTCATGGCAGAAGTGTGTGGCAGAGGAAGAGGCTCACATTACCAGAAAGTAGAGAGAGAGAGAGAGAGAGAGAGATAGCCACTTGCAGATACAAACTGTATACCCATATTCACACCCCAAAAATCAGCTTCCTCCAGCCACTGCCCACCTGCCCCTATTATCCCCAGTTAATCCCACCAGGGATTAATTCACTGGCTTGGTCAAGGCTATAAACCAATCATTTCTTCTCCAAAAATATTGTCACATATAAGCTGTTGGGAGACACAGCATCTAAACCGTGATGGTCTTTTGGCGTATCTTCTTGGAGAATATCCCTGCTCACATCACATAATCATATGTTAGTTGGATAATTACAATTGGCTAAGGTTATATTTGGTTTCTATTTCATGTAATAACTCGCCATAAATGAAACACATTTAATTTCATGTGTGTGTGCAGCTATATAGGGTTAAGGCTACATCCAACACTGTCTCTGTTTTTTATGCTCCTCAGTATTTGAAATCTACTCTCTGATTTAATTTTAAGTTTCTCTGGAATTTGTCTGTGTGTCACCAGCTCAAAGGGTGACTTCATGCCACAGCCCTGACTTTTCTTATTACCCCTGACTTGGTGCACAAGGCAGGACAAAATTAAAGTCAACTTAAGTCACAACAGAAATTGGCTCTCCAAAGAACAAGTGTAGTCAGACAAAATAGGGCCGGAATGCAGCACCCCCAAAGAAAGATTAGTCAGTGCACCATCCAGGAGAGAAAGGGAGACAGGGTGTCAAAGGCAGCTTTGAATCAGTTTTCACAGGCTCCACAGATTCAGTACCAAGAGTGGCCTCAGTTCAAAAACAATAGGTGGTGTCTGGCCAGGTGTCCTCTTAGAAAACATGGAGGGGTGAGGGTTTGGGTGGATTTTATGCACAGCTGAGGTTGGGGCTGACTGGTTTGTGATAGTTGCTGCCATCAGGCAGGGCTGCCCAGAGACCTTCACTTGGCAGCACCCTGCTTGCCCTTTATCAGGATTTGACACAGTTACTGCCTATTGATTTGAGCACCATTTAAGTTTCCTTCTTGGGATGAAGATTTTTTTTTCTCTGGATGTATCACATAGTGGTTAGGGTTTGATTCTATCTCAGTGCCAGGATAGATTTTTCCTGTTTGGTCAAGTCTCTCATTGGAGGGAATTAATAGATGACTAGGAATCAATGTTGAAACTCACTAAGCCACATTTGAATAAAAGGTGAGTTTGGAAGGAGTGGTTCTCAGAGTCCCTCCCCCAGGAAATCACTTTTAAATTCAATTTTGCCTGTTCAGTAAGCCTTGGGTATTTTATCTCCAAGCTCTGGCCTTTACTGTTCTGTAAAGAGTTAGACTTTTGCAGAAATTTTATGAGTAGAGGTGATCAGTTTTTGAAAATATTTAGGCCCTGAATTTATGTATTTTTATTTTTTATTTATTGACACTGGGGTTGAACCCAGGAGAGCTTTACCACTGAGCTACATCCTCAACTTTTTTTCAATTGTATTAATTAATTATTTAGTTAATTAAATTTTTAATGTATTCAGTTTGGGTGCCAAGGTTTGAACCCAGGGGAACTACACCACTGAGCTACATTTGGAGCCCATTTAAAAAAAAATTTTTTTTGAGACAGGTTCTCACTAAATTACTGAGACAGGCATTGAATTTGAGATCCTTCTGCCTCAACCTGCTAAATAGATGGTGTTATGTTAAGTTTGAATTTCAAATCAAAACAGAGCTTTACTTACTTGACTAGGGACTGTCACCCACCACAGAGTCTGAAGCTCTGTGATAGGACAGCAGTTTTTGATACACCCAAAGACATTATAAGCACAAAATCTACAACTCAGTGACTTGCTTATCTTCATGTAAGCAAGCCAATTATAAAAATTAAAACATTAATAAGTGGGGCCTCTGGGCTCTAGGCAGGATCAAAATTTTCCAGTCAGCAAGCCAGCACATTAGCTTTGCAGTTCAGTTGAGCAGGGTCCTGGTTTCAAGCAGGTGCTAGACAATCACATCCTGAATTTGGGTGGGGTTGTGGAGATGAGAATCTACTGCAAAGTCATGGAGACCCACAATAGCATCAATCCCAGGATATAGCTCTCCACTACCACCAGTGCATCCTGAGTAGGGTACAATTTGTTGTGTACAAAGTATAGAAATGCAATTTTTTGAAAAATAAGAAAACAGCTGTCATTTCAGTTTCTGAGAAAGAGCTCTTATAACAGTCATTCATAGGAGGCAACAAAATGAAGTCTCAGGCCTGCCTATTGGAGGTCTTGCTTTATAATTGCCTTATCTCAATTTACAAGATTTTATATGCATCATTTGTATTTTTTAGTAATCTGGAACCCATAACTGACAAAATTATTGATTGTATTTATCACTTCACACCACAGCAGATAGAATTAAAAGTGTTCATAACCACACCCTGTTTTGAATTCCAATTTTCAAAAAGTAGAGCATTTGCCTAGCATGCATGATGCCCTGAGTTTGAACCCTAGCAACAATAAAGAAATGAATAAATAAATACATAGATAAATAGATATATAGATAGACAGATTGATAGATGAGAGATCTGTGTTCAAATAAACTTGTTAGTGGGTTTTTTCTTTTTAATCAATTAATCTGATTTTAGTTATGTTCAGGGCAATAATCCAAATGATAACTCTTTTTTTAGAGAGAGAGAAAAAGGAATAGAGAGTGAGAGAGAGAATTTCTAAATATTTATTGTTTATTTTTTGGCAGATACAACATCTTTATATATACATGATGCTGAGGATCAAACCCAGGGCAGCATGCAAGCCAGGTGAGCACGCTACCACTTGAGCCAAATCCTCACCTAAATGATAATTATTGATGCTAAACATTTAGAATCATCATGGTTAAAAATCTGTTGGGAATTTATGATGACCAGTTATTAACAAGGTGATTTGATTGACATACCTTTTAATATAGTGTCCAGAATTATGTCTAAAAACTTATCAGATGTTTTATGAATTTTTGCCATTTTAAAGCAAATATTAATAAAATATCTAAATAAATATAACTTGATAAAGTTGTGTCATATTTGACAGGAATTCCCATCATATCAAATTAGGCTATTTGTGTTAATGTCTCTCTTCTTGAGATCCCTTGAGCAAATATGGAGTTCTCTAGAACATCCCAATGTTAGCTCAAGGTCAAATGACAATACAGACTTTCATCATACAGAAGTTAGTGAATAATCTCAAAAAGTTTAAACCACTTAATGAAACCTGGGGTCCCAGATCATAATAAAAAATAAGTCATTTAACTAGAGTGATTAAAGATACTTAAAGTGAATACAGAATTTATGTCCTATGAAATAATACTTCAACTTTTAACAGAAATGATTTAGTTTTGCTTTTCCAGTGTAACCAGAGAACTTGATAAAACCAACTTGAAGCCTAAAAACTTACTCTCCTCTTCTCCAGTACTGAGCATTGAATCAAGAGCTAACTACCAGTTCTCTTTGATTTATTTTGAAACATGCTTGCCAAATGTTCAAGTCTCCACTGAATTGTGCCATCCTCCTTCCTCAATCTACTGAGAATCTGGAATTACACCTCACCTGGCTTAAAAAAAGCAGCTGTTTGAGAGATGTTCAATTGGAACATTCCACATGGAAGCCATTACAGTTTTTAATTGTCTTTGGAATCATTGCCCACCAGTTTCAAAATTTGCCTGAGAATGAACCATAATAGATTCCACTGCAGTGCAGAAGAAAGGCTCTTCTTATTGGAAGTTGCAGGTGAATTCTGTGTTTTATTAATCTCTTGAGAGCCAATGATAAAAATCCTGTGATCTTCTTTGGAAAGTTAGGAGTTTAGAAGCCATTATTTGGTGTAATGTTGTGGTTTTGGCAGAGTCCTCTTGAAAGTCTATTATCAAACTATCAAGCTCAAGGACCTTCACCTGCATGTTCCCCTGCCCTCCACTTTTGTGAGGTTTTAGTACATAAATTTCATTTTGATTCCGCAGTCTTTCACAGTAGCATCATCAGCTGGGACACTGTGACCACGGAATATTCTAAGCCATTACATGGTCAGTCTTGGTTCCCTTGAGTTGTTAGAATCTTATGGCAATCACTTGGCATGCATGAGGCTGCTGGACTCTCTCTTTCTCTCTCTCTCTCTCTCTCTCTCTCTCTCTCTCTCTCTCTCTCTCTGTGTGTGTGTGTGTGTGTTTGTGTATGTATGTAGTACCAGGGATTATGTACCTGGGGCAGTCTACTACTAAGCTATACCCACAACACTTATATTTTTATTAGAGACAGGGTCTGACTATGTTGACCAGGCTGGCTTGGAATCTGTGATCTTCCTGCCTCAGCCTCCCAAGTATCTGGGATTGTAAGTGTGCACCTCAGTACCTGGTCATAGAGCATTTAAAACAATCAAAAGATTACATTGCACCTGGGAGCATGTGCCATAAGTAATAGGAGAATAATAGCCTCAGTCTGCAAAATTCCTCTGGGTGAATGTTATACAGATACCAAGACCCTTAAATAACTCTCAGACCACAAATTGCCATTCCAATTAAGCCTTTATAGCTGGACAGCAGCAATATAATCAAATCAGTGGATTAATCTATCAAATGGATATATTTCTGTGTGTGTGAGTGTGTGTGTGTGTGTGTGTGTGTATATATATATTATGTTAATCAGCATGTTTTAAAACCTAGATATCTATTAACAAAAGGCAGTTTCAGAAGCCCTCTCTGGCTGCTACGTTCCTCTGACAATGACTGGTTTTAGCTGGGTTTCCATAACCCAAGTATGTGCCATCCGAACCAGAACACAATTCAACTTTCCTCCTCTGGGGTTTTTATGAATCTTCTCCAAAGCTTTTGTTTGTCCAAGGCTTTTTCCAAATTCAAAGGGTCCTGTCCGTTTTGTCCTACAGTCTTTCAGTCTGATACCTTGTCAGGACTCTCCAGATAATCTTATGACCCAAGCCACTGGAGTGAAAAAAGGTGTGGGGGGATGACCAGAATGTTTGGCTGGGAGGTGCTCACAGAAGGCACATAGAAGACCACTAATAACCTGGAACTAGGGGAGAGCAGAGAGCTGGGGCTGGAGAGGTGGCCCCATTCAGGGCTTGCTAAGTGGCAATTGGAAGGCTTGGGCAGTGTTGGAACTAAGCCTGAGGTCTGTTTCCATTTCCAGAAGGCTGTTGAGAGGACCATGCTCCCTAGAGGGAATTAACAAGAAACAGAGACAGCATCAGAGGAATCATTGCCACCAAGGTGAAAAAGACTGGCTTGCACGTGAGTGACCATGAGCAGCTTGGCAGACCATGGAGGTGACCCTGCGCAACTTGACCAGAGCTTGCTCTTTTGCATCATAAAGAGGAATAAATCTTCTCTGGGCAGGAAAGAAATCTACAGTGTCAAGTGTAATAAGATTGGCCTTTGGGGGAGTCTGGGATTTGAGGCCCTTTGTTCCCAGAGGCCACATGCAGCTAGGCTCTGCCTGCACCAGGGGTAACAGGAGCTCTAGTCCAGGAAGAAAAAACACCCAGCAGGAAAGCCAGATTCAGCAACAAATTGGGTCCAGTTTTCTAGTTTTGTCTCCCCATTGCCCTCCAAGTTGCCTCTACCCAGGTGCACCACCAGCCCCTACACACCTTCCAATAAAAAAAACAAACAAACATAAAATCACTTTTAGGGGTGGGGGAGATTGGTTTTGCATTAATTTTCATGGCTACTCTCCACAGTCAGTGCCAATCACAGAAAAGTGTAATCTGAAGCAAGAACCACCTAAAAATCAGTGTCAAAAAAGCCAGTAGGGGGCAGGCTTTTCCCAGTGTATCCCCTTTTCAATCAAGTGACATTATATTGCTGGGTTTTAGAGCAAGATGTCATTGTGCCCAGTAGAGGGAATGGGCAGCTTGTGGGTAGACTCTGCCTTAGGTCAGGGTTGTCCATTTGCCCTTAGCTGTTGTTATTTTCTTTCTCTTTTCCTCCTCCTCCGTAGTCTCTTTCTACCCTTCTTTTTCCTCCCCGTTCTTCATCATCTTCTTTTTTGGTACTGGTGTTTGAACTCAGGGTACTTAACCAATGAGACACATCCCCAGCTTTTTTCAATTTATATTGAGGCCAGATCTCACTAAGCTGATAATGGCCTTGTTAAGTTTCTGAGCAAGGCTTTGAACTTTTGAGCCTTTTGGCCTCAGCCTCCTAAACCACTGTGATTACAATCATGACCCACCAAATCAGGTTCCCAGCCGTGTCTTATGCTGAGACAGGATCTCACTTTGTTATCCATACTAATCTGAAACTCATCATCATCCTGCTCCAGCCTCTTGAATAGCTGGATTACAGACAGCTACCAACATGCTCCGTTTAAATGCAAGCAATGCTAAAAGCCACATATAATATTTGAGAACATTTGCCAGTAAAAGATGAAAAATGCTAACTCTGAGATGAGGCTTGATTGTCATGTGTATCTTGTACATGTGACAGCGTGCCACTTTGGAGTGTAGTCCTGAATAAGAAATAGATCACAATTAAGTCCAGCATATAAAAAAAATATTGTGTCATTTCAGGTTTGGTGACCTGCACCTGTAATCCCAGCTTCCTGGGAGGCTGAAGCTGGTGGATTCAGAGTTCAAGCAACGCCCTTGGCAATTTAACAAGACACTGTCTGAAAATACAAAATGAAAATGCCTGGGATGTAGCTGCAATAGATCATCCCTGGGCTTCAATACCTGGTAAAATACACCCACACATACTTGCAAAGGTGAAATAAACAAATTTAGCATAGTGTGGTGGCACGTGTCTGTAATTCCAAAGACTTGGGGCTGAGGCAGAAGGATCAAATTGTTTAAGCAAGGATTAAGTTGCTTCAGCAATTTAATGAGACCCTAAGCCACTCAATTAGACCCTGTCTCAAACTGAAAATATATAAATGAAAAGCAGATGTAGCTCTGTGGTGTAGTGCACCTGGTTCAATCTTAAGAAACTAAACCAAAACCAAACCAAAACAAAAAATACAACAGAAAAAGGAAATGAAAAACAGAAGGAAAGAAGTTTCATATGATCTAATCCAAAGCAGAAATCAAAACTATTGGGATGAAGGGAAACTGCATGTAGAGACCCTAAGTCCAGACCTCTGGTCATTTGAAGAGAAAGAAATCTGATACTCTCTTTTCATCACAAACTATGTGCCACAATTTTGTGGGTTTTTTTTTTTTTTTTTGGTACTGGGGACTTAACCCAGTGGTGCTCTACCACCGAGCTACATCTCCACCTCCTTTTATTTTTATTTTGAAACAGGATCTTGCTAATTTGATGAAGCTGGCCTCCCGCTTGTGCCTCTCCTGCCTCAGCCTCTGGCGTTGTTGGGTTTGCAGGCATGTGCTACAACTCCTTGGCTGTAGGTCACTATGGAAGATTGTCTGAGTGTAGACCCTCTAAAGGTTCTGTTTTGAGCTCAGTTGCCCTATACCACTAAAGCACTTGTTTTCAAATGCTCTGTTCTCGTCCCTAATACTAAAGTAATAATGAGGACACAGTTTTGAGAAAAAGGAAAAAAAATATTTACTATTTTGGTAGAAAAAAAAAAACAGTGTCTTCTTTCCCAAAGACTGTCATTCTGCCTATCAGAGAAATAGGTTTGTTAGTTTTCTTTTCCTTGATTTTTTAAAAATAAATGACAGCAGAATGCATTATAATTTTTATTACATGTATACAGTACATTTTTTATATCTCTGGTTGTATATAAAGTATGTTGACATCAATTCTTGTCTTCATACATGTATTTGTATAATGATGTCCATCCCATTCCACCATACGTGGTAATCCCCTGCTCCCTTCTTTAACCTCTAACCATTCTGCTCTATCTAGAATTCATCTATTCTTCCTATGGTCCCCCTCCATACTCCACTATGAGTCAGCCTTCTTTAAGCTGAGAAAATATTTGGCATTTGTTTTTTGGGGGGATTTTCTAACTTCACTTAGCATTATCTTCCCCAATGCCATCAATTTACCTGTAAATGCCATGATTTTATTCTCTTTTAATGCTGAGTAAAATTTCATTGTTTATATATGCCACATTTTTTTATCCATTCATCCAATGAAGGACATCTAAGTTGGCTCCACAGTTAAGCTATTGTGAATTGTGCTGCTATCAACATTGATGTGGCTGTGTCTTTGTAGAATTCTGTTTTTACATCCTTTGAGTATAGTCTGAGGAGGGTAAAAGATTTGTCAAATGGTAATTCTATTCCCAAATTTCCAAGGAATCTCCATACTGCTTTCTGTATTGGCTGCACCAATTTGCAGTCCCACCAGAAATATATGAGTGTGCCTTTTTCCCCACATCCTTGCCAACACTTACTGTTGTTTGTCATCATAATAGCTTCCATTTTGATAGGAGTGAGATGCTATTTTAGAGTACTTTTGATTTGCATTTCTCCGATTGCTAGAGATAATGAACATCTTTACATATGTTTGTTGATTGATTGCATATCCTCTTCTGAGAAGTGCTTGTTCAGGTCCGTGGCCCATTTGTTGATTGGATTACTTTTTTTTTTTTTTTGTGCATAGCTTGTAGAGTTCTTTATATACCTTACAGGTTGGTGATGAACAGGTTGTTTTTTAAAGGTGATTCTGAGAAAATTAGAGAGAAGAAACCAGGAAGAAGAACATCAGGGACAAGAAGATAATTAGAAGGAATTAGGGAGAACTCATTGAGAAAAGAAAAAAAATGTAAGATTTAAAGCCACAAGGGATTTAGTGAAAGCATCAGCAAACCTCTGTTACACAGTGAACAGCATCCAAAGTCCCCCTTTTGTGGAGGGACTGGGGATTGAACCCAGGGCTACTTTAACACTGAGCCACATCCATAGTACATTTTGTTATTATTATTTTTTATTCTGAGAGTGGTTATCCCTAACTTGCTCAGGATATTTGTGATCTTGCAATCCTCTTGCCTCAGCTCCTGAGTTGGTGGAATGAGAGGTTGTGCCACTGTGTCCACTGCAATCCACCTTTTTTAAAACTACCCACCTCTAAATTTTATTCAGTAAAATAACAAGGTACCCAAATCACTTTTTCTTTTTCTCCTCTTCCCCCACCCTTTTGTTACCAGGAGTAGAACCCAAGGATACTAAACCAGTGAGCCACAGTTCTAGAATTTTTTTTTTAAATTCAGTAAATACAAGTTATAGGAAATGAATAGTTTAATTATACAACATATTGGGCAATTAGGCCTTTTCTATTTGTTCAGTTCTTGATTTCTTAAGCTTATTGCTTTGAGGTAAGATGAAACATTGAACTGTTTCATTAAAAAATTAATAGAGACAAAAATTTATTTCATTATTGAAACCTAGGCACTGAATGAAATTTACCAGGTGCATTTTGCTAGTCTTACTTGTCTCTCAGAAATGCCCTTGTTGTCCCTAGTGGTGTAGGTCTTTTTATGCCAACAACAAGTAGATGTCAGAGCTGTGGAGCTTCTAATTCTCAAGGCTGCTCTTCCTGGTTCTTTGGTAATTTTTTGTATCTGATGTCTCTGTTTCCTTCTGCCTCTGTTCACACTTCTGTGCTATTGCATCTCTCATCTGGGCTCTGAGGCTGTAGGGTCTGCATCTTTGGACTCAATCAACCTTGGATTGAACATGGTTGAAAATAAGTTTCTCTGTGCTGAAAGTATAGAGTCTTTTATCTTGTCATTATTCTATAAACAGCACAGTTTAAACAGCTATATAATATTCTCATTGTATTAAATGTTATAAGGAACCATAAGATGGTTTCAAGCACACTGGAGGATGTGCATAGGTTATATTCAAACAGTGCATCATTTATACCTGGGCCTTGAACATGTGCAGATTTTGGTATACAAAGGGGGCGGGGGTTCTGAAATCAGTTCACTGTGGATACTGACTGAAGGCTGTACTTGGCCTTGGGCTAAAAAATATAATTTTCAATATGTGTTTACTCTCTAGGTCACTTGAACCCTACATATTTTCAGCATCAACAATCATTGGTTTTGTGGCAGGCACCACGGTTATAACTCAGGGGCACTCGACCACTGAGCCACATGCCCAGCACAATTGTGAATATATTTTAGGGACAGGAACTCCCTGATGAGCTTAATGCCTTGCCATTGCTGAGGCTCTTTTGAAACCATGATCTTCCTATCTCAGCCTCCTAAACCACTAGGATTACAGGCATGTGCCACTGTGACTGACCACCATGGTTCTTAGCATTAAAATCTAACCCAGGTACGTTTAAGCAGAGAGAATGTACAGTAAGCATGTTGTAAAGCCCACAAGATTATTGGCAAAGTTAAGAAAATGCTGTGGAAGTGGGCAGGGACGAAAAGCCCCAGGCTAGTGTTGGGATGGGCAAAGGTGTGACATCTGCAGTGGAGGGGAGAAATAAATCATATTCACACACTACTGCATTTTTCAATGCTTTATTCACTCAAATCACTCAATACATCTTCATTGTATAGGTTCTTAATCAAGAAAATGATAATCCTTAATGTTGGGCACTGTAATACACATAATCAATTCAAAACTAAAAATCCCAAGTTAACTCTGAGCACAGCAAACACTTAATCATGCCAGACTCATTACAGACTTTCCCCCTGCATGCTCAGCTCAAGTGCCATGTTTAGAGTCTCAAGTCTTAGGATTGAAGTCCAGCAGATGCTCACTCATTCAAATCAAAAAGATCGGTCAGGAACCAATGGAGGCTTCTTTTTGGCTGGATGTGACAGCTGGTTGAAGAGAAAGTCTTAAGAAGAAGTCACCATTCTAACCAGTGTCAAAATGTGGCTGTAGAGTTTGAGAGCAGTGAGGACAATGCAGATGATCAGGCAAATAATGACAAGAGTTGGGATATTAGTGCTGGACCTCATCAGGCTCTCCAGCATGTGGCCATGAGTGCAGCTAGCTGAATGTCTGTTCACTTGCTCCATCATTTCTACTAAATGTTGGGGCTCCGCTCACCTTTTCAGTCCCTATCAGCTATTACCACGTTTCCTAGTGACATCTTACATTCTCAGGTCATGACCTCTGGTTTGACAATTTCTGCCCTGACCTATCACCTCTTACTTCCTTCAGGGTGAAGGCAAATGAGCATGACTACACTCTGAGTTTCCTCTGGGTTTTGGACAGAGACTTGTCTTTATCAGGCTGTGCCTGATTTATACTAGAGGGCTCTGGAGGCTTTGCCTGGTGGACCTGAAGGTTCATTTTCAACTGGAATTACTCAGGTTTAAGCCATTTTTAGGTTAAGGCCATGATTACAGCTACCCTGGACCAAATCAGGGAGTACCCACAGACATCCTCATTAGGACTTGCTGCCAGGTGACATAGCACATTGGTGGCACAGGTAACACCTTAGGCATTAACCCCAAACCACATCAGGAGGCAGAAAAATACATTTGACTTTTTCATTCCTATCTACTGATGCTTGACTCTGCCTTACTTGGAGACTCCCATGTTGGGTGGGGAATTTCTTGATACAGGAAGGGCTTTTATTCAGAGGCCAACTAAACTACACCTCAACTACAAGCAAAAACTAACACATATTACCTATCTTTATATGTGTGTATGCAATATCCCTAACATATTCTATTACCCCTGAAGAGTTCTGCTGGCCTCCCTCACCGGAGTTCTTGAAAATTCAGAGAAGGGATACATGATGGAGATGTAAAGACTGCTCTGTAGCTCTGGGTTTGGGTGTTACCTGTCGGGCTGGGACAGCCTACACATTGCTTTATTTGGTGAATTATATTCTATGGAAAAGCCTTTGTGTATCCCCAATAGAAAAATAAAAACACACACTCACTCTCTCCTTCCAGTGTTGAAGCAAAACTCTTAAGATCGCAGAACTGGCCTGCCCTTGCATTTCAAATTTATTTCTGTGCCATGTGGTTTCCTGGTGTATCTCACAGGCAGCTTTCTGCAAGAAGGAAACACAGCATGTCTTCCAGTGCAGGCCACAGGTATGAGTATAGGCTCTTGAAGGTGTTGAATCTAATGGGAAGTCAGCCCTTTTTATATTTTATTTTGAGACAAGATCTCACTAAGTTGTTTAAGCCCTTGCTAAGTTGCTGAGGGTAGCTTTCAATTTGCAATCCTCCTGCTTCAGTTTCCTGAGAAATTACATCCGTACAGCAGTGTGCCTGGCTTACATAACAGGGATATTTAAACTTTCAAATAACTAATAAGAAAGTTAACAACAAAATGGTTAGTGTTAAGCATGGCCACAGTAAAAGGATAAGGAATGCAGGAAACCAGGAGAAGAAAACTAAGGCAAGCAAAGCAGAAGTTACAAGAAAAAAGACGGAATCCACAGTACTGGTATCAGAACAGAGGGAGGTTCTTTTAAGCTGAAAATGCTCTTTGGTAACTGTAAAGTTTGCTAAATCCCAGAGGAAGCCCCAACCCCCCCCCAAAAAAAAATGACAGCATGTTCACAAATAACAAAGAAGAAAATTCAAACTTATCTCAGAAGAAATCAGCAACCCACAGAAACAGACTAGAGAGGAAGGAAGGAAATCAGAGAAAAAGATCTAAAGAGAAATCAGAAAAAGAAAGTAAAAGCAAATAAGACAAGTCAGAAATAATTCTGTATTTTTCAATTAAAAAAACTTGAATGTAAAGGGAATAAACTCCCTAATTTTAAGATGTAAAGGGACTGAATGAATTTTTTTGTTTGTTTTTAATGGACTCAGTCGCCTACTGTCTACAAAAAAGTCACTTCACCTCAGGACACACACAGAGTGACAGTGACGGGATGGAAGAGATATTCCACAGGAAGAAAACCAACCTAGAGCAGGAATGGCTAGACTTATGTCACATAAAATAGACTACAAATTAAACACAATAAAAAGAGACAAGGTGATCACACCATGATAAAGGGGTCAATTCAGCAACATGAGACAGCACTTGTACACACACATGTGCCTGACACCGGAGCACCCACATGTGCAAAACAGATATTACTGGAATGTAAAAGAATATGACACAGTAATACAACACAGTAAGAACAGTGGGGGCATCAATTCCCCACCCTTTTTTTGACAGAGAAAGAGAGAGAGAGAGAGAGAGAGAGAGAAAGAGAGAGAGAGAGAGAGAGAGAGAGAGAGAGAGAGAGAGAGAGAGAGAGAGAATTTTAATATTTATTTTATAGTTTTTTGGCGGACACAATCTTTGTTTGTATGTGGTGCTGAGGATGAAACCCTGGCAAAACACATGCCAGACAAGCACACTACTGCTTGAGCCACATGCCCAGCACAGTCAAATCCCTTTTTCAGAACTGGGCAGATCATTTCTGCATGCAGTAGGCATTTACAGACCATCCCACCCAACCACTGCTGAGCAAACATCCTTTCAACAGCACACAACACATTCTCCATTTATTCTCAAAATAAATCTCCATAAATTTAATAAGAATGGAATCCATAGCAGGGGGAACACCTGGAAAGTTACAAAGCATAGGAATTCCTCAGCATGTTTCCCAACAACCAATGGGTCATTGAAGAAATCAAAACATTGTCATCTATGTAAGAAATAAGAAAAATAATAAAAGAAAGTGTAAAATGCCTGCAGACCAATGAAAAGGGCAACACAAGATATTCAAACCTGGAAATACAGCAAAAGCAATTCTAACTGGGAAGTCCTCAGCAAGAATTAGATTCACTAGGAAAATAGATCTCGAATCAATGGCCCAATATTGCATCTGAAGAAACTGGAAAATATAAGGATGGGTCATGCCCCAGTTAGTAAATTTAGGAGAAGGAATAAAATCATAAAGCTTCTTGAGTAGCTGGGATTCCAGGCATGTGCCACTGCAACCAGCTTTTCATACTTGTGTGTTATTGTTTTGGGTACCAGGCAGTGAACTCAAGGGTGCCACACCAGTGAGCCTCATCCCCAGGTAGGAATATGAAACAGGGTCTCAAAAACTTGCTTACAACCTCACTAAGTTACTGAGGCTAGCTTTGAACTCACCATTCCTGCCTCACCTTCCTGAGCTGCTGGAACTACAGCTGAGCACCACCAAGCCAGCTTTTCCAGTTGTTTTTGGAAGAGAATCTTTCAGGACATCAATTTGACCCACCTGTCCAGACCAATTAAAGAATGCATTCCATTGTTTTCATGTGGGTTGTGGTTCTTTTTTTTTTTTGAATATTTCTAACACATAGACAGCTCTCTTCCAATTAAACCTTCCCAATGTGGTCACATCATTTTTGGATTTATTTATTTGTTTACTTATCTCTGTGATGCCATGGATGCAACACAGGCCCTTCCACATGCTAGCAAGTGCTCCACCACTGAGAAACGTCCCCAGCTCCCTGAGTTAGCTTTGATGAAGTTCACTCATTTCTCTAGAATAGCATGGATTCTTGGTGTTTAGATTGTGGAGGTAAAGTTGGACAGTGTTTCAGAAGGGGCTGTAGAGTCTTTGGATACAGGTGCACAAAGGACTCTGGATCTTTCAGTAGCCAAGGAGTGAAAGCCAGTCAACTTCCTGACCCTGCCACTCTTTCAAACCGGGTCCTGTTTGTTATGACATCCTACAGTTGTGTGCTGGCTCAAAGCACAAATTAACCTAGAGTCAAAAGATGAGAAACTCAAAGAGAGGTGAGTGCTTTAACCCCAGGCATCTGAGAAAACAAAGTGCCCTCACAATCCTTCCAGAGTTCAAAGGGTCTGAAGGCACCAGAATATCTTCAAGTCCCTTTTTAGTCATGATAACTCTTACAAGAACACCTGATTACAGTTCTCATTATGCAGATCTTCCTTGACTTTATTTGATCCTAGAATCCAACAAAATGAATTCCGTTCAGAACCTTCTGCCTGCCCCACATGTATGTGCAAGCTAGACTTAGAGCCCTAAAAACAGAAGTGCCATAAAAAGGGAGCTAGGCACAAAGATCACTCTGTGGGTGACAGAGAGACCAGCTGAGCTTCGCCCAGAAGCTGCTACCAGTTCCAAGAGTGAGCTGCAGTCTGCTTACACATCAAAGAGGGTTTCAGTTCACAATGTGTGGAGAATTATTCAAGCCATAATTAAAACCTGTCCACAGGCAGATTTAGAATACCGCAAATGAAGAATGGGTAGACCTTGTTCTCATCCTTGGATGAGAAACTAAGGCTAAGGTCACTGCACAATCCCATCAGCCCAGTCCTCAGCAGAGGGAAGTGTTAGAAGAAGATCTCTCAGTTATGTGCTACCTGCAACCCCACCCCCCAAACAGGTGGGTCAAATTGATTCAGTTTCATTTTGAAATATTTACAAGTGTTATCTACCTATATGTTTCTACTATTTTGCTGAAAGGGAATTTGGGTACCTTAAAGGGTACCCAAAGATTTAACTGTGGACAGACTACCTAGGTGGATGACAGGCAAGGTTTGGTGAGGCCCTTAGGCTCTGATCAATGTGCAGCATGAACACCTCCTGCAGGCACTGGGAGGGGAAAGTAGGGCCTGTCTTATGCACAGATGCCCTTGCCCAGCACACCCAGAGACCAGGACCTGAGGTTTCTGAGTCTACATGGAGACCCATGAGAAAGAACTAGCATTGAATGTGTGGGTGGCACTGAGGTACACTGAGAAGAGGCTTTCTTGCAATGGCTCAGGTTCAGTGCCGACATAGAATGTTCCAATCCACGTGTGTGAACCTGCATGTGTTAAGCCACAGAATACCCACACATCGTGACCAGATTTCAGTTTGAAACCTTGACTTCCTGGGGCTGAACCTCATTGTTCACCAAGTATTTTATGCCTTCTTTTTCCATCAGCACCTGCAGAATCCCAAGGTTTCATTAGAAAGCCACGTAAATCCAGTGCACAGAATGGCAGAAGACTAACCTTGAGATTCTGTTCATTTCTGCCGATTTATGGACCAGTCATGAAAAAAAGTAGCATCTTCCTGTGCCCATCAAGCCTCAATCCCATTCTAGAAATCCATGTTCCCATGTATGTCTCCATAGAGACACGTGTCCTGAAGGTACTATCCTGGGGGGGGGAGCTTTTCACAATAGAGCCCCCTGCTGTACTTTCCTTTCCCCATCCACACTTTAGGCAATGTCTAAAATGGTGGTTTCTGTGTTCCCTTTAAGGTGACCTTACATCTTGGTTATGCCTTAAATTGCCTAGAAGTACCCTTTGGAAACACACCCAACTAGGCAGCTGTTGGACAGGAGCAGTGAATGAGGCCCTGGTTATACAGGAACTTGGAGCCACAACGACGACAGGGGACAGTACAGAACACAAGGATGTTCGGCTGCCTAAAGTCCCTCCACTATTGCTGTCAGCTCAGCACAGAGTTGGGAACATCTTCCGGGGTGGATGGTACCACGAGCATCATAGCTCTCCAGAGGGGTAGGATACAGCTCTACGCTCAACTGGCTCAGCCTGGAAGTGTGAAGCAGCAGGTCCCTCAGGGTTGACATAGAGAGGCCATTCCCATGGATGCTCAAGATCACAAGCTGGGAGCAGTGGCTAAGGGTAGGCAGGAGGGCCTGGAGCTGGGAGTCAGTGATCCCGCAAGCTTCCAGGTCCAGGCTGTTCAGGGTGGTTGCAGTGCTTTCCAGCAGAATTTGGAGGGGCTCCAGACTGAAATTGGTAAGTTTGATGCCCCTCAGTTCCAGGTGTCTGAGCTGTCTGGCGTTTGGATATCGAGAAAGGTAATTCCAGTCAGAATCTGACAGTGGGAAGTTGGTTATTTAGAGGGTCTCCAGGGGGGTCTTCAGGTGCCTAATGAAAAACTAGACAGTTAGTTCTGAGGTGCAATGTCAAGGAGGGAGAAGACAAATTGGCCCAAACGCAAAGTCACCCTGGTGATCTGAAAATGGTCCACACTTAGGATGCTGCCTTTTGCAGAATCTGGTTTTTCACATCACCCCATGTCAGGGTGAGCCTTTCACCACATCTTGAGATGATCCGAGTGGTCCTGGATGGGCTGGACATGCTGTTTGCCCAGCAGAATCACCCCAGGTGAGAGGGACCTAGGTGGCCTGGAAGGGAGCACCCTTGTTTATACAAGAGTGTAAACAGATGAGTCCACATCTCTGTGTCTCCTCCTCACTGCCAAGCAGAAAGTCACAGGTCTGGCCACAGGAGGTCATAGAGAGTCATGTATGAAGAAAAAATTTGGGCAGGATGTAACAAAATCCACTGGGGTTAACCCTCTGAGAGGCGCACATCCTATATCCTCAGCAAGGTTTCCATCCCTGCTCCTGACCTTTACACCCAGGATCACTACCTGAAGTTCAGAAAAGCCTTCCCCAAGTGGGTATAGAGGCAGGTCCTCTGCTCCCAACTGAGGACCACAGAGTTTCCTTGTTGACAGGTGTCAGTGTGGGGGCTTTCCTCCTTCCAAGCCTCTTTTCTACCTGCTTTCTACCAACTTAGTTAGACAGGCCTCCCATGAAGGGAAACTCAATCCTATCCCTAGCTCCTGTCTCTCCCAACTGGCTGTCCAGCATGGTGGCACTTCCCAGACTATCGACCCTCATTTAGGAGTCTGCTCCAACACCCGTTTTGTTAACTAGCTTCAGGATACAATAGGAACAAAAGGATGGGTTATTTACCTACCAGTGTCTTATTATCCATGAGAGTGTTAGTGGCACATAGGTGCATATTTCCTGTAACTGGTCTGCAGGAGAATCTCACCCCCCACCCCTACTTACCTCAGCAACTGTTCCAGGTGGCCCTCAAGAAGGAGGACAGCATTGGCACAGAACTTCCGCAGGCAGTCCATCCTGAGGAACTGCGAGGTGAGCTGGGCAAGCAGCTGCTCCTGCTCCTCTTGGGAGGTTTAGGCAGGCACATAGACCTGGGAGACAAGCAGCTTCATCAGGTTCCTCATCTGGCCCAAGAAAGCAGCACAAGCAGCAAAGATGGAGGGTTCCTAGGCACAGTGCACTTTCACCTTCTGGACAGAGTCCAGCTGCAGCAGTCTCAGGACCTTCCTGGTGTGACCAGTGGGTTTCCCAAAGATCTTCAGCCTATTACAACACAGGTGCAGCCTGTCCCTTCTCTGTGTGACCCACAGGAACAAGTGGGTCAGGAAGTCATCCAGGGCTCTTTTTCTGAGGCTCAAGTCTATGACTACCTTGAAGGGTGGCTTAGCTTCCATTGCTGGACCAATTTTCAATGTTCCATTCTTCTTAATATCCTCTGCTGAGCAGGCATCAGCCACGGCTTTAGACCACATCTTCCAGAAGTTCTGAGGAACATTCCACAAATCCAGCACTTGCAGTTTCCACCTCCTGTGAGAACGACAGCAGAGTCTCAGCCCTGAGGCTTCTTCCTTCACCTCTCAACTGCTGGCCCCTGCTCTACCTCTTTTTTCTGTCTCACTTTTCTCCATCAACTTCCCTCCAATTTAGCCTGGTTCCAGCACTTGTACAGAGTGACGCAGTGTCAGGTATAGCCTCCTTCATGGGTCACCACAGCTGCCACAAGCACCTCCACATCTAAAAGCCTTTCCCAGATGGGGCTCAGCATGGCCAAAGCCTCTCCACCCCTCCTTGCTGGCAGCACAGGAAGCCTGTCATGCACAATTCAGCACCCACTCTCCCTGCCTATACTCATCCCTTCTCTGGCACCCAGGGTGCTCCATTCCAGGCCACCTAGGTCCCTCTCACCTGGGGTGATTCTGCTGGGCAAACAGCATGTCCAGCCCATCCAGGACCACTCGGATCATCTCAAGCTGTGGCTTCCTCATCAGAGCCCCCAGGGGCAGGCAGATGAAGGGCCAGGCCTGTACTATTTTCTTCAGGACTTCAGTGTGTCCCCTGCTGAAGGCCTCCACAAAGAGTGGTGGGAAGAGCTCTATGGGCAGCTCCTAAAGATTTAGGACAGCCCTGGACTTGTTGCTCAGCAGTCTGCACCCTGCCAGCTCCAACAGCATGGGTGGGGTCTGGATGTTCATCCTGGAAAGTCTGAATGAAGAAAAATTTTAGAAAATGGTCCAGGGAAAAGGTCACTATCCCATCCATTGGCAGCCTCTGGGAAGGGGGTACTGGGAAGTCTACATGCACACCTCACCATAATGGGGGAAAGCTTTGGATTATTATTTTGTCCTTTTAAAATAGTTATTAGAGTGTTATGTGACCAAAACAGTAAGCTCCTAGATTAAACAACTATATGGCTGGAAATGGACTTGCCCTTATGTGGATGACATTCATTTTAATTTTTTAAAATGAGCATTTATAAAGCATTTTCCCATATTATAAAACACTTGGAAACTACAACAGAGCCTCATGGATATCTGTTACACATGTGAGAATCTGCCATTTTAGGGGGATGTTTAAAATAACAAACAGATCAGAACAGAGTCTGTGAACTGTTCCATGAGATCATTTGAAGCTTTGGGTTTCATTTGTTTAAAGAAATTATAAAATAAAAAACCACCTAAGCCATACAGTATACTCTTTTAGGGGCTGATATTGGTGTCTGAATTTAAGACACTCAACCACTGAGCCACTTCCCTAACCCTATTTTGTATTTGAGATGGAGACAGGGTCTTACTGATTTGTGTAGCATTTTGTGTTCTGAGGCTGACTTTGGACTCTAGTCCTTCTGCCTCCTCAAACTCTTGAGTTGGCGAGATTATTGGTGTGTGCCACCACACCCAGCAAAAGAGTATAATTTATAGGCACACAATATAAATATTTCCATCATCAGAAAATATAATTGCAATCAATTAGAATGAAATAGGAATCCAATCTCCTTGGTGAAAAAAGTGGCTGGGGCTCGAACTGGGCTTGATCCTCAGCAGCACATAAAAATTAATGAATGGTGACCTGGGGATATACCTCTGTTATTAGAGTGCTCTCCTCGCATGTACAAGGACCTGGGTTCAATCACCAGATAAATAAATAGATAAATAAATAAATTATATTGTCCATATAAATCTTAAAAAACAAAAGTTAAAAAAATCATTAAAAGTGGGGCATGTGAGCCTACACCTATAATCCCAGGGGCTCTGGAGACTGACACAGGAATATCAAGGGATTAAAGCCAGCCTCAGCAAGAGCAGGTGCTAAGCAACTCAGTGAGACACTGTCTCTAAATAAAATACAAAACAGGGCTGGGGATGTGGCTCAGTGGTAGAGTACTTCTGAGTTCAATACCTGGTACTGAAAAAAGAAAGGAATTTGAAAGTGACATAAACCAAAATAGAAATCCTAATATTCAGTATAAAGGCAAAACCACACTGAGAGGCAAAATCGAAGGCCTAAGTTGGTTCATGAGAAAGGACAGAATCCAAATTGTTCCTGAATCCACACAGGTGAGAAGGAAAGGTGCTGTTCCTTAGGCCAGTGAGGGACTTACAGGGAACTAGCCAGGTGTGCAGGTGCTCTGAGCTTCCACAGGTCAGGATGTGTCTCCTTAGGCTGCAAGACCCTTATGTTTCTCTTCTGGCTCTGCAGAAGCGTTTATGGACCTCTCTAACCACGCTCCCACCTCCATCTGATTGACCAGCATCCAATCAGAAAGCAGTATGTGATCACCTTCCCCAGTCTCCACCCACTTAATCACGAGGGGTTTTCTTCCAGGCATTACTCTATTGAATCTGATGGTCATGCAAGAGCACAGAATCGGGAGATGTGAGAGTCAGTGATGCCTTGGTCTATGCACTCTCCACCATGGACTCAATTTTGTCCATATGTGACCCTCCCGTTTCTACTGTGAGACATAAAAGTATTTAATCCCTAATGTAAGAAAAACACTAATGGAAAATACCTTTCTACAGGGATCTTTGCCATATCAAAATTATTTGAAAAAAAATAATTTTCAAAAATATTTTGAAAATTCCAGAGACAAAACAGCTTTTTGAAGACAGTAGTGTAATCCACAAAGATTACAGAATGGAAACCATGTTTTCAACTGTGAAATAAGTGTCAAGTTAACTTGTAGTAAATCTGAGCACACTAAGGGTGGTAGAGCACACAGGAGAGTAGAATCAGTCTTCTAGATTTAGGGCAATATTTTTTCTGTCTTTTTGTAGTGGGGATGAAACACATTGGCTGTCTTCCACTGAGCCACATCCCCATCCTCTTTTATTTTTTGCTAATATTTGGAGGCCGAGTATCACTAAATTGCTTAGGTCCTCCCTAAGTTGCTGAGGCTGGCCTCAAACTTGCCATCCCCCTTCCCCGAGTCTCCTGAGTTGCTGTGATTACAGGCACAGGCCACCATATCCCATCAGACTTGGGAAAGTCTGAAAGCCACTGAGGGTGGAAGTGGGGAGAAACTTGGGATGTTGGAGAGAAAGACACAGGGTTGGACAGCAGTTTCCTTGACTTTAGGGAGGCCACCAATGAGAAAGCCTTCTTTCAGAATCAGAGACTTTCCCAGGGCACATGTCTCAGAAAACCTTGGCCACAGGAACTTTCTAAGGCCTTTAGCCTGGGAGTAAAATGGAAGCAAAAAAAAATTTCAAGAGTCTGAGTAAAATAAAATTCTAAAATTGAGGAAGGAGGAACAGAAAAAGAAAAATGCTTGGATGAGCCATGTGAGGTTAGCACTTCCAGGGAACATGTGGAAAAAATGGTTTGATGGGTGGTGGTGAGACAATTGCATTTCTGTTTTTTCTGTCTGTCTTTGTTTTAGTCAGGTTTATGGTGCTGTGACTCAAAGACCCAACGACCACAACTGCAGGGGAGGAAATATTTATTTGGTTTTCTTGGTTTCAGCGGACTCAATCCAGAGACAGCACCTCCAAGTTGAGACTGAATCTCATGGCATAAGTGTGTGGCAGAGGGAAGAGGCTCACATTACCAGAAAGGAGAGAGAGAGAGAGAGAGAGAGAGAGAGAGAGAGAGAGAGAGAGAGAGATAGCCACTTGCAGATACAAACTGTATACCCATATTCACACCCCAAAGATCAGCTTTCTCCAGCCACAGCCCACCTGCCCCCATTATCCCCAGTAAATCCCACCGAGGATTAATTCACTGGCTAGGTCAAGGCTATAAACCAATCATTTCTCTTTCAAAAATATTATTACATATGAGCTGTTGGGAGACACAGCATCTAAACCGTGATGGTCTTTTGGGGTATCTTGTTGGAAAATATCCCTGCTCACATCACATAATCATATGTTAGTTGGATAATTACAATTGGCTAAGGTTATATTTGGTTTCTGTTTCATGTAATAACTCGCCACAAATGAAACACATTTAATTTCATGTGTGTGTGCAGCTATATAGGGTTAAGGCTACATCCAACACTGTCTCTGTTTTTTATGCTCTACAATATTTTAAATCTACTCTCTGATTTAATTTTAAGTTTCTCTGGAATTTGTCTGTGTGTCACCAGCTCAAAGGGTGACTTCATGGCACAGCTCTGACTTCTCTTATTACCCCTGACTTGGTGCACAAGGCAGGACAAAATTACAGTCAACCTAAGTCACAACAGAAAGTGGCTCTCCACAGAAAAAGTGTAGTCAGACAAAATAGGGCTGCAATGCAGCACCCTAAAAGAAAGATGAGTAAGTGCCCCATCCAGGAGGCAAAGGGAGACAGGGTGTCAAAGGCAGCTTTGAATCAATTATCACAGGCTCCACAGATTCATTACCAAGGGTGGCCTCAGTTTAAGGACAATAGGTGGTTTCTAGCCAGGTGTCCTCTTAAAAAACATGGAGGGGTGAGGGTTTGGGTGGATTTTATGCACAGATGAGGTTGGGGCTGACTGGTCTGTGATAGTTCCTGCCATCAGGCAGGGATGTCCAGGGACCTTCCCTTGGCAGCACCCTGCTTGCCCTTCATCAGGATTTGTCACAGTTACTGCCTGTTGATTTGAGCACCATTTATGTTTCCTTCTTGGGATGAAGATTTTTTTTCGCTGGATGTATCACATAATGGTTAGGGTTTTATTCTATCTAAGTGCCAGGATAGATTTTTCCTGTTTGGTTTAGTCCCCCATTGGAGGGAATTAATAGATGACTAGGAATCAATGTTGAAACTCACTAAGCCACATTTGAACAACAAGGTGGATTTGGAAAGAGTGGTTCTCAGAGTCCCTCCACCAAGAAATCACTTTTAAATTCAATTTTGCCTGTTCAGTAAGCCTTGGGTATCTCATCTCCAAGCTCTCGCCTTTACTATTGTATAAAGAGTTAGACTTTTGCAGAAATTTTATGAGTAGAGGTGATCATTTTTTGAAAATATTTAGGCCCTGAATTTATGTATTTTTATTTTTTATTTATTGACACTGGGGATTGAACCCAGGAGAGCTTTACCACTGAGCTACATCCTCAACTTTTTTTCAATTGTATTAATTAATTATTTAGTTAATTAAATTTTTAATGTATTCAGTTTGGGTGCAAAGGTTTGAACCCAGGGGAACTACACCACTAAGCTACATTTGGAGCCCATTAAATTTTTTTTTTTTTTGAGACAGGTTTTCACTAAATTACTGAGACAGGTGTTGAATTTGAGATCGTTCTGCCTCAACCTGCTAAATAGATGGTGTTATGTTAAGTTTGAATTTCAAATCAAAATAGAGCTTTACTTACTTGACTAGGGACTGTCACCCACCACAGAGTCTGAAGCTCTGTGATAGGACAGCAGCTTTCTTATACACCTAAAGACATTATAAGCACACAATCTACAACTCAGTGACTTGCTTATCCTCATGTAAGTAAGCCGATTATAAAAATTAAAACATTAATAAGTGGGGCCTCTGGGCTCTAGGCAGGATCAAAATTTTCCAGTCAGCAAGCCAGCACATTAGCTTTGCAGTTCAATTGAGCACGGTCCTGGCTTCAAGCAGGTGCTAGACAATCACATCCTGAATTTGGGTGGGGGTTGTGGAGATGAGAATCTACTGCAAAGTCATGGAGACCCACAATAGCATCAAACCCAGGATATAGCTCTCCACTACCACCAGTGTACCCTGAGTAGGGTACAATTTGTTGTGTACAAAGTACAGAAATGCAATTTTTTAAAAAATAAGAAAACAGCTGTCATTTCAGTTTCTGAGAAAGAGCTCTTAAAACAGTCATTCATAGGAGGCAACAAAATATAGTCTCAGGCCTGCCTATGAGAGGTCTTGCTTTATAATTGCCTTATCTCAATTTTCAAGATTTTATATGCATCATTTGTATTTTTTACTAATCTGGAACCCATAATTGACAAAATTATTGATTGTATTTATCACTTCACACCACAGCAGATGGAATTAAAAGTGTTCATAACCACACCCTGTTTTGAATTCCAATTTTCAAAAAATAGAGCATTTTCCTAGCATGCATGAGGCCCTGAGTTTGAACCCTAGCAACAATAAAGAAATGAATAAATAAATACATAGATAAATAGATATATAGATAGACAAATTGATAGATGAGAGATCTGTGTTCAAATAAACTTTTTGTGGTTTTTTTCTTTTTAATCAATTAATCTGATTTTAGTTATGTTCAGGGCAATATTCCAAATGATAACTCTTATTTTTAGAGAGAGAGAAAGAAGGATAGAGAGATAGTGAGAGAGACAATTTTTAAATATTTATTGTTTATTTTTCGGCAGATACAACATCTTTATATATACATGATGCTGAGAATCGAACCCAGGGCCGCATGCAAGCCAGGTGAGCACGCTACCACTTGAGCCAAATCCTCACCTAAATGATAATTATTGATGCTAAACATTTAGAATCGTCATGGTTAAAAATCTATTGGGAATTTATGATGACCAGTTATTAACAAGGTGATTTGATTGGCATACATTTTAATATAGTGTCCAGAATTATTTCTAAAAACTTATCAGATGTTTTATGAATTTTTGCCATTTTAAAGCAAATATTAATAAAATATCTAAATAAATATAACTTGATAAAGTTGTGTCATATTTGACAGGAATTCCCATCATATCAAATTAGGCTATTTGCGTTAATGTCTCTCTTTTTGAGATCCCTTGAGCAAATATGGAGTTCTCTAGAACATCCAAATGTTAGCTTAAGGTCAAATGACAATACAGACTTTCATCATACAGAATTTAGTGAATAATCTCAAAAAGTTTAAACCACTTAATGAAACCTGGGGTCCCAGATCATTATAAAAGATAAGTCATTTAACCAGAGTGATTAAAGATACTTAAAGTGAATAGAGAAGTTATGTCCTATGAAATAATACTTCAACTTTTAACAGAGATGATTCAGTTTTGCTTTTCCAGTGTAATCAGAGAACTTGATAAAACCAACTTGAAGCCTAAAAACTTACTCTCCTCTTCTCCAGTACTGAGCATTGAATCAGGAGCTAACTACCAGTTCTCTTTGATTTATTTTGAAACATGCTTGCCAAATGTTCAAGTCTCCACTGAATTGTGCCATCCTCCTTCCTCAAGCTACTGAGAATCTGGAATTACACCTCACCTGGCTTTAAAAAAGCAGCTGTTTGAGAGATGTTCAATTGGAACATTCCACGTGGAAGCCATTACAGTTTTTAATTGTCTTTGGAATCATTGCCCACCAGTTTCAAAATGTGCTTGAGAATGAACCATAATAGATTCCACTGCAGTGCAGAAGAAAGGCTCTTCTTATTGGAAGTTGCAGGTGAATTCAGTGTTTTATTAATCTCTTGAAAGCCAATGATAAAAATCCTGTGATCTTCTTTGGAAAGTTAGGAGTTTAGAAGCCATTATTTGGTGTAATGTTGTGGTTTTGGCAGAGTCCTCCTGAAAGTCTATTATCAAACTATCAAGCTCAAGGACCTTCTCCTGCATTTTCACCTGCTCTCCACTTTTGTGAGGTTTAAGTACATGAATTTCATTTTGATTCTGCAGTCTCTTACAGTAGCATCATCAGCTGGGACACTGTGACCACGGAATATTCTAAGCCATTTAATGGTCAGTCTTGGCTCCCTTGATTTGTCTGAATCTGATGGCAATCACTTTGCATGCATGAGGCTGCTGGACTCTTTCTCTCTCTCTCCCTCTCTCTCTCTCTCTCTCTCTCTCTCTCTCTCTCTCTCTCTCTTTCTGTGTGTGTGTGTGTGTGTGTGTGTGTGTGTGTGTATGTGTGTGTATGTATGTAGTACCGGGTATTATGTACCTGAGGCAGTTTACTACTAAGCTACACCCACAACACCTTTTATATTTTTATTAGAGACAGGGTTTGACTATGTTGACCAGGCTGGCTTGGAATCTTTTATCCTTTTGCCTCAGCCTTCCAAGTTACTGGGATTGTAAGTGTACCTCAGTACCTGGCCATAGAACATTTAAAACTCTCAAGAGAATACATTGCACCTGGGAGCAAGTGCCATAACTAATAGGAGAATAGTAGACTCAGTCTGCAAAATTTCTCTGGGTGAATGTTATAGGGATACCGAGACCCTTAAATAACTCTCAGACCACAAATTGCCATTCCAATTAAGCCTTTATTATTGGCCAGCAGCACACACTCTACTCTCTAAAAGCCAGATGGTCAGAGTAACATACCACCTTCAGTTGTGCCTCAGATTTAAGCCAAAAAACCACAGAAGCGAGATTTGGGGGTCAAGCCAAGGTAAGCAAGCACACTTAATATGTGAAGAAGAGTAGTGTACTAAAATTTTATTGATGTTTTTATATCAACCAAGTTTTAGACTCTGTAATGTGGAACAATACTCTAAAATAACAGTTGCTGTTTCACCAGAGGTATAGAAACCTTCATTTGTCCAGTTAGTTGCTCTAGAGAATAAAACTTAACATACACAATGTAATTAATATTTTAAGAAGTGTTTGTCATTTTAATATGTAAATCAAACTTTGGTTTATGTCAGTACATTAATATTTGCTCTTAGAGAATAACCTTGAATACTTTTAACTATTTTTATTACATATATAAACAACTTAACTATAAAGAAACATTTTAATATTTCTCCTTTAATTATACATGTTTACATTACTTACTTAGACCCTCTTGTATACTTAGAAGTATTATAATTATGTTTTACCACACATAGACTTTCTTACCTGGAAACATGTTTTTTACTAAATATATTTTTATAGTAAAAGCTTTCTATAATTTTTGATCTATGGATCTCTCTTTTTGTTTATACCTTAAAATAACCCTTATCAATTTCTGAATTTAGAAAAATTAATCCATTTTAATAAGAGGAACTATATTTATACTACTCTAATTGAAATGTAGTTGAAACCTTTTGACTATTTGTATATAGAATTATACCTGCTGGAACATTTAACTTTTTCTAAGTTTGTTTTGGAGATAATGGAAAGTAATTTGAATTTTTTTAAATTTATCAATATCTGAAAACACCAACAATGCTTACATATTTTACCTTATGGAATTTTTAAAAATTTGATTACTAGATATTACATTTAATACATAACATTTAAACTTTGTAAACCAATCAGATGTCTGTAACAAACACATCCATGATTAATTTCATATAGGTTAGATCAAATTTACATTTTTTTAAAAAAGGTATAAGAAAAGTGCATTGGATATCATTTTTAATTTTTTCCCATTGAAGAAAAATCCTAGAGACATTGGATATTAGACACTGTATAGACATTACCATTTTATTAAATTTTTTATCACCTAGATACAAAACTCTGCATTAGTAACATTAAAGACATTTTGACTTTTATTTATTCACCCAATTTCAATTGAACCTTTTAAATCATATGAAGCAAAAGTATTTGTATCCATTTTTTAAATTTTAATTTCTGAGGTCGTATATCAATTTTTATACTAAATATATGTAGACATGGCCATACATGTAGACACAGAATACCCCGGTGCTCTTACACAAAACAGACAAACAAAAGTCTTGTAGGTTATTTGTTAAAAACCTATTAGACTGAGAATTAACCCTTGTAAATTGGCCTTAGAAAAAGCAGAATGTAATTAGAAAAACATATTAACCTAAATACATCAGATCAAAATTATGAATTTAACAAATAAAGACTTTTAAAACCCATCCTGTCCTTCTTTCTGAGGTAGTCCTACTCATCAAAGGTGAAAAGAATTAAGGGAACATAGACAAATGACAGGGCCTTATTCCTACCTGAAGAAACTGCCCAAAGAGGAACTCCATTGGTCTCCTGAGGAGAATAACCCAGGTTGGTGTTTCATTGTATGTTAAATATAGAGTCCAGTCTCCATAATCCACTGAGGTGGGAACTGTGAGGTCTTTGGGAAGTTGGGGAGCAGAATATATCTGTCAAAGGAAGTTTCTCTGATATGGATTGGATATGAGTTGTCCTCCAAAAGCCTCTGAAATGATCAGATCACAAGAACTATAATCCAATCAGTGGATTAATCCATCAAATGGATATATTTTTGTGTGTGTGAGTGTGTGTGTGTTTTATATATATTCTGTTAATCAGCATGTTTTAAATTCTAGATATCTATTGACAAAAGGCAGTTTCAGAAGCCCTCTCTGGCTGCTACATTCCTCTGACAATGACTGGTTTTAGCTGGGTTTCCATAACCCAGGTATGTTCCATTCCAACCAGAACACAATTCAACTTTCCTCCTCTGGGGTTTTCCTGAATCTTCTCCAAAGCTTTTGTTTGTCCAAGGCTTTTTCCAAATCCAAAGAGTCCTGTCCTTTTTGTCCTACAGTCTTTCAGTCTGATACCTTGTCAGGACTCTCAAAATAATCTTATGACCCAAGCCACTAAAGTGAACAAATGTGTGGGGGGATGACCAGAATGTTTGGCTGGGAGGTGCCCACAGAAGGCATATAGGAGACCCCTCAAAACCTAGAACTAGGGGAGAGCAGAGAGCTGGGGCTGGAGAGGTGGCCCCATTCAGGGCTTGCTAAGTGGCAATTGGCAGGCTTGGGCAGTGTTGGAACATGGTCTGAGGTCTGTATCCACTTCCAGAAGGCTGTTGAGAGGACCATGCTCCCTAGAGGGAATTAACAAGAAACAGAGACAGCATCAGAGGAATCATTGCCACCAAGGTGAAAAAGACTGGCTTGCATGTGAGTGACCATGAGCAGCTTGGCAGACCATGGAGGTGGCCCTGGGCAACTTGACCGGAGGTTGCTCTTTTGCACCATAAAGAGGAATAAATTTTCTCTGGGCAGGGAAGAAACCTACAGTGTTAAGTGTAATAAGACTGGCCTTTGGGGAAGTTGGGGAGTTGAGGCCTTTTGTTCCCAGTGGCCACATACAGCTAGGCTCTTCGTGCACCAGGGGTCAAAGGAGCTCTAGTCCAGGAAAAAAAAAAACACTCAGCAAAAAAGCTAGATTAAGCAACAAATTGGGTCCAGTTTTTCAGTTTTGTCTCCCCATTGCCCTCCAAGTTGCCTCTACCCAAGTGCACCACCAGCCCCTACACACCTTCCAATAACAAGAACAAACAAACATAAAATCACTTTTAGGTATGGGGGAGATTGGTTTTGCATTAATTTTCATGGCTACTCTCCACAGTCAGTGCCAATCACAGAAAAGTGTAATCTGAAGCAAGAACCACCTAAAAATCAGTGTCAGAAAAGCCAGTAGGGGGCAGGCTTGTCCCAGTGTATCCCCTTTCCAATCAAGTGACATTCTATTGCTGGGTTTTAGAGCAAGATGTCATTGTTTCCAGTAGAGGGAATGAGCAGCTTGTGGGTAGACTATGCATTAGGTCAGGGTTGTCCATTTGCCCTTAGCTGTTGTTATTTTCTTTCTTTTCTCCTCCTCCTCCTCCTTAGTCTCCTTCTACCCCTCTTTCTCCTCCTCATTCTTCATCATCTTCTTCTTTGGTACTGGTGTTTGAACTCAGGGTACTTAACCAATGAGACACATCCCCAGCTCTTTTCAATTTATATTGAGGCCAGATCTCACTAAGCTGATAATGGCCTTGTTCAATTTCTGAGCCAGGCTTTGAACTTTTGAGCCTTTTGGCCTCAGCCTCCTAAACCACTGTGATTACAATCATGACCCACCAAATCAGGTTCCCAGCCCTGTCTTATGCTGAGACAGGATCTCACTTTGTTCTCCATACTAGTCTGAAACTCATCATCATCCTGCTCCAGCCTCTTGAATAGCTGGATTACAGACAGGTACCAACATGCTCTGTTTAAATGTAAGCAGTGCTAAAAGCCACATATAGCATTTGAGAACATTTGCAAGTAAAAGATGGAAAATGCTAACTCTGAGATGAGGCTTGATTGTCATGTGTATCTTGTACATGTGACAGCGTGCCACTTTGGAGTGGAGTCTTGAGGAAGAAATAGATCACAACAGAGTCCAGTATATAAAAAAATATTGTGTCATTCATGGTTTGGTGACCTGCAACTGTAATTCCAACTTCTTGGGAGGCTGAAGCTGGTGGATTAAGATTTTAAGCAACGCCCTTGGCAATTTAACAAGACACTGTCTGAAAATACAAAATGAAAATGCCTGGGATGTAGCTGCAATAGATCATCCCTGGGCTTCAATACCTGGTAAAACACACCCACACATACTTGCAAAGGGGAAATAAACAAATTTAGAACAGTGTGGTGGCACGTGTCTGTAATTGCAAAGACTTGGGGCTGAGGCAGAAGGATCAAATTGTTTAAGCAAGGATTAAGTTGCTTCAGCAATTTAATAAGACCCTAGGACACTCAATTAGACCCTATCTCAAAGTGATAATATATAAATGAATAAAAGATGTATCTCTGTGGTGTAGTGTGCCTGGTTCAATCTTAAGAACCAAAACCAAAATCAAAACAAAACAAAAAATACAACAGAAATAGGAAAAGAAAAACAGAAGGAAAGAAGTTTCATATGATCTAAAGCAGAAATCAAAACTATTGAGATGAAGGGAAACTACATGTAGAGACCCTAATTCCAGACCTCTGGTCATTTGAAGAGAAAGAAATCTGATACTCTCTTTTCATCACAAACTATGTGCCACAATTTTGCGGTTTTTTTTTTTTTTTTTTTTTTTTTTGGTACTGGGGACTTAACCCAGTGGTGCTCTACCACCGAGCTACATCTCCACCTCCTTTTATTTTTATTTTGAGACAGGATCTTGCTAATTTCCTAAAGCTGGCCTCCCGCTTGTGCTTCTCCTGACTCAGCCTCTGGTGTTGTTGGGTTTGCAGGCATGTGCTACAACTCCTTGGCTGTAGGTCACTATGGAAGATTGTCTGAGTGTAGACCCTCTAAAGGTTCTGTTTTGAGCTCAGTTGCCCTATACCACTAAAGCACTTGTTTTCAAATGCTCTGTTCTCATCCCTAATGCTAAGGTAATAATTAGAACACAGTTTTGAGAAAAAGGAAAGAAAATGTTTACTATTTTGGTAGAAAAAAAAAAAGAGAGTGTCTTCTTTCCCAAAGACTGTAATTCTGCCTATCAGAGAAAGAGGTTGTTAGTTTTCTTTTGCTTCATTTTTTTTAAATAAATGACAGCAGAATGCATTATAATTTTTATTACATGTATACAGTACATTTTTTATATCTCTGAAAAAAAAACCTATGTTGACATCAATTCTTGTCTTCATATATGTATTTGTATAATGATGTCCATCCCATTCCACCATACTTGCTAATCCCCTGCACCCTTCTTTACCTTCCTACTGCTCTGCCCTATCTAGAATTCATCTATTCTTCCTATGGTCCCCCTCCATACTCCACTATGAGTCAGCCTTCTTTAAGCTGAGAAAATATTTGGCATTTGTTTTTTGGGGAGATTTTCTAACTTCACTTAGCATTATCTTCCCCAATGCCATCCATTTACCTGTAAATGCCATGATTTTATTCTCTTTTAAGTCTGAGTAAAATTTTATTGTATATATATGCCACATTTTTTATCCATTCATCCAATGAAGGACATCTAAGTTGGCTCCAAAGTTCAGCTATTGTGAATTGTGCTGCTATAATCATTGATGTGGCTGTGTCCTTGTAGGATTCTGTTTTTACATCCTTTGAGTATAGTCTGAGGAGGGTAATAGATTTGCTTCCATGTGACATAGCACATTGGGGGCACAGGTAACACCTTAGGCATTAACCCCAAACCACATCAGGAGGCAGAAAAATACATTTAACTTTTTTATTCTTATCTACTGATGCTGGACCCTGCCTTACTTGGAGACTCCCATGTTGGGTGGGGAATTTCTTGATACAGGAAAGGCTTTTATTCAGAAGCCAACTAAACTACACCTCAACTACAAGCAAAAACTAACACATATTACCTATCTTTATATGTGTGTATGCAATATCCCTAACATATTCTATTACCCCTGAAGAGTCCTGCTGGCCTACCTCACCAGAGTTTTTGAGAAATCAGAGAAGGGGAACATGATGGAGATGTAGAGACTGCCCTGTAGCTCTGGGTTTGGGTGTTACCTGTTGGGCTGGGACAGCCTACACATTGCTTTATTTGGTGAATTATATTCTATGGAAAAGCCTTTGTGTATCCCCAATAGAAAAATAAAAACACACACTCACTCTCTCCTTCCAGTGTTGAAGCAAAACTGTTAAGATCGCAGAACTGGCCTGCCCTTGCATTTCAAAATTGTTTCTATGCCATGCGGTTTTCTGGTGTATCTCACAGGCAGCTTTCTGCAAGAAGGGAACACAGCATGTCTTCCAGTGCAGGCCACAGGTAAGAGTACAGGCTCTTGAAGGTGTTGAATCTAATGGGAAGTCAGCCCTTTTTATATTTTATTTTGAGACAAGATCTCACTAAGTTGTTTAAGCCCTTGCTAAGTTGCTGAGGGTAGCTTTCAATTTGCAATCCTCCTGCCTCAGTTTCCTGAGGGATTACATCCATACAGCAGTGTGCCTGGCTTACATAACAGGGATATTTAAACTTTCAAATAACTAATAAGAAAGTTAACAACAAAATGGTTAGTGTTAAGCATGGCCACAGTAAGAGGATAAGGAATGCAGGAAACCAGGAGAAGAAAACTAAGGCAAGCAAAGCAGAAGTTACAAGAAAAAAGGCGGAATCCACAGTACTGGTATCAGATCAGAGGGAGGTTCTATTAAGCTGAAAATGCTCTTTGGTAACTGTAAAGTTTGCTAAATCCCAGAGGAAGCCCAACCCCCCCCCCAAAAAAAAACAAAAACAAAAATGACAGCATGTTCACAAATGAAAAAAAAGGAAATCCAAACTTACCCCAGAAAAAATCAGCAACCCACAGAAACAGACTAGAGAGGAAGGGAGGAAAACAGAAAAAAAGATCTAACGAAAAATAAGAAAAAAAAAACTAAAAGCAAATAAGACAAGTCAGAAATAATTCTGTATTTTTCAATAAAAAAACTTGAATTTAAAGGGAATAAACTCCCTAATTTTAAAATGTAAAGGGACTGAATGGATTATTTTTTGTTTGTTTTTAATGGACTCAGTCGCCTGCTGTCTACAAGAAAGTCACTTCACCTCAGGACAAACACAGAGTGACAGTGACGGGATGGAAGAGATATTCCACAGGAAGAAAACCAACCTAGAGCAGGAATAGCTAGACTCCTGTCACATAAAATAGACTACAGATTAAAACACAATAAAAAGAGACAAGGTGATCACACCATGATAAAGGGGTCAATTCAGCAACATGAGACAGCACTTGTACACATACATGTGCCTGACACCCGAGCACCCACATGTGCAAACAAATATTACTGGAATGTAAAAGAAGTCGACTACAACACAGTAGGAATAGTGGGGTCTTCTACTCCCCCTTTTTTTTTGAGAGAGAGAGAGAGAGAGAGAGAGAGAGAGAGAGAGAGAGAAAGAGAGATAAGAGAGAGAGAGAATTTTAATATTTATTATTTAGTTTTTTTGACGGACACAATCTTTGTTTGTATGTGGTGCTAAGAATAGAATCGGGTAGACATGCATGCCAGGAAAGCATGCTACTTTTTGAGCATCATGCCCAGCACAGTCAACTCCTCTTTTCAGCACTGGACAGATCATCTCTGTATGCAGTAGACATTTACAGACCATCCCACCCAACCACTGCAGAGCAAACATCCTTCTCAACAGCACACAACACATTCTCCATTTATTCTCAAATTAAATTTCCATAAATATAATAAGAATGAAATCCATAGCAGGGGGAACATCTGGACAGTTACAAAGCATGGGACTTCTTCAGGGAGTTCCCCAACAACCAATGGGTCATTGAAGAAATCAAAACATTGTCATGTATGTAAGAAATAAAAATTAAAAATTAATAAAAAAAAAGTGTAAAATGCCTGCAGACCAATGAAAAGGGCCACACAAGATTTTCAAACCTGGGGATACAGCAAAAACAATTCAAACTGGGAAGTCCTCAGCAAGAAATAGCTTCATTAGGAAAATAGATCTTGAATAAATGGCCCAATATTGCATCTCAAGGGACTGAAAAAAATAAGGATGGTTCTTTTCCCAGATAGTAAATTTGGGAGAATGAATTAAATCATAAAGCTTCTTGAGTAGCTGGGATCCCAGGCATGTACCACTGCAACTGGCTTTTCATACTTGTTTGTTATTGTTTTGGAAACCAGGTAGTGCCCCCAAGGTGCCACAGCAGTGAGCCCCATCCCCAGGTAGAATTTTCAAACAGGGTCTCACAAACTTGCTTACAACCTCACTTAGTTGCTGAGGCTTGCTTTGAACTCACCATCCTCCTGCCTCACCTCCTGAGCTGCTGGAACTACAACTGAGCACCACCAAGCCAGCTTTTCCAGTTGTTTATGGAAGAGAATCTTTCAGGATATCAATTTGACCCACCTGTCCAGACCAATTAAAGAATGCATTCCATTGTTTTCATGTGGGTTGTGGTTCTTTCTTTTTGAATATTTCTAACACATAGACAGCTCTATTCCAATTAAACCTTCCCAATGTGGTCACATCATTTTTGGATTTATTTATTTGTTTACTTATCTCTGTGATGCCATGGATGCAACCCAGGCCCTTCCACATGCTAGCAAGTGCTCCACCACTGAGAAACGTCCCCAGCTCTCTGAGTTAGCTTTGATAAAGTTCACTCATTTCTCTAGAATAGCATGGTTTCTGGGTTTCTAAATTGTGGAGGTAAAATTGGACAGTGTTCCAGAAGGGGCTGTAGAGTCTTTGGATACAGGTGCACAAAGGACTCTGCATCTTTCAGTAGCCAAGGAGTGAAAGCCAGTCAACTTCCTGACCCTGCCACCCTTTCAAATCGGGTCCTGTTTGTTATGACATCCTACAGTTGTGTACTCACTCACAGCACAAATTAACCTAGAGTCAAAAGATACATTAGGCCTGCGATTTTGGAAATAATTTCTTATTTTTAAAAACATTTTATTTTAAATTTTTAATTGTAGTTAAACACAATATATTTATTTTATTTATTTATTTATCATTATGGGGTACTGAGGATTGAACCCAGGGCTTTGCAAGTGCTAGAGGATTGCTCTACCACTGAGCCACAACCCACTCCCCCATCATTTGTTACTAATAAGCCTGACTTATTCTGACTAGAATGTACCTAGGATTAGACACTGCTATTGCTGCTGTCAGCACTGACTCTCACACCATGAAGACCACAAGGGGAATGTGAATGTCACATACATGTCATCACACTTCACAAGTGACCTGTAAATGCAGGAAGGTAACCTTCATTTACTTTTACATTATTTTCTAACCATATCTCTTTTGCAGACCTTATTTGTAACTAGAACTCAAGTGGGAAGGGATTCTGAGAAATGTCATTTTTAGCTTTTCAATTTTTTCAAACAGGAAGGTGGAGTTGAATTAGAAGGGGTACCAGTAATGTACCATAATACAAGTTCTTTAAATGCAGGGGTAGTTTTGCTAATTGTGTTTTTATGTTTTGTATCCAGTCTGGGACCTGACATTAGTGGGTGTCAAAAAATATTTCTTTAAATAATCTGAATTTATAAACCAATTTTAAGTTTTTTTTCTTTCTCAGGTGAAATAATAGAGATGTAAAATATGTGCTAAAAATATTGGCTGCTAAATATTTGAGAGTTCTGAAAGTACTCTGGACTATGAGAATGAAAAAGCAGAAGGCACCAGTACAAAGAGGGTGGATGTGGGCAGAAGAGAAAATAGCCATACCAAACAATTAGAGAATACCTTGTAAGTTAAGTTGATTCAACTGCAAATAAAACTCAAAAAAGACAGTGGCTTAAATATGACAGGAGCTCATTGTTTCCTTAAAGACAGTAGGTAAATTGCCTGGAGCTCTGCCATGGGTTCTCCTTGACTCTCAGGAACTCATGCATTGTTATGCCTTCCTCTTTAATGTGTGTTTTTGACCAGATGGTTGAAGATAGCTGCTTGTTCTCCAGCCATCATTTCTCAATTTTAGTCAGTGACAAGATAGTTGGAAGAAAAGTATGCTGCCTCCTTTCAACAACACTTCCTAGAAGATGCACACTCCTCTTTTATTTAAATATCATTTAAATTAATGTGCAATGTGAACAGACGTGATGAGGCCTGGTCCATAGAGACTACCCTTATTTGATCCTCTTCATTTCTGGCAACTTCTGGTCAGATTTTGACATCAAGGGAAACATAGGATATAACATATTGGAGGACAGTGCCTCTACTAGCCTGGATCCCTAGGTGATTATGAAGCAAAAAGGAAGCTAGGTTGTCTGTGGGAGCTCTTATAACTCTGCAGCCTGGGTAGAGTAGACTTGCTCCTTTAGGCAAGAGATGCCCTTCCACCTTTGTGTCCAGGCTAGCTTGTATTCTGCTTCAGCCCATGTAGAGGGGACTAACCCCTACAGTCATGAGAATCCTTCCACCTGGGTGCCCAGTGGTGGTGGTAGGGGGCTTGTGTACAGCTGCAGCCAGGGTAGCAGGCACTCGCCACTCCAGGCGGGATACCCCTTTCACCTGGGTGTCATGGGGAGCTCCTATCTAGGTGCAGCCAGAGTAGCAGGGCTCGCCCCTCTAGGCAAGAGACCCCTCACACCTGGGTTTGTATGGGGGCTCCTAAAGAGCTGCAGCCAGGGTAACAGGTACTCACCACTCTAGGCGGGAGACCCCTTTCACCTGGGTGTCTGGGGAAACTCATATACCTCCGCAATGAGGGTAGAGAGGACTTTCCTCTCCAGGTGAGAGACTCTTCCCAAATGGGTGTCAGAGGAGCTAATAAACTGCCCAAACCAAGGTAGAGGGGATGCGTGCCCCCAGGGAGGAGACCTCTCCCACCTGAGTTGCAGGAATCTTGTATACCACTGCAGCCAGTTTAGAGGGGATTTGCCTCTTCAGGCAAAGACCCCTCCAACTTGGGTGTAGAGGGGAGCTCATATACCACTGCAGCCAGGGTAGAGTACACTGGCCCCGCCAGGCTGGAGACTTCTTTCACCTGGGTGTCCTGGAATCCCTTATATGGCACCAGCCAAAATAAAGTGGACTCTCACCCTTCCAGGTGGGAGACCCCTTCTACCTGTGTGTGTGGGGTGAGCTTGTATACCCGCGCAGCCAGGATATAGGGGACTCCCCTGTCAAGGCCAGAGACCCCTTCTACTTGTATGTCAGGGTAGCTTGTATGTCAGGGTAGCTTGTACACTGCCACAGCAGGAGTAGAGTGGACTCGCCCCTTCAGGCAGGAGACCCCTCCCACAAGGGTGTCAGGGAAGCTCTTATACTGCCTCAGCCAGGGTAGAGGTGACTCGCCCTTCCAGGCGTGAGACTCCTTCCACTTGGGTGTCCGAGGAAGCACCTATACAGCCACAGGCAGGGTACAGGGGACTCTACCCTCCAGGATGGTGACCCTTGACACCTGTTGTCAGGGGAACTCCTATATGCAGCAACCAGCATAGAGGGGACTCTCCCCTTCGGGTGGGAGATCCCATCCACCTGTGTGTGTGGGGGTGAAGCTTTTATACTCCTGCAGCCAGAGTAGTGGGGACTTGCTCCTCAAGGCAGGAGACCACTCCCACCTTGGTATCAGGGGGAGATCTTATACCACCGCAGTCATGGTAGAGGGCACTTTCCCCTTCAGGAGAGAGACCCCTTCCAGCTGGGGGGCTGGGGAGCTCCTATACCACTGCAGGCTCGGTAGAGAGAACTCTCCCCCTCCAGACAGGAGACTGCTTTCATCTGGGTGTCAGGGGAGCTTGTATAATGTAAAAGCTAGGGTAGAGGGGACTCACCTGTCCATGCCGAAGACCACTTTTACTTGTTTGTAGGAGGGCGCTTGTATACCACCTTAGCCAAGGTAGTGAAGACTTGTCCCTCCAGATGGAAGACCCCCTCCCACAAGGGTGTCTGAGAAAGCTAGTATAAGGCCACAGCCAGGGTAGAGGGGCTACTCATTGTTCCAGGAGGAGACACCTCCCACCTGGGTGTCAGGGGGAGCTCTTACACCCCTGCAGCCAAGGTAGAGTGGACACACTCCTCCAGGTGAGAGACCCCTCCCATCTAGGTGCCAGGGCAAGCTTTTTTTCAGCCTTAGCCAGGGTAGAGGGGACTCACCCCTCCAAGTGGGAGACCTCTCCCACCTGGCTGTTGGGGGGGGCAGGTATACATCTGAAGCCAGGGTAGCTGGGACTCGCCCCTCCAGGCAGGAGAACACTTTCATCAGGTTGCCAGGGGGATCTCTTATCCTGCTGCAGCCATTGTAGAATAAAATTGTCCCTCAAGGCAAAAGATCACTCTCCCTTGGGAGTGTGGGGGAGCTTGTGTATCTACAGAGCAAAAGTGGAGGAAACTCACCCCTTTCAGTGGGAGACACATCCCATCTTGGTTGGGGGGGGCAGCTCCCATACCACAGCAGCCAGAATAGAGGAGACTCGTCCCTCCAAGCAGGATACCCCTCTGGTCTGGTTCTCTGGGAAAGCTGGTAAACCCCTGCAGCCAGGGTAGGGGGAAGTCACCCTCCTAGGCTGGAGACCTCTCCAAAGTCTGTGTCATGTAGAGCTCCTTAACAGCTGTAGCCAGGTTAGAGGAGACTCCTTCCTCCAGGCAAAAGTCCCCTCCCACCTGCATGTCAGGTGGAGCTCATATACCCCAGCAGCCAGGGTAGAGGCAACTAGCACCTCCACTCGAGAGACACCTGCCACCAGAGACTGGTGGTAATTCCTATACTGCCTTAGCCAGGGTAGAGCGGACACGCTCCTTCAGGCAGGATATGCCTAATGCAGTAAAAGTTTCTTTCTCACACCAAAATGTTTACTGCAGATGTGGACAGTTGCTCTCCATGTTCTTACAATCTAAGATGCTTCAACTTTGTAGCTACTAGGTTACCACAGGTCTCTTTCATGACTTTTGTGGCACAGAAGAGACAGTCTAGAGAGTGCTCACAGCTTGTGATGGTGTCATCCTGGAAGTGACACATTACTTTCTCTCAGGTATAATTGGCTAGAATTATTCACATGGTCCTATCTACAAGTGGACCTAGAAGTGTAAGCTTCCATATTTGGAAGTAAATGAGTCACACAAAAGGAAGCAAGAATGTGAAAAGAGAGCCTACAGAATGGGGGAAAAATCTTTGCTACCTGCACCTCAGATAGAGCAGTAATCTCCAGGATATATAAATAACTCAAGAAACTTAACACCAGCTGGGCATGGTGCTGCATGCCTCTAATCCCAGCAGTTTGGGAGGCTGAGACAGGAGAATTGTGACTTCAAAGCTAGCCTCAGCAATTGTGAGGTGCTTAGCAACTCACTGAGACCCTGTCTCTAAATAAAATATAAAATAGGGGTGGGGATGTGGCTTAGTGGTCGAGTGCCCTGAATGTCCTGAGTTCAATAACCTGTTGATCAAAAGTGAGTGTGCTCAGTTTGGTGGAGTGGGAGAGAGTTCCTTGGAGGGTGCCTGGAGTGCTGGTGGAGTTTGGGCAATAAAGTTTCCTGTTTGAACATACAAGTGCTTTGTAGCAGCTCGGTTATTTGTGCCCATCCAGACTGCTGCAAATACTCTCCTTCTGCAGTCTTTAAGTACCATTATACACAGAGAGTATTCACTGTTACATTGTTCTACAACTGCCTACTTACCTGTGTCCTCCAAGACTGTAAGATCTAGAACAAGGAAAGACTCCTAGGACAGGGAATGAGTCTTTCCCTCTCTCTGTGCGTCTCTGTCTCTCTTTCTGTCTCCCATTGATCTGTTGCTTTTCTGTTTTATTCCATTCATTTGTATTTAGATCCCAGCATAATAGCCTGGCACACAGTAGGTCTTAGTAACTACAAATTTTGAATGGTTAAAACTCTCTCTTGGCTTCCAGGTCATCTCTGATTCTTGATTTTTCTCTTTCTCTGGCTTTCCTCTTTCTTGGAAGCCTTCACAATCAACTCCTCCTCTGTCTACCCATTAACTATTCTTCAGAGCAGCTCATTCTTATCTGCCTTTTGCACTTCAGCCATCAGTAAATACCACAATCCCCCAAAGCATATTTTCAATCTTAACCTTTCACATGAGCTAAAGGTGGCCCTCTCTCCCTTCAAGCAGTTCAGATAAAGTCTCATTATTTCTCCATTCCCAACCTGTCCTACTTCTGCTTCCAGTACTCAGTCTACCCAGTTGTCCAAGTGACAAACTTCAAAGTCCCCCAACTGTTTCCATTGTTTTTCCCCCTTTGTCCTGATGGGCAACATGTTTTATCCATTCTCACAGTTTACACTCTGTTTCTGAGTCTTTATTTTTCCTAATTCTTTTACCAAGAACACTTTGCCCCCACTTTATCTCAAATACTTTCCATTCTTTGAAATTCAGAAAACTGGTCAATTTCAATTTATTGCTTCTTCCTCCAAGCTGTACCTAAGTTATTTATATTTTTGTCTGCTTGTGGGATTTGTTTGTTTTTGCAATTCAGGGGTTTGAAACCACGACCTTGCACACATGCTAGTTAAGCACTCTACCACTGAGCTATAAATCCCCCATGCTTTTTAAAATTTTGGGGCAGGGTCTCGGTTTTCCAGGCTGGCCTTCCACTTGTGATCCCCCTGCTTCAGCCTCAGAAGCAGCTGGGCTTGATGGGTAGCTGAGCTGAGTATATTGCTAGGGCCCCTGGTTTGATGCCATGACTTTTAATGTTGGATCTAAACATGTCTCCATCAGTAGAAGGTAAAATTCTTAGTTAGTTTTTTTTTTTTTTAATTATTGGGACTAGCTTGTGATTGATATTTTATGCAATTAAAATATTTTATATGAATGAATGAATAAATGAATTAACTGGGAAAGAGAATTTTTCAATTACACCCTTTCAGAGGTTATTGCAAGAGAATCTTTGAGATTAAAGAATAATAGTCTCAGCTGAAAAACCTGAAGTTTATGTGAACAAGTCAATATACACTTTAACAAGATATTGTATGTGCTTATACAGTACAGTTAATTGCTATGCACGTAGCAAGATTATTTTTTTAAAGCTTACCCTGCAGAATTTGATTTTAAACATTTTCAATTCCGAGTATGTGCAAATTTTAAAAGGGAAGGTGTGATTTTTAACTCCTTCTATGCTCTTTTTTACCCTGGGTGACAAGCATTAGATAAAAGGAAAAAAAAAATAAGCCTGTATCAGTACAGGGCTGGGCACTTGGTAGGCCCTCAACACATTTTAATCCCTTTCTTTTTTCCTCTTCTTTACTTCATATTTGAAGGTTCGCGAATGTTGAGTATTTGAAAGAAGTTTTAGTTTTTGGATTTCAATTTGACTGAAACAATGTCACATTCTGACAGTCTCTATTAACTCTGAAACCAAGGGAAAGAAATCCCTGGAAGGGGAGGGGGAGAAAAGAGGCGGTGCAAACACTGAAAGCAAAGGCGCCCAGGAAGCCATAGAAGGCAGCTTTTTTGGCTGCCTTTGTCTTTTTTTAAGCCAAAAGAGGCGTGATGCGCTAACTGCAGTCGCGGATTCCTTTCCCCCAGGAGATGCCAGCCTGCCCAGAATCTCCCCGCCCTCCAGGTGCCTCCTGCTTCCACCCCGCAGTGCACTGCAGATCGCTCCGCTGGGGGCGCCAGGGGCCTAGTCGCTGAGGTGGAAGATAACGACCTTACTCTGAACTTCCCCTCTCAAAGCACTCAGAAGGGTGGAGACAGTGGCGAGGTGCACACCAAAGGGCGCCCTTTCCTTGGGCAAGCTGCAGCACAACAGCTTGCCAAAGGCGGCTGGGGTCCATAACGAAGCCACAGCCGCGCTCAGGTTCAGGCTGCCTAGAGAGGCAGAGGCCGTGGTCCTGGCCCCTGCTGTTCAGCTGCGGCCCCAAGTCTGGGAAGATCCTGGGCTCAGCAGAGCTAAGGCAGCGCCCGCCAGCGCAGCCCGCTGGCCAGCGCCTGGCTTTCACAATGATAAAGAAGTAGTTTAAGGTGAACTTCGAGCTCTAGGTACCCTTCGTTAGTGGGGATCTCTTCTTCAAGATGTGGCTGCTGGATGGAGGCAGCTTCACTGCAGGTAAGGCGCCCTCTGTGCCTGGCGCGCCTCCAGAGCCCTGCCTGCGCAGCTTTGGCTTGTTCATGGACAGGATCCCTTCCCTTGGCCCCTTCATTCCAGCCTGGCAGCCAGCCTTGTGAGCTCCCTGTCCTGCAGGGACCCATCCAAAACCAGTCAGCAATGTATCCATCAGCACAAAATGCTTCACAAATTGGTTTAACTAGGTTGGCCTTGGCTTCTGCGTTCCTGGCTCCAAATGGTTTCTGGTGACAGCTCTTTCCTCCCAATTCTCTAGGAATGGGAGCAATGGCCAAAGGGAGAGAGAGTATGCTTCTTGTTTCCTTTAAAACATTTCCCTATTTTAAGATACAAAGTGGAATTGGAGCTGTTGTTAAAAACAAAAAGGATCCCAGCTGCTCTGAGTTCTAAGAAAGCCTCCTGTGAACAGCCTGTGCTTGGTTGAAACAAAGGGGCTTTTGTGCTCCCAGATTGAGGCTGAGGTAGGCCAGGTTGGCCTTAATTTAAGGCAAGTGCTCCTAGCAAATGAGACAACAGTCCATGAGACTGTAGATTGCATTTCCAGCTCCGAACTTATGCTCATCTAATTACCTGTCTTGAAGTGACCACTGTGAGTCTCAATGTGGGGGACTTAGAACCAGGAGGAGATCCAAAACTCTGTGCTCATTTTGAAATGAGCCTCTCCCTGTGTGCCCTGTGCACTCTCTGGGAGAGACATTAATAGGTTCCAGAATGCATCCAGGTGTGGCAATGTTCCTTGAGTAATTTCAGGGTTATTCACAGACTGACAGATTTGCCCTAGGGTGTTTTTCTATTTTCTTGAAAAGAAAAAAAAAACCCAAAAGTTTATCACTGAATTTTTGAGATCTTGAGGTCGAGTAGAAGGGTTAAGAATCTTTGTTTAACCCAGATATATATAGTGGTCACAGACTTTATTTTTAAACTAAAAATATTGTACTTTCTTTTTATCTATAATCTCATTAAAATTGTAAAAGAAATAATGTTAATGGATTGTGGAATTGGAGCCAGAAAATTGTCTATTGGGGCAATATTGAAGATAATGGGAGCCTGATAATGTCTGGTTAGCTAAACCAAAGGATGTGTAAAACACTATTGATTCTCAAAATTAATAAATAGTCCACTGAGGATAATTTTAAAAATTAAGTTTGGTAACAAATCTGAGGATATTCAGCTAATGAATGGTGCAAATAATATATGTGTGTGTGTGGGGGGGGTGTATAAAACCAGCTCCCAAGGTACGGAAAAGCCTATATCAATTCTGAGTATACTGTAGGTGAAAGTGACAGTCTTGTTTTTCTGCTAGGTTCTACCCCTTTACCTGGAGCAGATAGGTGAGTACTCTTGGCAATGGTGACACCTGGTGGTCAGGACACTTGCTGGCTACCTTTTGAATATAATTCCTTAGTTCTTTCTTTTCTTTTCTTTCTTTTTTTTTTTTTTTTTGTACAGGGGCTTTAACTCAGGAGTACTGGACCACTTAGCCACATTCCCAGCTCTATTCTGTATTTTATATTTGTACACAGGGTCTGGCTGAGTTCCTTAGGGCCTCACCATTGCTGAGGCTGGCTTTGGACTCACAATCCTCCTAAAATATACTATCCTATTTAATTCTCACAGCAAGCCTAGGAATCCACATTTTGTGAATAAATGATTCAAAGTCCCCACAGATGATATGTGTAATGCCGAGATTGTGATACATGTGTAACATCAAGCAGGGTAATGCCAGATAAAAGGAGAAAGTGTGTTCTGTGATGAAGAATTTCTAAATAGGCAGCTTCCTAATGGGTTTAAAGTGCAGTGGGTATCATTTGATTTGTCCTCTGCAAGAGTTGGAAATAAAAACTATGCTGTGATAAGCTTCACCCTTTCTCTTCCAACTAAAATGTGACTTTAATCAAGGTAAACACTGTTAAGCAAATTGCTTGATTTTATCTTTCTTTTTTTTTCCCTTTTAGGCTGAGCAGAGAATGAGAAAACTCTGATTCTTTATTTATCCCCCCCTTCATCCTCAAATTTTTTTAAATTTATTTTTGTAGTTGTAGATGGACAGAATGACTTTGTTTATTTTTATGTGGTGCTAAGGATTGAACCCAGTGCCTCACACAGGCTAGGTAAGTGCTCTGCCACTGAGCTAAAGCCCCACCTCTCCTCCTCAGTTCTTATCATTACAAAATTTGTATTTATGAAAAAAAAAATAGTGCTTGGTACAGCCAAACAAACAAACAGAATTTGAGGGAAATGATTCAAAATAAGAAGTATGTGCCTTTGAAGTTAGATAGAGAGAGTTAGCATAAAGCTAAGAACAAGAGTTTGGAATGAGGTAGGTTTAAGCCTAATCCCAGTTCCACCACGGTACATCTGGTTGTGGTTACTTAGGCTCTCAAAGTTAAAAATCTGTAAAATTAAAACAGTCACTGACACTTGAGGCGATTTTGAAGATTTAGTAAGCTGATGTGCCTAAAATGTGCCCAACAGTGCTTTGGCATCTAGTTGACACTTAAAGAGGCGATGACAAAATTATTCGAAAAGGTCTGCTTGCTTTAGATGTTATAGTTAATTCCTTTTTCCTGACAAGTACAAAAAAGTTGATTTAAGAAACATTCCTCATTTTACAAGGGAAAAAAGAAATTCAGAAATACCAGTGGTAAGTAAATTATTTCAAAATTGCATAACTCTTACCTAGTGGATGCCAGTCTAGGAATGCAACTGTGAATAAATGCTAGGTTTTAATTTCTAAAAATCCATTTGTGGGACCATTTTAAATCAGAAACATTAAACACTATAACATTTCTCCAATAAATATGTGAAATCAATAATATGTAAAAGATATAATAAAGCACACTCAAAATTGCTGTCTTTAGAAAGGTTTACCAGGTCGTTCTTGGCTAGTGTCTGGGAACCTGAGTAGTAAATAGTTCTATACCTGATATAAAACTTCATCTAAATGATAAATGCTGCTCAATGTGCCTAGACTGCACAAAGTGTGATTCTTGATAAACACTTTCTAAGAGTCATGTATTTGGGTCCATTAACTAAAGGGTTCTAAAGTAACCAACCTAATAAAAACCTTCATCACTGAGTCTCTAATGAGTTTTCCTAGTAGACAACACATGCCACAATTTGATGCTAAAAAAATTGTTCCTGAGTCTGCTTAGTATCCTGTTGCTGTAATAAATCATAGCCATGAAACAACTATATGCTGAGTCCTGTGAGTTCTCCTGAGGAATCTCCAAACCCAGGGATGGTCTTGGGAACCCCCCTACATGAACTAATGTGAAACAATATTTGTTTGTTAGAGAAAAGTCTTGGAGATATATAGAAAATTCTCATCTCTTACACACACATACACACACACACCAAACACTTGGCTTTGTATAAAACCTAAACATGCAGATACTTCATTTTTCACCAAATATTAATTGTGCATTTACCAGTTTTTAGCTGTTAGGAATTGTGAAAAGTACAACAAATAAAGGGTCCACAAAAAATTACCTCAAGTTAATAAAAATAATTATAATTATTTGTCAGTAGGAGACAGTATGACTTGCTGCCCTGTCTATGGGTCAGACAATATGTGAGGGTTGTAGAAGTTAAAAAAGAAGAGTTCATTTACAACTGTACTGGTTACTGCAAATTGTATTTGCATTTCAGTTGAGCATGCTAGGAGGATGAATTTGCATTGACAAGAAAGTGAGGTGGGAGGACAGCTTGAGAAAGATACTCATAGAATTGGTTCTAGATTATTCTGATTCCACAGAGTTCATGTGGAGCAAAAGCAGATTAGAAAAAGCCTTTGAATGCCATTATAGTTTGCTTTCCACTGCTCAGAGAATAAAATTCAAGCTAGGATTCTTGACCTGAGTTGTAGTATGATTAAAGTGATATTTGAGCTTCCTGGCAGGATTATGCTTTTGAATTTAAGTGATAATAGATGCGATGAGGAGAAAAATTAGGAGCCTATTAAAATAATGTAGGCAGGAGCTAATGAGATCCTGAACTCAAGTTTCTCATATGAGTGATTGATAAATGAAAATGCTGTGATAAATCCCTTTATGCCAGGAGAGAAATAAGAAAGTTCAGATAATTGAATATGGTGTTAGAAGATATGAAGACTTAAGTTGATAGCATGATAACATGATACATTGGGGGTGACAGTGAGTCTGATAAGCAGTCAAAGTCACATTTATATGATATATGTGTTTCTTAATTTCTAGTCTATGGGAGCCATACAAACCTGCTTATTTCTCATTTAGGTCTTCCCTATACTGTTTTGGCCTTTTAGTGACTGTTAGTGAAAATTAATTTTTTGAAGTATCCATTTTCTTCAGGGAATGTTTTCTTAGTGAAGAGGTTAAAAATAAATAAGACTCAAAAGGTATTTATTTGTAATGAATGATGTTGTTATTATGATTTTAGTACTGGGAATTAAACCCAGGGGTGATTAACCACTGAGCCTCATCCCCAGCCATTTTTAAGTTTTATTTTGAGACAGGGTCTTTTTAAGTTGCTTAGAGCCTCACTAAATGCTGAGTCTGACTTTGAATTTGGGATCCTCCTGCCATAACCTCTAATGCCCCCAGTCATTGGGATTACAGGGGAGAGCCACTGTATCCAACTATAATTGTTATTGAAATGGTCAGGGTAAATAGTTACATTTTACATAACCACAATTATTATAACATTTGGAGAATGCCTTGTACAATTATATTAGTCTATTCAGCTGAAGCCAAATTCTTGCATAATAAAATATTTTCAAATATCTCTTAGACAAAATATTATATTTTAAAAATCTTTTTAGTGTTCTTTTTTTAAAAAAATTTAAATCACTTTTGAAGTTTTATTAAGACTGTCAGGATAAATTTAATTGTTCTGTTTAAATAAAGAAGAAATTTTTTCTACATATTTTAGGCCAATTTTCCCTATTTCTTCATGTGTATGGGTGGGTGGGTGCTAATAGATAAAGTAATTTTTCAGATTTCACATGAGTTTGTGGCAAAAACACATGTGAATTCAGGCAGTGTCCAGGAAGCTATTGAACATGTCTATGTATTGGATCTTTTACTTTGTAAACGAGCTAAAAAGATTTCTCTCTTTTTTTTTTTTTGTCAAAGACTGTCTTTATATTTTCAAGATATTGTTTTTTTAACTTGTACAACAAATATTTATTATTTTAACTAAATTATTTATTCCAATTTGGTAAACATGATGGCAGAATACAATGTATTTCATATTACATATATGAAGCACAATTTTTCAAGTCATTGATTGTACAAAAAATATTTCACACTGATCATGTCTATGTACATGTACTTAGGGTAATGATTTCTAATTCATTTCACCATCATTTCTACCCCGGTCCCCCCTCCCTGTTTTCAAGATTTTAATTCACTTCATTGTTTATTTCTTTTTAGTAATTTTCCATACTTCAAAAGTAATACAGACTCATGTGCAAAACTTAGAAAAGCACAAAGAAAAGAACAAAAATTGCACGCAAATGGACAATCCAGAAATAAACACTATTACTGATATTTTGGTGTATGACTCAGGAAACTCTATCAATCCCCACATATACATACATACATAGACATATATGCACTCCCCCTCTACAATCATCACCTTTTTAAAAAAGAGATCATAATGTAATTAATACATTTTTTGACATCTATATCATTAAATATTCAATGTTAAAGTGCTTTAAAATTAGCATACTATAGTGATCCATGCATACCAAAGTTTATATCACTGCAGTGCAAAATAGTAGAGTAATGGAACCAGTCTAGGTGCCCATCAGCAGATAAAAGGATAAAGAAAATGTAATATATATAATGAAATTTTACTCAGCCATAAAGAGGGATAAAATCATGGCATTTGTGAAGTAAATGAGACTCAGAAATCAAGGGCAAATGTTTTTTCTCATATGCTGAAGCTAGAGCAAAATAAGGGGGAAAAGGCAGGGGACCATGCAAATAAAAGGGAGACCAAAGTAGTAGAAGAGGAGGATTGAAGGGAAGGAGGAGGGACTGTAAAAGGGAGGATGCACAATAAATCGGCCAAATTTATGATCTGTACATATATGATTGTACCATGATGAATTCCACCTTTATGTGCACCTATAAAGCACCAATTTAAAAAACAATAAATACATAGAAGGAAGATCAGCAGAGAAGAGGAAGGGAATAGAGCCAGGCAAGAAGGGAGGGAAAGAGAAAGTATCTGGGACTGAAATGGAGCAAATTGCATTCCAGTAATGTATGATTGTATCAGAATGAACTCCCCTATTATGTATAATTATAATGTGCTAATAAAAATGAAAATGTTTTAAATAGATGCATATAATTCTATTTTATTAATTTTCAGAATTTATTGTACCAACCTTTTGTAGCAGTCAGGTTCTTGTTGTTATTTTGAGATGCTGGGTATTGGACATCTACCTCTGGGCCATATCCCCAGCTCTTTTTTTCCTTTGTAATTAATATTTTTATAAATAAATCATCACAAACATCCATATGGCCCAATTTTTTGCATGATTATTTAGGATTAACACTTAGAAATGGAAATATCTAGTAATGCATGCATGTTTTTAAAACATTTGACATATACTGCCAGTTCACCCTTTTGCTTTAAATCAATTGAGTTTTGATGATGAAAAAAACTAATAAATATTAAATATCAAAAGTAACCAATATTAGAAAATGCTCTTTGACCATATGACAGATAACTGTTTACACCCTGGCTCCAGCAATGGCCCTTCTGGGTATATATACAAAGGCATTTAAATCATTATGCTGAAGAGAAGTCTGCACTCCCACATTCATTGCAACATTATTCACAATAGCCAAGACACTGAAATAACCTGTCTGTAACAGATGAATGGATATTTAAAATGTAGTATATCCAATGAAATAATATTCAGTCTTTAAAAAAAATAAATCCTTTCATTTGTGAAAAGTGGATGAACCTGGAGGACATTATGCTAAATGAAATAAGCCAGGCATAGAAAGTGTACATGTGTAACGTGAAAAAGGCCAACTTGTGGAAGCAGAGAATAGAATGGTGGTCTCCAGAGCATAGGGGTGGAAGGTATGGGGAATTTCTAAATTCTGTTAGAATGAATAAGTCCCAGAGATATATTATATATCATAATTATTAGAGTTAATGTACATTTAGAAATTGCTGAGAGTGGATGATAAATGTTCTGAGAACAACAAACAAGTGAATTGGTAAAATTATTAACTTAATTGAACCATTTCACAATGTACACATATATCAAAACATCATTATAAACCATGTAATAACACATTATGAAATAAATATATAATTGAGTGCATATTTTTTGGTCATTTATGTATTAATATAAATAAAGATGTAAGAAGAACTCTTTATATCCTCACTGGAAATAAAATCATCAATTCACTTTATTATAATAGCTGTGATCTACTAGTAGTTAACACTTATTTTAGCATTTTCCTAATATATATATATATTTTTTTCAATTAAAGTATATGTATAGATCATGTGTATGTATAAAAGTACAAATTGCTCATTCATTAAACACCTTCTGAATACCTAGTAGGCACCAGACATTGAGAAGGGTGTTAGGAATCTCTAGTAATGATGACAATGATACTGGGAATTAAACAGCAGACTTTTCTCTGGAGCCTTCTGTGAGGTAGGCATAGAACAGGAATCCTCCACCTAATTTAGTTCCCATTTTATAACTGAATAACAAAGAATTAGAGAAAAAGTCTAATGCAAATGATCAGCTTCTCTTGCAAAGTGGTTAACTAAATTATTGTCTGTTAGGCTCAAAAACATATCCAGCTATGTCACACTGTCCTCATAGGGAAGACAGACATACTTTCCCCAAGACCAAAGGTCACAAAGTACAGTAGATGTTCGGAGAGTGAGGAGACACCAAGGTACATGCTGTCCTCCAGCAGGAACTTCACAGATCTCTAACAGAGAAGGGTCAGACCAATACTACAAGGTCCATGGATTTTCTCGTGCATATTTTCTCTATCTCCAATGCTTCATTTTTAAGTCCCTTCCTCCTGGGACTGTGAAGTTGACTCAGTCAGGCTGCTCTGGCCTGCAGGTCACAGGTGCAGAGGCCGCAAGACTCACTGGATGCATGTGACATTAGGCTGCCCTGGGGCCTGTGTAGGGCAGAAGAGCACAAACCTGCTAATCACACCTCCTAGCTGGCCTGCCGAGCCAGTCCAGACTCTCTCATGGTGGGATACTAACAGAATGACCAGGGGTCAGAGAGGATAGAGTCTGTTTGTTCGGCCAGCCGCACCCCAGTGGAATCGACCACTTTTTTCTGCTGATCTCATCTTTTCATCTTTTCCAAGTCCTGATCAGTTTAGTTTTCTTTAAGTTGTGTTTATGTTAGTCACAAGAAGTGGCTATTGATGAGCAAAGAACATAGTTAACAGAGGGTATCTACGTGCTGGAGCAACCAAGTGCTTTTCAGGGGTCTCTTTCTTTAATTGTCAGCAAAAGCAGATGTGGTAGAAAGGAAATTATGGGCTCTACATGAGAAATCTGGGGTACAAAGATGTCAGGTCAATTTCTCCATGCCACACAGCTAGGCAGTGATGGAGCTGTGACTCAAACTGGAGTCTGTCAGACCTCTGAGTTTACATCTGGAGCCTTCCTGCAGTCACCACCTTAATGAAATGTCAGGTGCACACAGTGCTGTGGGGCCAGGGAGATGGATGTAGTCAACCCAGCTATGGGTCTAGAGGGACCTTGCTGCCCAGCTGAAATCCATCAGATGCATCCACAGATAGGGGACAAGTGGGCCAAGCACACTAGGTGACCAAGTTAGGAAGGACATAACAAGCAGAGCGCCTGTCCACGAGACCTGATCTCTTGCTGGTCTTCAAAAGACCAGGAACACGTATGGCCCAGCACTAGTTGATTCGTGGCTCATCCCCCTTGGAATGTGGTTCTGCATTCATCTGGATTCTGACATTTCATCCCAACACTTGGGGTTCAGGCAAGCATTCCCTATCTTATCCCCCACCTCTCAGTTACCTGTTCTTGTGCCTGCTTCTTCCTGGGAATCCGATTACCTGTTGTCTGAGTCTACCAGCCACCTCTGCCTCAGGGGTCACTGGAACTAGTGCCTGTTTAGGGGGTGTTCATGGAAACCTCACAGGGTTCTTGGGGAGATGGGCTCCAGGTACCCCTATCAGATGGATCATGAACCAAACATGCAGTGCCCAGGGCTCCTTCATGGAAGCCAATGGACAATCCCAGACTCACAGAATAAAGGCTTGTTTGAACCCTTTTTGAAAACACACTGTTTGCTTTCTACACATGCACTGGTGGGAATTTCTGCAGGATTTTGTTCAGTTGATGCCCAGGGTTAAATTTTCAGCTTTGGAATGAACTCAGAGGTGTTGAATTGGAGTAGGTTTTGGAGTTAAACTTCAAACAGCTTCACAAAGGATGCTTTCTGGGAAAGAGCAGCTGCTTCCAGAGGCTTTGCTGTCACATTTCCGGCTCCTCCCATGAGCATCTTCTCTTTTTCCTGATGGCTTACCTGACCACCCTTCAGTGGGACATGATGGAGACAGCATTCAGGCTGTCAGCCAGAGATCTGGACACGGGGGTCAGAAAGCAAGCACTGGAGTTATTTTGGCGAGCTTACCTTGAATAGGCACTTGGATTTAGGTGTCCAACACGTTGATCTTGGTTCCTACTGGAGGTCATAGTCACTAATATGGAGCTGGGAAGAGTCATGTGGATCCCAGGCTTGGTGCTGAGGCCAGCTGTTCTGCTCTCTGTGTTCGTCTTACTCTGGTCCACACCGCAGAGCCGTGTGTCGGTTGTGCGGAACCTGATGGCAAGATGCAAGGCGGCTGGGCCCGGCTTTTTGGGCAGATCATGGTCCAGAACTCGTGGTCCAACTGCAGTCAGTTCTGCTGATCAGTGTCATCTATGAACATTATTCCAAAGTACTCCTTCTGTTTCAGGTTGAAATGTAAAGCCACAAGGTCCAGCAGCATTTTTGAAAGAACTTTGGGCTGAACCAGCAGCTCCAGCCTTCTGTCATCCAGGAGCTGCACCTGTAGTGCCTGTCCTCTGTCATCTGGTATACTTCCGCAGCCCGCACAAGTCCTTAGAACCTAGTGGCAAGCCCACCGCTGCAGCTCTTTAGACCATCTCCACAGCATGGACACTGTCAGGTTCCATAGGAAGGGGCTTCTGGTTAACAACAGGTCCTCCATGCAGCACATGAACACTGAGGCCATGCTCTTGGCTCTAGCCGGGGTCCCCACTGCTATCCCAAAGCCACCTCTGCAGGCAGCAGTGTCAAGCCTGTTCCCTGCCTGGTCTACAGTGTGCATCCCGGCCGGTTCTGGGCGCCATGCCGTGGGATTGGGCACTGGCCACCCAAAGGCGGTGCTGGCACTGGCAGCCTGCCTGCGCACTGCCCGCCAGCAGTGCCCAGCAGGCTGCGCTAAACTCCACTAACTCCTAATATATTTTTAAGTCTTTATGTTAATGTTCAAAATAATCCTATGAGGAAGTACTAATATTTTCTCATTACTATTGCTATTATTACCATTGTTGTTGTTATTACTCTCATTTTATACCTGAAGAAATAGAAACACAAATAATTGTTGAAAAGTCAGCTAGTAAGTGCAGAGCCAGGAGGCAGGCAGGCTCCAGGGTTCATTTTTAATCACCAGACTTTAATGCTGCTTAAGTTTGGGTTGTCGGATTTCTCAGCTTTATACTTTAGAAAACCAATACATAAATCTATGTAGTATGATTTTTCCTGAATGTTAGTTATAGGAAATTGGTTCCAATATGTGATACCACTAAATGGGTTAGTAGACCTGGACCATTTACATTTGCCTCAAGATAGTCATATATAAAAGATAAAAAAAAACATAATACTGATGCATATATTCTATTTTTCAAGCTTTCTGGTTCTAAGTCTGCAGTATTCTGTCTCATTACTAGGTATTCATGCCTTGTAAAACTTTTGCTAATGCCATTTTATGCCACTAAGTTAATATTTACCATTATATCTTTAAACCATGCACACAAAGCAGGGGAATCTGAAATTCAAAACAAGTTTGGGCAACTTGGAGAGGACCCAAAATTTTAAAAAGGTCTAGAATGTGGCTCAGTGGTAATATACACTGAATTCAGTTCCTCAATATAAGAGAATGGGGGAGAGATGAAGGTCTTCAAATGCTGAGAATTGAATATGTATATATATATAGAGAGACACACACACACCCACACACACACACACACACACACATATATATATACATATATATATATATATATATATATATATAGAGAGAGAGAGAGAGAGAGATAGAGAGAAACATACACACAAATATATATATGCTTATATAGTATATAAAATAAAATATACATGTATAGTCTAGCTCATATATATACTATATATGCATTTATATGCATGTATATTTTACATTCCTAATTTTACCCAATTCTTACAAAACCCCTTTAACAGAAGTAAAAAATCATTGCTACCCTTCTTGGATTAGCAGATATGTCATAATACATTTTTAAATTTTTTAATGTTAAGAAAATTATCAGAATAAGGGTTTAGAAAAAGGAAAATATTCAGAAAAGTCCATTCATCCTATTACATGAGAAATAATTGAAGTGCTAGATAGTTTAGGAACTGTCTCTTAGAAAAGAAGTAGATCTGGGGCTGGGGTTATGGCTCAGTGGTAGAGCTCTCACCTCCCACATGTAAGGCCCGGGGTTCGATCCTCAGCACCACATATAAATAAAATAAAATAAAGTTAAAAAAAAGAAAAAGAAAAGAAGTAGATCTGACCTTACTGTCACAAGAACACAAAATGAGGACCAATAGGTGGGAGCTCCAGGGGAGTAGATTTATAATAAACCTAAAGAACACGTCCCAATGCTTTTTATTGACTGGACATGAATGGGTTTCTTTAAGATGATGGTGGATTCCTAAGCACTGACTGAATAACTGTTTTGGGAAATGTTGAAGAGAGAATATTTGGAAGTTTTTTTTTTAAATACTTTTTTAGTTGTAAATGGACACAATGTTTTTGTATGTATTTATTTTTATGTGGTGCCAAGGATTTAACCCAGTACCTCACACATGTGAGTCGAGTGCTCTATCACTGAGTTACTACCCCATCTCAGAATCTTTGCAAGTTGGCTAAGTATTCTGGTCCCCTCTCTCTGCAGTAGATTAAATACCTGTGGAACTCAGAAATGATCATATGACTCTCTCACCAATGAGATGTGAGCAAAAGTGATATCTGCCATTTCTAGGCAGAAGGTTTAAGAGAAATGATGCAGTTTGCTGTGTCTCTTTTCCTTTACTACAAACAGCTGTCCATGTGTGGTCAACCTGGACACTAAATGAATATGGTATGGTTCAGAACCTCAGGTGACCTCCACTAGACATTAACATGAACAGAAACAAACCCTTGGATGTTTTTTGAACCATTAGAATTTGGGGGTTGCATATTAACTGAAATACAATGGACCCTATCCTGACTGATACAGACTCTTCTTGATTTAGGTGACCTCTAAAACCAATTTTATACATGAAGTTTTCAGGATGTGATATCATCTGAAGTATATTTTGGTTGTTTACTTCCTGTATTTCTTCCTTATAGTTGAGTTGTAATTGTCATAGGTTATAGAGTCAAGAAAAAAATCATAAATTGTTGGGTTGTAACTCAGTAGTAGAATACTTGTCTCATCAGCATGAAGGCCTGGGTTTTATCCCCAGTTCACCTCCCCCACATACACAACATACAAGAATCATGAATTGTCAAAGTTACCCTTGAAAATAATGAGAAATACCCCAAAAAACAAAACAATAAATGCAGTAGTATTTGCATATCTCTGTCAGTATTATACATAAATGTACAATGAAGTTGTTGGATTATTTTTAAAGAATAATATTGCATGACAATACATATCTTTAAATTCTAGAATTATACCTGTGTAGCAAGATGTGCATGTTTTAATATTTACCAGGAAACTTAGAACAAAGTAACTGAAGAAATTAAAATTGGTGTCTCCCATTTCATGGTGACTGGAGGCTTGAGCTCTCTGAGTGGAGTGGTGGTGGAGACCCTGTGCTCTTTTTCACCAATATGACTCTATGTGTTATGTTCCCTAAGTTACATGTGCCATGCCATGGTGCAATTGTAAGGTACTTTTTTTCTTCCTTATAGTTTGAGTATTAAGGGCTGGGGTTGTGGCTCAGTGGTAGAGCTCTTGCCTAGCACATGTGAGGCCCTGGGCTCAGTCCTCAGGACCACATAAACAAAGATACTGTGTCCATTTACAACTAAAAAATAAATACTTCAAAAAAAAAGTTTGAGTATTAAAAAGCGAGCTTAGGTCCTGAACCAAAATTTCAGGTGACCACAGATTAGAGGAGACCAACAAATTTGGACTATACGTTCTTGTGTCATAACACATTTATTTTTAAAAAGTAACAAGAAGCTTAAACTAAATAGAAGTTTATTTCTCTCTTATATAAAGTCCAAACTGGAATGGTAGTTCTGTCTTGTCAAGTTGTCAGGGGCCTGGTCTTTCTTATCTTGTTTTCAGGGTATTGTGCTCATCCACAGGGATTAACTTGGCTCACCCTACATCCAAATTCCAGTCCCAACCTTTGGGAATGAGGAAAGGGGATGAGAAGGTCCCTTTTGCTCACAGTCCATTGACCAGAACATAAGCAGAATGTCATATTCAATTGTCTGGAAGGATAAAAAAATGTAATCATTGCTGGGTTCCATATACCTAGAAAAAAATCTAATTACAATAAATGGAAGGGACAGCACCTATCAGGAGACAATTAGTTTCTGTACACCTCTGTTTTAGAGATGAGAAAGTTGATCCTCAGAAAATAATTTGTTCAAGGCCTCACATAACTAAGATATTTGAAAAACTGTCCCAATAAGAAAACACAGAGTTATGCGGGGTACATCAGAAGTCAGAACCAGGACTGGTAGGGAGATGTTAAAGGAGGCATGTTTCTATACAGTTAATATTAGAACGAATAATTTTCAACATTTAGAAGAGTACAATAATGAAGTGGCTACCTCAGTGCTATTACCAACTGAATGGCCTTATCCATTTGTCAGGGATGTCATTCTTAGCTAGGCACCATGCCTGTAATCCCAGCACCTTGTTTGAGATTGGGAGGATTGCAAGTTTGAAGCAAGTCTCAACAACTCAGACTCTCAGCAACTTAGTAAGACCCTATCTTAAAACTGAGAGAGATATAGATAGATAGATAGATAGATAGATAGATAGATAGATAGATAGATAGATAGATAGATAGATAGAAAAAAAGAAAGCTGTATCATTCTTCATTAGGAAGATGGGTCACTTGGGTGATTCTTAAATCTTTTCTAATTGCAAGTGTCTATAATTGAGCTTTCAGTTTTGTCTTCTAATACCAGTGATCCTAAACCTTTTTTTTTAACCAGGACCAGTCAGCTTATATTAGCCAAATATGTATGTGTTTGTTTCCTTGGTAACCTATCTTTTCCCTACCTCTCCTTCAAGCTTCTTTTAGTTAATTCATGTTCCAACCTTTCTTCAACATCTAAGTGTAATTTAATGTCTCATCAGTTTGATTGCCACACCTGTCCCAACCTACAGCCTACCCACTGGTTTTTCTCCAACCCTTGGTGTAAATACTAAATATGTTATTAATATTTTGGTTATTTGTTTAATGAATGAAGAACCTTCCTCACCATCCTACTTTGACTTCTCACTCAGTTGTTAAAATTCTTGTTCCTACCAGTCCCTTCACACAAAATTTGTTCTTCAAATTACCTTTATTGATAATTACCATGTCGTGTAAAAATTGCAGTAGTACAAATATTAAGAAGGAAGAGGAGGAGGAGGAGGAGGAGGAGAAAGAGGAAAGTAAGAAGTATTTGCTTTTTTTCCTTTTTTTGTGGAGGGGATTTAGGAGACATGGAAGAGATTTCTTTAGCAAAGTTTTTTTTTTTTTTTTTAGTCTAACCGGAGGAGAAAATAGAGTGGCAGAAGGAACAGCATACACAGCATGAGCAACATGGTATGTTGAGGGCACAGTGGTATTTTACTGATGCCACAGAAAGATAGGGAGAGGAAGTGGTTATTTCAAGGAATCTAGACTTTTGTGCATACTGTATTTAGGGAGTCAAAAACAGAAGAGTGACTTAAACAAGGTGATAGGTTGGCATTAGGATGAATTTGAAGGAAATTCTTATTTGACAGACCACCTTAGCTTTCTTAGCAATCAAGAAAGGTAGACGAAGGTACAATAAAATATCAGTAAAGCTTCTACAATTGATAGAATGGGAAGGAGAACAAAGGCAAGTCCAAAAGGCCCCACTAAAATTTTAAAATATGAATTTTAGTAAGAGTAGCATGCACATTTGTACAGTTTCCTTCAGCAATGCTCAAAGGTTAGATGTAGGAGAAAATGGATGGTAGGATTGATTCAGGTTTAGAAGTTGATAGCTAGAAGGAAAGGTCAAAAGTCAAGGGATTAAGAGTGTTGAAAAAAATTTAAGTAATCAATTATGGGATTCAAATTGCATAAGAAAGGAAACCAGGACAGGAAGATAAATCTGGAAAGTATAGAATGTTTGGAAGATGAGGCCTCAGTGATGTCAAAGAAGGTGTGTATTTAAGCAGTAATGCTATGATGCTTGATTAAGCTGGAGGTGGGGTAGGAATTCAATAGTGAGATATTAAAGGCTGAATTTCCTTCAGTAAAGCAGTGTAGAGTGGGCAAGGTCAAGGGTGTGGATGTTGCTAAAATGGCATGACGGCTTGGTTAAGACAAAGAACGCTGAGCCTAGGGTGTTAGGTTATTTGTCTAATGTTAAGGTAGCTAGTATGATTGCAGGTGTTGGGGTGAAGAGAGAGATTGCAAAACAGATATTTAAACTGTAGTATCAACTAGGAGAAGAGCATGACGTAACCAGACATGTTATACCTTCAGATTTTGAGTCTTAAGTTGGAAAGTAGAAGGGTGACAACCTGCAAGTGACAGGGTGCTGCAAAGTGCTGGCGATGCCTCTGGACCTGTGGAAAATGGAGGTGGAGAATTAACCTCCTACCAGAAGGGGCATAATTCCAGTGGTATCCTCTTGAGGTAGCCAGGTTTCAGTTGGGCAGTAAGTGGAGATTAGTAAAAAGACTGAGAATGTGAGGGTTTGTTGAATTCTGGAACAAAGGTTTCAGGTGGTGTGACAGAATGAGGGGAAAGAAATTTGCAACAAGAGAATGAATCAGAGTGAGGTTAGGTGTAGGAGAAAATGGATGGTAGTATTGATTCAGGTTTAGAAGTTGATAGCTAGGTGGAAGTTTCAAAAGGCAAGGAATTAAGAGTGTTGAAAGAAATTTAAGCGATCAATTATGGGATCCAAATTGCATACAGATGGCAACCAGGCCAGGGAAATTTTTTAAATTCCAAAATAAAGAGTGAGAAAAGACAGAGCAGATTGGTAACTAAAAGAGAATAGGTTACCAGGACTTCCATTTTCATCTTCTCATGTGTATTGTGGGGATGAAATACATAGGTAGAACTGAGAGTCCTGAGGATGTCCAATATGGACATGAAATAGTTTATATCAAAGGCCCCGGAGATACAATGTGCCTCTCTCACCCCTCTATTTATGGACTCAATCCTCCTCATCATCTGCCTGTTAGCTCTCATTTCAGAAAAATAGTATTCCTACTATTCCCTGCATCTCTATATCTTTGACCCAATCCACATCTTATTTTCTTATCTTTGTTTTGGTATTCAATTCTGATTTAAATTTTGTGAAAAAATAATCTACAATTCCTATCTCTTAAGCATTCCTTTTCTCCCTTTTAACCCTTACTCTGAGTCCTGCTGTACCATTTGATTAAAAATATTATTTTGCTAATATCATCAGTCATCTCCAGTTGACATAACTAATCAATATTTTCTTATTTGTACCTTTGTGCTCTGCTCAGAACTTTATCATTACCTATTTCTTGAAACTTGAGTATTTTGGTTTCATGAACCATATTCTCTACTTTTACCTCTCACTTCTTTATTTCCTTTACTAAATTCTCTGAGGGTGTTCTCCTCATTTTTTAGAAATCAACTTTATTTTAAAAACAATTACATAGTTTCCATATACCTCCTGTGCTTCCACTCAAAGAGCCTTCCCACCATGGTCATCCTGCGTTTGTTACAGTGGCATACTTGTTACATTCAGCAATCCACACTGACATCTCATTGTTCCCTAAATTGCGTAGTTTCCGTTAAGGATCAATCTTGGTGTTAGGTATTGTATGAGTCTTGACAAATGTACAATGGCCTGTATCCACCATTGTATTATAATAGTCAATAATTTCACCACATTAAAAATCCTCTGTAGGTTTCCTATTTTTTCTGTCTCCCCAACCACGAATCATTTTACTTTCTCCATAATTTTGCTTTTTTTTTTCCAGAATATTATGTAGTTTAGAATCAAACAGTATGGAGCCCTTTCAGATTGGTGTCTTTCACTTAGTAATATGCATCTAAGCTTCCTCCATGTCTTTTCACAGCTTTCTAACAATTTTTGTTTTTTAGTGTAATATTCTGTTATCTAGAATTCAATTTATTTGTTTTAATCAGAACATCTTGATTGCTTCCAAGTTTGGGAAGTTATGAATAAAGATGCTATAAACATGTATAGTTAGGGTTTTATGTGGATATGTTTTCAATTCACTGGATTAAATACCAGAGAACATGACTGCTGAACACATGAGAAAGTGTTGTCCACCCTTTTTAAAGGCAAATGGTCTACAGGAGGCCAGTCATTAGTATTCTGCTTTGTAAATAGGTAACTTAAGGTCAAAAAAGTTAAATGACTTACCCAAGGATTACACAGTAATAAGTGATAGAGTAGGTCTAAACTTTGGGATTTCTCCCTACTGGTCCAAGACTTTTTACTATTTTATGTGGCTTCCTCATTACATAACAGAGAAAATGTTTGAATTTCTTACCCAGGGGTCTAAGTCTAAAATTATCATACAGCTCAAAAAGACTACAGTAATGTTGTACCTAGAACTGGGTGGGAAAAAAGTACAAGCTAGAAAAGTATAATATTTTAAGGCCTTTAAGAGTGATGAAGATATTAAAGTTCTAAAAAACCTAAGAGTTTTATTTATATTAAAACATGTTTAGATGATAGTGAAATAGCAACTTATAGGAAGGAAGAAAATATTTACAAATCACATATTTCATTAGGGTTTAATATTCAGAGTTGGGCTGGGTTTGTGGCTCAATCATAGGGCACTGCCTAGCATGTGTGAGGTACTGGTTCAATTTCCAGCACCACATAGAAAAGCAAATAAAATAAAGTTATTTGTCCAACTACAACTAAAATATTTTTTAAAAATACCCAAAGTAATGGTCTTGAGTTGTGGCTCAGTGGTAGAGTGCTTGCCTAGCACGTGTGAGGCCCTGCACCACATAAAAATAAAGAAGTAAAATAAACATATGTGTCCAACTAGAACTAATATATATATATATATATATATATATATATATATATATTAAAATACAAAGTGAATAAAGAACTCCTTTAACTCAACAACAATAAAACTTGATAAAAAATGGGCAAAGGACTTCTCCAAAGAAGTTGCACAAATGACCAATAAGCACAAAATTCACAGCATCACTTATCATTAGGAAAATGAAAATCAAAACTACAATAGGAACCACCTCAGACCCATTAGGATTGGCTACTATTAAAAAATAATAACAAGTATTGACAACGGAATGGAAAAATAGGAACCCTCTTGTGTTGTTGTTATATATTTATTAGTAAATAAGCCTGATTTAGAAAGTTAAGAAGCCAGTAACAAAAAGACCACATATTGTATGATTCCATTTATATAAAATATTTGAAATATTTTCTCTCATAGAATGAAGTTTGACCAAAGAAAGGGGAAAAAGTGGGGGAGGACTCCTGTGAAAATAGAAGGGAGATCAGTGGAGCAAAAGAAGGGGATAGAAGAGGAGGGAGGAGGAACAGGAAAGGAGAAAAATAATGGAATGACATTGACCAAATTGTGCTATGTACATGTGAATACACCAGAGTGAATTTGACTTTAATGCTTATTTATAAAGAACAAATTTTTAAAATTATAAAGAAATAGAAGGAATATCAGTAGAGTAGAAGGGAAACAGGAGGAGGGAGAAGGAGGGGAAAAAGGGAAGTACTGGGGACTGAAGTGGAGAAAGTTTTATTCTATGATGTATAATTATGTCAAAATGGGCCCCACTATTATGTGAAACTGTGATGTACTAATAAAACATTCAGAAATTTAAAAAATATGCTGTCTTGATACAGATTTACTACTGAAATACCACTCTTTAAAATGCATTTTTTAATTGATTTTTAAAATGAGAGTGCAATACATTAAAATTAGTATTACACTGATAGAACACAGTTTTCATATCTCTGGTTGTATATAAAATATATTCACACTAATTTGTGTCTTTATATATGTACTTTGGATGATTATATGCAAACATAAGTCAAAATGTTATTCAAGTCAAAATGTCTGAATTTCTGTCATCTCATTTTCCCTTTTGTGGTTGGGTCCTTTCACTCCTATTTCAAAACTTAGCTCACATACCACTTTTTCTAAGTAGTCTTCTCTAATTTCTCAGCCAGAATTAACAGTTCCATTCTTTCTTTGAACTTAGACTGAACCAGTAAGAGGAAAGAGCATATGACTCAATAAATCCCATAGGTATATATGCAAGAGAAATGAAAATAAATGTACATAGAAACTTGCATATGAATTTTATATAGCATTATTCATAAGAGCCAAAAAATATCTAAATGACCCCAGGATCTGTCAGCTGAATAAAATGTGGTGTATCCATAAAAGGGAATATTATTTGGCAACAAAAAGAAATGAAGTATTGATACATGCTGCACTGTAGGTGAAACACCATTTTAAGAAGCCAGTCACCAAAAGACCACATATTGTATGATTCCATTTATATGAAATATCTGAAAAAATCAAAATATTAGAAACAATTGGTGGATAAATGGTTGTCACTTGAGTCTGAGGGGTGGGAGGGAGGTACAGAATGACTACTAATGGGTTTCAAGCTTTCTTTTGGAGGTAATAAAAATGTTCTAAATTTCCGGATCCTCCACTCCATCCCCTTAGGGTCTGCTATGTGTGCCATACACAGCATGGTCCCAGACATAGCAGTTGGCATTAAGTTGTCTGACGAGCTTTTCTCTACATGTGTCACTAATGGACCCTCTATCATGAGCAGCAACTCTGCTTCTGAAGCAAATGGAAATGACAATAAGAAGTTCAAAGGTGACAGCAGAAGTTTAGGAGTCCCCTCCTGCATGATCCATATCTGCAAGCTGCCCAGCGATGTAACAGAGGGCGAAGTCATTTCCCTGGGGTTGCCCTTTGGGAAAGTCACCAACCTCCTGATGCTGAAGGATAAAAACCAGGTTTTCATTGAGATGAACACCCAGGAGGCGGCCAACACATGATCAACTATTGCACCTCGGTGACACCCGTGCTGTAGCCAGCCCATCTACATTCAGTTCTCCAACCACAAGGAGCTCAAGACTGACAGCTCCCCAAACCAAGTGTGGCCCAGGAGGCACTGCAGGCCGTGAACTCAGTCCAGTAGAGGAATCTGACTTTGGCCACCTGGACCACAGCTGTGGATGCTGGGATGGCAATGACTGGACAGAGTCCGGTGCTCAGGATCATCGAGGAGAACTTCTTCTACCCTGTGATCCTGAACATGCTGCGCCAGATCTTCTCCAAGTTCCGCACAGTCCTGAAGATTATCACATTCACCAAGGACAACCACTTCCAGGCATTGCTGCAGTATGCCAATCCTGTGAGCGCCCAGTGTGCCAAGCTGTCGCTGGATGGGCAGAACATTACAATGCCTGCTTCCCGCTGCACATGGACTTCTCCAAGCTCAACAGCCCAATGTCAAGTACAATAAGGACAAGAGCCACGATTATAGGCACCCAGACATGTCCTCTGGGGACAGCCAGCCCTCAATGGACCAGACCATGGCCACGGTCTTCGGTGCACCTGGTTTAATCTCAGCCTCTCCATATTGCAATTCCTCTAGCCACAGGTCTGCCTGTTCCTAACACGCACAAAGCCCTGGCCCTATTGGCCATTCCATCAGCTGCAGCTGCCATGGCTGCCCGCAAACCAAATCACCATCCCAGGCCTGGTGGGGTCTGGGAACTCCATCCTGCTGGTCAGCAACCTGAACCCAGAGAGAGTCACACCTCAAAGCCTCTTTATTCTTTTCGGCGTCTATGGGGACGTGCAGCTGGTGAAGATCTTGTTCAACAAGAAGGAAAATGCGCTGGTGCAGATGACAGATGGCAGCCAGTCCCAGCTGACCATAAGCCACCTCAATGGGCACAAGCGGCATTGGAAGCCCATCCGCATCAGCTGTTCAAGCACCAGAACATACAGCTGCCGCATGAGGGCCAGGAGGACCAGGGCCTCCCACTCCCCCCTGCACCCCTTCAAGAAGCCGGGCTCCAAGAACTTCCAGAACATCTTCCTGCCCTCGGCCCCCCTGCATATCTCCAACATCCTGTCTTCCTTCATGGAGGAAGACCTCAAGGTCCTGTTCTCCAGCAACAGGGGCATGGTCAAGGCCTTCAAATTTTTCCAGAAACACCACAAGATGGCGCAATCTGTATACGGGGTAAAAATGGGAGGAGGCGGTGCAGGCGCTCATCGACCTGCACAACCATGATCTGGGCAAGAACCACAACCTGTGACCTGTGAGTCTCCTTCTCCAAGTCCACCATCTAGGGGCCCAGCCCCTGGCCGGTGTCTGGAGGCACTTCTGTCATTCCAGAGAAAAGCCACTTTAAGAAGCAGCTGAAGTAAACTTAACAGACCAGAGATTTTATTTTATTTTATTTTTAAAGTGAAATCAGTTTACATGTTTTTTTTTTACTTGTAGTTGGACATAATACCTATATTTTATTTATTTGTTTTATTTTTTTATTTTTTATTTTTTTTATTGTTGGTTGCTCAAACATTACATAGTTCTTCATATATCATATTTCACACTTTGATTCAAGTGGGTTATGTATTCCCATTTTTACCCCGTATACAGATTGCAGAATCAAATCAGTTACATTTCCATTGAGTTACATATTGCCATACTAGTGTCTGTTGTATTCTGCTGCCTTTCCTATCCTCTGCTATCCCCCATCCCCTCCCCTCTTCTCTCTCTACCCCCTTTACTGTAATTCATTTCTCCCCCTTGTATTATTTTTTCCTTTCCCCTCACTTCTTCTTGTATGTAATTTTGTATAACCCTGGGGGTCTTCTTCCATTTCCATGCATTTTCCCTTCTCTCTCCCTTTCCTTCCCACCTCTCATACCTGTTTAATGTTAATCTTCTTCTCATACTCTTCATCCCTACTCTGTTCTTAGTTACTCTCCTTATATCAAAGAAGACATTTTTCATTTGTATTTTAGGGATTGGCTAGCTTCACTTAGCATAATCTGCTTCTAATGCCATCCATTTCCCTGCAAATTCTATGATTTTGTCATTTTTTAATGTAGAGTAATACTCCATTGTGTATAAATGCCACATTTTTTTTTATCCATTCGTCTATTGAAGGGCATCTAGGTTGGTTCCACAGTCTTGCTATTGTGAATTGTGCTGCTATGAACATCGATGTAGCAGTGTCCCTGTAGCATGTTCTTTTTAGGTCTTTAGGGAATAGACCAAGAAGGGGAATAGCTGGGTCAAATTGTGGTTCCATTCCCAGCTTTCCAAGAAATCTCCATACTGCTTTCCAAATTGGCTGCACCAATTTGCAGTCCCACCAACAATGAACAATTGTACCCTTTTCCCCACATCCTCGCCAGCACTTGTTGTTGTTTGACTTCCTAATGGCTGCCAATCTTACTGGAGTGAGATGGTATCTTAGGTTGGTTTTGATTTGCATTTCTCTGACTGCTAGAGATGGTGAGCATTTTTTCATGTACTTGTTGATTGATTGTAGGTCCTCCTCTGAGAAGTGTCTGTTTAGGTCTTTGGCCCATTTGTTGATTAGGTTATTTGTTATGTTATTGTCTAATTTTTTGAGTTCTTTGTATACTCTAGATATTAGGTCTCTATCTGAAGTGTGAGAAGTAAAGATTTGTTCCCAGGATGTAGGCTTCCTATTTACCTCTCTTATTGTTTCTTTTTCTGAGAAAAAAAAATTTAGTTTGAGTAAGTCCCATTTGTTGATTCCAGTTATTAACTCTTGTGCTATGGGTGTCCTATTGAGGAATTTGGAGCCCGACCCCACATTATGTAGATCGTAGCCAACTTTTTCTTCTATCAGACGCAGTGTCTCTGATTTGATAGCAAGCTCCTTGATCCATTTTGAGTTAACTTTTCGTGCATGGCGAGAGAAAGGGATTCAGTTTCATTTTGTTGCATATGGATTTCCAGTTTTCCCAGCACCATTTGTTGAAGACGCTATCCTTCTTCCATTGCATGTTTTTAGCCCCTTTATAAAATATAAGATTGTTGTAGTTTTGTGGATTGGTTTCTTTGTCCTCTATTCTGTACCATTGGTCCACCCGCCTGTTTTGGTACCAGTACCATGCTGTTTTTGTTACTATTTCTCTGTAGTATAGTTTGAAGTCTGGTATTGCTATACCGCCTGATTCACACTTCTTGCTTAGAATTGCTTTTGCTATTCTGGGTCTTTTATTTTTCCACATGAATTTCATGATTGCTTTCTTTATTTCTACAAGAAATGCCATTGGGATTTTGATTGGCATTGCATTAAACCTATAGAGAACTTTTGGTAATATCACCATTTTGATGATGTTAGTTCTGCCTATTCATGAACAAGGTATATTTTTCCATCTTCTAAGATCTTCTTCTATTTCTCTCTTTAGGGTTCTGTAGTTTACATTGTATAAGTCTTTCACCTCTTTTGTTAGGTTGATTTCCAAGTATTTTAATTTCTTTGAGGATTTTGTGAATGGAATGGTTGTCCTCATTTCCATTTCAGTGGATTTGTCACTGATATACAGGAATGCCTTTGATTTATGTGTGTTGATTTTATATCCTGCGACTTTGCTGAATTCATTTATTAGCTCTAATAGTTTCTTTGTAGACTCTTTTGGGTCTGCTAAGTTTACCTGTTTTTAAAATATTAAATCTAGCTCACCTTGCTGACCTTGTGGTGACCTTTGGCTCGAGCACTCGGGGACTGCAGAAAGGGTTCTCAAGCTGCCCAGGGTCAGGCCAGGCCATTCCCAGCACCCTGCCTTGCAGGGCGTGTTGGGCATGCGGCACTCAGGGGACCCCCAACCATGACCTGGCCTCCTGGTGCCATAAACCTCCCTGACTTATAGCAGCATGCCCACCCAAGGTGACCCAGGGAGCCAGGGGCTAGGGATCTGATCCAGGCAAAGGCAAAGCAGACCCCTGCCCTGACGGATCATGTGCCCAGTGCTGGGACAGAGTGGAGACCAAGGTGCCAGCAGGGCTGGCTGACACCCTCCAATGTTAAGTGACTTGAATCATGTCAAGTGACTTGAATCATGTCAAGTGACATGATTCTCCCTATGTCCTCTAGCCACCCAGGTCCCATTTGCCTGGCCAGGCCCAGAGGGCACAAACTCAGCCTCCTTGAGCTTATAGCCTTTTGTTATAACCTTTGTATCATATTCTGATGTGGTTGCAGAAATCTGTGCCTAGTAATATTTCCAGTTTACCAAATATCCTAATCTCTTTTCATTTATTTGCAGAAGAAATAGTTATAAGTACCTTTTTATAGGAAGAGGATCCAGTGGTATGAGTGTGATCTTTCTCTTGGTATTACTTTTTATGCTGTACTTTCTATTTTATTCTTTGTAATCAATTAAATCTTAGGCAGGACCCAGCCTCCCCGGAGGGTAGGGCCTTGCTGTGCACTGCCCTCCTCAGTGGCCTTACTCAGCCTCCAAGATCTGCCTAGGAAGACCAGCTCTAGAATTTTTAGGGTTTGTTTGTTTGTTTTTGTTGTTGTTGTAGTTTTGTTGTTGTTGTTGTTGTTGTTTTCCGTTTGCTTCAAATTTTGGACAAAGGTCATGTTTCTGTTCATGTCTGCTCTGATGCTGAGACTTCAGGCGGTGGGAACCTCAGGTTCTGACCACCCTCCTACCCTGGGAGACACCTTGATCCCACCAGGCCAGCAACAGGGCTGGTCTCCTCGGATCCCCAGTTTCATAGAGTGTGACAAGGGTGTGAATATTTATAATTTTTCATACTTTTTGTGATGTAAAGGGGCACATTGGTTTTTTTATAGTGACACATATATTTTGATAACAGTGATTACAGGCTCAGTATCATATGTGGAGCGCAGTGGCCATGAGCACATTCCATTGCCTGTCCCTGGGCTTGTAATGCAGATAGAACTCGATTAAAGCAGTTCTATAACAACAACAAAAATTTTCGAAAATTGATTATGATGATTTCAAATACTGAATATACTAAAAACCATTGAACATCTTTTAAATAGGTAAGTTGAATATTATGTAAATTATATGAAAAAAGTCATTTTCTAAAACAAGTGTTTTCTGACTAATTCTCATCAAGTACAATCTAATTCCTTGGATAAGTGCATTCTTTCATTTACTGAATACCTGTTGAATATCTACTAGATACTGCTTCAGGCATTAAACTACTTGTTATTTTTTGCTTTTTTATATTATGAAATTATTTTTACTGGTGTTTATTGTCCTATCTGTACAATGTATAAAGATTTTATTATTCTGATTTATCTTGATCTCCACTATCTATAAGTGGCTATTATTTTTATTAAGTTTAGGTTTTTAGGATCAGGTTATTTATCTAAATTCTATTAGGAATTTTTAACTTTTGTAGCAGTTTATACTCAAGAGAAAATGTTATCATGTATCATGTTAGCCAGTGAGTTTTGTGTTTCTTATTGCTACCAGTATATCTATTATGGATTAAATAAAAGAATTTCTTTTTTTTCTCAGGTGATTCTGAGCATTGTCCTCCAGCTCTGTATTAGGGTTAAGGGAACTAAGTTCTTCAGGGTTGACATTTCTTACTTTTGACAGACTTGCTAAGTCATGGACACAACCATGAAGGAATGCATTGTTGAAAATGTAGTGTCCAGCAAGAGAGCAGAGAATATTTTGGGATATAGTGAGGGACAAGACTGGAAAGTGTATTGAGGGTTAGATTTTGTGTGAATGCCAACATAAAAATAGAGCTTACTTCAGTAGGAAATATGATCATTTAAATTTATTTAGATATAGATAGACACAATACCTCAATTTAATTTATTTATTTATCTGTTGTGCTGAAAGATAGAAACCCAGTGCCTTACACATGCTAGGAAAGCACTCTACCATTGAGCCATAATCCAAGCCCAGCAATATGATGTTGAACTCACTTTTTTACTGAGTCTAAAATTATAACAAAATCAGTATAGAAAATTTGGAAAATGCATAAAATTACCAAGAAGGAAAAATGTTAACCATCAGCAGTTATGACTAATAACATTTTGGAGTATAGCTTTCTAGTTTCCTCTGATTCATTTCTTTACATATTTGAAACTAAATTGCATACACATATTTTAACTTGTTTTATTTAAAACTGGCATTATAAAAATAAGCATTTTCCAAGTTGTTAAGAACTTTAGCATATGTTATTTTAATAGTGCCATACATACTATTCTTTAAGAATTGGAATGTAAATTATTGATTGTTCGTTTTGGATATTTTTTTTTGTTTCCAATTTACTGCATTTATCTTTTATACATATTTCTTTTGGATCTCTGAATGTAAGGTGCAAGCAAGGTGTATGAAGGTATGTAGGTGATGGAGGGATAGCAAATAGAAAAATACTCAAGGGCCAGAGGCTGGAATTTTGGTAGAAAGAGACCTGTTTCAGGAAAATGAGAGACATGATACACCAATAATAATATGGAAATAAAATGGCTCTGGCACTGTGTGAATACATAGTGTGGGGATAGAGCAGCTGTCTTTATTTGGCAAGACATTAGCAAGCTCTGAGGGAGACCTTTCATTGAGTCCTACAAGCAAAAACCAGGTTTCCGTTACTAAGCAAGTGAGTAGGCAGTGAAGCTCAGAAGCATGGAGTGTAACTGTACTTTTGGAAGGTTTGTTGATGAAAAGAAGGAGAAAAATGCAATGAGGTAAAAGGAAGGAAACAAGAAAAAGTAGCAATTTTATTTTATGTGTTTATTTATTTTTTTTTATGTATTTTATGTTCTTTTTTTTTTTTATTGTTGGTCGTTCAAAACCTTACACAGTTCTTAATACATCATATTTCACAGTTTGATTCAAGCGGGTTATGAACTCCCAACTTTACCCCGTATACAGATTGCTGTATCACATCAGTTACCCTTCCATTGATTCACATATTGCCTTTCTAGTGTCTGATGTATTCTGCTGTCAGTCCTATTTTCTACTATCCCCCCTCCCCTCCCCTCCCCTCCCCTTTTCTCTCTACCCCTTCTACTGTAAATCATTTCTTCCATTTGTATTATCTTGTCTTACCCCTCCATTACATATTTCTTGATATATCATATTTCACATTTTGATTCAAGTGGGTTATGCACTCCCATATTGCCCCTTATACAGATTGCAGATTCACATCAGTTTCACTTCCATTGCTTTACATATTGCCATCCTAGTGTCTGTTGTATTCTGCTGCCTTTCCTATCCTCTACTATCCCCCCTCCCCTCCCCTCCCCTCCCCTCTTCTCTCTCTACCCCCACTACTGCAATTCATTCCTCCCCCTTGTATTATTTTTCCCTTTCCCCTCACTTCCTCTTGTATGTAATTTTGTATAAACCTGCGGGTCTCGTTCCATTTCCATGCTATTTCCCTTCTCTCTCCCTTTCCCTCCCACCTCTCAACCCTGTTTAATGATGGTCTTCTTCTTGTGCTCTTCTTCCCTAGTCTGTTCTTAATTACTCTCCTTATATCGAAGAAGACATTTGGCATTTGTTTTTTAGGGCTTGGCTAGCTTCGCTTAGCATAATCTGCTCTAATGCCATCCATTTCCCTCCAAATTCTATGATTTTGTCATTTCTTAATGCAGAGTAATACTCCATTGTGTATAAATGCCACATTTTTTTTATCCATTCATCTATTGAAGGGCATCTAGGTTGGTTCCACAGTCTTCCTATTGTGAATTGTGCTGCTATGAACATCGATGTAGCAGTGTCCCTGTAGCATGCTCTTTTTAGGTCTTTAGGGAATAGACCCAGAAGGGGGATAGCTGGGTCAAATGGTGGTTCCATTCCCAGCTTTCCAAGAAATCTCCATACTGCTTTCCAAATTGGCTGCACCAATTTGCAGTCCCACCAACAATGTACAAGTGTACCCTTTTCCCCACATCCTCGCCAGCACTTATTGTTGTTTGACTTCGTGATGGCTGCCAATCTTACTGGAGTGAGATGGTATCTTAGGGTGGTTTTGATTTGCATTTCTCTGACTGCTAGAGATGGTGAGCATTTTTTCATGTACTTGTTGATTGATTGTATGTCCTCCTCTGAGAAGTGTCTGTTCAAGTCCTTGGCCCATTTGTTGATGGGATTATTTGTTATCTTATTGTCTAATTTTCTGAGTTCTTTATATACTCTGGATATTAGGGCTCTATCTGAAGTGTGAGGAGTAAAGATTTGTTCCCATGATGTAGGCTCCCTATTTACCTCTCTTATTGTTTCTTTTGCTGAGAAAAAACTTTTTAGTTTGAGTAAGTCCCATTTGTTGATTCTAGATGTTAACTCTGAAATGGACACGAGGACAACCACCCCGTTCACAATATCCTCAAAAAGAATAAAATACTTGGGAATCAACCTAACAAAAGAGGTGAAAGACTTATACAATGAAAACTACAGAACCCTAAAGAGAGAAATTGAAGAAGACCTTAGAAGATGGAAAAATATACCCTGTTCATGGATAGGCAGAACTAACATCATCAAAATGGCGATATTACCAAAAGTTCTCTATAGGTTTAATGCAATGCCAATCAAAATCCCAACGGCATTTCTTATAGAAATGGAGAAAGCAATCATGAAATTCATATGGAAGAATAAAAGACCCAGAATTGCAAAAACAATACTAAGCAGGAAAGGTGAATCAGGTGGTATAACGATTCCAGATTTCAAACTATACTACAGAGCAATAGTAACAAAAACAGCATGGTACTGGTACCAAAACAGGCGGGTGGACCAATGGTACAGAATAGAGGACACAGAAACCAACCCACAAAACTACAACTTTCTTATATTTGATAAAGGGGCTAAAAGCATGCAATGGAGGAAGGATAGCATCTTCAACAAATGGTGCTGGGAAAATTGGAAATCCATATGCAACAAAATGAAATTGAATCCCTTTCTCTCGCCATGCACAAAAGTTAACTCAAAATGGATCAAGGAGCTTGATATCAAATCAGAGACACGGCATCTGATAGAAGAGAAAGTTGGCTACGACCTACATGCTGTGGGGTCGGGCTCCAAATTCCTTATGTGTTTATTTTTAAAGATAGAGACTGGAACATTGTTAGGGCCAAGGTATAGCATAAGAGCAAATAGGAAGATGGGATTGTGGCTCAGCGGTAGCACACTTGCTTGGAATGGGTGAGGCACTGGGTTTGAGTCTCAGTATTGCATATAAATAAATAAATAAAGGACTATTAACAACTAAAAAAACAAAAATGAGAGAGAGAAAATAAGGATGTGAGTATTAAAAACAAACTGAAGATTGGAAGTCCATCTGCTGTTTAACATTTTTTTTCCTTTTTGTCTTAACCCTGGTAATTAGTTTCAGAAGAAATTTTTAGACTCTTCCTAATCATTTGGTATTTTATGCATTGTGGCTTAAAATCTGACTTACACTCAAGACCTATTTTAGCCTGATGAAATGAGGAACTAAACATAATATTGATTTTAGACTTTGCATGTTTGTTTTTGTTTCATATGAGTCATCAGTAACATAGCATTAGAATAAGCTCATTTAGTAACATCCTCTTTCTAGTTAAAATTTTATATATTTACTTGTCCACAGACTGCAACCACATTTCAATAGCAGTTTCTAGGAATTATCTAGTGCTGATGTCTGAACAAATTATTAACATTTTATCTTCTATTGTTAATTTTTTTTGACCTGTTCCGGTTCCCAGTAAGTTTTCTATTTATAAAATATCACTCTATGTCTCATCTGTGCATTTTGATTATTCCTTATTGTTAATAAATGACATCTAGTAAGCTCACCTGACTATCTTTCTTGGGCTGTTCTGTGAACATTGCAATTTTAATGTACAAGATATGAACAACTTCAGATATATTTTCCCTAGAAAATTCATTAAAAATATTGTTTATAGAGCTTGCAAAATAGGTAATTGGTTCTAAAATTTTGTTTTAGAGTAAAGTAATAAAGAATCATTTTTAATCAACTGTAAATGAGCCACTATAAATGACACTTACCATTTCTACTAATGGAAAAATAATCAAAAAACTAGTAATACAGATAATATGTATTTGCAATTAAATAAGCTGAGAATTGTAAATTTATTATACTAATAATTTGTCAAGCTTCCTTCAGCAACCAGGAACTCAGTAATAACTGCAATATCAGCACTTAGCATTTCTTCACTTGAGAAAACTAATATATCAGCTGGTAACAAGTCAAAATAAATTTGAAAACTATTTTTGCTTCTCTAATTTATATAAAACCTAGCGGCCATATGACTCTTTGCTGTATTATATTGCCTTCAAAGAAACATCTGTTTAGCATTAAAAATAATTAAGAAGATGTTTTAAATATTTTTTTGTAGTTTCTCTAATTCACCTACCTTATTCACTCTTAGGTTTCCTTGATGTGAGGAGTGGTGTAAAACAGGTCAAGTGATGCATAAATATGAAGATTATTCATACTAATCATGATCATTATCAGTAGGAGATTGCACAGTAAAACTGTGCCTCTAATGCACTAAAAAACAATTCAACTCTTACAAGAAAATATAGGATCAACACTCCAGGATATAGGCATAGGCAATGACTTTCTCAGTAGGACCTCTAAAGCTCAGGAAATAATGCTAAGTGTTAATAAATGGGGTGGCTCCAAATTAAAAGGCTTCTGCACAGCAAAGGCAACAATTAGGAATGAGAAGAGAGAACCTACAGAATGGGTGAAAATCTTTGCTAGCTATTGTTTTGAGAGAGGATTAATATCTAGAATATATAAAGAACTCAAAAAAATCAAATAACCCAATTAATAAAAATGAACTTACTAATGTATTAAACAGACACTTCTTAAAAGAAGAAATACAAATGGCCAACAAATATATGAAAAACATTTTCAGCAATTAGGGAAATGCAAATATCACAACAGTCAAAATGGCAGTCATCAAGAATACAAATAATAATAAATGCTGGAGAGGATATAGAGAGAAAGGGACACTTTTACACTGTTGGTGGGATTGTATATTAGTACAACCACTTTGGAAATCAGTATGGAGTTTTCTTAAATGTAACCACCATATGACACAGCTATACCACTCCTCAGTATTTATCCTAAAGAATTAAAGTCTTCATACTATAAGGATACATGTATATCCACGTTTATAGCAACACAATTCACAATAACCAACCAATGTATCTAGCCTTGGTGTCCATCAACAGATGAATGTATTAAGAAAATGTGGTGTACATACACAATGAAACTTTATTGAGCCATAAATAAAAATATTATGTAATTTGCAAGAAAATAAATGGAACTAGAGACTATTATGTTAAACAAAATAAGCCAAACTCAGAAGATCAAGGGTTGTTATGTTTTTCTCTGATATGTAGAGGCTAGAAAGAAAAAGGAAAAAAAAAGTTGGGGTGGATCTCCTAAAAATCAGTGGGAGATCAAAAGAGGGAAGGGACCAGGGAGTGGGAGAAGGGGAGTGAGGGAAAAGTGCTAAGGAGTGATATTGGCTAAATTATATTTTTATAAAAGTGCATGTATGAACATGTAACAAAAAATTCCATAAATGTGTGATAGCTATGATACCCCAATAAAAATATAAAAAATAAAATTCAAGACACAAAAAAGAAAAAAACTATGCCACTAAACTATGCCACTAAAGAAATACCCCAACATGTGTGCTCAGTAAAGGCCTTTTATATATAGCCTCCTTGGAATCTCACCCTTTCACATTTGTGTAGATAGAGCCATTCCAGCCTCCTCCCCAGACCTTCCTTCAAAGTAGAGCTAGCTAGTAGTGTTGCTGTTTATTTGATTGTAATTTACTTCAGCTGCAGGAGTTTGTATCCTTCTGATATTATTGTCATAAGGATAACCCAGACAGCCAGAATGGACCTTCACACTAAAGTTTGCAGCACTCTGTGCTGTTTTGTTATGCTCCAATTGTCTCATTAGCTCTTTCACTCTTAATCTCAATAATGTCAACATTTTGCATTCTTCTCCTTATCTGTCTCTCCAAGAATGTCTTGGTGGCCTATACAGGCTTTTTTGACTTCACTACTTAATATTCCTGTTACAGAAACCCCCATACATTTTACGCCTCTAGAATTATGTATTTCTCTTTTGATAAGAACTTTTGTGCTAATACCAGTAGAATACTTTCATAATACATATAAAAATTTCATTAAACATTTATCCCTTGCTCCTGTATCTTTTCTTTACTATGAACCTACTACATACCTACATGTAGAAGATTCCAGGAATTTACCAGAACAAGAGAAATGTTTTAAGCAGGGACATGAGAAAATCTTTGGAGTGAAGTCTTAAAACAAAACATTTTGTGGTTTATGTAAAGCTTTATATGTATCTATAAAAACCAGTAAATATTCCTACTTAAAATTTTATTTTTGATTAATAAACTACTCACATATGTTTATGGGGTACCATGTGATGTTTCAGATAAATTAGCATATGCATCACCTCAGTATTTGTTATTTTTTGTGATGAAAGCATTTAAAATTCTGTCTTAGCTATTTTGAATTACACATTATTGTTAATTATAGCCCTCCTTCTTTTTAACTTAGCCTTGTGCCTGTTTACCAAAGTCTCCCCTTTTCCCCAGCTACCCTACTGACTGACTCCTGCCACTCTGCCACACACATGAGACTTGGTCAACACCATTCTACTCTCCACTTTTATGATTTTGACTCTTAGATTCCGCATATGAGAGTGTACGTTTTTTCTCCTACTACTTGGCTTATTTCACTTAACATAATCTCCTCACTTAACATACTGTCATCCATATTGTTATAAATGACAATTTCCTATTTTTGTAGGGTGAATAGTATTTCATTGTGGCTATATACCACCATATCACCATTTAAAGAATCCCTTCATGTGTTGAGGAACACTTAGGTTATTTCCGTATTTTTGCTATTGCAAGCAATGCTTCAGTGGACATGGTGGTATATACACTAAGAGCCACATGTTTCTTGAGAAAATTGCCCATAAAATAATAAAATATGTGATTATAGAAACTGCTCACAGCTATTATTTTCACCTGTGCTTTTATAGTATTCACAAAGCAGCAAAAAGTCTTTTTGTTCAAATATACAGTACTTTTAAAATAACAGACAACCTCACTTTTTCTTAATTTTTAAGACCTAATTTTTTATTTATCTTTTATGTTATTGTACATTTCTTTGTCTTATTCAGAAAGGTAATAGTTTTATGCATCTCTGGAAAACATTTTTACCTTCTTCTGAAAGGCATAGTTTGGACTAGGTATAGATTCCACAGTTCACATCAACTTCTGAGTTCTATATTCCCTTGATTCTTTCTCCGTATTTTATTTATAATTGCAGGACTGGGATTGAACTTCGCACTTCATTGCCCTTCATTCACAAAGCTAGATTCTCGATCCCTTTAACAAGTGTGATGAGATGTATCTGTCATACAGTACCATGCAGAATGTATCCACCATCCAATACTACTATGTAGTGCCAGATAAAATAGTTCCATTGCCCTAAAAATCCACTATGTACCAGCTCATTTTCCTTTCTCTACTCCAACCCTGATTCCTTTTACTTTCTTTTTAGTTTACCTTTTTCAGAAGGTCACAGTTCATAAACTGTTTTCAATTTCCTATGTCCTTGCAGGATTTTTAAATCTTACTGAAATTGGGGTGTTTTGCTTGGTTTTCTAGACTGTGGTGTGTGTTCTCAAAATTTCATTATGAGGTCTTTTCTTGAATTAATCTAGGAGTTTTTCATCTTACTTTTTATTGTGTCTTCTGCATCTGTATTTTTCTTTGTAGAAAGTGTGGAATTGATGAATTTGTATAGCTGTAGCCAAATAAATTTATTTCATTTAATGAGTTTGACTTTTAGATTCTATACAAGTGAGATCAAGCAGTAATTTTCTGTGTCTGGGTTATTTCACTTGGCATAATATGCTTCAGGTTTATCTACATTGTTGCATATGGCAAAAATTCCCCCCCATACCTTGTTTTTTAAAACTTGAATAGTACTCTTTGTGTATTTGTGTGTGTGTGTGTGTGTGTGTGTGTGTGTGTGTGTACCTGACATCACCTTTTCTTTCTTCATTCATCCCTTAAGGCAGTTTCCATACTTGGGCTATTGCAAATAATGCTGAGGTGAATATGGAGTTTCTGTTGTCTCTTCAAAATATTAATTTTATTTCCTTTGGAAGAATACCCAGGGATAGGGTTGCTGGATAATATTATGGTTCTATTTTTAATTTTTAAAATGGTAATGGGAATTTAATCCAGGGGTACTTTACCAATGATCTTAATCCCAACAGCCCCCCTTTTTTTAAATCAGGGATTGAACTCAACAGTATTTGATCACTGAGCCACATCCCCAGCCCTATTTTGTATTATATTTAGAAACAGGGTCTGAGTTGCTTAGTGCCTCTCTGTTTCTGAGGTTAGCATTGAACTTGTTATCCTTCTGCCTTAGCCTCTCAAGCCACAGGGATTACAAGCATGTGCCACCGCACGTGGCCAAACCTTTTTTTATTTTTTATTTTGAGACTGGTCTCATTAAATTGCTGAGGTCTCATTAAGTTGCTCATACTTGTAATTATCATGCCTCAAAACCTCAAGGCTGGGGTTGTTTGTGTGAGCCACCAAACCTGGCTTCCAGCCCTTTTGAGACAAGTTTCACTAAATTGTCCAAGTCAGTTGTGATCTTCCTGCCTGAGCCTCCCAACTAGCTAGAATTATAATTGTTCAGCACTGTGCCCAGCTCTTTTTTATTTTTTGAGTAACTTCCATACTGTTTTGTTTTTTTGGCCATACCAGTTACATCCCCACCAATACTGTATAAGTGTTGTCTTTTCTCCACATCCTGGCCAGAACTTATTCTATTTTATCTATTTATAATTGTTGCTTTAATTGTTATGGAGTATTATCTCATTGTAGTTTTAGTTACATTTCACTAATGAATACTGTTAAGTTTCTCTTCATATTCCAGTTGGTCATCTATGTGTCTTCTTTTGAAAAAAGTTTATTCAGATTTTTAGCCCATTTTTAATTGAGTTTTGCTTTTTTTGGTTGTTTGTTGTTGTTGTTTTCTGCTATTGAGTTGTGTGAATTCCTTATAAATTTTGAATATTAATCCCTCATCAGAGAGTAACACCTTCTCCTACCCCAGAAAAGGCATGCTATTTAAAAAAATTTTATCATTAGGATTTGTGTGATTCAATTGAAATATTTTCTTATATGAAGCTACAAAGATTTTTTTAAAATTATAAGACAATATGTATCACACCAACATTTGAGGACCTGCTACATGCCAAGTAGTGCTATGCTGTTTCTATGAAAGTTTTCATTAGAACAATTCTGGGCAATGAAAATTCAATGATAAATTTTACTATATCAAATCTTTCTTTTCTTTTTATTCCTTATAATGAAAGAGGATACATTCTCCTGTCAAGCACCCATTCTCCTACCTGTCCTCTAAATCCCTTCCCTCTGACTTTCTCAGGACTGGATCTCCTCCATTATTCATCTTCATCTTTTTCCCATTCTGGTTCTTTCCCACTCCTATTACAGCACACTTAATACTCTTAAATGTTAAAATGAATTCCTTCCTTTATGTCATATCCCATCTTGCTTCCACCCTGAATTCTCTCTTTATTACTCAAAGACTTCAGATGAGTTGTCTGTGTTCCCTGTCTCCATTTCCAATGGTCATCTGGCTTACACCTTTTCACTGAAACTACACTCACCAGTGTTATCAGTGACTTCCTTGTTGGTAAATTCAGTGTGCCCTCTTTAGTTCTACCTTACCTGACCTCTCTGCCACACTTGATAATGTTGAGCAATGCTTTCTTAAAAATCTTTTCCTTTGGTTTTGGTGATAATCAAATCTTTGCTTCTTCCTCTGTTGACATTTTAGTCACCTCTTTCTGCGCACCTTCTCCAATACCCAAAGTATTGGTGTTCCTTGGAGTTCTAGGCTTTCTTTTCCATTTCTGCTCTGTCCACTGTTCCCAAATGGCCTCACCCATTCCCATGTCTTCAGTGACCATTTACATGATTAGGACCTTCACATTTGTATTTTCAGTCCTCACCTCTTTTTTGAGTTGTAGCACTATATGTCTGCTGCCTACTAAACATTTCCAAATGAGCCACTCCAAAATCAGATTTATTTCTCTCCCTAATCCCACTAGCAAAATGCATCAGTGAATAAATAAATAAAACAAAATATTCTTGTGTTCAGTTTTTCCCAATGAAGGATACTGCCTTCTACCCACTTAAGTCAAATAAAGACACCTCTGGATTTGACAGATTAATTTAACCTTAATGTTGCAATTAAGAACTACAATTTTACTTGTTTTTGCCTCCTCCCCAAAGGTTTATTTTCTCTCTGTGTCCCAAGAAGCTACATCTCTTTTTACACAGAGATCTTCATTAATGTTGAGGAAGAAAATTCTCTTCTTACAAATTTGTTCATTGTTTTACTTTAGTGGACAAATTTAAGTGGACTTAGAACTACTCCACATATTCTTGATAACAGCAGCTTCTAAGAGTTATATTTGAGACACACTATAAGCCAGAGACTGTTATGAATACTGTGTAATCTTATTTCATTTCTCCAGATACCTTCTCTGTTCCTTAGAGGAGAAAAATTGAAATATGGGGAGGTTAGAGAATGTGTCTAGTGTGAGTGACAAGGGGCAGATAGCAGAGGCAGGATCTGAACCTGGCTCCGGGTATGATCTTTTAACCTTTGCACAATGCTACCAGGCAAACATCTGCATTCCTCATAGCAGTTTTTTAAAATTATTTTTTGAAGTTGGACATAATACCTTTATTTTATTTATTTTTATGTTGTGCTGAGGATTGAACCCAGGGACTTGCACGTGCTAGGAAAGCACTCTACTTCTAAGTCACAACCCCAGCCCTCAGTGGACTTTTTTTTTAATCACTCTTTTAAAATGTTTAAAATACTTTGAATTACCAAGACATGATATAATTTGAAATGTGTGCCAAGAGTATACTTTTGCATATTGTTCTGAGAATAATAATGTAGTTTGCTGGTAGAATAAATAGTCACAAATGTTTGGTTCATAATTTTTATTCTATTTTAAATTACTTTTATTTTTAAAATCTTTCTAGATTTTATTTTGAGTGTTTTGAAATATAATCAATGGCCATAGCAACTTTATCTTCTGAATTCTTTGCTGATTTTACATCACTTACAGAAGCTGTATCATTTCATCTTATAAGTAACTAAGTCACTTTCTGAGCTGCCTACACCAGAAGTTTCTGGGAAACCATTTGAAGCAGAGTTTCTACATCTGCCATTGACAGCAAAGATGTTGTGGTTCCTGAGCCAGGGGAGTACTCATGAAGAAAATGTGGCATTTACCTCAGGTTTTCATACTGCCTTGACTGTATTTTCTGGAAGTACTGTAAATCAGGATGTCTGCATATTTAGTAAAAGAAGATTCAGCACTTATCCCAACTAAAGATGAAAAGGGGGAAAAATTCTGATAGTGAAGTTTACTTGAGTAGAATCTTGATAGTGAAGAGAGATCAAGTGTTTCTTGAAACTGTCTCCCTGACCCAAAGGTTTTTGATAGCAATTTGAGCAGTGTGGTTATCACCTGGGCCCCCTGAGGCTGTGACCCAGCCCTGAGAACTTTGCTATGTGTGACTCAGGCCAGAGAAGCACACAAAGGGAAAAATCTTGAAGCTGGTAATGCTGGAGCAGTTTTTGCAATACTACTCAAGGAAGCACAGAATTGGGTTCAAGAGTATCATTCAGAATACAGAGGGGACAGGGACTATGCTGGGGAATTTGAAAGTGAACTGGTTGATCCTGAAGAGCTGTTTCTATCCAATAATGGGAAGTACTAGTAGGAGGTAGTATCCCTAAAAGAATCTCAAAGAATATTGAGTTCTGAGCTTCATGCTGTAGAAAACCAGCTCACATATGCATCCTGGACATTCTGTTCCCTGAGGCACTGTGATGATGACACTAGGCCTGAAATATCTCTCTTTGTCTTTGATAGTGCTTCTTTACTTAAAATCTGTTTTATCAGATGATAGTGTAGTTAGGTGAGCTTTTACATTGAGAGTTCCAAGTTTCTTTTTCCATCCTTGTACAAAGTAACAAAAGATTTGGTGATTCCACTTGCAAAAAAGGTCAGTAAAACAGGCAAAATTGAATACTATGTTTATGGCAAATTAAAACAAACAAACAAACAAAAATAATAATACTCAAGATAATGTCTGGGTGATGTGGTGCACACCTGCAGCCCCAGCTACTTGGAAGCTGAAGCAGGAGGATCTCAATTTCTAGGCCAGTTTGAGCAAGTTAGAACCTGCCTCAACATCCAATAGAAAAAGGGCTGGGCTTTTAGCCCAGTGGTAAAATGCTTGCCTGCTATGTGCAAAATGCTGGGTTAACTCTAGCATCCCCTAGCTCAACCATTCACAAATGTTTACCCTGGTGGGGGAAGAAACAGGCCTGTGATTAAGGAGGGATGTAAGTTACTGATTAACAATCTGTTAGGGATATATGGTTAGATAAGATTTTATTTTATTCTTTTTCTTCTTTTTAGGTGCTAGGTTTAAACTGGCTGATTGTAAAGACATTTTAGAAAAGCATAACATATATGGTTTACTAATTAACTTATCACTATTACTTAAAATTTGTTACAGTCAAAAGTATAATCATACTTTATTTTATATAAATTATTTCTAAAAATGTAATAAATACATGCTTGTTTAATTATTTCTGGTAAATATGTATAACCATTGTTTTTTAAACTTTCCTTAGTAAACTCAAAATTCAATAAATGCTCATTTTCAAAAGATAGTAGATTTGTTTTTTGCCTCTCTCTAGCAAATGATAGGGACCTAAGATTCCAATGGTGGGCTCATCAAAAATTCTTTGGGGCTAAGAGTTCAATTAGTGTTGTCTGGGCTGCTGTAGTAGAGGTTATGTTTCAAGTGGCATTTCAGGGATCCATGTGGACACAACCAGTACAGCAATGACTGAGGACTGGATTTGGCATATTTGAGACCAAGCAGAATGAAGGAACAGTTGAACTTGTCAGAAAATTAAGGGAAAAATAAAGTATGTGTATATGTACAAGTTTGTCTCCCAATAGGTTTAAGCTAGTAACTTCCTAATTAGCTATGAATACTTCTCCAGTCTTGGATTCCATATACCATTCCCCACTTAAAGAAAACAGTGCTCTTTTGAAGCTGTCTAATCTAGATCTGGGGTAGGAAAAAGCACAAGATGACCTTGTAACATTTTGATGTACCAAAAATAAGGAAGAATCCAAAAAGACATGTAGACATGTCAAAGGGACTTAGAAGATAGTTTAAAAAGATTCCCACAGACAAAATCTGGGAAATTTTCAGCATGAAAATAAATAATATATTATCAGCTACTTAAGTAAAATGAGAACCCAGAAGCCTAAACTGATCTAAATGAATAAACACATAGAGAAAGGAAGGTTTTTCTTTACTATAGGATATCAAAGCAGAAGTGGTTGACTCACCACTTGGCAATCAAAATAGAAACTGATTCAGGAAAGAATTGTCAACAGACTCAAACTAGCTGTCAGCAATTCAGTAGGAATTAGAAAATTTCATGGTCTCCAGGAATCTCCTAAATTACTAACTTTACAATGAAAAAACTTTGTAGATACTATCCTAATCTAGTGGCCAAAGACCACATCACCTGTAAGGGGGCAAATAAACACTGTGCATCTTCCAGTACGATACAATGAAAAGAATCAATCATTATTTTGGATATTTATGACACAAATGTATATCCCAACTCTAACCATGAGAAATATTACAAAAACCCAAACTGAGCAAGCAACACTCACTATACAAATTGGCTTACGCTCCTCAAGTGTCAAGGTCATTAATGAAAAGACCAAAAAAGTATTCCAGATGGAAGGAGACCAAAGAGATAAGACAACAAAATGTGCCATGTGATCCTAGATTGAGATGCTTGAAGACAGCAGCATTATTGGGGCAATTACCAAAATGAGAATTTAATCTGTGGGTTAGATGTCACCATGTTAATGTCCGAGTTTGATGTGTATACTATGGTTAAAAAGGAGCATCACTGTTTATGTACACACTCAAGTGGTTAGAGGTAATGGAGAATTATGTCTTTAATTTTTAAATGATCCAAAAATATTTTGGATGGGATTATATTGAATCCATAATGTAAGTTACATGAATGTCTTTACAATATTGAGGCTTCTAATTTCTGATGTGGTGTAAAATTTTATACCTTCTTATTCTTTTTTTTAAAGAGAGAGAGAGAGAGAGAGAGAGAGAGAGAGAGAATATTTTAATATTTATTTTTTAGTTTTCGGCAGACACAATATCTTTGTATGTGGTGCTGAGGATCCAACCCAGATTACAAAAATACCATGGTAGATACCTTAATTCATTCTTCTTATAAGCCTGTTGATCTGGTCTTCCCTGTATCCAGCATCTCCAACTTCTACCAAATGAGTGGTCTTTTCTTCATTCCACCTCGTGGAGAAGACAATTTGAAGGGCCACAGGAAGTTATTTGCTTTTTTGGAGCATTTTCCAACAGTGTAGATCTTATGAATCAGATCTTCCATGCAGATGATGCCATATTTACCAAGAGATCGAGCAATCAAAGTGTTATCTGTCAAGGCAATTCATTTCTTATTGATTTTGCCATATCCACGCTTATAGATTAGTTCATTCACTGATTCCATTTTTCATTTCATTATTAAAGAGATCTTAATTTCTGTTAGTGGCCCATATCCAGGAATAGGACAGACTACTCCATACTGATGGTGAATGAAACTTTGCCAAACTACTGATATGCACTGAATTGTCCACATATTTATTTATACCAACACTGAACATTAAAAGTAGTTTAAAATACTCATAAATTCTCATGAAATTCTCAGCATATAAAATAGGCTCATGAAAGGAAATACTTCTCATAAACACGAACAATATCCTTTTCACAAAGCTTTCTGGTGGCCTGGCAGCTCTAAAAAAAATCTCCATGATGCCCCTTCCCCTTGCTCACATCTGTTTCCAAGTATCCTAAAACAACTTTTCAATGAACAAGTTCTACCACATTATTGGTAGCAGGGCACTGTGTATGCTCTGGGTACTCTAGAAACAGCAACTCATTCTCCAGAGACACTTTGCTTCAGTGCCTTCAGGAAGCTGGAACATTCAGGCTGAAGGCTCCAAGCTGAAAAAAATCCCAAGAAGGACATGAAAGTGCAACTCTATTTGTGAGGTTTGACTGGGTTGTATTCACATCTTTAAACTGAAGGAATTCAAATGTAAGTAAATTTTTTCACAGGATGATGAATAAGTTCTGGAAATGGACCCTTGAGTATAGTTGCAGAATTATGTGAATATAATTAGTGAACATATCAAAATAGTTAAAATGGCTAATTTTATGTGTATCTTACAATAAAATCATCGAAAGATGCATTTCCTAACATTCAGTGTTTCCTGCTATTATTTAGTAATCACATTCATTAAGAGCACTAACCACTTTGGCATACTGGCACACACCTGTAATCCTATTGGGAGACTGAGGCAGGAGGATTAAAAGTTGAAAGCCAGCCTCAGCAGAAGCAAGGTGCTAAGCAATTCAGTTAGACCCTGTCTCTAAATAAATTATAAAATAGGATTGTAAATGTGGCTCAGTGGCCAAGTGATTAAAAATTCAACCTCTGGTACCCCCCCCAAAAAAAAGAAGCACTAATCAAAATTTGACAGCCCTGTATTTGAGATTTGGATCTGCTTGCTGCATCTCTGGAAACTATAGACATATCTGTTAACTAAGTCTCAGTTTCCTCACCTGTAACACAGGAATTATAAAATGCTTACTTACCCATTATAGGTTGCTGTGAAATTTACACTTAGTAAAGTCTAAATTCACAAAAGAAGCTCAATAAATGCTAGCTCTGATTTTATTTTTAAGTTCAAATCAATATGATTTTTGTACTTTGTATAAAGAAGGCTAACAAATGGCTTTAGTATAAAAAACGCCATTTATTCATTTCTCCTTAGTCCTTAATTTTATGGAGAATTATAAGACAACATGCCCTAAAACTTATTTCATATTATAGTCAAGTGATAAGCCCATGTGTTGACCACTGAGTCAATAGTTAATAATTTTAAGGTATCATACTCTAAGAGGCAACAATTTCAGAGAAGCAACAATTACTTGATGTACTTGAAATAATTTACATAAAATAATGTGTGTATAAACCTGTACATATAATTTTTTATCAAGTATAATATGATCAATCGAAAACATTGACTCACAATATAGTTCAAACATAGAAAAGAAGGCTATTTTATTTTCATCCCTTTTACATCCTATTTTAGGTAAGATGATAAAACCCAGAAAATAACAGGAATGAATTAGTTTATAAAAACTGGGTATTTTATAAGTGAAACAAATTCAGTAATCTACATTTCTCAAATTGCAAACAATGAGACTTATTATACTCTCAAAATGAACTTAAATAAATTATTGCTCCATTCTAATGACATAAAAGTTTTCACTGGTTGATAGTCCAGGTAGAAAGAGTATGTAAAGTGATTTATAAGTAAAAACATTTCATTCAAAAGGATTTTTTTTTTTGGTACTGGGAATTGAACTCAGGGACACTGAAACATTGAGCTGCATCTGCAGCCCTATTCTGAATTTTATTTAGAGACAGTGTTGCTAAGCACCTTGCCATTTCTAAGGCTAGCTTTGTACTTGAGATCCACTTGTCTCAGCCTCTGGAGCTACTGGGATTACAGGCATACATCCCTGTTCCTAGCCAAAAGTAATGGTTTTAAAAAAACCCACATGATCTCAAGAGAAAATACATAGAAATATTTATATAACATTCTCATTTATATTAATTTATATGATATATATTATTATTTTATTATGTATACATATATGTAAATTATACATATATAAATTAAATATATATAAATTATAATTACTAATATATAATTATATTGTTTTACATAATTTATATAATAATGTAAATTACATATAATATATACTATAAATTATATTATATGTTATATATTCATGTATTTATATATTATATATTTATATAAATTATATATAATATATTTATATACTTATATATAAATTATATATTAATATGTAAATATATATATGTAAAGTATATATATGATATAAATCATATATTGTATAAATTTTTTGTATTTCTATGTAAAATATGTATGATTTATACATATTTAATAAAATTATTTGTAATATATGAAATATATATTTTATATACACATATAATAATATATAAACTAAATATAAATATATATTATTTCATTTTATATAACATTATTATCATATATCTAAATTTATATTAATTTATATTACTTATTATAGTGTAATTATATAATAATATAATTTCTATTATTAATAAGATAATGATATGATTATTATATTATAGTTTAATTTATATTAATATAATATATAAAATATATGGATTCTATTATAGTTATATTTAAATTACTTATAATATATCATGTATACATTTAATTCTATAATATGTAATATATAATATATAATACATAATACATAATATATTATATATAAATATAATTTAAATTATATAGTTTAGTTATTTGGTTTTAGATGGTTTTAATGCTTCTGATAGTGTTTTTTTTTCTCTAGCTTTATCTGTATAAATTTTTATTTTATGACAGTTCCAAACTTTTAATACTTTTTTAAATAACAAACATTTATTGGTGTGACTTATGGTAGAAAAACGTTCCTACACTAGATGTGCATCACCAAATCATTAAATAGAACATTTCTGAGGTGAACACACATCCTAAGCCACGTTTTTATATCCAGTTTTTAAGATAGCCAATTCTTCCTCTCTCTCCACCCCAAAACATGTGAGCAACTGCTAATGGAAAGCAGTAAACAGCCACTTGGGTTACAACATTTTCAACTCCACTCTGAGGTGAAGATTCCCAGTACATTCGAGACTTAAGTTCTCTCAATTGTCCTCTAATCAAAGTTCCTGAGTCCAGTATTCACAATATTACAGCACTAGTAGATCATTGTCTACAACTCTTCTCTTTCTGCTGTATCCTCTTCACCAGTCTGGGGAGGGTCTGCACTTCCATAGAGTTTGCTGATAATTAGCTAAACAATTTCTTCTAGTTCTTTCTGTTTAGCTTTGAAGTCTTCAATGTCAACATCTTGGTGGCTTTCCAGCCATTCAGTCTTCTCCTTTACAGCTTTTTCAATGGTCTCATTATCTTCAGAGAAAACTTTGCCTCCCAACTTTTCTTTATCTCTAATCTGATACTTTAGAGAGTAGCTCTTCAGTTATCCGTCAATTTTGGTCATTGGTAATTGTAATCTTAATTTTGTTCTCTGTACACTTGTCTTCAGCTGTCACCCAAAAAATACCATTCACATCTATCTCAAAAGTGACTTCAATCTGAGGGACCCCCTGGAGAGCAGGAGGAATTCCAGTGAGATAAAATGTACTCAGAAGGTGAGTGTCTTTTTTCAGGGGTTATTTACCTTCATAGATCTTGATTGGAACAGTAGGTTGCTTATCAGAAGCTGTAGAAAAGATCTGAGACTTTTTGGTGGGTACCACATTGTTCCTTGCTATCAGCTTGGTCATGACACCTCCCACAGTTTCAATACCAAGTGTCAGGGTACATACTTCTAACAGTACTAGGTCGCCTGCATGTTGATCACTGGAGAGTACACTAGCCTGGACAGTGGTACCCTATACATCAGCCTTATCTGGTTTTATGCCACAGGATTGCTCCTTGCCATTGAAGACCTCTTTAACAAGTTGCAGAATCTTTGGAATTTGAGTAGAGCCACACACAAGAACAATCTCATCAACATCAGGCTTCTTCAAGTCAGAATCCTTCAGTACTTTCTGAACAGGCTTCATGGTAGACCGAAACAGGTCCATGTTTACCTCTTCAAATTTTGCCCAAGTTAGGGTTTCAGAAAAGTCTTCTCCTTCATAGAAGAACTCAATTTCAATTCTTGCTTGATGTTGAGAAGACAGGGCATGCTGGGCCTATTCTACTTCATGCCAGAGTTTCTACACAGCTTTGTTGTCTTTCCTAACATCTTTGCCAGTCTTCTTTTTGTACAGCTTGATCCATAACATGCTGGTTGAAGTCTTCTCCAGCCCATGTGTATCCTTACTAGTGATCAAAACTTCGAAGACACCATTGTCAATGGTGAAAAGAAGCACATCAAAGGTTCCACCACCCAGATCAAACACCAGGATGTTCTTCTCTCCCTCCCTCTTATCCAGGCTATAAGTAATAGGAGCTGCTGTAGGCTCATTGATGATTCTCATAACTTTCAGGACAGCAATAGTTCTAGCATCTTTGGTTGCTTGTTGCTGGCCATCATTAAAATAGGCTGGTACTGTAACAACTGCATGCGTAAACTTCTTTCCCAAATAAGCCTCAGCAGTCTCTTTCATTATAGTGAAAACCATAGCAGAAATTTCTTATGGAGCAACTAAGTTTTCCCACCTCCAATATCAACCTGAATGTATGGGGTTTTTTTTTCAACCACCTTGAAAGGCAAGAACTTGATTTCTTGCTGCACAGATGGGTTATTCCTAGTGTGGATGAGAGCCCCATGATATCAAAGACTTGTGTTCTCAGTATTGAAGGTGAGCTGATTCATGGATGCATCACTGATCAGACATTCCCCTAAAGGGGTGAAGGTCACATAAGATGGCATAATGAGGTTACCTTGATCATTGGAGATGATCTCCACGTGGCCATTCTTGAGCACCCCGATACAGCAATAAGAGATCCCCAGGTGGATGCCAACCATGGTACCAATGTTCTCCTTCTTGTCTTCATCCTCAGCCAGGGCTGTTGTGCAGCACCCCAGCTACCAGAGAAAGCTTTATCTTGCCTTAGCTGTTGGCCACTTGCTCTTGGTCAGCAGCCAGAGAAGCAGACAGCCAGAAGAAACAGGCCATCCAGCAACAGGAAACAGCTAAGAGCAGTGAGGTTACGGGTCTGTCACACTGAGACACCTCAACTCTATCCATCTGTGTTGTCTCTGCCAATATCTCAAACATTTTAGTATTGAAGTGCATTTTATTTCTACAATTGTATTGGCTACCATATGTAAAACTTGACAAGTAGTTAAATATAGATTCACAAGCATTTTGACCTCTATGTAAATATTAAAAAGTTAAGTGAATTGCCAATGCTTCCATACATACTATAACAACACAAGTGGTCAAAGATGCACTAGAACATTACATGGGAAGAAATATATTCATACCCAATCAACATTTTTCAGGTACTTGCATTCAGAAGCATTTTATGAATCAGCACCATATTTGCTCCTAAATAAAACTCATTTTTCTATACTGCCCCTATTTGTTGAGAACAATACCATACATTAAGGATGCATTTACATGGATCATTTTATAGAGAAAATCATTTGAAATTTAAAATTATAATACTTATTTTATGCATAATTTCAAAAACACAGAATTTAAAGACAATACCAGTGAGGCACTATCATTCTATATGACTAAAACACTACCATTTTATATAACTAGCAAACACAACACAAGGCCAAAAGGCAAAGTACACACTTTTGCCATCCTATATAAAAGGGTTCTGTCACAACATTCTTTCCTAAAATAAACACAATACCAAAAAATGAAACAAGAAAAAGAAAAACTGAATTTTGTCAACCCTACACAAACTGTGGCATTTCAATTTCAAGGTTTTGTAACTCTTCCATTTCTTTTAGCCTGAGCCCTTGGCATATTGGATTCATGTCAGGCAGGCCAACCTCCTCAGAGTTCTCTTAGGCTCAGCAGCTAGCTTCAAAGCATAAGCTTATGTGCTGTCTCCTTCTGAAACAGATTTCTCCACATGACTAAGGGGAGTAAGGGCTGTGCTAGGAGGCACTGCTGCTGAAGCTGAAGCTGGTCTCTCCTCAGTCCTTTTGACTTTGCTGGTCAGAGTAGGTGGTTTGTAAAATGTTGTCTCTAGATGGGTCTTCAATATTCTGGGTGCTCTGAAAGGAGCAAGATGGTGAAAATGAGACGAATGTCTCTCTGATTCCTCTCTCTTGCTGAACTGGCTGGTGTGTTGGCCTGTGTGGCATCGCTGGAATGGTCACCACTAACCCTGAAGCTCATTGTGACTTTTTCCTGGAGTGCACTTGGCACAATCACTGCACTCATGCCAGTTAAGTTTTTTGGTTCACATTGTTGTTCCTGAGATTTTGTGAAATCTGCTGATCAAAGCCATTAAATTGGAAACCAGCAGTAGTAGCGGTATCTTTTCTATTAAGTACTTCAAAAGTAAGATTCTGGCAAAAATTGTCTGAATTCACATTTCCCACATTTCTGCTGTTTCTCTCATTAGGAGAGCTGCAATATGGAACCTATCTATAGGCAAATGGAAATGTCTTCAAATATTTTAAAATTATTTATTGTTATTACTATACCTACCTACAAATCCAATTTTCTTGGACATCGAAACAAGGTAACATTTAGAAATGAATCAGGATGAGGTTCAAATCCTGAATCAGCAATAATTTAGGGACATGACCCTTGGCATTATTTACCTTCCTGAGACTGTTAACTATGGCTTAAATGAGGCCAAAATTCATAGCACAGAAATGCTAATAAGATCAAATCAGATACATGGAATCAGTGAGTTCTGTGCTTTTCTTTGCAGAGGTAATGGAATGTCTTTGTTTTCAGATTTTCTCAGGCTACTCATTGATATTTCATTAATTTAATATATTAAATTTAACATTTATGGCTATATGTTGAAAAATTTGGATTTAGCTCTACTAAAACAGTAATGAATGGAAGGTTTCCAGCCCCCTTACCAGAAACCATTCACTGAAATAAAATGATCAAAAAATAGTGAACAAAAAGACTGGAGCCAAGAAAATGGGAGACATGTGTGCTTAATGTGCTAAAGTTAGGCCACAGGTAAAGGGACATCAAAAAACTTTAGGAGTCTAATTTTTTTGAGTTTCAGGAGTACAGCTTTTTTCTCCTTTGACTTTAATTGATTACAAAGAAGTAAAGGTGAAAACAAATTTCAGAAAAAGAACAGAAATAATTTATGAATTTCAAAATATCTTTCACAAGAAATAAACAAAGCATGATATTCATTTAAATGACATTTATTAAACTTTCTTAATGGCTAGCAAAATTAACTTATAAAACCTTGAAGTTTGAACCAACCTCAACATAATTAACCTTTTTTTTAAAGAATGAGAATTGTAGATGGACACAATATTTTTATCTTTATTTATTTGTTTTTATATGATACTGAGGATCCAACTGATGGCCTCACACATGCTGAGGCAAGCATTTTACCACTGAGCTACAACCCCAGCCCTCACCTTGGTTTTTAATCATAATTTCTTGGCAAGGTTTGAAATATGCAAACATATATGTTACATGACCACTCACCAATAAGTCATGCATCCCATTTTTCCAATGCATTTTGCTTGCATTCTGATTTCTCAAATGATCTAGCCAATTCAAAATTTTCAATTTCAATATCTGCATTGTGGATATTCTATTGATATAAGAAAAGTTTTAAACTAAAAGCAAAACACATCTCAAAACAAAAAGTTCAAAGACTATTAACTTGTTAACATAAACATCAAAAATTTAATGCAATTCTATAATGGTCAAAACTCACTTGCTTTGTAGAAAAATATTGTGACTTTGTGGAAAGATCTGTTGATATTACAGGTTTGGAAGGAGGGCTTTTACCCACCGAGGTTCAACAACATAAGTACTACATGGAACATTTTGTGTCTCTAGAGACCTATTGAAGATCATCTGTGTGTTGGTAATGAGGAACTCTACCAACAGGGCCTGAATCACATATGCAAAAAGGCCCAGGAGTCATTGTATGCCTGGGCCTCATAAGACAGGGTCCAAATACCACCCCCATTTTTTTTTAGTTCATCAGGTTTTCTTTAAAATGGTCTACAACCCTGAAAAGAAGAACACATACAGTGTATTAGATTTGCCTAATAGAGGTCCTTAATGATAGTTTACTATGACTTGAGAAGGGTCGAGAAAACTCAGGCTGTAGAAGACTACAAAGGGTTTGTCAAGGGTCAAGATTGGTGGGTCTAGAAAAAGAATCCTTTGTTTCATTATGATACTTACCACACACCAAACTGAGTTTCAGAAGTACTATATTAGGATAAATTCATGTAAGTAGAAGGAACTTCTGAACTCTTAGTAGGAGAAGGAAGAAAAATACCCCAAAAAAATTGCTCCATCTTTATATGTGGGATATACTCCCCATTTCTTATACTGGAAACTGAAACAGCACTGTCAATTTCTCTCTCACAGCCCAGTTAGTTTTCTTTTTTAAAAAAAATAATTTCTACCTAGAGATGGACACATACCTTTATTTAATTTATTTATTTTTATGCAGTGCTGAGTATCAAACCCAGTGTCTAATATGTGCTAGGCAAGTGTTCTTCAACTAGCCACATTCCCAGCCACCACAGCTAGTTTTCTAGCCTAGATGACTTATTCTCATGAACATCTCTCTGTTCTATGGCCAACATCAATATTCTGGTTTTACTTCAAACACTGTCAGCTTGTTATTTCTATGACTATCAAAAAAAATCTGTCTCCACCTTGTTTAGATATCAGGATTATACTAGCCTTATGTATGGGTAAAGAAGCTGTGATATCTATATAGTGAATGTGGTAGTTTTGCTATTTTTCTTTCAGAGAATTCATCACTGATATATAGAAATGCATTTGATTTATGGGTATTGATTTTATATCCTGCTACTTTGCCAAATTCATTTATTATTTTAGAAGTTTTCTCATAGAGTTTTCTGGATCCTCCAACTATAAAATTATGTCATTGGCAAAGAATGATAGTTTGAGTTCTTCTTTTCCTATTCCTATTCCTTTGAATTTGTTTTATCTAATTGCTCTGGCTAGAGTGGCAAGGATTATGTTGAACAATTTTTAGATGGAATGCTTCCAATTTTTCTTCATTTAGAATGATGTTAGCCTTAGGTTTAGCATAGAGAGATTTTACTAAGTTGAGGTATATTTCTACTACCCATACTTTTTCTAATGTTTTGAACATAAAAGGATGCTGTGTTTTGTGAAATGCTTTCTCTGCATTGATTGATATTATCATAAGACTCTTCTTTTTAAGTTTATTGGTGTGATAAATTAAATTTATTGATTTCTGTATGTAGAACCAACCTTGCAAGCCTGGAATACACAACTTGATCATGGTGAATTGTTTGTTTCATATGCTTTTGTATGTGATTTGCCAGAATTTTATTGAGAATTTTTGCATCTATGTTCATCGGGGACATGGATTTGAAATTTTCTTTCCTTGATGTGTCTCTGGCTGGTTTTGGTGTTAGGGTGATACTAGCTTCCAGAATGAGTTTGGAAGGGTTTTCTCCTTTTCTATTTCATGGAATAATTTGAGGCCTTCAACAGATGAATAGATAAAAAACTTTGGTATATATACACAATGGACTCTTACTCAGCATTACAAGAGAATAAAATAATGGCATTTACAGGTAAATGGATGGAGTTTGTGAATACCACAAAATAAGCTAATTCCCTCAAACCAAAACCCAAATATTCTCTCTGATAAATGCTGATCCATAATTGGGTGTTTGTTGCTGGAGGAACATTGATTGGCCACAGGGGAGGGAAGGAAGAGGAGGGGTATGTGGTAGGAAAGACGGTGAAATGAGACAAACATCATTATCCTAGGTACATGTAAGATGGCACATGAGATGTAACTGTACATCATGTACAGAGAAATGAATATTTCGGCTCCATTTGTGTACAATGTATTAAAAATATTCTACTGTTATGTATAACTGATTCAAACTAAAAAATAAATATTTTTACAATTTTTATTTTATTTATTTATTTTTATGTTGTGCTGACCTTCGAACCAGGACTTTGCACATGCTCTACCTCTGAGCCAAACTCCAGCCTCCCCAAAATAAATTTAAACAAAATCTTAAAAAAGAGATCTGAATTGCTGTCAGAAAGGTCTAGCAAGAAAATCTGCATATGTAAAATTCCTGATGCCAAGTGTTTTAGTGAGTACAGAAACAATATGGTCAACTCATCTGCCAGGAAGGTAAGATTTTCTTATCAGACTTCTAGGAATGGTAGCACAGTTCCTGCTACTGTTTGCTATATTGTATCCTAATGAAATCAAATTTTCCAAATGCAAAATCATTTCTTGTCACTCCATGTCTGTTACCCTCTGCCTAGTATGCTGTTCTGCACATTCTCTACCAAATCATCACACAGTTTTTAAAGTTGAACTCAAGAGCTTTTGCCTCTTCTGCTCTATCCCTATCCCCAAAACTTTCTATGCATTCCTACAAGCTGTGCACAGCTAAAAGAAAAAGGATGATGATATACTGTTGTTATATACAGGTCTGTTCCCCACGATGATGAGCCCACAAATAGTAGAAACCCTGTGTTTTCATCCTAGTTTTCCCAGCCATAGCCTGGAACACAGGAGGCATCTGAGAGAACCATGTTTGCTGCATATACATATATTCAATGTCTCCCTTTCCCAACACATAATAAAAACATCCTAAAAATCATTTGAAAATTATACCACAGCAATATATATGTACTGAATACTATTGCCCTGTACAATTAAAAATGGTTAAGATGGTATAAAAATTCTTACCATTTAAGATAGACAACAATGTATTGTAGAGTATTAAAATTGGATGGTGGCAATTGTCTTAGAAGATCCTTGGTTTTGAGAAAAATTTGGTTGATTTCCATACACATATTTGCGTATGTGTTGTCTTCATAGTTGTCCCTTTTTGTGTCCTGTTCTTGGTTAATCTGTTAAATGACATTTGCAAGCTCCATAAATTCCTGGTACCATTGGAATAAAACCAATGTTTCTGGTAGCTAAAGAAACAAAATTATATAAAAAATACCTTTAGGCTGCGATTGTAGCTCAGAGGTAGAGCACCTGCCTAGCACATGTGTGGACCTGGGTTTCATCCTCAGCAGCACATACAAAATAATAAATAAAATGAAAGTATTGTATCCTGCTACAACCAAAAAATAAATATTTTGAAAAAAATCTGTTTTTTTTTCTTATAGTCAACTGTAAGTGAGAATTACTCAAATAATTTAGCATGTCCCTTTAAATTAACAAAATCTAAAGACAATCTGTATTCATTTATATCTTCTTCAGTACCCGGGGTTGAACATATGACCTCAAGCATAATAGGCAAGCACTCTAGTACTGAGCTTCATCCCTTCCCATAAAATATATGTGTTTGGTAGGGAATTGACTTAGAAAGCAAATCAAAATCTTGACCATAAATTTTATTTATGGTAGTAACAAATTAATAGATAATGAGTGAAATTCTAAACTTTAAATGAATTTTAAAATTTAATCTTCATGATAGGATTTTAAAAGTCTTCATCTTTATCCTGAACACATTATACTCCCATTTTCCCCCAAATAGCATGATCTTCAGCTATTTTACTGGAACAAATAGGATAGTGCACAAAATCAATAAAATGAATCAGAAAAGGCATGGATTTTATGAGTAAGAGTTAAAAATATCAAAGTGCTTCAGGGCCCAGATTTTACTTGGGCATGAATGAAGATCAGCACAAGATAATATGACCTACAAAAACATACTGTCAACATCTTATGAATCTTGAAAACAGGCTTATTTGCCATGAATAGATCAAAAGAAAAAGGTCTTACAACAAATATCCACTGCCATAAGAATTTCAATGTTTCTACTGATCTATAATAGAAAATTTAGTGAACCTTTAGCTACCTGATATCCTATAATATCTGTGGCAATTTAAGGTGTTGCCCCATGATCAGTTTTTATCTTCACCATTCTTAGATATTATTCAAGTCACTTTACCTTTTGGAGCTGTAGGTCAATGAGTCAAATAAAGGCTACTGTCTGACACTATTGAAAGAACTGAGAACACTTTCCCAAATGAAAGTCTTAGACATACAAAATTTCTCAACAGAATGCAAGCTTATTATATTGGACCCTATTCATCTCCTCTCCCTGACTTACTAAATAAGATTAAGGATGACACATTATACTACAGTCATTCAAAGGTATCAACCTCCATTTCTCAGTTGATGTGTCTGTAAAATGTGATTAACGAGTTATCAATGCTTTCCTGGGCTATCATTGTAGACCCAGCAATTTATACTTAATTTCTTTTCCTCCTGCAACACCACTAAGATACTGTAGGCTCATAAGGAATAGGAAAATAGAGAAAAAAAGAAACAAAATTCACAAGTAGAAGAGCAGATGAACAAGTCCTGATGCAGCATTTACAAGAGAGCTGACCCTTTGTCACTTAACATGATTTTCAGAATCCTAAAGGGACATGGACATTTACTACCAGGTTTAGGTTAGGTTGATCTTGGGTTAGGGTGCAGGTAGGCTAGCTGAGAAAGCTTAGCTCTCTATAGAATCTTGTCTCTACTTGATGTACTAGAGCAATCTCTTTCCTAAAACTCTGGAAATTTTTTCTCTAAGCAATGTGATACAGAGGCTCTCTAAATTGAGGCAATGCCAAACATAAGGCACAGAGAGGCAACTGTCTTCCAATTGGGATTTGTTTCATATATGCACCCTGAAATCACAGATCTTACAGTCATCTTAGGCACCCTGGCTCCCACAGTATTGGTACTGTATCTCTAGGCAAGGAAAAAACCCTTTCCTGGGAGACTGGGGTTGTGGCTCAGTGCTAATGCACTCATCTGGCATGTGTGAGGCACTAGGTTTGATCCTCAACACCACATAAAAATAAATAAATAAACTAAAGGTATTGAGTCCATATACAATTAAAAAATGCCTTTTTAGAAGGATCACACCAGTGCCAGAGCAGGGAACTAAAGACATGTAGTTAGGCATATAACAAACAATCCACCTAGACCACTTTATAGTAAAATTCAAAGTTTTTAAAAAGCCTTGATGTGTTCAAGTGCTTTCAAAGGGATTTCAAGTCCAAACTTTAACGTAATTAGATACCATGAAAAACAAAAATCAAAAAGGGTAGAAAAAGAACAAATTGAAGGTCTAAAACAATGCTGTCAATATTCTGGCAACCAGTCAGATAAGGTGAAAGAGTACTGGAAATGCAACTGATCTAAACTGAGATGTGCTCTAAATGAAAAATAGATACTAGATTTAAAAGAAGAAGAGCTGCAACACAAATAAATAAATAAAAGAAATGCCCTATAATTTAAAACACAAGATATTCAAAATGTTAAATGATATATTAAAATTTACTTCACCTAATTTTTAAATTTTTTGTTGCTATAAAAAACTTCATGTTATATATGAGGGTGACATTGTTTTTTTACAGAGGTTAGAGGCTAAGTAGAGAAAAGAACACTTAATGAGAAAAATTAATGAATTTCCACAGTAAAAAGCATAATATAATCTTTTAAAAAACTTTATCAAAGGAAGAGAAATTCAGAATTCTTGAAAATTAAAACATGATCTCACAAATGGAGTAATTTACATTAGTCAAGAAGAAAAAGACAAGGAAATGTCTTAGAAAGGTTTTGAAGAAAAACAAATAACAATACAGGAAAGGTAAGGGAAGTAGAGAACATGTATGCTTGCCAGGCAAGTGCAAGACCCTGAATTTTTAATTTCCAAGATTACAAAATCAAATTTATAAATATTTATATATATTTATACACACCCACACATCTCCAAAAAAGAGCTTCATGTGCAAATTACAAAGAGAGAGGGTGGGTGGCGAAATTGGCAATAAAAATAAAGAAAAGTTCCAAGAACTAAAGTGCTCACAACTGACAGAGCTCATGGAGTGGCCAGAATATGGGATGGCAATATATCCACATCAGAGTAAATCATTAAAAAAATCTTAGAATAATTGGGGGTGCAATATTTATATAAAATATAAGATATTTTCTCTTTTTATTTGATGATAGGTTTAGAATAAAAATTTAACCTGTTATAGGTGTAACTTTAACACTTCACAGATGTTATGTGAAGTAAATTGGGAGAGATCCACTAAATGCCTATTGTTTTCCAGAGCTTGACACAGTCTTGCCATTTTTGCCTTATTGCCACTGACACAATAAATTCCTTTGAAGAGAAAAGAAAATCACTATGAAATATTTTACTTTAGTACAAAGGGCTAAATAGAGACATCTAAACATAGTTGATGGATCTACTTCAATTTTTTTTGGTATTTAAAAAAATACAAGTTGAATCAAATAAATAAACATTTTCTAAAAAATATGAATAAATTCAGTTATTACAAAGGGAGAGTGCTGATTTTTTAAAGTCTCTTCTTCATTAAAACATATCAAAAAGACATTTATGTTTTTAGAGTGTTAAGAGTTAACAACATACTTCTAAACACAAGGCTGTCTTTTCAATCTCTGTAGAACACATTTTTTTATTATGAAAAGAATGCCATCTTGCCCCTTTTGGCAATGCATGAGAATTCTGCTCCAAATAAGTGAGTTTTTCCCTGAAGTTTCTGATGTCTGGAATCAATGGCTAAGTTTTTCATGCATTTTTTATGGCAGACAAGAAGACACTAAAAGAAAATGATTTTTGAAAGATGATTGACACATCTTAAAATTATTCATAGCTAAGCAAAATACAGGCCGACTAATAATGACATAAATAAGTTAAAAAGTACTACTTGTGGTTCTTGAATTACATTTAACAGAAAAACAAAGTATAAAACTAAAAATAAACTGTGGGACTTTATTAAAAATGTACTGGCAGAGCCAGGTGTGATGGCATATGCCTATGATTTCAGCTACTTGAGGGGTAGAAAAAGAAGATCACAAGTTGAAGGCCAGCCCAATCTAGCAAGACTCCATTTCAAAACACAATTTTAAGAATGGGTAGAGTGCTTGTGTGGCATGTGCAAGACCCTGAATTTAGTTCTCAGGAGTACAAACAATATATATGTGTGTGTGTGTGTGTGTGTGTGTGTGTGTGTGTGTGTGTGTGTGTGTGTTTGTGTGTATGCACACACACATCTCCAAATAAGTAAGATCATAACAAAACAGTATATAGCAAAATTAAAAATTGTGATTCCAAAAAGACCTTACCACTTTGCATTTCACACCACAGAATATGACAATGCATTCACAGTATCTATATCTTCCGGGAAATCTCCATTTTCTGAACTTATGGGTGGCAGCTTCTTTTGTCAATAATGGTTGCTAAGATGTTCCAAGGGAACTGGGTCGTTACAACAGAAATGTTAGTAAGTAAGAATGGTAAAATGACAAAAAAACATACACCACATGATATTATACTTGGAATAATTTTTAGACTTTGAGATTTTTTATATATTACAAAAAGCTATTATTTTGCATTTCTAATATGAAAAAAAAGCAGCTCATTTATAAAACACACATTTTTTCTTTCTTATTTACTTATTACAATGGAATGTATTATAATTCATTACACATATAAAGCATAATAGTTCACATCTCTGGTCATATACAAAGTATATCCATACCATTTTTTGTCTCCATACATGTATTTAGCACAATGATGATCATCTCATTCCACCATGATTTCTAACTCCATTTTCTCTGCCTTCCCCTGCCACCCCTCTCCTCTAGAGTTGGTCTACGCCTCCCTTGTTCTCCACTCCCTACCACATGATGAATCAGCTTCCTTATATCAGAGAGAACATTTGGCATTTGTTTCTTTGGGTTTGCTTAACTTTACTGAGCATTATCTTCTCAAGCACCATCCATTTATCTGCAAATGCCATGATTTTATTCTCTTTTATTGCTGAGATTTATAGGATTTTGGAAAAACCCTGTATGTATTTATGCAGAAATTAAGAAGTTGGTTCTAAAATTTATATGAAAATGTTAAAGATATGAAAGAGCCAAAGAAATTTTAGAGAATTTAGACTGCTTAAGATTAACTTTAGACATACAGGATTCAAAATTTGAGATATTGGCCTAGAAAGAGACATGCAAATCAACAGAATAAAATAGAATCCAAAAGTAGAGACTCATGTATTTAGTGAAGATATTACTTTTTTTAAAATTGATTTTATTTTTTTAAATACATGACAACTGAAATGCATTTCAATTCTTACTACACATATACAGCACATCTTTTTGTATCTCTCGATATAAAATATGTTCATGTCAGTTTATGCCATTACACATGTACTATATTTTTTTGCATTACAATTCTTAATGCACATATAAACAAAATTATTTTAATATCTCTGCTTGTATATAAGCTATGTTAACACCCATTTAAAGTCTTCATATATGTACTTTGTATAATGATGTCCATCACATTCCACCATCCTTGCTATTCCCCTTCCCCCTCCCTTTCCCTTTCAACCCTCTTCCCTATCTAGAATTAATCTCATCCTCTTATGCTCTCTCTATCTACCTAATTATGAGTCACTCCTCTTATATCAGAGAAAACATTCATCATTTGTCTTTTGGGATTGGCTGACTTCATTTAGCATTATCTTCTCCAAAGCCATCCATTTACCTGCAAATGCCATGATTTTGTTCTTTGTAAATGCTGAGTAATATTTCATTGTGTATAAATGCCAATCTATTTTTTATCCATTCATTGATCAAAGGACATCTAGGTTGGCTTCACAGTTTAGCTATTGTGAATTGTGCTGCTATAAACATTGATGTGGCTGTGTCCCTGTAATACGCTGTTTTTAAGTCCTTTGGGTAAAGTGCGAGAGGATAAATAGCTTGGTCAAATGGTGGTTCCTTTCCCAGATTTCCAAGGAATCTCTATACTGCTTTCTCAACTGGTTCCACCAATTTGCAGTCCTACCAGTAATGTATGAGTGTACATTTTCCCCCCATATCCTCGCCAACACTTGTTGTTTTTCTTCATAATTGTTTCCATTCTGACTGGAGTGAGATGATATCTTAGAGTAGTTTTGATTTGCATTTCTATGCTTTCTAGAGGTGATGAGCATATTTTCATATATTTGTTGATTGATTTTATATCCTCTTCTGAGAAGTGTCAGTTCAGATCCTTAGCCCATTTATTAATTATTTGTTTTTTGGTGCTTAAGTTCTTGAGTTGTTTATATACCCTAGAGATTTGTGCTGTATCTGATGTGTGAGGGGTAAAAATTTGCTCCCAGGATTTATACTCTCTGTTCACTTCAAAGATTGTTTCTTTTGCTGAGAATAAAAATTTTAGTTTGAATCCATCCCATTTATTGATTCTTTTTTTAATTATTATGCTATAGGAGTCTTATGAAGGAATTTGGGGCCTAATCCCACATGATGAAGATTAGGGCCTTCTTTTTCTTCTATTAGAAACAGAGTCTCTGGTTTAATTCCTAGGTCCTTGATCCATTTGAGTTAAGTTTTGTGCATGGTGAGAGATAGGGTTCAATTTTATTTTGTTGCATATGGATTTCCAGTTTTTCCAGAACAATTCGTTGAAGATGCTCTCTTGTCTCCAGTGCATGTTTTTGGCACTTTTGTCTAATATAAGATAATTGAAAGTTTGTGGGTAAGTCTCTGGTTCCTCTATTGTGTACAATTTGTCTAGTGGCCTGTTTTGGTGCTAATACCATGCTGTTTTTGTTACTATTGCTTTGTAGTGTAGTTTAAGGTCTGGTATAGGGATACCACTGGCTTTATTCTTTCTGCTTAGTATTGCTTTAGCTATTCTGGGTTCCTTATTTTTTTATGAATTTCATGATTGCATTTTTCTATTTCTATGAGGAATGCCATTGGGATTTGGATGGGAATTGTGTTCAACCTGTATAATGCTTTTGGTAATATAGTCATTTTGATAATTTTAATTCTGCCTATTCATAAACAAGCAATGTAGATCTTTCCATCTTCTAAGGTCTTCTTTTTATTTTTCTCTTCAGGGTTCTGTAGTTTTCATTGTATAGTTCTTTCACCTCTTTTGTTAAGTTGATTCTCAAGTATCTTTTTTTTGAGGATGTTGTGAATAGAATAATTTTCCTCATTTCCTGCTAAGAGGATTTGTCAATGATATACAGAAATGCTTTTGATTTATGGGGATTGACTTTATATCCTTCTACTTTGTTGAATTCATTTAGTATTTCTTGAAGTTTTCTGGTGGAGTTTTTTGGGTCTTCCAATTATAGAACCATATCATCAACAAATAGTGCTAGTTTAAGTCTTTTTTTTTCATATATTTATTCCTGTAATTTCTTTCTTTTGCCTAATTGATCTGGGCCAGTGTTTTAAGAACTATGTTGAATAGAAGTGGTCAGAGAGGACATCCCTGACTATTTTCAGATTTTAGAGGAAAGTTTTTCAGTTGTTCTTTCTTTAGAATGATATTGGCCCTAGGCTTAGCATAGATAGCCTTTATAATCTTGAGATATGTTTCAGTTATCCCTAGTTTTTCTAATGTTTTGAACATAAAGTGGTGCTGTCTTTTGTCAAATGCTTTTTTTGCATCTATCAATATGATCATATGATTCTTATCTGTAAGTCCATTCATATGATAAATTACATTTATTTGATTTCTGTATTATGAAACAACCTTACATCCCTGGGATCAATCCCACTTGATCATGGTGCACAATCTTTGGATATGTTTTTATATTGGATTTGCCAGAATTTTTTTCAAGTATTTTTGCATCTATGTTCATTAGAGATATTGACCTGAAGGTTTCTTTCTTTGAAGTGTCTTTGTCTGGTTTTGGAATCAGAATGATATTGGCCTCATAGAATAAGTTTGGAAGTATTCTCTTTTTTTTCTATTTCCTGAAATACATTGAAGAGTGTTGATATTAGTTCTTCTTTAAAGTTCTTGTAGAACTCAACTGTGTATACATCTGTTCCTTGCCTTTTTTGGGTTGGTATTCTTTCGATTGCTTCTTCCATTTTTTCACAGGATATTGGTGTGTTTAAGTTGTGTATATCTTCCTGACTCAATCTGGGAAGATCATATAACTAAAGGAATTTATCAATGCCTTCACTGCCTTCTATTTTATTAGAGGATAAGTTTTCCAAATAATTTCTAATAATCTTCTGTATTTCTGTAGGGTCTGTTGTGATATTACCTTTTCATCTTGTATGCTGGTAATTTGAGTTCTCTATCTCTTTCTCTTCATTAGCCTGGTTAAGAGTCTGTCAATTTTATTTATTTTTTCAAAGAACTAACTTTTAGTTGTGTCTCTTTTTTCAATTGTTTCTTTTGTTTTGATTTCATTGATTTTAGCTCTCATTTTAATTATTTATTGCCTTCTTCTGCTTTTGCTGATGATTTGTTCTTCTTTTTCTAGGGCTTTGAGGTATAATGTGACATCATTTATTTGTTGACTTTTTCTTCTTTTAAGGAATGAAATCCATGCAATGAATTTTTCTCTTAGTACTTCTTTCATAGTGTCACAGAGATTTTGAAATGTTGTGTCTGTGTTCTCATTTACCTCTAAGATTTTTTTTTATTGTCTGCCTTAATGCCTTCTGTAACCCATTGTTTATTCAGCAACATATTGTTTAGTCTCCATGTGATGCAGAATTTTTAATGTTTAGTTTGTTGTTGATTTACAATTTTATTTCATTATGATCTGATAAAATGCATGGAAGTACCTGTACTCCTTTGTATTTGCTAAAAGTTGCCCTGTGACATAGTATATTTTCTATTTTGGGAAAAATCCATGGGCTGCTGAGAATAAAACATATCTGCTTGATTCTGGTTGATATATTCTATATATGTCAGTTATGTGTAAGTTATTGTATTATTGAACTCTATAGTTTCTTTATTTAACTTTTGTTTGAAAGATCTGTCTAGTAGTGAGAGAGGTGGGTTAAAGACACCCAAGATTATTGTGCTGGGAGGACATTTTGACTCTTGAACTTGAGAAGAGTTGTTTGATGAACATTTTTGCACCATTGTTTGTGGCATATATATTTATGATTGTTAAATTTTGATGGTTTATGGTTCTCTTTAACAGTATGTAATATCCACTTTATCCCTTGTGATTAGCTTTAGCTTGAAGTCTATTTTATTTGATATGAGTATGGAGATCCCTGCTTGCTTCCTCAGTCTAGGTGAGTGGTATGATTTTCCCAACCTTTTACCTTGAGTCTATGTATGTCTTTTCCTATCAAATGAGAATCCTGTAGGCAGCATATTCTTGGATCTTTATTTATTAAATCCAATCTGCTAGCCTATGTCTTTTGATTGGTGAGTTTCAGACATTAACATTGAGGGTTACTACTGAGATATGGTTTGCATTTCCAGCCATATTTGTTTATTTTTGTTACTTAACTTGTTTTGGTTTCCTCTTTGATTAGTTTTTCATTTAGTGTACTACTGCCCTCTGCTGTTTTTTATGGTTGTTTTTCATTTCCTCTTCATGAAATATTTTGCCAAGGATGTTTTGTAGTGCTAAATTTCTAGGTGTAAATTATTTTAACTTTTGTTTACTATGGAAGTTTTTCTTTCTTCTTCAAATCTTAAGGTTATTTTTGCTGGATACAAAATTTAGTTGGAACCCATTATCTTCCAGAGTTTGAAATATATTTTTCCAGGATCTTCTAGCTTTCAGGGACTTTGTTAATAAATCTGCCATTATCCTAATTGGTTTCCCCTTATATGTAATCTGATTCCTTTTTCTTGTGGCTTCTAAAATTCTCATATTTCTGAATGTTTGGCATTTTCATTATAATGTGTCTTGGTGTGGGTTTTTTGTGATTTTGCATTTTAGGCACCCTGTAGGCTTCTTGAATTTGGATTTACATTTCATTCTTCATTTCTATAAAGATTTCTGATATTATTTCATTTAGCAGATTGCTCATTCCTTTGGTTTGCACCTGTGTGTTTTCCTCTATCCCAATAACTCTTAAATTTGGTATTTTTATGCTATCCCATATTTCTTGGGTGTTCTGCTTGTGGTTTCTAATCATTTTTGCTGTGCTGCTACATTCTTTTCAAGATGATAGACTTTGTCTTCCTTGTCTGATGTCCTATCTTCTAAGTTGTCTACTCTCCTGGTGATGCTCTCATTTGGGTTTTAATTTGGTTTATTATTTATTTCATTTCAAGGGTTTCTTTCTTTTTTTCTTTCTTTATTTTTTTAATACTTCAATCTCCCTGTAGAGGTGATCTATTGCTTCTTGGATTTGTTTATGTAGCTCATTGTCAAAGTGATCTTTTAATGTCTGTATTTATTGTCTAATGTCTTTGAGATTCCAAAACATCTGAATAATGTTAATCTTGAAATGTTAATCTGTCATTTTTTCTTCTGTTTCTGATAATTCTTTTAATGATGTGTGTCTTCAATTGTTTCTGGTATTTTCTTCCCTTGTCTTTTAATGTTGCTGGAATTTCTTTCCTGCCCTGTGGGACTGGTGTTATTTCTTTTATCCTATATATTTGTAGTGCTCTTGTATACTCTAAGATCCTTCCTTTGTGAGGAAGGACAATGTTGACAGTTCTCAATATCAACAATATATCACCTAATTGTAAATTATTGCTATTAAGACATTCATAGTTAGTCTCAATGTCTAGTAATGTTGGTTTAATTTATAATTTAAAATATAATCAGTAATTTCATAGAAGGTATACACTTTCTGGTGGTGGACAGAGAATTGGGTGTCAGGTGTCTGATGATATGTTAACAGGGAAAGATGTGAGGGCAATGGGGTTAATAAAACTTAGAAAATTTGGAGGAGACCTCTAATCAATAGTGTTAGTAGCAGGAGAATAAACAGGAGGTAATTTAGGGGAGAAAAGTAAATGGAAGGACAGTAGAATACATAAAAACAAACACATATATGTATTTAGAAAATTACAAGAAGTAAAAATTAGGAGGTTGAAAGAGGAAGAGAGAGAGAAAGAAAAATAAAAAGAAAAAAGAGAACACAGAGAGAGAAATATAAAAGGGGGTCTTATGCAATTCCTCTATATGATATTATTCTGGTAACTCAGTTCTTAAAGTTCCATTTCATACAAAGGTCTTGGTTGCACATATGTTGGGGTTGTGAGGACCAGAGTAGGAGGGGTAGAGGAGAAAGAAAGAGGATAAAATGGAAGAGAAGAAAACAAAAAACAAAACAAACAAACAACAAATTACTCTCAGAGTTCCATTTTCTTCTCTTCTCTTTCAGTAGGTGGAGTTGTCTATTCCAAGCATGAGTCTCTGCCCTCAGCATGGTGCAGGCAGTCTATCCTGAGGTACTTTGAAGTGAGCTGGGTGAGCAGCAACTCCTGTTCTTTTAGGGAGTTGTCCACAGGCACACGGACCTGGGAGGCAAGCAACTTCCTCATGTTCCTCATATGGTCCAAAAAAGGAGCACAAGCATTCAAGGTGGAGGATGCCCAGAAGCAGTGCACTTCCACCTTCTGGATACAGTCCAGCTGCAGCAGTCTCAGGACCTTCCTGGTGTGGCCAGTTGTTTTCTCAAAGATCTTCAGCCTCTTGTAACACAGGTGTTCTATGTCCCTTCTCTGTGTGACCCACAGGATCAAGTGGGTCAGGAATTCATCCAGGGGCCTTTCTGTGAGGCACATGTCTATTACTACCTTCAAGTGTGGCTTAGCTGCCATTGCTGGACCATGGTTAATATTTGATTCTTCTTCATGGCCTCTGATGAGCAGGCATCGACCATGGCTCCAGACCAAGTCCTCCAGAAGTTCTGAAGAACATTCCGTAAATCCAGAACCTGCAGTTTCCACCTCCTTCGGGGTGAAATCAGAGTCTCAGCCCTGAGGCTTGTTTCTTCATCTCTCAACTGCTGCTCTCTGCTCCACTTCTTCCTTCTATCTCACTCTTTTCTATACCTTTCCCTTCCAATCCAGAATAGTGTCACCCCACTTCTACAGGCTGAGAAAGGGGCAGGTACAGCCTTCATCATGGGTCACCATAGCTGCCACAAGCACCTCCACATCCAGAAGCCACTCCCAGATGGAGCTCAGCATGGCGAAGGTCTCTTCACCCCTCCTTGCTTGCAGAGTAGGAAACCCTTGGCCCACCCTTCAACATCCACTTTTCCTGGATCCATCAGTCATGGTCAGTTTCTTGGACCCCCAAGGTGTTCCCTTCCAGGTCACCTGGGTCCCCCTTACCTGGGGCTATCCTGCTGGGAAAGCAGCATGTCCAGCCCATCCAGTGCCACTTGGATCATGTCAAGATGTGGCTTTCTCTTCAGGGCCCCCAGGGGCAGGCAGGTGAAGGGCCAGGCCTGCACCATTTTCTTCAGGACCTCAGTGTGTAACCTGCTGAAAGCCTCCACAAAGAGTGGTGGGAAGAGCTCAATGGGCTTGTCCTCCAGACCCAGAATGGCCCTAGACTTGTTGCTCAGCAAGCTGCTCCCTGCCAGCTCCAGCAGCATGGGAGGGGACTGGATGCTCATCCTGGGAAGTGTAAAAGAAGAAAAATCCAGGGAAAAAAACACTATCCCATTTCTTGCCAGCCACTGGGAAGGAGGTACCGGGGAGTCTAAAAACACTCCTCACCCTTAAGGGAGAAGACTTCTATTATTATTTTGACCTTGTAAAAGTGAAACTGGAGTTTCATGTGACCTAAGGCAGTAGGCTCCTCAGTTTCAGCAACTACCATGGCTGGCAGAGGACATGCCCTCACATGGGTGACATTAGTTTTAATTTTAAAAAATTAAATGAGCAATTGTAAAAGCACATGCCCATACCATCACACCCGGCAATAAAGTATCATTTTAAAAGCACACAAAGTAAATATCTTAAATATCAAAAAATAGAATTCCAATCAATTAGAATGATAGAGAATTTCAATCATTCTCCTTGGTTAAGAAATATTAAAGTGGCTTTGGCTGAAGCTCAGTGGTAAAGCTGTCACCTAGCAAGTGTGAGGCCCTGGGTTTGATTTTCATCAGCACATAAAAATAAATATATAATGGGCAGAGGATATAGCTCAGTTGGTAGAGAGCTTGCATCACACACACACAAGGCCCTGGCTTTATTTCCTAGTACCACCTAATACATAGATAGATTGATAAATGTACTGTGTCCCTCTCAACTAAAAAAAAAAAAAAAAAAAAAAAAAAAAAAGATTTGGCCTGTTGCAAATGCTTGTAATTCTAGCAACTGGGAAAACTGATAGGAGGATCACAGTGGGTTCAAGGCCAGCCTCATAAGAGTAGGTACTAAGAAACTCAGTGTGACCCTGTCTCTAAATAAAATACAAAATAGGCCTGGGGTTGTGGCTGAGTGGTTCAGTGCCCTGAGTTAAATCTCTGGAACAAAAGTTGAGAAAGAAAGAAAATTTAAATCAACATAAACTAAAGTGGAAATTCTAATGTTCAGCATAAAGATAAAATCACACTGAGAGGAAAAATCTGTCTTAAATAAGTCAAAATTGTTCCTGCCTCCGCACATATGAGATGGGAACATGGTAGTGCTCAGGGTGGTGATTGACTTACAGGATCTGAGCAGATGGGCCAGGCTGGGATCCTCAGCATGCCAGAGTTGGACTGCTGGGCTCCAGGACTCTAGTGTTTCTCCTCTGGCTCTGAAGAAGCTTTTATTGACCTCCCTGACCATGCCTCCAACTCCACCTTTTGACTAGCATGTAATCAGAAAGCCATATCTGATCACATTCGCCAATCTCCACGCATATAACACTGATTGGATTTTCATTCTCTAGATTAACTGATATAGTCAGATTTTCATGCATGAGCACAGAATCAGGGAGAGTAAGGGTCAGGGATGCCTCTGTCCATGCATTCCATGGACTGAATTTTGCTCATATTTGACCCTCCTGTTTCTGCCTGTGAGACATAAAAGCCCTTAATCCCTAAAATAATAAAAACTAAAACTCCAAAATATCATTGTGAAGGAAACCTTGGCCATATCATAATGATTTAAAAAAATAATTTAAAAAAATTCCAGAGAGAAAACAGGTTTTTGAAGACAGTAGCATCACCCGTGAAGAAAACAGAATGGACACCAGATATCCAACTGCCAACCGTCACATAGGTATCCAGTTACCGTGCAGCATATCTAGGCCCACTCAGAGAGGAGGCATGGACAAGGAGGGTAGAATTAGTCTTCAAAGCTTAGGAAAAGACTTCCTCACTTTGTCTCTTTGTACTGGAGATTAAACCCATTGGTGCTCTGTCACTGAGCCAGATCCCCAGCCATATATATATATATATATATATATATATATATATATATATATATATATATATATATATAAATTTAAGGACAGGTTGTCACTGAATTGATTAGTTCCTCACTACATTGCTGAGGCTGGCCTTGAACTTGCCATCCTCCTGCCACAGTCTCCTTTTAATTTTTTAAAACAATGTAGGTACTGACATAATTTTCTTTTTCTTTTGCACTGGGGATAGAATGCAGGGACGCTGTATCTCTGAGCTAAATCCGCAGCTCTTTTCATTTCATTTCAATTAACTAATTAAATTATTAATTTATGTAGTTTTGGTACCAAGGATTGAACCCAGGGGCACTGTACCACTTAGCTACACTGCCAGCCTATTTTATTTGTATTTTTTTCAAATTTTGAGACAGGTTCTTGATAAATTGCTGAGACTGGCCTTGAATTTGAGATCTTCTGGCCTTAGCCTCCTAGGTAGATGGGATAACAAGTGTACATCATCACACCCCATTTCAAATTAAAAATTTTAAAAGGTACAGCATTTGCTTAGCATGTACAAGGCCCTGGGTTTGATCCATAGCACCAAAAATAAATAAACCTGTAATCCAAAACCTGTGTTCAAGTATACTTGTTAGAGGTTGTTTGTTTGTTTGTTTGTTTGTTTTTCAAGAATCTGATTGTAGTTACTTTTAGGAAAAAAAATCCAAATGGTAATTCATATGATAAACACTTAGAAGAGCCATGGTTAAAAATCTGTTGGTAATACGCTGTAACCAGTTTTTAACAAGGTGATTTGGATGTTTTAATATAGTGTCCAGAACTATGTCTGACAACATGTTAGTATTTTTAATGAATATAGTGCAATTTTGAAGCAAATATTAATAAACAGCCAAATAAATATAACTTGAAAAAGTTATGTCTTATTTCACAGGGTTTCCCATTATATCAAATTAGGCTAATTGAGTTAACGTCTCTCTTCTAGAAATCCCTTGAGAATTTCTGGAGCCCTCTGTAATATCCCAGTGTTAGCTAAAGGTCAAGTGACAATGTAGAATTTGATCTTAGAGAAGTTAGTCAACAATCTCAAAAGGTTTAAAGCACTTAGTGAAAGTAGGATCTTAGAGCATTATAAAAGATAAGTCATTTAGCCAGAGTGATGAAAGATTTTGAAAGCTAATACAGAAAGTTACGTCATAGAAAATAGTACTTCAACTTTTATCAGAGATGACTGAGTTTTTTCTTTTTCTCAAGTAATCAGAGACCTTGTTGAAACCAACCTAGAACTCCAGAGGCTGAAGTTTCAAAGCCACCCTCAGAAAAAGCAAGGCACTACTAAGCTACTTAGTGAGACCCTGTCTCTAAAGAAAATACAAAAAGACTGGGGATGGGGCTCAGTGGTTGAGTACCCACCCTCAGTTTAATCCTCACTTTGTGCCCCATCCCCCCAATAAACCTAATCTGAAGCATAAAAAGTTACCTTCCCCCAGTACTGAGCATTGATCCAGGGGTACTCTAGCACTAAGCCACTTACTGAGTCATTTTGGTTTTATTTTTAAATAGGCTTGACAAATTGCCAAGTCTCATCTGAATCTTGACATCCTTCTGCCTCAGCCTCCTGGGAAGCTGGAATTACAGGCATGGCCCACTTCACCTGTCTTGAAATGCACTTCTTAGAGTGCAGCTCTTTGACAGCTGTTTATATGGAACATTCACATGAAAGCCATCACAATTTTTAATTATCTTTGATATCATTTGCCCACCAATTTCAAAATGTGCTTGAGAATGAACCATAATAGTCTTGGCTGGAGTGCAGAAGAAAGGCTCTCCTGGAATTCCTTAGAATTTGTGGGTCCCATTCTGTGTTTTATTAATCTCTTGAGAACCAAAGACAAAATCTTATTATCTTATTTTAAAAGTCAGGGGTTTGGAAGCATTTCTTTTGGATAAGGTGATGGTTTTGGCAGAGTCCTCTTGAAAGTTCCTTTGATCAAACTATCAAGCTTAAGACCTTCTCCTGCATGATCTCTTGGCCTCCATTTTTGTCAGGTTTTTGGTACAAATACATTCATTTTGATTTGCAGACTTTCACAGTAGCAGCATCAGCAGGGACACTGTGGTTATGGAATATTCTAAGCCATGGTCAGTGTTGGCTTCCTTGACTTGTGTAAATCTGATGGCAATCATTTGGTACACACATGGCTGCTGGACTGTTTGTGTGTGTGTGTGTGTGTGTGTGTGTGTGTGTGTGTGTCTGTGTGTGTTGGTACTGGGGATTAAACTTGAGGTATTTTACTACTGAGCTACATCCTGAACACTTTCTTTTTTAATTTGAGAGAGGATCTCAGTATGTTACCCAGGCTGTCTTGGAATCTTTGATCCTCCTGCCTCAGCTTCCCAAGTTGCTGGGATTATAGGTGTGCATCTTGCTACCTAGCCATAGAGCATTTAAAACCCTTGAGAGACTACATTGCACTAGTGGGCAAGTACCGTACTTATAAGATGAATAATAGCCTTGGACTGCAAAATTCCTCTAGATGAAGCTTCCAGGGAACCCAGATTTATCCTGCTGAATATGTCAATAATGTAGGGTGTTCTCATTGATAAAAGGCTCTCATTTCTTTTTAAAAACATTTAGATTTTTATCAGAAATATCACTTTTTACTAGTTAGAGCACAAGTGACTTCCTGATGAATAGAAGGACAAAGAGATCACTTCTCCTCTGGAGTCTTTCTAGGCCAAATCCCTCTCAGATTGCACTGCTAGTAGACAATTCAAAGTGTTTCAAACTTTTTATATAAGTTTCTAAAATATTAATAAGTGATTTTCTTTCCAATTTAGAGATTTCTACCTGAGGTACAATTTCACTTACAAAAGAATGAAATCCTGAGCCCTTTCTGGTCATAGGTACATTAATCCATTTTCTGTTACTATTATAAAATACCTGAGACAGGCTCAGTTTATTTTTGTAAACAGATTTATTTATCCCACAGTTCTGAAAGATGCAAAGCCAAAATCAGGCAGCCCTGTTGGTTTGGCTTGTAGGAGGAAACCAGAGCAAAACCTGGGGCTCAGGCTCAGACTTCTAAATAGCTCTCAGGAGGACTGACTCAGCATCCAAGGAGAGCCATTCCTTTCTAAGAACACACATCCAAAGACCTTCCAGGAGATTCTGCCTCCTAATATCACCACAATGAGGTTGATCTTTCTAATACATGAAACTGCACCAAACCAAAGCATAAGGATACAGCTTTATGTGATCTGAGCCATCTCAGTCATAATGCTATTTTACCCACCAGTTAATCCTGACATATATCCCAAGCCCTGGAGGCTAACAAAGTTGTTAACAATCACAGAAACATGTTGTTCCAGTCTCTGATTTCCAGACCTTTACTTTTATTTCGCCATTTATTTTGTACTGGGGATGTAACCTGAGGGTGTTTTACCCACCATCACTTTTTATTTTTTATTTTAAGACAGGATCTCACTAAGTTGCTGAAGATCTTTCTGAATTCTCCAGATGTCCTTGAGCTTGCCATCCTCTTGCCTCATCCTCCTCAGCTGCTGGAATTACAGGCATGCCCCCACCCAGCCTGGCTGGACCTATTTCTTAATATCTATTGACATGTCAAACACATTATTGTTTCTGAGAATGTCCAGGTATTATCCCAGTAGAATTCCAGCATCATGTAGATGCCTGAGACATGCTTCTGTCTTTAGTCTCCAATAAATAGCACTGGATGCAATCTTGGGTCTATCTGTCCCTAGCATTGGTCTCACAGACCCACCTTCCTTGGGAAGGTTACATAAGTTGTTTTGAGAAAATTATCAAGGGCCACAAGTGTCCTGGAGTATAGTACAGGGCCATATTTCTCTGAAGCACACAACAGTTGGGCTTAGGAACACATGACAGACTAATAAGAGGTCAATTCATGTAGGACCTTAAGTTAGGGATGTCACCAGCTTTTTAAGAGGCATCTCTGGCCTTTGCAGGTAGGAGACAGGATGAGCTACTGGGCTCTACCCACTTAGGTTGAGAATTTTATTTTATTTTTATTTTTTTTTGTGTGTGTTGTTGTCACACAAGGTGAATCATCTAGCATTAATGAGAGAAAGGGTCAAAGTTAATCCCATTATCAAACCCTTGGTGGTGGTATGCTGTCACAATCCTTACCACATCTGCCTCTGCATATTGACAGGAGGAATGTATAGTTTAAGTTAGATACAAAAAAAATTTTCCATGAATTTGATAAAGTAAATCCCATATACCATCTCTAATTAAGCATGATTGAGTTCCTTTTCAAGTATACCATAAGCATCTATTTTTGAACCCTTATGCAAAGAAAAGACCACCAACTCCAATTTTAAAATTAATTAAAGCAAGCTTGTGTTTGTGTACATGATGAGACTGATCAGTGACTGTCTCTCGCAACACAGGCTAAAGACCAGCCCCTCAGCACTCCAGGAACAGGGTTTTACAGCACAAAAAGTTGAAAAGGGGATGTCTTGAGAACTTACAGCTAACAGTATTTTGAAAAGTATAATACAAAGGTAGATATTAGGTTAGTGTTATACATGGCATGATATTTCAAAGTAGGGAGTAAATTTAAATCCCAATATTGGAATTTATGAGGCACCACTGAGGTTTCTGAGAAGGTTGTTATCTGTTCAGGGAAAGCCAGGTATGGGTGATATCAAGACACAGACAGAAATTGCAAACCAGTTTAGAAAATTACAGTTATTTATAGTAAAACAGAAATGAACTTTTCATGGCTTTGTGATGAGATGGTTCTCAATTTTAAGATAAAATCAGGCTGAGTTCATCACTATCCATCCCATACAAATAACTATAATTTATCTTATAAAGAGAAATTCTATTTGCCTCTAGAATTTCTTTTGAACCAATGTCTAGTTGTTAGTTTTCTTATGTGTGGTTGACAATATCATGGTTCTGTTTTGATTTTATTTGTATTGTTAAATATGAGGGAGAAATGCTAATTATCAGAATATACTTGGAAAATACTTGAGTGTGCTTGGAAAATGACTAATTAATCCATTGGGTGGATTAATCCACTGATTAGATTACAGCTCTCTTGATTTGATCATTTCTGCTCTTGCATTTATACAGCAGCTGTTTTTTAAGTTTAAAAAACATTTATTACAGTGTATTTTTACATACTTATATACTGTAATAAATTGTTCTATTTTGGTTATCGTTGTTTTCTTATGGTGACTAATGTATGAAGCACACTTCCTCATAGATATGTATTTGCAGGAAAGAACTCGGGGTTGCTGCTATCTGTGGTTTCAAGCATCCACTGGGGTCTTAAAGTGTCCCTTGAGGATACAGGAGAGGGACTGCTTTACTGGGATATGCCATCTCAGAAATTGTTGACAACAGGAGACCAAAGAATTTGTCCCTTGAATTCTCAAGTTTCTATCCATTTACTTAAAGAATTTACGTGGATATGCCAATATTATACCAGGGACACTGTGCAGGAATACGGTTGAGGAAGGCCAGGTTTGGCTCCATAAAATAAAAAAAAGTAATAAAAAAATAAATAAAATGCAGGAAGGAAGAGAATTCCACGGTGGGGGGAAAAAAGCCTAAATTATTTGAAGCGTTTTCTTTCGGCTGGAGGCTACTTTACAGCGGCATGGTGTTCTGGGGCTATCGTGCGCACATATTCTATCACTGGATCTGCATCAACAGCCCTGTGCAGTACTGACCCATCAATTATGAAGAAGCAGACTTGGAGAAGGCCCCCAGCCTTTCCACCATTTTTTACATGGTTACTCCCAACCTCGTGGAGGCAAGGGGAGGGCAACCAGGACTTCTGACTCTAAAATGTTTGCTTTTTGCTAATGGCCCCTAAAATTGTAAGTAAATCTTATGTAATTTTTTTCTAATCAAACAAAGTGAGCAAGGACTTGAGGGGAACACCCAAACCACAGTGGGAACAGATGAGAGTCCTTGCAGGTAGCTTTCCTCCCAGGTGTGCTATCTGTGGTGTGGTCCTTGGGTTCCCTACCAGCTCTCCCTGCAGATCTGGACGTTCTGAAGTCAATGGCTGGCTTTCGCGGGCAGATGAGGAAGTCTGTGCCTCCTGCAAGGACCTACAGCTTCCCCATCTGGACAGAAGAGCACTTCCTCACTTTCCACCCAGTTTGCTCTGACCCCTCCCCCGACCCACCAGCTTTTCTAAGTTTTTCCACACTGCCCTAGTCCGAGGGATCCAGGGTCCTTCTAAGGTCTTGTTCCAAAAATAACAATGCACAAAAAGAGCTTGTGATGAGGTGGCTCCTGCATTGCCCACCTCGAAGGAAGTGGGACCCCCAGGAGCAGACAGGGCAGTGCCATCAGGGGAGCCATCAATGCTGACAGCACCGAGCCCCTGGGAGCTGCTGGACACGTGAATTCTCCGTCACAGACACTGAGTCTGTGAGAGTGAGACCCAGGAATCTTTGATGAACAATTTCCTTCGTGGCTTTTCAGGCATGCTAAAATCTTGGGGACCAAGGCATCTCGCCAAGGAGTGGGCCATAGAAAGCACCTAGAAGCTCCTAAATCCTACGCCCAGGCAGGGAGACACTGGGAATCCTCTGCTACTAAACACTGAAGTTGCTGAGGGGGTTTGATGACTTAAAGGGGCCTCTGGGCTTTCTCAGTGACTGGATTTCTCAGTGACACGTCCTTTCCACATAAAGGGTGAGTAACCCTTCTTAATACAGCCGCTTTTAAAGGACACCTTATACCCAAACCATGACTGGGACACATGCTTTTGATCCTCTGACAAGACTGGTTTTAGCTGGGGTATTGGCAACTCACCACCTTGAAGTAGGGAGAGCAGGGAGGTGGGGCTGGAGAGGTACCCCCAGGGCAAAGCTTGCCAAGAGGCAGTTGGCAGGCTTGCATAATGTTTCAACATGGCCTGAGGTCGTTTTCTTTTCCAGAAGGCTGTTGAGAGGATCAAGTTCCCCAGAGTGAATTAACAGGAAATAGGGACACTATCATAAGACTCAGTGGCACCAGGTGGGAAAGACTGGCTTGCACTTGAGTGACTTGGCACCCTGGGCAACTTGACTGAAGGCTGATGATTTGCACTACACAGAGGAGTAAAGCTTCTTTTGGGTCAGGGATATTTCTGTAGTGACAAGGGTAGCAAGACTGGCCATTAAGGCAGATGGGGAGTTGAGGCCCTGGGTTCCCAGAGATGACATGAGGCCAGGCTCTGCCTGCAGCAGGAGTCACAGGATCTCTAGTCCAGGAAAAGCAAAACCCAGCAGGAAAGCTAGGTTCACCAGCAACTAGGATACAGTTTTCCAGTTTCATCTACCCAGCAACCTCCAAGATGCCCCATATCTCAGGTGCAGAAAACAAGGTCTTGGGGCCAGCACCTTTATATCTAGCTGACAAAGACCTCAAAGTGAGCCCTAAAAGACTCGAAGGCCAACATCAGTTTGCATTCAAGTTCAAGCTCCCCAAGTATCAGGACACTACCCAGGGGCACCAACAGTGCTTCTTCCCCCACACACTGCCCAATAACAAAAAGAAACAAACAGAAAATCACTTTCTGCGGTAGGGGAGATCTAGTTTTGAATTAATTTTCAAGTCTACTCTCCAGAGTCAACACCAAACACAGAAAAATGAAATATGAAGCCAGAGCCACCTGTAAATCAGCTACTAGGAGGCAGGCTTGTCCTAGTGCATTCCCTCTCCCCCAAGCAATTTTCTACTGCTGGGTTCTAGAGTCAGATTTCATTGTTCCCAGTAGAGGGAATGGTCAGCTTGTGGGTGGACTCTGCCTCAGGACTGGGTTGTCCATTTTCCCTTAGCTGGTTTATTTTTCTGTCCCTTATTCTCTTCCTTCTCCTTATTGTCATTTTGCCACTCTTTCTCCTTTCCCTTCTTCATCTCTTTCTTTCTTCATACTGGCATGAACTCAGGGGTGCTAAAGCACTTAGCCACATCCCCAGCTCTTTTTATTTTTTGTTGAGGCAGGTTCTCACTAAGCTACTTAGGGCCATGGTAAGTTGCTGAGCCTGGCTTTGAACTCATTATCCTTATTCCACAGCCTCTGAAGCCACTGGAATTACAGACACTTGCCACAACATTTGGCTCCCAGACATGTTTTCTTTTAAGACAGGATCTCACTGTTTTCCAGACTAGCCTCAACCTCATGATCCTCTGGTTTCAGCCTCTTGAATAGCTGGATTATAAGCAGGTACCACCATGCTCAGTTTAAATGTAAGCCATGCTAAAAGCCACATAGATATTTGAGAGCATTTAGAAATAAAAAATGAAAAATGTTAATTGTGAGATGAGGCTCGATTGTCATGTGTATCTTGTACACATGACAGTGTGCCACTGTGGAGTGAAATCCAGGAAAAGAAATAGATCAGAAGAGTCCAGCCTATTAAAAATATTGTGTAGTACCAGGTTTGGTGACATGCCTCTGTAATCCCAGCTACTTGGGTAGTTTAAAATGCCCTCTTCCTAGCACCTCCCCCCAGCCCTGTTTTTTCAGAGTTTGACATAGAGTGGTGTCATTTGGATGGAAAACTTTCACCATTAGCTCCACCTGTAAGTACACAGGAGTTCACGGCTGATAGACATCCTCAGCAAGGACACAACCAGTGTTGATTTCCTTGAGTTGTCTGAAACTGATGGCAACAGTTTTGAGTGTGTGTGGTTATAGGTGTTTAAAACCCTTTAAAACAAGGAAGGCAAGCATGGAGACTATAAAAGGAATAATCGCCAATGGCTGAGAGATAGGTATTCTGATCCAGCTTGCTTGCCTGATTATTTATTTATTTTTAAGATTGAAGATTGAACCCAAGGGTACTAAACAAGTGTAGTAAAAGGTCGGTCTCCCCAGTGTCAATCCAATAACCAGGACACAGTTTTCAGAAAAAAGAAAAAGAATGTTTGTTACTTTGCTAGCAAAGGAGAAACATAAGGGACTCCTGTCCCAAAGGCTGTGATCTGCCCATAAGCAGGAACAGGTTGTTTTTAAAGAGGTGTTTCAGAGAAAATGAGATTAGAAAGGAGAAACCAGGGAGGAGAAAATCAAGGAAATGAAGTTCAGGGGGGAGAAGGTTAAGGGGAAAAAATTAATTTTCAAAGCCACAAGGGATATAGTGAGAGACTAATATGACTCCATTTTTGAGAAACCAGCCTCTACCTCAGAGCAAAGCCTGTCCAAGCAAGGGGGCAAGACCCTTGTCCTTGGAAAAACCCACAGAGCACTCCTAGGCACATACCCACCGCACTGAGTTGTTTATCTACACATCACAGGAGAGATCTGTGGTGCCAGGTGTCCCTGACTCAGTTAGGCTAGGTGAGGACCCATAGAAACCCCCTAGCAACCACCAATCAACATGAAACAGGGAAAATATCTGGGATGTCAGATGACCCTTCCAGTAGTTTATGGTGATTTATAATATGTTGGAAAACCATGTAGTCCAGCACATACTTTCCTTGTGGCTTAAAGAAATCAGTTCAAAGGAATCCCCCTTTTGTACTCACCAATCACACCTACCCAAATTGTTCCCAACAGTGAATGTGCTAATCCTGTTTTATATTTGTTTTATGATTTTCTCTTGGCATGTGATGCTTTGATAAGAGATGCTATGATGTATTTGAAGTCCCTGCCTTCCCCAAAGAGTGTATAAAAAACTGCTCAAACCCTGGGCTCAGGGCCTCTCAGTGTCACCAATTGCTGTGTGCACAGAGGACCCACCTAGCTTGCAATAAATGCCTCTTTGCTGCTTACATCGATCGCACTCTCTGGTGGTCTTTTGGGGGTCCCAAACTAGAGCATAACAATAATAAAAGAGCATCAAGCAAAGCCCTGTTACACATTCCCAACCCCCTCTATTTTGGAGGAACTGGAAATTGAATGCAGGGTTGTTTGATTACAGAGCATATCCCCAGTCCTTTATTTTTTTATCATGAGACAAAGTCTCACTAACTTGCCCAAATTGTCCTTAAGCTTGCAATCCTCCTGCCTCAACTCCTAAGTTGGTGGAATTACAGGTGTGTGTCACTGTGTCAAGTACAACCCATTTTTTTAAACACCCACCACCAAATTTTATTCATTAAAGAATATAACACAAGTAATTTTTTTTAAAGAGAGAGAAAGAGAGATACTTATTTTTAAGAGAACAAGTTTTATTTAAATGATAGAACAGAAACAAACTTTTTTCATCACAACATCATACATGTATTCTGTAAGAGAGAGAATTTTTTAATATTTATTTTTTAGTTTTCGGTGGACAAAACATCTTTATTTCATTTTTATATGGTACTGAATATTGAACCCAGCACCCTACACATGCCAGGTGAGCGTGCTACCACTTAAACCACATCCCCAGCCACAAGTCACTTTATTTCTTTATTTGTCACCAGGGGTGAACCCAGGGATAGTTAACCACTGAACCATATTTCTAGTCTTTTTCAGTTAAGTAAATACAACCTAATGGAAGAGATTGAAGTGTAAGTTAGAAGTAAAAGATGGAGACCAGGCAGAGATATATAAGGGAGTTTATTTTTCAGACTTGACAAGGAAAGGCCATCTCTCTATGGAGAGAGGACAAAATAGGCTTGAGTTCTGGGTCTTCTATGGGGGAGGCTCAGGAATCAGAGCTAAGTGGGTCCCAATGCTGGTGGTTAAAGGTCAGGTTGGAATGAGGGGGTGGTGAGCCTTTCTTAGAAACACCCTTGGGTGGGAAAGTGAAGCTTTTTCCTAAGATGTAAGCTATCAGTTAAGAGGGTACTCAGAAAGGACTTTATATTTCCTCTTTTTTTGTTTTTTTTTTGTTGGGCCCCATAGGAAACAGGAATGTAGGTCAATCTTCTCTAACTGCTTCCTGCTGGGAAGAGGCAGTGTTTGAATTATTGGGACAATGAGGGAGGTTCAGTGGTAGTGGAATGCTGTCCCAGGTGGCCCAGTTTTTGTGAGGGATTGGTATTCCTTCAGCAGACAAGAGCTGTGTTTTCCTATGTTCAAGGTCTTGCTGGAGTTGTTTTATCTTGTTCTTTACTTACCAGATTGATTGACATGTTAGTAGCATGCCTCCTGTAGGTTCAGATAAATCCACCTTTCTTGGCCATAAAAAGGTCAAGGCCCCTTTGATTCTGCAGAGCCACAGCAGCTAAAGAATCAAGCTGCCATTGTATGGCTAGTATGGTTTTCACAAGTTGCTGTAAGTCTCCTGGAAATTGGAATGGTAATCCCTGGTGGTGACACCGCTGGGAGGTGAGTGCAGAGTGCGAGAGGAGGGCAACAATGAAAAAGGAAAGGATAGAACTCATGGTTCTGCAGTGTTCTTGTGGTCCTCAAAGACCAAATGAAGATTAGGGGTTCTTGTCTTGGAGAGACACAGAGAGAGCAGAGAGGACTGTCTTAAATGCGGGTTAGAAACTCGATATGGAATGCCCTCAAGGTGGGCCACCAAAGAAGTTGTAAGAATGACCTGATAAGGTCCAGTCCATTTTGCAGAAAAATGAGAAGAGGAGGCAGGGTTTTTGAGGGTGGTAAAAGTACCAGGTCACCAGGAGACAGAGTGGGAGAACGAGAAGAGGCAGAATTGCTTTGCCAGAACAACATCCCTGTGTTGACAAAGAAGGTTTCTAATGTATGCAAGAAGGGGCAAGAAAAGATGAGGAGCAAGGGGTAGTGGAGAATCAAGGGTTTTTAGCTGAGCAGGGAGGTGGGCTGTCCATATAAAAGCTCAAAGGGGAGATGTTGAGTGGCTTCTTTGGGAGGGCCTGTGACAGAGAAAGAGCCAAGGAAGGAGTTTAGCCCGATGTAAATGTAATTCAAGGGACAGCAGATAATGAGGGAGGCTCCCTTTACCAAAGTGAAGGCTCTAATGAGGGCAGCAAGTTTAGCCTGCAGATATTGGGAGTGGAGGCTGTTCCACAACTGAGGCTAGAGACACTATTGCCTACCCTGTTTTGTGAATTCCCTCCTGAAGAAAGGAGGAGCCATCTGTAAACCAAAACTCAGAGTGAAATTGCCAAGGGGAAGGGATGGGGAGGTCAAGAATCTTGGTGCTGGGCCAAGATCTAAGTTAACTTTTGTGTCTCAAGAGGAGACTTGTCACTGCCATCTCTAGGGGGTAGACTTGTGAGGAGGAGGGGAGGAGAAGGGTAGAATCACTTCCCCAAGGGAACTGGTGTGTGGATAAAGAAGATCACTAGGTGAATAGAAGAAGGTGTGTGGTCCTTGTCCTGGTGAGAAAAGTTTTTGTTAATAAGTCTGCTTTTCAAAGAGAGGGATAGCATCAGCAAGGAGGGAGAGCAAGTGTTGTGATTGGGCAGAAAATGGAGGAGGTTTTTAGACAGATGTGAACTGGCTCATGATGTGAGGTGATAGAAGGACTGAGAATGTCCACCTCAGCAGTGGGTCATGGAAAGGCACTGGCCAATAGAATAGGAGATGGTCCTAAGGTAAGGGTGAGGGTCAAAAGAGCAGCAGGTGAGTCTGCATGGAAGCCTCTATGAGGGGAGAAGAAGAGCATAGCCCCCAACTTTGTGAGGATGTCTCTTCCCATAAGGGGATCAGGACACTGTGGAATGATTAAAAAAAATGAGTAAAAATTAGAGAACCACAAGCACAAACAAGGCTAGGTGACTGTAAGGGTTGGTAGTCAGCCCCAAGAACATGTTGAGGACTGAATATGTAGCCCGGTGTCTAGGAGGTAGGAGGGGCCTATTTGACATGTACAGTGTTACCCTGGTTTTCCATGGAGTGATGGTAGTTGTTGGGTGATAGAGACCTGGATCTTTTCAGCCCTCTGCAGCCAGTCCTAAGAGTTGAAAAGAGAAACTGAAGGGACAGATTTCTGGGGAGCCCCCATGTGCTCGGGAAATGTGAACAGCCCAGTGTCTCTCTTGATAACATTTAGGACAAAAATTCAGAAATTATGAGGCTTGGGACATACACAAGCCCAGTGAGCCATCTGACCACATTTAAAACATGGTCTGATCTGTACTGAGGAACCATCCCATGGGCCAGTGATACCAGGGACAGATGGCTTGAGCGGGCATCTGATATCTCAGCTTTCAATTCTTCTTATCTCTTTCATTATACACCTTAAAGGTCATGTCCAGAACCTCAGCTTTGAGATTTAGAAGCCCCTTCTCAAAGCATGTGTCACAAGGAGACAAAACTGCAATGTGTGCAGTCCAGAGAGAGAAATAAAGAATGTCCACATGCTTCTGCCCCTTTCAGTGCTATGTTCACTCAAATGATTCAAGAAAATTTCACTCTATAGGTTCTTCTTTTTAATATTTATTTTTTAGGTGTAGATGGACAAACATCATGCCTTTATATGTATGTGGTGCTGAGGATTAAACCCATGTCCTGCCCATGCTAGGTGAGTGCTCTACCACTGAGCCACAATCCCAGACCTCTATAGGTTCTTAATCAAGAAAATGATAATTCTTAATGCTAGGCACTGAAATAGACAATCAATTCACAGCAAACAATTCTAGATTAATTTTAAGCACTGAAAACACACTTAATCATGACAGGCTAATGACAGACATTCCCTCTGCATGCTTATTCTTCTCAAGCCTGCTTGCTGAGCCAGTCCCCCCAAAATACCTTTTACCTTGTAGGGGAACCAAAAAATGCTTCTCCCTCTCTGTTCTCATGGGTAGGTTTTAGGAGTCTCTGCTGTGTCTCTAACAACTCTCTTCCAATTTTTGTCTTTTCTTTTTAGTACTTATAAGGTTCTTGCTTAGCACCTGGATGACCATCTTAAATGACAGCTGCCATTTTAAGGAAAACATATCACTTTCCTGCCCAAGGGCGTTTCTGAGAAAGGCTCACCACTCCCTCATACCAACCGAACCCTTAACCACCTGCATTAAGGCCCTCCGAGCTCTGATTCCTGAGCTTCCCCCATAAAAGTCCCAGAACTCAAGCCTGTTCTACCTCTCTCTCTCCTACAGAGAGATGGCCTTCACTTGTCAAGTCTGAAAAATAAACTCATGTGTATCTCTGCCTGGTCTCTGTCTTTCATTTCTTGCTTATCTGTCTTTCATTCCTTGCTTTCCTTTCACCCTTATCCCAGGTTTTCAGTTTTTTTACTTTTTGGAAAATAATGTTTAAAGACATTAATTTTACAATCCAGTGTATCCAATTAAATGTATAAAGTATAAATACAAATTAAAGGATGTATTTCATTGTGTTCCTACGGGCTCTGATTCTCCTCACAGGTAGACAATTTTCTTCAAATTAAAACCTCCTCCTGGGGTCACATCAATATTGGATTTATTTATTCATTTATTTGTTTATGTAATTTTGTGGTTCTGGGGATGGAACCCAGGTCTTTCTACATGCTAGGCAATTGCTCTGCCACTGAGTTATATCCCAATGACACCAGTTAATTTTTATTAGTTCACTCATTTCTGTAGAAAAGCATAGGTTCTGGGTTCCTAGATTGTACAGGTGAAATTGGCCAGTTTTTCAGAAGGGGATCTAGACTCTTGATGTAGATGAACAAAGGAAGATGCATTGTTCAGTAGTACTCCAGGGAGTGGAACTCAGTCCCCTTCTGACCCAGCCACCCTTATACACCCAGTCCTGTTTATCATGACATCCTACAGTTGTGGGATGTCTCACAGCACAAATAAACCTAGAGTCAAAAGATGAGGAATTCAAAGAGAAATCTGGGTGCTTTATCCTCAGGGCTGTGTGGGGACACATGCAGCTCACAGTCCTCAATGAGTCTGGACACACAAGAAGATCTTCAAATCCCTTTTTGGTCATGAAAACCCTTAAAACAACCAGTGACGACACATCTCATATTGCAGATCTCCCTTGCCTTTATTTGATCTTAGAATCCAGCAGCAGAGCAGAATGAATGCTGTTCAGAACTTCCCCCCCACCATACATGCAAGTTAGACATAGAGCCAGAGGAAAGAAAGTGTCATAAATAGGGGTGAGGCACACAAATCGCTGTGTGGGTGACAGATGGGCTGGCTTTGTAGGACCTGGACTCTGCTACCTGTTCAAGAGTGAGCTACAGTTTACTTACACATCCAACTGGGTTCTAGTTCACTGTGTATAAAGAAGCCTTAAGGCTTAAATTAGAACACATACACAGGCAATTTTAGGATAACTCAAAAGAAGATCTGGTGGACCTTCTTGCATTGGAAGGTAAGGCTAAGGTTACTGCATAACCCCACCAGCCTGAGTCTTCAGCAGGGATCGTTATTTAGGGGATCTCAGTCTAGGACCAGGCAGCATAGGCAGGGCCACCCATTTTTCCATAGCCATCTTGTCCATACTCATCCTCTGATCGTCTGCTGATTAAAAACCTTGTGTCCCTGAGTAGGGAGAGATGGGAAGTGTTAGGGGAAGATCTGTCAATTATGAGCAGCCTTCTCCCCCACCAGAAGGTGATAATTTATTAAGTTTAGTTTAGAAACAGTTGCAAGTGTTATCTACCTATATAATTCTACTATTTTGATGAAATCTAACTTGGATGGTTTCACTGGCCATGACTACATTATTTCAGGAAAGACTTGGTAGCAGGATGACAGGCAAGGTTTTGTAAGGCCCAGAGACCCTATATTAATCTCATTGCATCCAAAGGCCAAGATGCCAGGTTTGTAGGTCTATGTGGAGACCCACAAGGTTTTCATGACCAAAAAGCCTTGAGGGTCTGGGTGCCACTGAGATTGCCTAAAAAGGGCTTTTTGAAATTTTACTGCTACTTAGAATGTTCCAGGCCTCCTGTGTTCCCCTACATGGATTATGACACAGTGTAGCCACAGATAATGACCTTATTTCAATTTGATGCTTTGAGTTCCTGGGAATAAACTTCATTGATTACCAAGTACTTTGTGGTATTTCTCCATTATCCCCTAGACTATTCCAGTGTCAAAATCAGAAAACTAGGTAAAACCATCATGGAAGATGTCAGAGGACTAATCTTGAGATTCTGTTCATTTAAGACTATTTTTTTATGGACCCTCCATGAAACAAAATAGTTTTTTCATGCTCATGAAGCATATAACCCATTGCAAAAATCCAGGTCCCTAGTTACGACTCTATACAGACACATATGGCTCTATACAGAAGGTCCAATCTTCAGGGGCTTCCTTCCAATGTAGCCCCAAGCATCTGATTTTTTTCCCCATCCACACTTCAGGCAGTGTCTGAAATGCTGGGCTCTGAGTTTCCTTCATGATCCCTCTACATCCTGGTTATACATCCAATTGCATATAGGGCAGCTTTTTATACACACTCAACAAGGCAGCTGTTGGACAGGAACAGTAAATGAGGCCCTGGTTGTAGAGAAACATGCAGCCACATTGAGGACATGAGACAGTACAAAAAATAAGGACCTTTGGCTGCCTAAAGTCCTTCAGTATTGCTGTGAGCTCAGCACAGTGTTGGGAACATCTCCTGGGGTGGATGGTATCCTGGGCATCATAGCTCTCCAGAGGGGCAGGGTATAGCTCTAGGTTCAACTGGTTCAGTATGGCAATGTGACACAGTAGGTCCCTGTGGACTAACATAGAGATGTGATTCTGAAAAAAATTACAAGGCCCTGAGCTGGGAGCAGTGGCTCAGGGCAGGCAGGATGGCTTGGACCTGAGAGTCTGCGATCTCACAGGCTTCCAAGTCCAGGCTCTTCAGGGTGGCTGCAACAGTCTCCAGAAGAAATTTGAGGGGCTTCAGACTAAAATTGGTCAGTTTGATGTCCTTTAGATCCAGATGTCTGAGCTGGCTGGTGTTTGGGAATCAGGAAAGATAATTCCAGTCTGAATCTGACAGAGGGCAGTTGTTTATTGCAAGGGCCTTCAGGGGCATCTTCAGGTGCCTAAGGAAGAACCAGGCAGTTAGTTCTGAGGGAGAAGATGAATTGGCCCAAACTCAAGATCACTGTGACCATATGAACATGGTTGACATTTTGTAGAATCTGCTTATTCAGGTCACTCCATTTCATCCTGAACTTTCATCACTACTTGTGTTACCAGGTGAGTCCTCCATCTCTATAAATGTCATCCTCAATGACAAGCAGAAAGCCACATATCTAGCCACAGGAAGTCAGGAAGAGTCAAGTACGAAAGACAAATCCAGGAAAAATGTGGAAAAACACACTGGGGTTAACCCCTGCACGGCTCACTCCCTGTCCCCTCAGCAAGGTCACACTCCATTCTCTTCACTCAAAACCCCTGAGTCATCCCCTGGAGATGGTTGTAGAGAAACATGCAGACTTCCCAGGTGGCCATTAGAAGTGGGCTCCTCTGCTCCTTGATAAAGGACACAGAGCTTCCTTGTTGAACAGGTACAGGTGTGGGGGCTTCCTCTTCTTCAAAGTCCTCATCTCTACCCTGCTTTGTACCCCTGTCACTGGACAGGCCTCCCATGGAAGGAACCTCACACCCACCTCACTAGCTTCTGTCCCTATCAGTTGGCTTCCCAGTATAGTGGCACTTCCCAGACCATGGACCTGGTTTACCCCTTTGCTCTAACACAGGTTAGTAGATCTAGCTTCAGGATACAATAGAACAGATGATGGGTTATTCACCTTCTAGTGACTTGTTCACCATGAGAGTGTCAGTGGCTGGCACACAGTAAGTGCCCTTTCATATTTACTGATACTCATCTGCAGAGGAAGCTCACCCTCCTTACTCACCTCAGCACCTGTTCCAGGTTGCCCTCGAGGAGAAGGACAGCATCTACACAGAACCTCTGCAGGCAGTTAATCCTGAGGAACTTCGAGGTGAGCTGGGCAAGCAGCCACTGCTGCTCCTCTGGGGAGGCATGGGCAGATATGAGGATGTGGGAGACAAGCAGCTTCCTCAGGTTCCTCATCTGGCCCATTAAAGGAGCATAAGCAGCCAAGGTGGAGGGCACCTAGGTGCAGTGAACTTCCACCCTCTGGACAGAGTCCAGCTGCAGCAGTCTAAGAACCTTCCTGGTGTAGCTGGTGGGTTTCCCAAAGATCTTCAGCCTATTGCAACACAGGGGCAGCCTGTCCATTCTCTGTGTGACCCACAAGAACAAGTGGGTCAGAAAGTCATCCAGGGGACTTTTTCTGAGGCTCAAGTCTATGACTACCTTGAAGGGTGGCTTAGCTTCCATTGCTGGACCAAGTTTCAATGTTCGATTCTTCTTAATGTCCGCTGGTGAGCAGGCATCAACCACGGCTCCAGACCACATCCTGCAGAAGTTCTGGGGAACATTCTGCATATCTAGCACCTGCAGTTTCCACCTCCTGTGGGGACAACAGCAGAGTCTCAGCCCTGAGGCCCCTTCCTTCACTTCTCAGCTGCTGCCTCCTGCTCCACCTCTTCCTTCTGTCTCACTTTTCTCCATCCACTTCCTGTCAATCCAGCCTGGTGCCCCCACTTGTACAGATTAAGGCAGGGGCAGGTACAGCCTTCTTCATAGGTCACCACAGCTGCCACAAGCACCTCCACATCTGGAAGCCTTTCCCAGATGGGGCTCAGTATGGCAAAGCCTCTCTACTCTCTTTGCAGGCAGCACAGAAAGCCTGTCATGCACAATTCAGCTCCCACTCTCTCTGCCTATACCCATCTTTTCCCTGGCACCCAGGGTGCTCCCTTCCAGGCCACCTAGGTCCCCCTCACCTTGGGTGATCCTGCTTGGCAAAAAGCATATCCAGCCCATCCAAAGACCCTCAGATAATCTCCACTGTTGGCTTCCTCAGCAGGGCCTTCAAGGGCAGGCAGGTGAAGGGCCAGGCCTGCACCATTTTCTTCAGGACCTCAGTGTGTCCTCTGCTGAAGGCCTCCACAAAAAGTGGTAGGAAGAGCTCTATGGGCAGGTCCTCCAGATCCAGGAGAGCCCTGGACTTGTTGCTCAGCAGGCTGCGCCCTGCCAGCTCCAGCATCGTGGGTGGGGACTGGAAGCTCATCCTAGGGAGTCTGAAAGAAGAAGGATCCTAGAAAATTGTCCAGAGAAAAGACCACTATCCTATCCATTGCCAGCCACTGGGAAGCCAGTACTCGGGAGTCCAAAAACTCACTCCAACATTAATGGGGGGAAGTCTTGGCTTTATAATTTATAATTATTTTGGCTTTATAAAATGAGAATTGGCATGTCATGTGACCTAAATGGTAGGCTCCTAGATTCAACAACTATATAGCTGGGAATGGACTTATTCTCACATGGGTGACATTAGTTTTAATTTAAAAAAATAATGATCACTTATAAAGCATGTGTCCATATTATAAAACACTTGGAAATTACAACAAAGTCTCATGGATATCTGTTACACATGTGAGATTCTGCCATCTTAGGAGAATGTTGAAGAGAACAAACAAATCAGAACAGAGTCTGTGAACTGTTCCATGAGGTCATTTGAAGTTTTTGGTTTAATTTGTTTAAACAAATTATAATAGTACAAAACCACATAGGCCATACAGTATACTCTTTTAGGGGCCCATATTGTCGACTGAATTTAGGACACTCAACCACTGAGCCACTTCCCTAACCCTATTTTGTATTTGAGATGGAGACAGGGTCTTACTGATTTGTGTAGCATTTCGTGATCTGAGGCTGACTTTAGACTCTATTCCTCCTGCCTCCTCAAACTCTTGAGTGGGCGAGATTATTGGTGTGTTCCACCACACACAGCAAAAGAGTATAATTTATAGGCACACAATATAAATATTTCTATCATCAGAAAATAGAATTGCAATCAATTAGAATGAAATAGGTATCCAATCTCCTTGGTGAAGAAAGTGGCTGGGGCTCGAACTGGGCTTGATCCTCAGCAGCACATAAAAATTAATAAATAGTGACCTGGGGATATACCTCTGTTATTAGAGTGCTTTCCTCGCATGTACAAGGCTCTGGGTTAAATCACCATACCACCAAAAGAAAAATAATAAATAAATAAATAAATTATATTGTACATATAAACGTTAAAAACCAACAACTAAACAAATGAATAAAATTGGGCATTTGAGCCTACACCTATAATCCCAAGGGCTCTGGAAACTGACACAGGAGGACCAAGGGATCAAAGCCAGCCTCAACAAGAGCATGTGCTAAGAAACTTAGTGAGAACTGTCTCTAAATAAAATTCAAAATAGGGTTGGGGATGTGGCTCAGTGGTAGATTGCTCCTGAGTTCAATATTGGGTACCAAAAAAAAAAAAAAAAAAAAAGCAAAGAAAAGAAAATTAAAAGTGGCTTAAACCAAAATTGAAATCCTAATATTCAGCATGAAGGCAATACCACCCTGAGAGTCAAAATTGAAGTTCAAAGTTGGTTTCTGAGAAAACAGGTACAAAATTGTACCTGAATTCATACAGGTGAGGAGGGAAGGTGTTGGTCCTTAGTACAGTAAGGGACTAAATGGATATGGCCAGGTGTGCAGGTGCTCTGAACCTCAGCAGGCCAGGATGTCTCCCTGGGCTGCAAGACTCTTGTGCTTCTCTTCTGGCTCTGCAGAAGCTTTTATGGACCTCTCTGGCCACCCCTCCATCCCCATCTGATTGATCAGCATCCAATCAGAAACCTGTATTTGATCACCTCCCCCAATCTCCACCCACTTAATCATGATGGGATTTTCTTCCTTGCATTAGTTCATTGAATCTTATGGTCATGCAAGAGCACAGGATCTGGGAGATGTGAGAGTCAGTGATGCACTCCCCACCAATGACTTATTTTTGTCCATATGTGGCCCTCCTGTTTCTACTGTGAGACATAAAAGTACATAATCCCTAATGTAAGAAAAACATTACTGGAAAATACCTTTCTACAGGGATATTAACCATATCAAAATTCTTCAAAAAAAATAATTTTCAAAAATATTTTGAAAATTCCAGAGAGAAAACAGCTTTTTGAAGACAGTAGTGTCATCCACAATGATTACAAAATTGAAAAAATGTTTCTAACAGTGACACAAGTGTCAAGTTAACTTGTAGCAAATCTGAGCACACTAAGGGAGGTAGATCACACAGGAGGGTAGAATCAGTCTTCTAGACTTAGGGCAAGATTTCTTCTGTCACTTTGTACTATGGATAAAACACATTGGCCCTCTAACACTTAGCCAAATGCTCAGCCCTTTTTATTTTTTGATTTTGTTTGGAGACAGAGTCTCAAAAAACTGCTTAGGTCCTCCCTCAGTTGCTGTAGCTGGCCTCAAACTTTCCATCCCCCTTCCTAAAGTCTCCTGAGTTGCTGTGATTACAGGCATGGGCCACCATGCCCATAAGATTTGGAAAAGTCTGAAGGACACTGAGGGTGGAAGCGGTGGGCAACTTGGGATGTTGGAGAGAAAGACACAGGGTTTGGCAGCAGGTGTCCTTGACTTCAGGGAGGCCACCAATTACAGAGCCTTCCTTCAGAATCAGGGACTTCCCCAGGACACATCTCCCAGAAAACCTTGGCCACAGGCACTTTCCAAGGCCTTTAGCCTGGAAGAAGAACAGAAGCAAAGGAAAATTTCAAGACTCTGAGTAAAATGAAATTCTAAAATTGAGGAAGAAGGGACAGAAAGAGATGGAATGTTTGAATGAGCCATGTGAGGTGAGCACTTCCAGGAAATATGTAGAAGGAATGGTTTGATGGGTGGTGGTTATACAATTGCATTTCTGATTTTTTGGTCTGTCTTTGTTTTAGTCAGCTTTATGGTGCTGTGACTAAAAGACTCAATGACAACAACTACAGAGGAGGGAAAATTTATTTGGGTGGCTTGTTTTCCGCGGCCTCAATCCAGAGACAGCACTTCCAAGTTGAGACTGAACATCATGGCAGAAGAGTGTGGCAGAAGGAAGAGGCTCACATTACCAAAAAGGAAAGAGAGAGAGAGACAGATGGACACTTGCAGATACAAACTCTATACCCATATTCACACCCCAAAGATCAGCTTCCTCCAGCCACAGCCCACCTCCCCCAATTATCCCCCAAATAATTCCACCAGGAATTAATTCACTGGCTAGGTTAAGGCTATAAACCAATCATTTCTCCTCCAAAAACTTTGTCACATGTGAGCTCTTGGGAGACAGCATCTAAATTGTGATGGTCTTTTGGGGTATTTTGTTGGAAAATATCCCTGCTCACATCACATAGTCATGTTAGTAGGATACTTACAATTGGCTAAGGTTATATTTGGTTTCTATTTCACAAAATAAATTACCACAAATGAAACACATTTAATTTCATATGTGTGTGTGCAGCTATATAGCATTAAGGCTACATCCAACACTGTCTCTGGTTTTTATGCTCTACAACATATGAAATCTACTGTCTGATTTAATTTTAAGTTTCTCTGGAATTTGTGTGTCAACAGCTGAAAGGGTGACTTCATGCCACATCCCTGGCTTATCTTATTACCCCTGACTTGGTGCATAAGACAGGTCAAAATTAAGTCACAACAGATAGTGGCTCTCCAAAGAACATGTGTAGTCAGACATAATAGGGCAGGAATGCAGGACACCTAAAGAAAGATAAGTGAGAGCCCCATCCAGGAGGCAAAGGGAGAGAGGGTGACAAAGGCATCTTTGAATCAATTATCACTAGCTCCACAATAATGTGGGTGACCTCTGTTCATGGACAACAGGTGGCTACTGGCCAGGTGTCCTCCTAGACATCAGGGGGTGCATGTTGGGGTGGATTTTATTCACAGCTGAGGTTGGGGCTGACTGGTTTGTGATAGTTTCTGCCATCAGGAAGGGCTGCCCAGGAACCTTCCCTTTGCAGAACCCTATTTCCCCTTCATCAGGATTTGACACAGTTACTGCCTGTTGATTTGAGCATCATTTATGTTTCCCCCTTGGGAAGAAGATTTTTTCTCTGAATGCATCACATAATGGTTAGGGTTTGATTCTATCTCAGTGCCAGGATGAACTTTTCCTGGTTGGTCTAGTCCCTCATTGGAGGGAATTAATAGATGACTAGGAATCAATGTTGAAACTCATTGAGCCACATTTGAACAACCACTGAGCTGCATTCTGAGCCCATTTTTTAAAGTTTTTTTTTTGTTTTTCTTATTGTTTTTTGAGACAGGTTCTCACTAAATTTCTGAGACAGGCCTTGAATTGAGATCCTTCTGCCTTAGCCTGCTAAATAGATGGTGTTATGGGGAGTCCCTACAGAAATCACTCTAAGTCTGAATTTCAAATCAAAAGAGATCTTTACTTACCTGACTAGAGACTGTCACCCACCAAAGTGTCTCAGTCTCTGAGAGAGGACAGCAGCTTTCTTATCCATCCAAAGATATTGTAAGCACAAAATCCACAACTCAGTGACTTGCTTATCCTCATGTAAGCTAGCCAATCAGAGAAATTAAAATAATAATAAGTGGGACCTCTGGGCTATAGGCAGGATCTAAATTTTCCAGTCAGCAAGCCAGCACATTAGCTTTGCAGTGTAGTTGACCCCAGTCCTGGGTTCAAGCAGGTGCTAGACAGTCACATCCTGAATTTTGGTGGGGGTCAGCGGAGTGAGAATCTACTTTAAAGTCCTGTAGACCCACAATAACATTCAAACCCAGAATGTAGCTCTCCAGGACCACCAGTGCATCCTGAGTAGGGTACAATTTGTAGGATACAAAGTACAGAGATGCATTTGTTTTTGAATAAAAAAACAGCTTTCAATTCAGTTTCTCAGAAACAGCTCTTATAACAGTTTTTCATAAGAGGGAGCATAGGCCTCCCCAAAACAGTTCTTGCTTTATAATTGTGTTATCTCACTTTTCAAATTTTATATCCATCATCTGTATTTTTTACTAATCTGGAACATATAACTGACAGGCATATTGATTGTATTTATCACTTCACACCACAGAACATGAGATTAAAACTGTTCACCACCATACCCTGTTTTGAATTACAATTTTGAAAAGATAGAGCATTTGTCTAGCATGCATGAGGTGCTGAGTTTGATCCCTAGCAACAATAAATAAAGAAATGAATAAATAAATGCATAAATAGATATATAGATAGATAGACAGATAGATGAGAGACCTGGGTTCAAGTAAACTTGTTAGTGGTTTTTTTTCTTCTTAATCAATTAATTTTTTTTAGTTATGTTCAGGGAAAATATCCAAATTATAACTCTTGATGATAAACATTTAGAATAGTCATGGTTAAAAATCTGTTGGGAATTTATGATAACCATAAATTATTAACAAGGTGATTTGATTGACATACATTTTAATATAGTGTCCAGAATTATGTCTGAAAACATGAGATTTTTTATGAACTTTTGCCATTTTAAAGCAAATGTTAATAAAATATTCAAATGAATATAACTTGAAAAAGTTATGTCATGGGGCTGGGGTTGTGGCTCAAGCGGTAGCACGCTCGCCTGGCATGCATGCGGCCCCTGTTCGATCCTCAGCACCACATACCAACAAAGAAGTTAAAAATTCTCTCTCTCTCTCCTCTCTCACTCTCTCTCTCTCAAAAAAAGTTATGTCATATTTGACAGGGCTTCCCTGTTGAATATAATATCATATAATCTTAACTCCTTAAATTTCATAAGGTAAAATATTTGAGCACTGTTGCTGATTTCATATATTTGTAAATATAAAAAAATTTAAAATTACTTTATGTTATCACAATAACTAGGTTACTAAAAGTTAAAAGTCTCAGCGGGTATAATTCCATATACAAAAATTCAAGAGGTTTCAACTGCATTTCAATTAGAGTACTATAAATATATTCCCTCTTATTTAAATGGACTAATTTATCTAAATTCAGAAATTGATAAGGGTTATTTTAAAGTATAAATAAAAAAGAGTATCCATTGGTTAAAAATTATTAAAATGTTCTAAATATAAAAGTATATTTCGTAAAAAAAAAAAAAAACATGTTTCCAGATAAGAAAGCCTTTATATGGTAAAATCTAATTATAATACATCTAAGTAAACAATAGGTTCTAAGTAAGTAATATAAACATCTTAAATAAAAGATAAACATTAAAATTTTTCTTTATACCTAAGTTGTTTATATATGTAACACAAGTGTTAAAAGTATTCAAGGTTATTCCCTAAGAACAAATATTAATCTGCTGATATAAATCAAAGTTTGATTTACATATTAAAATGACAAACACTTCTTAAGATATTATTTACATTGTATCTTTTAAGTTTTATTTTCTAGAGCAACTAACTGGACAAATGAAGGTTTGTACATCTTTGGTGAAACAGCAACTGTTATTTTAGAGTATTGTTCCCCATTTCAGAGTCTAAAACATGGTTAATATAAATACATAAATAAAATTGTACTACACTACTCTTCTTTACATATTAAGTGTGCTTGCTTATATTGGCTAGACCCCTAATCTCCCCTTTTGTGTATTTTTTTTGGCTTAAATATGAGGCAAAAGTGAAGGGGGTTCACCACTCTGACCATCTCGCTTTTAGAGAATAGAGTGTCTGCTGCTGGTTGGCAATAAAGGCTTAACTAGAATGGCAAAGTGTGTGTGGCCTGAGAGTTATTTAAGGGTCTTGGAATCTGTATAACATTCATCCAGAGGAATTTTGAAGTCTGAGGCTATTATTCTCCTTTTAGTTATGGTACTTGCTCCCTGGTGCAATGTAATTTCTTGAGGGTTTTAAATTCTCTGTGGCTAGGACCAATGTGCACACTTACAATCCCAGTAACTTGGGAGGCTGAGGCAAGAAGATCAGAGGTTCCAAGCCATCCTGGGCAACCTAGTCAGACCCTGTCTGAAATAAAAATATAAAAAGTGTTGGGGGTGTATCTCAGTAGTAAAGTGCCCCAGGTTCATAATCTTCAGTACTGCACACACACACACACACACACACAGACACACACACACACACACACACACACACACACACACACACAGTCCAGCATCCACATGCATGCCAAGTGATTGTCATCAGATTCAGACAACTGACCATGTCAGCCAACACTGACCATGTAAAGGCTGAGGATATTCTATGGCCACAGTGTCCCAGCTGGTGATGCTACTGTGAAAGACTGCAGAATCAAAATGAAATTATTTGTATGAAAACCTCACAAAAGTGGAGGATAGAGGACCATGAAGAAGAAGGTCCTTGAGCTTGGTCATTTGATAATAGAGGACTCTGCAAAAAACACAACATTACACACACACACACACACACACACACACACACACACACACAGACACACACACACAAAAAAAAAAACAGAAATACTTCCAAACCCCTAACTTTCCAAACAAGATCATAGGATTTTTATCATTGGCTCTCAAGAGATTAATAAAACACAGAATGGGATCTGCAAATGCCGAAGAAACTCCAGGAGAGCCTTTCTTCTGCAATGCAGTGGAATCTATTATGGTTTATTCTCAAGCACTTTTTGAAATTGATGGGCAAATGATTCCAAAGACAATTAAAAGCAGTAATTACTTCCATGTGGAATGTTGCAGATGAACATCTCTCAAACAGCTGCACTTTAAGAAGTTCATTAAAGCCAGGTGAGGTGGGCTATGCCTGTAATTCCAGATTCTCAGGAGCCTGAGGCAGGAGGATGGCAAGATTCAGGCCAGACTTGGCCATTTGGCAAGCCTGTTTCAAAATAAACAAAGAGAACTGGGCAGGTAGCTTAGTGGTAGAGTGCCCTTGGTTCAATGCTCAGTACTGGAGGAGAGAAGAGTAAGATTTTAGGGTTCAAATTGGTTTTATCAAGTTCTCTGATAACTTGGGAAAAAGAAAACTGAATCATCTCTGTTAAAAGTTAAAATATGGGTTGGGAATGACGCTTGCCTGGCATGCGTGGGGTTCCATCCTCAGCACCACATAAAATTAAATAAAGATGTTGTGTCTACTGAATACTAAAATAATAAATATTACAAAATTCTCTCTCTCTCTCTCTTAAAAAAAGTTGAAGTATCATTTCATAGGACATAACTTTCTGTCTTAGCTTTAAATATCTTTAATCACTCTGGTTAAATGAATTATCTTTTATAACGATCTAGAACAGCAGGTTTCATTAAGTGCTTTAAACCTTTTGAGATTATTGACTAACTTTTCTATGATCAAAATCTACATTGTCATTTGACCTTGAGCTAACATTGGGATGTTCCAGAAAACTCTATAGTTGCTTAAGGGATTTCTAGAAGAGAGACATTAAGGCAATTAGCCTAATTTGATATGATGGGAAGTCCTGTCAAATATAATATAACTTTTTCAAATTATATTTATTTGTATATTTTATTAATATTTGCTTTAAAATGGCAAAAATTTATGAAAAATCTTATATGTTTTCAAACATAATTCTGGACACTATATTAAAATGTATTCAAATCAAATCACCTTGTTAATAGCTGGTTATAGTAATATCCTAATAGAGTTTTAACCATGACTATTATAAATATTTATCATCAAGAGTTATCATTTGGATTTTTTTCCTGAACATAAATAAAATCAGATTAATGGGTTAAAAAGAAAGAAAAAAAAAACCTCTAACATGTTTACTTTAACATAGGTCTCTCATCTATCTATCTAACTATGTATTTATTCATTTCTTTATTTATTGATGCTAGGGATCAAACCCAGGGCCTCGTGCATGCTAGGCAAATGCTCTACCTTTTCAAAATTGTAATTCAAAACAGGGTGTGGTGGTGAACAATTGTAATTTCATCTGCTGTGCTGTGAACTGAAAAATACAATCAATAAGTGTGTCAGTTATAGGTTATGGATTATTAAAAAATATAGGTGATTTACATAAAATTTTGAAAAGTGAGGTAAGACAATTATAAAGCAAGAACTGTCATAGGCAGGCCTGAGATTCCATTTTGCTTCCTCCTATTAAAGACTGTTACAAGATCTGTTTCTGAGAAACTAAAATGAAAGCTGTTTTTTTATTTTTAAAAATTGCCTTTCTGTACTTTGTACCCCAAAAATTGTACCCTACTCAAGATGCAGTGATTGTCCTGGAGAGCAACATTCTGGGTTTGAATGCTATTGTGGGTCTACATGACTTTGAAGTAGATTCTCACCCTGCTGACCTCCACTCAAATTCAGGATGCAACTGTCTAGCACCTGCTTGAACCCAGGACTGTGGTCAACTTAACTTCAAAGCTAATGTGCTGGCTTGCTGGCTGGAAAATTCTGGTCCTGCCTATAGCCCAGAGACCCCATTTATTAATGTTTGAATTTCTATGATTGGATAGCTTACATGAGAATAAGCAAGTAACTGAATTGTGGATTTGTGCTTATATTGTCTTTGGATGGACCAGGAAGCTGATGTCCTCTCGCAGAGCTTTAGTCTCTCTGGTGGGTGACAGTCCCTAGTCAGGTAAGTAAAGATCTCTTTTGATTTGAAATTCAGACTTAGAGTGCTTTCTGGAGGGACTCCCCATAACACCATCTATTTAACAGGCCAAGGCAGAAGGATCTCAAATTCAAGGCCTGTATCAGTAATTTAGGGAGAACCTGTCTCAAAATAATTTAAAAAAATGGGCTAGGAATGTAGCTCAGTGTTGTAGTTCCCCTGCATTCAAATCTAAGCACCCAAGCTGAATAAATGAATAATTTATTTAACTATGTAATTAATTAATAAAAATGAAGAAAAAAATAGCTGAGGATGTAGCTAAGTGGTAAAGCTATCCTGAGTTCAATCCCCAGTGCCAAAAAATTCTAAAAAAATTTAAAAAAATGAATTCAGGACCTAAATATTTTTAAAAGTGAAAATTTATACTCATAAAATTTTTGCAAAAGTCTAACTCTTTATACAATAGTAAAGGCCAAAGCTTGGAGATGAGATACCCAGGCCTAATTAACAGGCAAAATTTAATTTAGCAACAACTTCTTGGTGGAGAGATGCTGAGAGCCACTCCCTCCAAACCCATCTTGTTGTTCAAATGTGGCTCAATGAGTTTCAACATTGATTCCTAGTCATCTATTAATTCCCTCCAATGGGGTCTGTACCAACCAGGAAAAGTTTATCCTGGCACTGAGATAGAATCAAACCCTAACCATTATGTGAAGCATCCAGAGAAAAAAATCTTCATCCCAAGGAGGAAACATAAATGGTGCTCAAATCAACAGGCAGTAACTGTGTCAAATCTTGATGAAGTAGAAGCAGGTGCTGCAAAGGGAAGGTCCCTGGAAAGCCCTGCATGATTTTAGAAACTATCACAAATCAGTCAGCCCCAACCTCAGCTGTGCATAAAATCCACCCTAACCCTCACCCCCCCACACATTTTTTAAGAGGCCACCTGGACAGTCGCCACCTATTGTCTTTGAACTGAGGCCACCCTGGGTACTAAATCTGTGGAGCCAGTGATAATTGATTCAAAGATGCCTTTTACACTGTCTCCCTTTGCCTCCTAGATGGGGCTCTGACTCATCTTTCTTTAAGTGTCCTGCATTCCTGCCCTATTATGTTTGACTACACTTGTCCTTTGGAGAGCCACTTTCTGTTGTGACTTAGGTTGACTGTAAGTTTGACCTGCCTTGTGCACCAAGTCAGGGGTAATAAGAGATGTCAAGGCTGTGGCAGAAAGTCACCCTTTCAGTTGATGACACACAGACAAATTCCCGAGAAACTTAAAATTAAATCAGAGAGTAGATTTAAAATATTACAGAGTCTTAAAACCAGAGACAGTGTTGGATGTAGTCTTAATCCTATATAGCTGCACACACACATGAAATTAAATGTGTTTCATTTGTGGCAAGTTATTACGTAAAACAGAAACCAAATATAACCTTAGCCAATTGTAATTATTTAACTAACATATAATTATGTGATGTGAGCAGGGACATTTTCCAACAAGATATCCCCAAAAGACCATCACGGTTTAGATGCTGTGTCTCCCAACAGCTCACATGTGACAATGTTTTGGAAAGAGAAATGATTGGTTTATAGCCTTAACCTAGCCAGTGAATTAATCCCTGGTGGGATTATCTGGGGGATAATTGGGGCAGGTGGGCTGTGGCTGGAGGAAGCTGATCTTTGGGGTGTGAATATGGGTGTACAGTTTGTATCTGCAAGTGTCCATCTCTCTCTTGCTATTTGATTTCTGGTAATGTGAGCCTCTTCCCTCTGCCACATGCTTCTGCCATGATGTTCAGTCTCAACTTGAAAGTGCTGTCTCTGGATTGAGGCCGCTGAAATCTAGACACCAAAATAAACATTTCCTCCTCTGTAGTTGTCGTTGGGTCTTTTAGTCACAGCACCATAAAGCTAACTAAAACAAAGACAGACAGAAAAAACAGAAATGCAATTGTCTAACCGACACCCATCAAGCACTTCTACGTGTTACCTGAAAGTACTCACCTCACATGGCTGATCCACGCATTCAATCTCTTTCTGTCTCTCCTTCCTCAATTTTAGAATTTCATTTTACTCAGTCTTGAAATTTTCCTTTGCTTCTGTTCTACTTCCAGGCTAAAGGCCTTGGAAAGTGCCTGTGGCCAAGGTTTTCTTGGAGATGTGCCCTGGAGAAGTCCCTGATTCTGAAGGAAGGCTCTGTAATTGGTGGCCTCCCTGAAGTCAAGGACACCTGCTGTCCAACTCTGTGTCTTTCTCTCCAACATCCTAAGTTTCCCGCCCCTTCCACCCTCAGTGGCTTTCAGACTTTCCCAAGTTGATGGGGCATGGTGGCCTGTGACTGTAATCATAGCAACTCAGGAGACTTGAGAAATGGGGATGGCAAGGTTGAGGCCAGCCTCAGCAACTTAGGGAGGAGCTGAGCTATTTAGTGAGACTCTGCCTCCAAATAGAAGCAATAAATAAAAAGGAATGGGGATGTGGCTCATTGGAAGAGATTCAAAGTGTTTTATGCCCAGTACAAAGAGACAGAAGAAATATTTCTCTAAGTCTAGAAGACTGATTCTACCTTGCTGTGTCCTCTACTTCCCTTAGTGTGCTCATATTTGCTGCAAGTTAACTTGACACTTGTGTGACTATTGGAAACATGGTTTCCATTCTGTAATCTTTGTGGATGACACTATTGTCTTCAAAAAGCTGTTTTCTCTCTGGAATTTTCAAAATATTTTTGAAATTTTTTTTTTTCAAATAATTTTGTTATGGTTAAGATCCCTGTAGAAAGGTATTTTTCAGTAATGTTTTTTCTTACATTAGGGATTAAATACATTTATGTCTCACAGTAAAAATAGGAAAGTCACATATGGACAAAATGGAGTCCATGGTGGGGAGTGTATTGACAAAGGCATCATTGACTCTCACATCTTCCAATTCTGCTGCTCTTTAGGACCATCAGATTTAATGAACTAATGAAAGGAAGAAAATCCCATCATGATTAAGTGGGTGAAGACTAGAGAGCGTGATCACATACTGCTTTCTGATTGGATTCTGATCAATCAGATGGAGGTGGGGGCGTGGCCAAAGAGGTCCATAAAAGCTTCTGCAAGCCAGAAGAGAAGTACAAGAGTCTTGCAGCCTAAGGAGACACATCCTGACCTGCTGAAGCTCAGAGCACCTGCACACGTGGCCACATCAGTAAGTCCCTCATTGGCCTCAGGTACAGTGCCTTTCCTCTTTACCTGTGTAGTTTCAGGAACAATTTTGTTCCTGTCTTTTCTCATGAACAAACTTGGGCCTTCCATTTTGCCTCTCAGTGTGGTTTTGCCTTTATGCTGAATATTATGATTTCCATTTAAGTTTATGTCACTTTCAAATTTCTTTTTCTTCTTTTCTTTCTTTCTTTTTTTTTTTTTTTTTTTTTTTTTTTTGATACCCGATACATGAACTCTGGAACACTCTACCACTGACCAAATCCCCAGCCCTGTTTTGTATTTTATTTAGAGACAGGGTCTCACTAGTTTCTTAGCACCTGCTCTTGCTGAGGCTGGCCTTGATCCCTTGATCCTCCTGTGTCAGTCTCCAGAGCCTCTGAGATTATAGGTGTAGGCTCACATGCTCAACTTTTATTGATTTATTTTTTGTTTTTTAAGATTTATATGGACAATATAATTTATTTATTTATCTGTGTATTTATTTGGTGGTATGGTGATTGAACCCAGGGCCATGTACATGTGAGGCAAGCCCTCTAATAACAGAGGTATATCCCCAGGTCACCATTTATTAATTTTTATGTGCTGCTGAGGATCAAGCCCAGCCACTTTCTTCACCAAAAAGATTGGATTCCTATTTTATTATAATTGATTGCAATTCTATTTTCTGATGATGGAAACATTTATATTGTGTGCCTATAAATTATACTCTTTTGCTGGGTGTGGTGGAACACACCAATAATCCCAGCAACTCAAGAGGTTGAGGAGGCAGGAGAAATGAATTCCAAAGCCAGCCTCAGAGCTGGAAATGCTACACAAATCAGTAAGACCCTTTCTCAATCTAAAATACAAAATAGGGTTAGGGAAGTGGCTCAGTGGTTGAGTGTCCTAAATTCAGTCGCCAATATCGGCCCCTAAAAGAGTATACTGTATGGCCCATGTGGTTTTATACTTTTATAATTTGTTTAAACAAATTAAACCAAAAACTTCAAATGATCTCATGAAACAATTCACAGACTCTGTTCTGATCTGTTTTTTCTCTTCAACATCCCCCTAAGATAGCAGAATGTCATATGTGTAACAGATATCCATGAGACTCTGTTGTATTTTCCAAGTGTTTTATAACATGGGAACATGCTTTATAAATGCTCATTTTTTAAAAAATTAAAACGAATGTCATCCATATGAGGGCAAGTCGACTTCCAGCCATATAGTTGTTGAATCTAGGAGCCTACTGTTTAGGTCACATGACACTCCAATTCCCCTTTTAAATGGACAAAATAATAAACCAAAGCTTTCCCCCATAAGGGTGGGTTGTGCTTGTAGACTTCCAAGTACCCCTTTAAAGAGGCTTCCAATGGATGGGATAGTGACCTTTTCCCTGGACCATTTTCCAGAATTTTTCTTCTTTCAGACTCCCCAGGATTAACATCCAGTCCCCACCCACACTGCTGGAGCTGGCAGGGTGCAGCCTGCTAAGCAACAAGTCCAGGTCTCTCCTGGATCTGGAGGACCTGCCCATAGAGCTCTTCCCACCATTCTTTGTGGAGGCCTTCAGCAGGGGACACACTGAGGTCCTGATAAAAATGATGCAGGCCTGGCCCTTCACCTGCCTGCCCCTGGGGGTACTGATGAGGAAGCCACAGCTTGAGATGATCCAAGTGGCCCTGGATGAGCTGGACCTGCTGTTTGCCCAGCAGGATCACCCCAGGTGAGGGGGACCTAGGTGGCCTGGAAGGGAACACCCTTGGTGCCAGGGAAGGGATGGGTATAGGCAGGAAGAGTGGGTGCTTAATTGTGCATGACAGGCTTCCTGTGCTGCCAGCAAGGAGGGGTGGAGAGGCCTTGGCCATACTGAGCCCCATCTGGGTAAGGCTTCCAGATGTGGAGGTGCTTGTGGCAGCGGTGGTGACCCATAAAGGAGGAAAGTAACTGCCCCTGCCTCAGTCTGTACACGTGGGGGCACCAGGCTGTATTGGAGGGAAGTGGATGGAGAAAAGTGAGACAGAATGAAGAGGTGGAGCAGGAGGCAGCAGCTGAGAGGTGAAAGAAGAAGCCTCAGGGCTGAGACTCTGCTGTCATCCCTGCAGGAGGTGGAAACTGCAGGTGCTGGATTTGTGGGATTTTCCCCAGAACTTTTGGAGGATGTGGTCTGGAGCCATGGTTGATGCCTGCTCACCAGAGGACATTAAGAAGAATCATACATTAAAACTTGGTTCAGCAATTGCAGCTAAGTTACCCTTCAAGGTAGACATAGACTTGAGACTCAGAAAAAGACCCCTGGATGACTTCCTAACATACTTGTTCCTGTGGGTCACACAGAGAAGGGACAGGCTTCACCTGTGTTACAATAGGTTGAAGATCTTTGGGAAACCCACCAGCTATTCCAGGAAGGTCCTGAGACTGCTGCAGCTGGACTCTGTCTAGAAGGTGGAAGTGCACTGTGCCTGGGCGCCCTCCACCTTGGCTGCTTGTGCTCCTTTCATTGGCAAGATGAGGAACCTGAGGAAGCTGCTTGTTTCCCAGGTTTGTGTGCCTTCCTACACTTCCCCACAGGAGCAGGAGCAGCTGCTTGCCCAGCTCACCTTGCAGTTCCTCAGGATGGACTGCCTGCGGAAGTTCTGTGCTACTGCTGTCTTCCTCCTCGAGGGCCACCTGCAACAGGTGCTGAGGTGAGTAAGTGGGAGGGTGAGCACCCTCTGCAGACCAGTTACAGAAAATTTGCACCTACCAGCCACTGACACTCTCACGGTTAATAAGGTACTGGAAGGTTAATAACCCATCCTTTTTTTCCTATTGAATCCTGAAGCTAGTTCACATAACATGTGTTGGAGCAGACTCCTTAAGGAGGATCCATAGTCTGGAAAGTGCCACCATGCTGGGAAACTAGTTGGGAGGGACAGGAGCTAGGGATGGGATTGATGTTCCCTCCGTGGAAGGCCTGTCCAGTGAAGGTGGTGGAAAGCGGATAGAGAAGAGGGCTTGGAAGGAGGGAAGCCCCCACACTGAGACCATTCAACAGGGAAGCTCTGTGCTCCCCAGCTGGGAGCAGAGGACCAGCCTCTATACCCACCTGGAGAAGGCTGTTCTGAACTCCAGGTAGTGATCCTGGGTGTAAGAGTCAGGAGCAGGTGTGGAAACCTTGCTGAGGATATAGGGTGTAAGCCTCACAGAGGGTTAACCCCAGTGGATTTTTTTACATCTTGCCCAAATTTGTCCTTCATATGTGACTCCCCATGACTTCCCGTTGCCAGACCTGTGACTTTCTGCTTGGCAGTGAGGAGGAGACACAGAGATATGGTGAAAGTCTCACCCTGACATGGGGTGATGTGAAGGACCAGATTCTGCAAAAGGCAGCATCCTAAGTGTGGACCATTGTCAGATCACCAGGGTGACTTTGGGTTTTTGCCAATTTGTCTTCTGCCTCCATGACATTGGTCCTCAGAACTAACTATCTGGTTTTTCTTTAGGCACCTGAAGACTCCCCTGGAGACCCTCTCAATAACCAACTGCCCACTGTCAGATTCTGACTGGAATTACCTTTCCCGATATCCAAACGCCAGAAAGCTAAGACACCTGGAACTGAGGGGCATCAAACTGACTGATTTCAGTCTGGAGACCCTCCAAATCCTGCTTGACAGCACTGCAAGCACCCTTAACATCCTGGACTTGGCAGCTTGGGGGATCACTGACTCCCAGGTCCAAGTCCTCCTGCCTGCCCTGAGCTGCTGCTCTCAGCTTGTGATCTTGAGAACCGCCTCTCTATGTCAACCCTGAGGGACCTGCTGCTTCACACTGCCAGGCTGAGCCAGTTGAGCATAGAGCTGTATCCTGCCCCTCTGGAGAGCTATGATGCCCGGGGCACCATCAACCCAGGGAAATGTTCCCAACTCTGTGCTGAGCTGACAGCAATAGTGAGGGACTTTAGGCAGCCAAACATTCTTGTGTTCTGTACTGTCCCCTGTCATCGTTGTGGCTACAAGTTCATGTATAACCAGGGTCTCATTCACTGCTCCTGTCCAATAGCTGCCTAGTTGGGTGTGTTTTTAAAGGGTACTTCTAGGCAATTGTAGATATAACCAGGATGTAACGTCACCTTAGAGGAAACACAGAGCCCACCATTTCAGACATTTTCTAAAGAGTGGATAGGAAAAGAAAAGCACAACAGGGGTCTTCATTGGAGGTAAGCCCTGGAGGATAGGACCTTCAGGACATGTGTCTCTATAGAGACATACATAGGGACCTGGATTTCTAGATTGAAATTAAGGCTTGATGGGCACAGAAAGATGCTACTTTCTTTCATGGCTGGACCATAAATCATCAGAAATGAACAGAATCTTAAAGTTAGTCTTCTGACATCCTCTGCACTGGATTTACCTGGATTTCTAATGAAACCTTGGGATTCTCCTGGTGATGATGGAGAAAGAAGGCACGGGGTTTTTGGTGAACAATGAGGTTCAGCCCCAGGAAGTAAAGGTATCAAACTGAAATCTGGTCACGATATGTTTCTACTCTGTGGTTTAACACATGCAGGTTTACTCAGGTGGACTGGAACATTCTATGTTGGCACTGAACATAAGCCATTGCAAAAAAACCTCTTCTAAGTAGACCTCAGTGCCACCCAGACATTCAATGCTGGTTCTTCCTCATGGATCTCTATGTAGACCCAGAAAACTCAGGTCCTGGTCTCTGGGAGTGCTGGGCAAGTGCTTCTGTGATAAGACAAGACCCATCATCTCACTCCCAGTGCTACAGAAGGTGTCCATGCTGCACTTTATTAGAGCCTCTTGGCCTCACCAAACCATGCTTGTCATCCATCTAGGTAATGTGTCCACAGTTAAACTTTTGGTGCCCCTTGAAGGACCCAAATTCCCTTTCAGCAAAATAGTAAAATCATATAGGTAGATAACACTTGTAAATATTTCAAAATGAAACTGAATCAATTACAAGCTCTGGTGGGTAGCACACAAGTGAGAGATAGTCCCCTAACACTTCCCTCCACTGAGGACTTGGCTGATGAGGTTGTGCAGCAACCTTAGCTTTAGTTTTTCATCCAAGGATGAGAACGAGTCCACCTAGTCAGTCTTCATTTGAGGTATTCTAAAGCTGCCTGTGGAAGTTTTTAATTATGGCTTGAATAATTCTCCACACATAGTAAACTGGAACCCACTTTGATGTGTAAGCAGACTGCTGCTCATTTTTGGAACTGGTAGCAGATTCTAGGCAAAGGACAGCTGGTCTCTCTGTCACCCACAGAGTGATCTTTTTTTCTGGCTTTATGGCACCTCTATTTTTTGGGCTATAAGTCTAACTTGCACATGTGGGGCAGGTGGAAGGTTCTGAACGGCATTCATTTTGTTGGATTCTAGGATCAAATAATGTTAAGGATGATCTGCATAATTATATCTGTCATCATATGTACTTTTTAAAGTTATCATGACTAAAAAGGGACTTGAAGATATTCTGGTGCCTCCAGACCCCTTGAACACTGGAAGGGTTGTGAGGATACTTTGTTTTTTCAGATGCCTGGGGATAAAGCACTCACCTCTCTTTGAGTTTCTCATCTTTTGACTCTAGCTTGGTTTGTGCTGTGAGAGAGAACACAACTGTAGAATTTCATAACAAACAGGACTGGGTTTGTAAGGGTAGCCAGGTCAGGAAGTAGCGACTGGGTTTCATTCCTTGGCTACTGAAAGATGCAGAGTCCTTTGTGCACCTGTATCAAAACACTCTACAGCCCCTTCTGGAACACTGGCCAATTTTATCTCCACAATTTAGAAACCCAGAACCCATGCTATTCTAGAGAAATGAGTGAACTTCCTCAAAGATAACTCAGGGAGCTGGGGACATTTCTCAGTGGCGGAGCACTTGCTAGCATGTAGAAGGGCCTGGGTTTTATCCAAGGCATCACAGAAATAAGTAAATAAATAAACAAATCAAAAAATGATGTGACCACATTAGGAAGGTTTAATTGGAATAGAGCTTTCTATCTATTAGAAATATTCAAAAAGAAAAAAACCAGAACCCACATGAAAACAATGGAATGCATTCTTTAATTGTTCTGGACAGGTGGTTCAAATTGATGTCCTGAAAGATTCTCTTCCAAAAACACCTGGAAAAGCTGGCTTGGTGGTGCTCAGCTGTAGTTCCAGCATCTCGGGGGGTGAGGCAGGAGGATGCTGAGTTCAAAGCCAGCTTCAGCAATTTAGTGAGGTTGTAAGCAAATTTGTGAGAGCCTGCTTCAAAATCCTACCTGTGGATGGGGCTCACTGGTGTGGCACCTTTGGGTTCACTGCCTGTTCCCCAAAACAAAAACAAACAAGCATGAAAAGCCAGTTGCAGTGGCACATGCCTTGGATCCCAGCTACTTGAGAAGCTTTATGATTTTTATACCTTCTCCCAATATTACTAACTTGTGCATGACTCATTGTCATTTTTTCTAGTCCTTTAAGATGCAATATTGGGCCATTTAATCGAGATCTATTTTCCTAATGAAGGTATTTTTTTGTTGAAGACTTCCCAGATAGCATTGCTTTTGCTGTGTCCGCAGCTTTGACTATCTTGTGTGGCCCTGTTCATTGGTCTGCAGGCATTTTACACTTTCTTTTTTTATTTTTCTTATTTCTTACATACATGACAAAGTTTTGATTTCTTAAATGACCGTTGGTTGCTGGGGAACACGCTGAAGAATTCCCATGCTTTGTAACTGTCCAGGTGTTCCCCCTGCTATAGATTCAATTTTTATTAAATTTATGGAGATTTATTTTGAGAATAAATGGAGAATGTGTCGTGTGCTGTTTGCTCTGAAGAGGTTGGGTTGAATGGTCTGTAATTGTCTACTGTGTGCAGAGATGATCTGTCCAGTGCTGAAAAGGGGAGACGAAGCCCCCACTGTTCTTAGTGTGTTGTAGTTGACTTCTTCATTTACATTCCAGTAATATTTCTTTTACACATGTGGGTGCTCAGGTTTCGGGCACATGTATGTGTACAATTTCTGTCTCATGTTGCTCAATTGACTCCTTTATCATGGTGTGATCACCTTGTCTCTTTTTATTGTGTTTTAATCTGCAGTCTACTTTATCTGTCAGAAGACTAGCCATTCCTGCTCTAGGTTGGTTTTTTTCCTGTGGAATATCTTTTCCATCCCTTCACTGTCACTCTGTGTGTTTCCTGAGGTGAAATGACTTTCTTGTAGACAGCAGGTTACTGAGTCCATTAAAAAAAGAAAATTCATTCAATCACTTTAAATCTTAAAATTGGGGAGTTTAATCCCTTTAAATTCAAGGTTTTTGATTGAAAGATACAGAATTATTTCTGACTGGTCTTATTTGTTTTTAGTTTCTTTTTCTGATTTCTCCTTAGATCTTTTTTCTCTTTTTTCCTCCCTTACTCTCTAGTCTGTTTCTGTGGGTTGGTGTTTTTTTCTGGGATAAGTTTGGATTTCCTTCTTTGTCACTTGTGAACATGCTGTCATTTTTTTATTTTGGCTTCCTCTGGGATTTAGAAAATTTTTACAGTTACCAAAGAGCATTTTATGCTGAACCGAACCTTCCTCTTCTCTGCTACCAGTACTCTGGATTCCGTCTTTTTCCTTATAACTTGTGCTTTGGTTGCCTTAGTTTTCTTCTCCTGGTTTGATGCATTCCTTAACCTCTTACTTTGGCCATGCTTATCACTCACCATTTTGTTTTTAACTTTTCTATTAGTTTTTTGAACATTTAAATGTCCCTGATATGTAAGCCAGGTGCACTGTTGTATGTATGTAATCCCACAGGAAACTGAGGCAGGAGGATTGCAAATTGAAAGCTATCCTCAGCAACGTAGCAAGGGCTTAAAGAACTTAGTGAGACCTTGTCTCAAAATAAAATATAAAAAGGGCTTACTTCGCATTAGACCCAACCCATTCAAGAGCCTGTACTCTCACCTGTGCCCTGCACTGGAAGATATGCTCTGTTTCCTTCCTGCAGAAAGCTGGCTGTGAGATACACCAAGAAACCACAAAGCACAGAAAAAATATTGAAATGCAAGGGCAGGCTAGTTCTGAGATCTTAAGAGTGCTGCTTCCACACTGGAAGGAGAGAGTGAGTGTGTGTGTTTATTTTTCTATGGGAGATACACAAAGGCTTTTCCATAGAATATGATTCACCAATTAAAGCAATGGATAGGCTGTCCCAGGCAGACAGGTAACACCCAAGCCTAGAGCTACAGAGAAGTCTCTACATCTCCATCATGTTTCCCTTCTCTGAACTCTCAAGAACTCTGGGAAGGGAGGCCAGCAGGACTCTTCAGGGGTAATAGAATAAGTTAGGGATGGTGCATACACACATATAGAGATAGGTATTATGTGTTAGTTTGTTTGTAGCTGAGGTGTAGTTTAGTTGGCCTCTGAATAAAAGCCTTTCCTGTATCAAGGAATTCCCCACCCAACCTGTGAGTCTCCAAGTAAGGCAGGTTCCATCATCACTTGATAGGAATGAAAAAGTCAAATGTATTTTTCTGCCTCCTGATGTGGTTTGGGGTTAATGCCTAAGGTATGACCTGTGTCCCCAATGTGCTATGTCACCTGGCAGCAGGTCCTAATCAGTATGTCTGTGGGGGCTCCAAGCTGTGGTCCAAGCTAGCTGTAAGGATGGCCTTAACCTAAAAATTGTCTAAGCCTAAGTAATTCCAGTTGAAAGTGAACCTGCAGGTCCACCAGGCACAGGCTCCTGAGCCCTCTAGCATGATTCAGGAATAGCCTGATGAAGACAAGTCTCTGTACACAACCCAAAAGAAACTCACAGTGTAGTCATGGTCATTTGCTTTCACCCCGATAGGAGTCAGAGGTGAGAGGTCAGGGAAAAAATTGTCAAACCAGTGGTCATTACCTGAGAATGTATGACGTCACTAAGAAACATAGTAATAGCAGATAGGGACTTAAAAGGTGAGCAGAGCCCCTAAATTTAGTAGAAATTATGGAGAAAGTGAACAGACATTCAGCCAGCTGCACTCATGGCCACATGCTGGAGAGCCTGATGAGGTCTGGCACTAATATCCCACCTCTTGTCATTATCTGCCTGATCTGTGCATCGTCCTCACTGCTCTCAAACTCTACAGCCTCATCTCAACCCTGGTGAGAATGGTGACTTCCTCTTAAGACTGTCTCCTCAACCAGCTGTCACATCCAGCCAAGGAGAAGCCTCCATCAGTTCTTGACCTGATCACTGTCATCTGAGCAAGTGAGAATCTGCTGGACTTCAACCCTTAGACTTGAGACTCTAAACCTGGCACTTGAGCTGAACATGCAGAGGGAGTGTTTGTAATGAGTCTGGCATGATTAAGTGTTTGCTGTGCCCAGAGTTAACTTAGAATTTTTAGTTTTGAATTAATTATATGTATTGCAGTGCCCAACATTAAGGATTATGATTTTTCTAAATTAAGTACCTATACAATGAAGTTGTATTGAGTGATTTGAGTAAATGAAGCATTAAAAAATGCATTAGTGTGTGAATATGATTTATTTTTTCCCTCCACTGCAGATTTCACACCTTCGCCCATGCCAACACTAGCCAGGTTTCTTTGGTCCCTGCCCACTTCCACAGCATTGTCCTAACTTTGCCAATAATTTTGTGGACTATACAACATGCTTACTGTACATTCTCTCTGCTTAAATGTACCTGGGTTAGTTTTGATACTAAGAACCATGGTTGCCAGTTACAGTGGCACATGCCTGTAATTTCAGTGGCTTAGGAGGCTGAGATAGAAAGATGAAGGGTTCAAAACAGCCCCCAGAATGGCAAGGCACTAAGCTCATCAGGGAGTTCCTGTCCCTAAAATATATTCACAATTTTGCTGGGGAGGTGACTCTGTTTGAGTGCCCCTTAGTTCAATCCCTGGTTCTCACCGCAAAACCAATGATTGTTTATGTGTGAAAATATGTAGGGTTCAAGTGACCTAGAGAGTAAACTCATATGGGAAAATTTTACTCCCTAGCCCAAGGCCAAGTATGGCATTCATTCAGTATCCACAGTTAATTTATTCCAGGACCCCCCTCCCCCACTTTGTATACCAAACTCTCAACATGTTAAAGGTCTAGGTATAAATGATGCACTGTTTGAATATAACCTATGCAAATCCTCTGGTGTGCTTTAAACCATTCAGAGATTCCTTATAACATTTAATACAATGGGAACATTATATACCACTTTCCACTTTGCTGTTTAGAGAATAATGACAAGAAAAAAGACTCTACACATTCAGCACAGATAAACTTATGTTCAACCATGTTCAATCCAAGGTTGATTGAGTCCAAAGATGCAGACCCTACAGCCTCAGAGCCCAGATGAGAGATGCAATAGCACAGAAGTTGAGCAGAGGCAGAAGCAAAAAGAGACATCAGATGCAGAAGATGACCAAAGAACCAGGAAGAGCATCCTTGAGAATTAGAAGCACCACAGCTCTGACATCTGCTGAGTGTTGGCACAAAAAGACCTACACCCCTAGGGCCATCAAGGGCATTTCTGAGAAACAAATAAGACTAGAAAAATGCACATGGTAAATTATATTCAGTGCCTAGGTTTCAATAATGAAGGGAATTGTGTCTTTATTAATTTTCAATGAAACAGTTCAATGTTTCATCTTACCTCAAAGCAATAAGCTTCAGAAATTAGGAACTGAACTAGTAGGAAAGGCCTAATTTCCCAACATGTTGTATAATTAAACTATTCATTTCCTATAACTTGTATTTACTGAATTAAAAAAAATGCTAGAACTGTGGCTCAGTGGTTTAGTGTCCTTGGGTTCTACTCCGGTACTAATGAGGGAAAAAAAGAGAAAAAGAAAAAGTGACTTGGGAACCTTGTACTTTTACTGAATAAAATTTTGGGTGAAGAGTTTTAAAAATGTGGAATTTTGTGGACACAGTTGCACACCCTCTAAGTCCACCAACTCAGGTGCTGAGGCAAGAGGATTGCAAGTTCACGGACATCCTGAGCAAGTTAGTGATAACCTTTCTCATTTTAAAAAATAAAATGTACTAGGGATGTGGTTCAGAGTGAAAGTACCCCCTGGGTTCTATCCCCAGCTCCTCCATAAAAGGGGGATTTTGGGTTGTGGTTCAGTGTTTAACAGGGGTTTGATTGATGCTTTCACTAAATCCCTAGTGGCTTTAAATCTTACATATTTTTTTTCTTTTTTCCAAGTCTTCTCCCCAACTTCCTCCTCCCTGATCTTCTTGTCCCTTATGTTCTCGTTCCTGGTTTGTTCTCTCTAATCTAATTTTCTCAGAATCTTCTCTTTAAAAACAATATATTCAGCACTAATCTCTAGGGTATATAAAGAACTCAAAAAGCTAAGCACCAAAAAAACACATAATCCAATCAACAAATGGGCAAAGGAACTGAACAGACACTTTTCAGGAGAGGATATAGAAACAATCCAAAACATATGAAAAGATGTTCATCATCTCTAACAATCAGAGAAATGCAAATGAAAACTACTCTAAGATATCATCTCACTCCAGTCAGAATGGCCCCTATTATGAAGAGAAACAACAATAAGTGTTGGAAAAAATGTGGGGAAAAAAGCACACTCATATATTGCTGGTGGGACTGCAAATTGGTCCAGCCAATTTGGAAAGCAGTATGAAGATTCCTTGGAAATCTGGGAATGGAATTACTATTTGACAATGTTATTACTCCCCTCAGATTATACCCATAGTACTTAAAAACAGCATTCTACATGTACAGAGCCACATCAGTGTTTATAGCAGCACTATTCACAATAGCTAAACTGTGGAGCCAACCTAGATGCCTTTTAGTGGATGAATGTCATATATACACAATGGAATTTTACTCAGCATTAAAAGAGAATAAAATAATGGCATTTACAAATAAATGGATGGCATGGAGAAGATAATGCTAAGTGATGTTAAAAAATTCCCCCAAAACTAATGCCAAATATTTTCTCAGCTTTCAGGCTGCTGATTCATAGTGGGGTAGGGAGGAGGACAATGGGAGGAATTGATGAATTCTAGATAGGGCAGAGGAGTAGGAGGGAAAAGAAGGGGGCAGGGGATTAGCAAGGATGGTGGAATGGGATGGACATCATTATACAAATACATGTATAAAGACAAGAATTGGTGTCAACATACTCTATATACAACCGGAGATATAAAACATTGTGCAGTATACATGTAATAAGAATTGTAATGCATTCTGCTGTCATTTATTTTTTTAAAATCAATTAAAAAAAACAACCTGTTCCTCTGATAGTCATAATGACAGCCTTTGGGAAGAAGACCTTCTGGTTATTTTTTTTTCTACCAAAATAGTAAACATTCCCTTTTCTTTTTCTCAAAACTGTGTCCTCATTGTTACATTAGCTTCAGGGATGAGAACAGAGCATTTGAAAACAAGTGATTTAGTGGTATAGGGCAACTGAGCTCAAAACAGAACCTTTAGAGCATCTACACTCAGACAGTCTTCCCTGGTGACCTACACCCAAGGAGTGGTAGCACATGCCTGCAAACCCAGCAATGCCAGAGGCTGAAGCAGGAGAAGCACAAGTGGGAGGCCAGCTTCAGCAAGCTAGCAAGATCCTTTCTCAAAATAAAAAAAAAAATAAAGAAGGTGGAGATGTAGCTCAGTGGTAGAGCACCACTGGTTTCAGTCCCCAGTACCAAAAAAGAAACACAAAATGGTGGCACATAGTTTGTGATGCAAAGAGAATATCACACATTTCTTTCTCTTTAAATGACCAGAGGACTGAACTTAGTGTCTCTACATGCAGTTTCCCTTCATCCCAATAGTTTTGATTTCTGCTTTGGTTTAGATCACATGAAACTTCTTTTCTTCTGTTTTTTTTTTTTCCTTTTTCTGTTGTATTTTTTGTTTTGTTTTGGTTTTGGTTTTGATTCTGGGAATTGAATCCAGGCACACTACACCACAGAGCTACATCTCTTTTTCATTTATATATTTTCAGTTTGAGACAGGGTCTAATTAAGTGGCTTAGGGTCGCATTAAATTGTTGAAGCAATTTAATCCTTGCTTAAGCAATTTGATCCTCCTGCCTCAACCCCAAGTCATTGGAATTACAGACACGTGCCACCACACTGTGCTAAATTTCTTTATTTCCCCATTACAAATATGTGTGGGTGTGTTTTACCGGGTATTGAAGCCTAGGGATGCTCTGTTATCAGCCTACATCCCAGGCTTTTTAATTTTGTATTTTCAGACAGTTTCTTGTTAAATTGTCAAGGGCATTGGTAAAACTCATAACCCACCTGCCTCAGCCTCCCAGGGAGCTGGAATTACAGGTGCAGGACACCAAACTTGAAATGACTCCACTCCAAAGTGGCACTCTGTCACGTGTACAAGAAACACATGACAATGGAGCCTCATCTAAGAGTTAGCATTTTCCATCTCTACTTGCAAATGTTCTCAAATACTATATGTGGCTTTTAGCATTGCTTACATTTAAATGGCGCACGTGGATACCTGTCTGAAATCCAGCTATTCAAGAGGCTGATCATGAGTTTGAGACTAGTTATGTTAGACCAGGACACAAGAAAAGACCACTGACTCCAATTAAAATCAAATTAAAGCAAGCTTATTATTTCCACCGGCCAGACTGCCTTTTCCCTCCAAAACAGCAGGAACAAGACAGCAGCCCCAGCTTTCCTACAGCCCAGCTTTATAGCCCAGAAAGTTACACAAAAGGGGGGTTACAGATAACAGAACTCTGACAAGCATCACACTAATGGTAGTTTACATTTTTTGCTGGCTCCAACATCAGAATTTATGAAGACCATTAGAGCCTCAGAGAGGGTTGTTGTCTGGCCAGGGAAGGCCAATATTTATGAGGTGTCACTAAAGTTTCAGAGAGGGCTGCTATCTGGTCAGAGAGCCAGGCATGGGTGAGTTCAAGGCACGGGCAGGCATTCCAAGCAGGTTCAGAATTTGCAGTAATTTATAGTAAAGCCGAAATTAGCTTTTTATAGCTTTGTGGTGAGAGGGCTTCCAATTTAATAAAAGATCAGGTTGGGTTTATCAGTTAGTGTGGAGAACAAAGTGAGTTCCTGTCTCATCATAAGACAGGCCTGGAATCAGATGTGGTGGGTCATGATTGTAATACCAGTGGTTTAGGAGGCTGAGGCAGAAGAATCACTAATTTAAAGCCAGCCTCAGCAACTTAACAAGGCCATAAAGAGTTTAGTGAGATTTTTCCTCAATAAAAATTGAAAAGAGCTGGGGATGTGTCTCAGTGGCTAAGTACTCTTAGTTAAAACACCAGTAACTAAAAAAGAAGAAGATGATGAATGGTGATGAGAAAGAGGGGTAGAAAAAGAATAAGGAGGAGGAGGAGGAGAATTAGAGAAAGAAAATAAAAACAGCTAAGGGCAAATGGACAACCCTGACTAATGACAGAGTCCACTGACAAGCTGCCTATTCCCTCCACTGGGCACAATGACATCTGGCTCTAGAACCCAGCAGTAGAAAGTTACTTGATAAGAAAAGGGACACACTGGGACAAGCCTGCCCCCTATTGGCTCACTTGACACTAATTTCTAGGTGGCTCTTGCTTCAGATTACACTTTTCTGTGATTGGCGCTGACTGTGGAGAGAAAAGACATGAAAATTAATTCAAAACCAATCTCCCCAACCCCTAAAAGTGATTTTCTGTTTGTTTGTTTTTGGTATTGGACAGTATAGGGGCTGTTGGTGCACCTGGGTAGAGGCATCTTGGAGGGCCCTGGGAAGATGAAACTAAAAACTGGACCTGGTTTTTGGTGAATCTAGCTTTCCTGCTGTGTGTTGTTTCTTTTTGGACTAGAGCTCCTGTGAGCCCTGGTGCAGGCAGAGCCTAGCTGCATGTGGCCTCTGGGAACCATGGGCCTCAACTCCCCAACTTCCCCCAAGGCTAGTCTTACTACCATTGCCATTGCAGGTTTTTTGCCTGCCCAGGAGAAGCTTTACTCCTCTTTGTGATGCAAAAGAGCAACCTCTGGTCAACTTGCCCTGGGCCACCTCCAGGGCCTGCCAAGTTGCCATGGTCACTCAAGTGAAAGCCAGCTTTTTCACCTTGGTGGCAATGATTTCTCTGATGGTGCCTCTGTTTCTTGTTAATTCTCTCTAGGGAGCATGGTCCTCTCAGCAGCCTTCTGGAAATGGAAACAGACCTCAGGCCATGTTCCAACCCTTCCTAAGCCTGCCTATTGCCACTTAGCAAGCCCTGCCTGTGGCCACCTCTCCAGCCCCAGCTTCCTGCTCTCCCCTAGTTCCAGGTGATGAGTGGACTCCTATTGCCTTCTGTGGGCACCTCCCAGCCAAACATTCTGGTCATCCCCCCACACCTTTTTTGACTCCAGTGGCTTGGGTCATAAGATTATCTCCAGAGTCCTGACAAGGTATCAGAATGAAAGACTGTAGGATAGAAAGGACAGGACTCTTTGGATTTGGAAAAAGCCTTGGACAAACAAAAACTTTGGAGAAGAGCCAGGAAGACTCCTGAGGAGAAAATTTGAATTTTGTTCTGGTTGGGATGGCACCTACCTGGGTTATGGAAACCCTGCTAAAACCAGTCACTGTCAGAGGACCTTAGCAGCCAGAGAGTTCTTCTGAATCTGCATTTTGTTAATGGTTATTTAGGATTGAAAACATGTTAATTATCAAAATACCCCCCCACCACACACACACACTCACGCACACAGAAATATATCCATTTGATGCATTAATCCACTGATTGGATTATAGTTCTCATGATCTGATCATTTCACCTTTTGCATTAACACAGAGGCTTTGGAGGACAAGTTATATCCAAACCATGTGAGAGACACTTGCCTTTGACATATATCTTCTGCTCCCCAACTTCCCAAAGGACTCACAGTTCCCACCTCAGGGGATTATGGAGACTGGACTCTCATATTTAACATACAATGGGACCCAAACCTGAGTGTTGAGGTCCTGAGGAGACCAAGGGAGTTCCTCTTTGGGAATTTCCTTCAGGGAAGAATAAGGCCCTGTCATTTGTCTATATTCCATTAATTCTTTTCACCTTTAATTAGGAGGACCACCTCAGGAAGAGGGCCAGGAAGGTTTTTGAAAGTCTATATTCATTAAATTTATAATTTTTATCTGATATGCATAGGTTAATATGTTTTTCTGATTACATTCTGATTTGTTCTAAGGCCAATTTACAAGGGTTAATTCTCAGTATAAAAGGTTTTAACAAATACCGACAAGGCTTTTGTTTGTCTGCTTTGTGTAGGGACACCAGTGTACTGTCCATCTACATATATTGCCATGTCTACTTATGTTTAGTACTAAAAATTGACATATGAGCTCATAAATTTAAATTTAAAAAATGGATACAAATATCTTTGCTTCATATGATTTAAAAGATTCAATTGAAATTTGGTGAATAAATAAAAGTAAAAATGTCTTTAAAATTACTAATGCACAGTTTTGTTTCTAGGTGGTCAAACAGTAAATAAAATGTTAATGTCTCTTAAGTGTCAAATATCCATTGTCTCTAGGATTTTTCTTCAATGGGAAAAATTACAAATGCTATTAAATGCACTTGTCTTATACCTTTTTTTTTTAAAAAAATGTAAATTAGATTTGACCTATATGAAATTAATCATTGATGTGTTTGTTAGAGACATCTGATTGGTTTACAAAATTTAAATGTTAACTGTTAAATGTAATATCAAGTAATCAAATTTCTAAAATTCCATAAAGTAAAATTATTTAAGCACTGTTGGTGTTTATATAAATAGGTAAATTTTAAAAATTTAAAATTATTTTACGTTATCACAAAAACAAGGTGACTAAAAGCTAGAAGTCCCAGTGGGAACTATTCTATATACAAATAGTCAAGAGGTTTTAAAGCATTTAAATTAGAGTATTATAAATATATTTTCTCTTATTAACATAGATTAATTTGTCTAAATTCAAAAATTGATACGGGTTATTTTAAGGTATTAAAAAAAAGGGATCCATGGATTAAAAATTATTAAAATCTTCTAAATATAAAAATATATTTAGTAAAAAACATGTTTCCAGGTAAGAAAGTATTTGTGTGGTAAAACATAATTTTTATACATCTGATTAAACAATAGAGTCTAAATAAGTAATATAAACATCTTAAATAAAGGATAAATATTAACATGTTTCTTTATACCTAAGTTGTTTATATATGTAACACAAATAATTAAAAGTATCCAAGGTTGTTCCCTAAGAGCAAATATTAATTTATATGAACCAAAGTTTGATTCACATATTAAAGTGACAAACACTTCATAAAATATTAATTACATTGTGTCTCTTAAGTTTTATTCTCTAGAGCAACTAATTGGACAAATGAAGGTTTGTACACCTCTGGTGAAACAGCAACTGTTATTTTAGAGTATTGTTACACATTACAGAGTCTAAAACTTGGTTAATATAAAAACATTAATAAAATTGTAGTACACTACTCTTCTTTACATATTCAATGTGCATGCTTACTTTGGCTATACCCCGAAATCTACCTTTTGTGGTGTTTTTGCTTAAATATGCGGCATAACTGAAGGTGGTAAGCTACTCTGACCATCTCGTTTTTAGAGAGTAAGTGTCTGCTGCTGACCAGCAATAAAGTCTTAATTGGAATGGCAATGTGTGGTCTGAGAGTTATTAAAGCGACTCGGTATTGGTATAACACTCATCCAGAAGAATTTTGCAGTCTGAGGCTATTATTCTTTTAAAAATGGCACTTGCTCTTAGGTGCAATGTAATCTCTTGAGGGTTTCAAATGCTCTATGGCCAGGTATTGATGTGCACACTTACAATAACAGTAACTTGGGAGGCTCAGGCAGGAGGATTGGAGGTTCCAAGCCAGCCTGGGTGATGTAGTCAGACCCTGTCTCAAATAAAAGTATAAAAGGTATTGGGGTATATAGCTAAGTAGTAAATTGCCCCAGGTATATAATTCCTAGTGGTACACACAAACACAAACACACACAGTCCAGAAGAGACATGCATGCCCTAGCACTTTCAAAGAAAAATAAAGACATATTGACACATCAGTGGAATTAGAATACAACCAAAAGTAGCAGATGATGGCTCCAGGCTGCAGGTAGAGCGCAGGGGTGCCGCACCTGCCTAGCCTGCATGAGGCCTGGGCTCCATCTTCAGCCCTTCCCCCTCCCTACCCACAAGGTGGTGCAGATTGATTCTAGGTATTTCTAACCATTAGAAGTAAGTGGACTGAGTTTCCCCAGGCAAGGGGTGTAGCCACTAGTGATCAGCCATTAGTTCTGGTTCCTGCAGGAGCACCACAGCCTTGGATTGCAAGGCAGCAGTGTCCCTGGGCTCAGTATTAGAAGTCCACATAGAGTGGGGATAGGATCCTGGATTCTGCACGTTTGTTACCCATTACCCTAGGCTTCTTCAAGGAAAGTGACTACAGATGTGCCCTGGGGTCTTTCCATCTTTGGAGAAAATGGAGGATGAAGAGAGTCATGCTAATGATGACCCGGTGACCCAGTGCACTCCTAGCACAGGCCTAGTACTTTCCATAGTTTTCAAATCTCCATGTCAGGCTAATCCTGCTAGCTGCTTTTCTCTCATGGACACTGGTGCTCACAAGGGAAGCCAATTGCCCAGCGAGACACAGCCAGTACAAGGGGTCTGGATGGGATGGGCAGGAAGCTTCACAGCGGTTCCTTGGCATCTGCAGGACATTGAGTTTTCTTTTTTTGTAATGAGGATTTAACCCAGGGGTTGTCTACCACTGAGCCACATCTCCAGGCCTTTTAATTTTTTATTGAGATAGGGTCTCCCTAAGTTGCTTAAGGCCTTGCTAATTGCTGGGGCTGGCCTTGATCTTGAGATCCTCCCATCCTCCCATCGTAGTCACTCGGATTACAGGCATGTGCAACCATACCCAGCGCTTATTATTATTATTATTATTATTATTATTATTATTATTATTATCATTATTACTATTTATATGGGTTTGAGCTTGGTATAAGGGATTGAGACTTGGGAATTTGCCAATGAGCTACATCCTCAGCCCTGCTCTGAGGAATAGAATATGAATATGCTGGAGTGCTGCTGAACTGGGCCCTGGAGGGGAACCTAACACACCTGGCAGGCTGTGCTTTCTGCCCCTTGGAAGCCACTATCATGTAGGAAGCTCAGTCCTCCTGAGACCACCAGGCTGAGAAGTGCACCCAATAGGGGGAGGCCCTGGTTGAAAACAAACCAAATACAGAGAAGACCAGAGGGCACTGTGGTACATAGCTGTATTCCCAGCAACTCAGGAGGCTGAGGAGGGAGGATCACATGTTGGAGGCCAATCTTAGTAACTTGAGACACTGTGTCAAAATAAATAATAAGGACTGGAATGTAGCTTAGTCATAACACTATGTATTAAGCGCCTGTGTGGCTAGTCAGAGGGGTCAGGTAGGGTCCACTTGGATGAAGATGGCAGGTGAGTCAGTCTCTGGGACTGGCCACCTATAAGAAGCAAAAATGTGCAATATGGCCAACTGTGATCCATTCCTTCTATAAAACAACCATGAGTGGATGACGGAGTGTTCAGGGAGGGCCTCTGAGGTGATGCCAACTGGGACCTGGAGGAGGAACCAGTCTAGTATTGGCGAGTAGGGGGTTTATTGGGACAGCAGAGAGCCCCCCTGCTTGCCCATTTCACAGCCAGAGCCAGGCACCACAGTGGTTGAACCCCTACTCCAGCTGCTACTCCTGCCTGGCAAGTAGCAGATTTTCACCCCAAGAGGGAGAGAGAGAGCCAGTCTGCATGAAGGAGAGTGACTTCAGCAACATGCTGTGGCTGCAGAAGGTTACAGCACTTTGATCTTTCTTGACAGTCCTCCCAAATTGCGGCCTGGCCACAATTCTACATATCTGAATCCCCTTCGGAACTCTCGTCCACTTATTCTGGAAGCTGCAGATGCTTGAAGCAAGGAGAGAGATATTTGATCGCAGAAAGAATAGTTGATAAATGGTTTGGTCAAATCCACCAGAATGGGGTCCAGGAGTGTCCTGCTTTATTGATAACACTGGGCAGATTGTCAGCAAATGACCAAATAAAAAAAATCCATTTTGAGCTCCTACCAAACAGAAAACACTCCTAGTCTTGAATCTTGTTCCTCAGTTATGCCAGAAGAAAGCCTTGAACCTCCAGTGGTGTCTGAATTAGGCAACTGGAACTTTTTAAAAATAGCCTTGTCACATAGTGTAGACTAAAATTTTAAAGTACCTATGGTTTCTATCCTCTGACCTTGGCTATTATTGTCTGATCTTTCAGAGTTAACCTCCCCTTTCACTTCCCTGAACAAATCTGATGGCAGCACCAGGCTTGCAAGACTGCTGGTCTGTCTTTGTAGCTCAGATTTGGTTCTTTGTCCTGAGCAGAGGCACACACAAAAAAGCAGGGCTTCAAACCCAGCAAGGAGGGTATGGCAGTTATGTTACATGCTTTCAAAGGATTACAAATTAGCAGCCAGGTGTGGTAGCACACACCTGTAGTCCAAGCAGCTTGGGAGACTGAGGCAGGAGGATCAAGTTCAAGGTTAGCCTCAGAAACTTAAATATGTCCTGGGCAACTTGGAACCTGTCTTAAAAAGGGTTGGAAATGTGGCCTAATTGTTGAGCACCTTATAATTCAATACCCACACACACAAAAATATCATCATAGCATTGAAAATTTATTACATTTTTATTATGGAATAATAGAGCCCCAAACTAAGTAGCATAATAAAATGAAGGCCCTGATACCTATCTTCCTGAAGGCTCGTTTTTCAGGGGTACAGGGGATTGAAGCCAGGGCATTTGTCCAGAGTGACATCCCCAGCCCTTATTTTGAGATGGTCTTTCTGAGTTGTCAAGACTCAAATTTGAGGCCATATAGACACATGAAACCCATTAGACATTTATAAGAAACATTTCTTGAGGTTATTGAGATCAAACTCACAGCCTCATGCCTGCAGGGTGCACTCTACCTGAGCCTCACCCCCAGCCCAAGAAAGCTAATGTGATGTGCATGTCAATAATCCCCTGCCTACTGAATTGTCACTGGGTTTAAAGCAATAAAATCTGTATGTTTGAGGTGAAGAACACAATCGTAAAAATAAATCTTGATGTCGTGGACAGGCCTGATGTCCTTCACCCGCTTCATCAATTTCTTTTAAACTTGGTCAAATTTGGTTGATCTCAGTCCAAAAACCTCAGAGGATTTTATCAAAGCTCTCCAGAGGGGCAGGGTACTTTGCTTGTTCCAGCGGTAGGCTAGCGGTGTGGCTCAGCACATTCTTAAGAGCAGTCAGGGAGATTTGGTTCCCACAGAAACTGAAGGTTTTGAGCTTCGAACAGTGACCCACAGCTAGTGAGATGGCATTTAGCTGGGACTTTGTTATCTCACAAAATTTTAAGACCAGGGTCTCAAGGGTGTGTAACTTCTCCAGTAGGGCCCAGAGGGGCTCAGGACTCATATCTTTCTTGGAAAAAGAGCTGAGATCCAGACACTTCAGTTGATCAGTGCTCAGACACTTGGACATATGCATTAAATCCTTCTCCTTGAGCGGAGAAGGATTTAAAGCATATCTCAGTGAGAGTGTTTTCAAGGGCGTCTGACTCCAAGAGAGAAAGCAAAGAGTTACTTCTGGTGAATTAAGGCACCAAGTGGATATAGTGGGAAATGGTAGAAGAGAACTGTTTGATCTCAAACCCAAGGTCTTATGATGATGGTGGACCCCCAGGACACTGTGGGTTGCAGAATCTGCTCCTAACCATCACCCAATTTCAAGGTGAGCCTTTCACCACCACTTGAGTGCCCAAGTGAGTCCATCATCTCTAAGGCTCCTCCCCAAGGAGGAGCCAAGCCCAAGGCCACAGCTCTGGCGACAGGAGATCAGGGGGAGTCATGAAGGACAAACCAAGGCAAGATGAAGAAAACCAACCAGGGTTATCCACCTGAGAAGCTGACACCCTGTACCCTCCATCCCAACTCCTCACCCTTAACTCCAAAATCACCACCTGAGGCTCAGAGCAGCCTTCCCCAGGGGGGCATTGGGGGCGGCTCCTCTGCTCCCCTCTGGAGAGCACAGAGCTTCCCTGTTGCAAGGTGCAGGTGTGGGGGCTTCCCTCCTCCAACGCCCACTCCTCTGCCCCGTCTCCCACCTCCTTCGCTTCCAGGGAAGAAACCTCATCCACCCTCACTAGCTCCTTTTCCCCCCAGTTGGCTTCCTAGCATGGTGGCACTTCCCAGACCATGCACCATGGTTTAGCCCTCTGCTTCTGTGTGGGTGGTGATGAGACCCTCCTTCAGGAATGAGCAGGGGACCAGACCTGGAGGTCACTCGGTCACTCTCCAGCATCTCCTTTCCTGACAGGGCCAGTGGTCGGGACACAAGCCCTTTTAATACTCGGTAAGCAAAAATGGCTTTTGCTGCAATGCGCACCCCTCGGACTTACAGGAGGATTTTGTGAACCGCTCCGTAGAGGAAGAAGACGTTGTTCACATAGAGCTCGTGGAGTTTTTTCACCCTCCGCAGTTGAAGGCTGAATCTGTGGGAAAACCACCTTTTTACTGAGTGACTGGTGAAGACCTGTGGGCTCAAGTCGGAGAGATGGAGGATGCAAAGTTTCCTCATCTCAATAAGGCAAAACCGAAAATGTTCCATTATTTCTCAAGTCTACTGCTGAGCATTCACCTCCAGTTCCTGCATGTAGTACAATGGCCAAGTCCTCAGGAATTTAGAGAGTTTCAAGTAGAAACGCCCAATCTGCAGCTTCTGGCAGTATATAAAGACCTATCTCTTTCTCTCCTCCACCCACTCCCTGAGGCTGCCAAGGAATCATTGGAAGACTTTGTCCAGATCGAAATCTATGATGATCTTCAAGTGTGGCTTCACAACTCTTTGGGGAGTGAACCAAGGGCTGAATGCATGCCTTATCACTGATCCCAAACCTAAACCTCACTTAGGACCCCCTTAAAGAGAATAGAAATGTCAGAGGGCCAATGCCCAGCTTGGTGGCACAAGCCTGTAATTCTAGCCACTTGGGACACTGAGGAGGACTACAAGTTCAAGTCCAGCCTCAGCAACTTAACAAGACCCAAGGCCCTCATGAGAGAACAAATCAGAATAAAAAATTAAAAGGGCTGGAATGTGGCTAAGTGGTAAAGCACCCTGAGTTTAATCCCCATTATCAAAAAATATTTTTTTAAAAAAAAATGAGAACCTCAAGTTCAAGAGCAGACTGGGAAACTAAGCAAGGCCTTTCCAAAGCTCAAGATGTGGTTCAGTGGTATTCAGCTTGCCAAGCATGTGAGGCCCTGGGTTCAATTCACTGTACCACACATACACACATAAAACCATATGCATTTGTGGACATGTACAGATGTAAATCTATATATAGCTATAGCTTAGGGCTGTGCTGAGGATGGTAGCTCAATTATATAGGAGGTTACTGAGTCCACATATAGCCTTGGGTTAGATCCCCATTGGACCACAAAAATGAAAATCAGAACTTTTTGTTGCTGAACTTAGAGGAAGTTTATTTGGGGTTCCTGGTTTCAGAGGTTCATTCCATGGACAGCCAGCTTCATTGCTCAAGAGGCAGAAGAACATGACCAAACAGAGCCTCAGAAAAGCTGACCAGTACAGGGCAGCCTGAAGAGGTAGGCACGGTGCAAAGAAACTTTAACAGGGGTTCACGGGATGCTTTCACTATATCCCTTGTGACTTTGAAACTTATATGTTTCTCCCCCCACCCCCTGCATCTTCTTTTCTCTAATCTTCTCTTTCATGATCTCCCTGATGGTTTTTTTTGATCTCTCCTTCCTAATCCCATTTTCTTGAATCACCTCTATATAAGCCCCCTGTTCCTGAGGATAGGCAGAAGCATAGGTTTGGGACACTAGTCCCTGTGTTTCTTCTTTGCTAGCAAAACAATAAACCTTTTTTCCTTTTTCTCAATATCTTGTCATTGCTATTGGATCAGCATGGAAGATGGGGACCAAGCCTTTGGTTGCAAAATTATAAACCCAATGACACACCCACAGGGACCTATTTCCTCCAGCCACCTCACCTGCCTAGAGTTTATCAACCAGTATGTAGTCCTATCAAATCTATTAAATAGATGAATGTACTGATTATGGATCTTATAACCCAATCTTCTCACCCCTTGCACCCCTTGAACCTTTGGGAGAATACATTCTATCCAAACTGTGACACCAAAATCCCGTAATAAAACACTGAAATAAAATGTATACATCACATACATGCACACATATCCCTTTGTTTTACAGTGATGGGGTTTGAACCCAGGTCCTTGTACTAGGCAATCCTCTAACACTGAGCACACCCTCACCCTGTTTTAAGCTCTAAATATAAAATAACTCATAAAATCACAATACCACAAATTCCATGAACTGTCATTTAAAGGAATATAGACTACATATGCAAATTGTCAAGACAATTCAAAATCAAATAGATAGCTCTCACTTAAAATTTTTGAACTGGGCCAGGCGCAGCGACATATGCCTGTAATCCCAGCAGCTTGGGAGGCTAAGACAGGAGGATCTTGAAAGCCAGCCTCGACAATGGTGAGGCACTAAGCAACTCAGTGAGACCCTGTCTAAGCAACTTAGTGAGACCCTGTCTTTAAATAAAATACAAAAACAGGGCTGGGGATGTGGCTCAAATTGTCGAGTGCCCCTGAGTTCAATCCCTGGTGCCCAAAAAAGAAAAAAAAATTGAAGTGCAATGGTGCATGCTGGTAATTCTAAAAATTTAGGAAGCTGAGGCAGGAGCATCAAAACTTTAAGGCCAGCCTTAGCAATTTAGAGAGATTCTAGGCAACTTACTGAGGCCCTGTTAAAAAAAAATTGTAAAAGTTGCTGGAGATATAGCTCATTTGTTAAGCAGCCCTGAGTTCAATCCCCAGTCCAAAAAAAGTCAAGTTGCAGGTCAGCCACAAAACCTTAGCAAGAAGTTGACCAACTTAGACCCTGATTCAAAATAAAAAACAGGTCTGTGGAGATGAGGCTCAGTGGTAAAGCATCCTTGGGATCAATCTCTAAAGAAGCAGCAGCAGCAGCAGTGGGGGCAATCTGAGCTGCAGCTGTGGGTAGACAGGGTTGCACATCCTTAGGGAGGGCTGTCACTTACCCTATCTGAACATCTGGATGGAATGATAAGGCTCTCCAAGTGTCAACAGATCCAGGCAGTGACTCTTGGTTCAGGATTCTCTGGAACCTTCTCTGGATGGTCTGAAGCTTTTATTACTCCTCTCCAAACCCCTCCCTTCTAATTGGAAGCTCATATCTGACTAGATTATCGAATCTCATCCAATTAATCCTGGTTGGATTTTCAGTTTATTGATTGGTTTTAGCAGATCTCCAGGCAGAAAGGGGAAGGATTCTGGGTGGGGTGGAGATCCTCTCATGGATTTCTTTCACAGACACAGGGTCACCCTCAGTTCTGAGCATGAGACATCAATGGATGTAATCTGATATTGGAAAGAGAGAAACACCTGAAAGCTCATTGTTCAGGGTTCCGTTGCCACACTAATATTGTGAACATGTTCTAGAGTTAAAACCTCTTATGTGTGATGGCTCACTTCTTTAATCCCATCTACTATGCCAGCAGCCCCAGAGGCTGAAAGAGGTCAATCCCTAAAGCGAGGAGCTCTAGGCTAGTCTGGTCAGCAGGGTGAGAACCAATCTCAAAAGCAAAAAAAAAACCAAAATGCATTATGAAGCTGGGCGAGGCAGCACACACCTCTAATCCCAGTAGCTCCAGAGGCTGAGGCAGGAGGATTTCAAGTTCAAGGCTGACCTCAGCAATTTAGCAAGGCCCTGAGCAACTCAACAAGACCCTGTCTCAAAATAAAACACAAAAAGTGACTCAGTAGAAAAGAAATTGGAAAGGAGTTGCTAGAGACACAACAGAGACTCCTAAAACCTCTCGCTACACTTGAGGACAGGGAGGGAGAAGCAGTCTTTTGTTCCCTTATGAGGTATAGGATGTTTCAGGGTGATTGGCTCAGCAAACTGGCTTGAGAATATTTTCACCAAATATGAGCTGGGACTTGAGACCAGAGAGTAACTTTTGACTACCAGCCCTAGGAAGGCCACTTTTCCATGTCTGAAGCCACTGAGGGTGGAAGCTCTGGGTACCTCTCAGAATGTTGGGGAGCAAGAAATGTAGGTCAAAGTGTGGGTCTCTCTCATCATGATAGCCACCACCTGGAGCCTTTCAGTGTCAGGGTTCTTCCAAAAGGGGCATTTCCCAGGCAATGCTGAGCCCCACACAGTGCCAGGGTCCTTTATCCTAGAAAAGCAAAGTATAAGTAACAATGACATTTTAAAAAGTGTTAGATAATAGTGAGGCATGGTGGTACAGGTCTGTAGTCTGAGAAACTAGGGAGGCTGAAGCAGGAGGATTGCAAGTTTGAGCCTTCCTCAGCACTTGAATTTAGTAAGACCATCAGTAGCATATCAAGTCTCTGTTTAAAAATAAAAAGGACTGGGGAAGCCAGACACAGTAGTGCATGCCTATGATTTCAGTGGCTCAGGAGGCTGACACAGGAGTATCTTGAGTTTAAACCAGCCTCAGCAATGGTGAGGCACTTAGCAATCAGTGTGACCATATCTCTAAATAAGATACAAAAATAGAGCTGGGGATGTGGCTCAGTGTTTTAATGCCCCTGAGTTCAATCCATGGTACCCCCCCGCAAAAAAAAAAGGACTGGGGATGAAGTTCAGTGGTCAAGGGCCCCTGGTTTAAATTCTTGGTATAAATAAAAGCATGTCAGATAAGAGTTATATGAGGTGGCTATTTTGGACTATTATATGCTCTAGGCTCTAACAGACTAGACTGAAAATCAAAATTCAGTAACCCATATTAACACTCAAACAGAAATTAAGTTGGTATATGACCTTTGTAAAAATCAGGAGAGAAAGAAGACAAAACCTGAATTCCCAAACAGTCCTGTGTCAATGTCAATCCTTATGTCTTTTTGTGCAAAAATTCAACCACAGGAACCAGGCATAGTGGCACATGCGTGTAATCTCAGTGGCTTAGGAGGCTGAGGCAAGAGGATAGAGAGTACAAAGCCAGCCTCAGCCATTTAGAGAGGCACTAAGCAAATCAGTGAGACCCTGTCGTAAAAATAAAAAAAAAAAAATCAAAAGGGCTGGGGATGTGGCTCAGTGATTACATGCCCCTGAGTTCAATTCCCAGTACAAAAAAAAAAAAAAAAAAAAGAAAAGAAAATCAATAACAGGAATAGGAAATAAGCTCAGTGAAACAGTTTGCCTAGCGCATGTAAAAAAAAAATTGCTAGCAAAAATCCTATTTTTTTTTTAAATGTATCCTGGGGATTGAACCAAGGGGTGCCTTACAAATGAGCCATGTTCTCATTTTTTTTTTTTATTTTTTATTTTGAGACATGATTTTAGAATGTTGTTTAGGGTCTTGCTAAATTTCTGGGGCTGGCCTTGAACCTATGATCCTCCTGCCTTAGTCCCCTAAGAAGCTGAGATTATAGGTGTATGATACCATGCCCGGCTTTGTCTCATAAGTTTTGACAAAAATCATGAAGTGTTTTGTGCTGTGGGTATAGCTCAGTGGTAGAGTATGTGCTTTGCAAGTGTGGTGTTCTGGTTTTGATCCCCCGTACCTCCCTCAAAGCAACATAACTTTATGATTTATTCTGTGATAGAATTCAGTGGATTGTGAGGGCTACTCTTAAAAACTTATGATCACTCTTGCATTGCCCGAACTTGGAGAGCAGCAGCCCTCTGGTCCTCCACACTCATTTTGGAAACACAGCTTCCTGGGCACATTTAGTCTCCTGCCCCATTAATGTGCAGATTTCCTTCCTTTCTTTCTTCCTTCCTTCCTTCCTTCCTTTCATTCTTTTTTCTTGTTTGTTTGTTTGTTTGTTTTTATTTTCGGTACTGGGGGTGGAATCCACCTATTGCAGGGCAGAAACTGAAGAAAATGGATAAATAAATCATTGTGTGTGTGTGTGTGTGTGTGTGTGTGTGTGTGCACGTGTGTTATTAGAGTTTAATTCAGGGATGCTCTACCACTGAGCTACATTCATAGCCCTTTTATTTTTATTTTTTTTATTTTGAGGCAGAGTCTAACTTGCCCAAGCTGGCCTCAAACCTGCCATCCTCCTGCCTCAGCCTCCCAAATCACTAGGATTATAGGTATGTGCCACTGTGCCTGACCAACAAACTACTCTTTTTACCATGTCTACCTCACTCAGAAATACTTAATATTTATTTTAACTAGATTAACTTGTTGCATGAAGCCCTATCAGATGAAAGAAAACTAAATCCAGTATTTAAATTATGTTTCACTTGATTCTAGATGTAAAGATATTTAAAATTAAAAAAAAATTTTGAAAACTAAGTCTGTTTAGAATCACAAAAAATGGAGTATATGCATATGGACACATCTAAATAATTCAATTATTATTAAGTTTAATTTGTTTTGAGATAGGGGCCTCACAATGTTGCTTATGCTGACAGTGTTCTTGGAATCCTTCTGCTTAGCCATGGGGGACCAGTTGGAATTATAAGACTGGGCTACAATGCCTGACTTCAGTTTAATGTTATACCCCTTCCTTTCTTTCTTTCTTCCTTCCTTCCTTCTTTCCTTCCTTTTTTTCTTCCTTTCTTCCTTCCTTTTTTCCTTCCTTTCTTTCATTCTTTTGTGTTGTTTGTTTGTTCTGTTTTTATTTTTGGCACTGGGGATTGAATCCATAGGTGCTGTACCACTGAGATACATCTCCAGTCCTTTGTTTGTTTGTTTGTTTGTTTTTGTTTTGTTTTCTTTTGAGGCAGGGTTTTCCTAAATTGCTGACTTTGAATTTGCAATTATCCTGCCTCAGTCTCCCAATTTGCTGGGGTTAGAGATGTGCACCACTGCATCTGTCTCTATTTGAAAATATGGGGAGGACACAAAGTAGCCACAATAATTATATAATTATAAAGAGCACAACAGGGGTTCACTTGATGTTTTGACTATATATGGCCCATGGGGCTTTGAAATGTATATATATATATTTCTTTTTCTCTAAACTTCTCCCTGATCTTTTTCTTCCTGATCTGTCCTCCTTAATCTCCTTTTCTCTGAATCACCTTTATCCCCTACCCCTTTCCTGTGAATAGGTGAAATCACAGCAATACACCTTCTTCTTCTTTTTTCTCAAGACCTTGTCTTATTATTAGATTGGTGTCCAGGACGAGGACTGCGACAGGGGGATATCAAGTTTGAGGCCAGCCTGGGCAATGTAGGGAGACCCTGTCTCACAACAACAATTTTGTTTTTAAAGCCTGGGGATAGAGAGCTCAATAGTAAAGCACTCCTCGATTGGATCTCCAGCACTGTAACTAAAGAGAAAATAAAAAAAACAAAATTAGAAAACCTCCATTGCTTTAAGAAAAGCAGAAGTATGAAAACTCTTTCACCTTTAATTTCCTTTAACTACAGGAAAAAGAGGTGTCTAGGGCATGGGATTATGAGACTTTATCTTTTAATCCCTAAAAAAGTGACTTGAAGTAGTCTAGGGTTAACCAATCCGTGATTTTTCTTTTGCTCCACCTCTCCAGCCCCTCCTTACAGGGAAAATAACTTTGAAACTCTCAATCTACTTCAAGCTCTCCTCTTACTGCCTTTGGGAGTTTTTGTAGTACTGTTTTTTTTTTGTTTTGTTTTTTTTTTTTTTTTGGAACTGAGGGGTTCTGTACCTCTGAGCTATATCCCCAACCCTTTTTAATTTTATTTGAGAAAAGCTCTCACTAAGTTGCCCAGGCTGGCATTGAGTGTGTGATCCTCCTGCCTCAGCCTCCAAAGTGGCCCAAACTACAGGGAGGTGTGCACCATCAGGCCCAATTATTTTGCAGTGAGCAACTCCTCTACCATAGAGTTACATCCCCACCCAATATGGGTATTTTCTTTTAATCTAATGAACACTCTTTTCTTGTTTCAAGAAAGAAACATTCCTAAAGTCATAATGTTAAATATTAAATCTAATACATTTACAAGATGAAAGTTTATTCGACTAAAAAGCAATCCATTACCTGCGGAACTCCATATTGAAAGATAATTTCTAGCCAGGTGCGATGGCACACACTCATAATCCCAGCAACTGGGGAAGTTGAGCAGGAGGATCATAGCCTGGGCAATTTAGCAAAGCTCTAAGCAACTTAGTGAGAGCTTGTCTCAAAATAAAATAAAAAGGGCTGGGAAGGTGGCTGAGTAGTCCAGCCCCCAGGTTCAATCCATAATACCAAAAAAGAAAAAAAAATCCAAAATAAATACAAGTTTATAATTTTTTTTAAAAAAAAATTACACGATTTAACCAACTAATAAATCAATGGTGGAGGCCTTCTTATCTGATCAAAACCTTCTGTTTGTTCTTCAAGGTGTTTAAATTTGGGGTGATGCCAGGCATCGTGGCATACCCCTGTTATCACAGAGACAGGAGAGGCTTAGGCAAGAGGATCACAAGTCCAGGGGAAGCCTCAGCAACTTAACAAGGCACTCATCAACTTAGCAAGGCCCTGTCTTAAAATAAAAAATAAAAGTTGAGCATGGTGGCACACACCTGTAATCCCAGCAGCTCAGGAGGCTGAGGCAGGAGGATTGTGGGTTCAAAGGCATCTTCAGCAACAGCAAGAATGCTGTTGTGATAAGCAACTCAGTGAGACCCTGTCTCTAAATAAAATAAAAAATAGGGCTGGGAATGTGGCTCAATTGTTGAGTGCCCCTGAGTTCAATTCCTGGTACAAAAAAAAAAAAAAGAAAAGAAGAAAAGAAAGAAAGAAAGAAAGAAAATTGAGGGTGATAGTGCTTTGTTAACAGGAAAACATCAATTTTCATCGATTAGGGTACACGTTTCTTTCTGTTAAATCGAATAAAATAAAAGAAAGCAAGAACTACTATTGAGCCGAAGTTATTCACCTAAGATCACACTGCTGGAAGAGAATCCAGAGTATTATTAAAATGCTCAGGGGACCTGGGCAGAGTTCAGGGACTATGGGTCACAATTTATGTCCTGAGTGAACTACAGAAAATACCAGGGTGCTCTGGTTGGCCTCTGGGGCTGGCATCCTCTTTACTGCCAGTTCTGGGAATCTCTAGTGCACCCCAGTCCCCAGGAAACCCGTGTGGACCTTCACAGTGCCAGCCCACATTGTCCACCAGGTTTGGGTGGGAGAGAGGGCTGAACAGCTGGAGCACCAAGGGACTGTAAGCTCTGAATTCTTCTGCGTGACTCTATAGTGGTGGATACAATGTTGTTGGGCATTTCTAAACCCAGAAGTGTAGAATCTAGAACCAGAGTCAACTACAGACTTCAGATTCGTGGGACCCCAAAAGACCTCTAGGAGCTGAATCTGACACAGGCACACAAGAGTCTTTTTTGCAAGCTCGAGCCTGGACTCACAACCGTTTCCAATGCAGCTGTCTCAAGGAGTGAGTCCTGGTCCTTTGTTCAGTGAGATTTTATAAGTTTTGGGAGATATTCTATGTGTTACAACATCACACAGCAAATCATCACACACCGTGGGAAAATCAACAACTCTTAACACTTAACTCTTAACTCTTAACACTGGCAGGAACAAGTTGGGTAGGGGTGATTGGTTAGTTCAAGAGGGTGATTCCTTTGAACTGATTGGTTTAATCCATGAGGGGTGTATGTGCTAAACTACATGGTTTTTCAACATGTTATCAACCACCAAGACTACTGGGGGTTCTTCTGGCATTCCAGGTATTTCCTCTCTCTCATGCCAATTTGTGGTTGCTAGGGGGTTGCTCTGGGTCCTTACCTAGCCTAACTGAGTCAGGGACACCTGTGCTGCAGATCTCTCTTGTTACTTCCAGTCAAACAACTTAGTAGGTATGTGGTTAGGAGTGCTCAGTGGGTTTTTCCAAGGACTAGGGTCATGCCCCCTTTTTCTGGACAAGCCCTGAGATAGAAGCTGTTTTCAAAAATGGAGTCACATCGGTTTCTCAGAGGCATGAATTGTAGAATAAGTACCACTCTGGTGTGAGATGCTGGTCCTGGAGTAGGTTGGGAAGGCAGAGGGATTTGGTAACCATGGAGCTTCTGGTCAGTTTTGATGTGGTTTTAAAACTACTCTAAAACAAACAAACAAACAAAATCCAGCCTATGTTTAAAAAAAAAGAGGAAGGAGTAGGGTTCCAGATCTAATGCTGATCTCTCTTTCTGCTTACCGGGAAATCCTTGCTTCCCCAAATGCCAAAGTATAATGCCAGAGAGGCACATCCAGGCAAGGCTAGAGGGTACAGTGGAAGGTGATTAGCCCAGCCTAATTCCATCTTAAGATTGAGAGCCATCTTGTCACAAAGATATGAAAAGTTAATTTCTGTTTTACTATATATTACTGTGATTTCTAAACTTGTTTGGAATGCCTGCCCATGCCTGGAAATCACCCATGCCTGGCTTTCCCTGACCAGATAACAACCCTCTCTTAAACCTTAGCGGTGCCTCATAAATTCTGGTATTAGGATCTAAATTTACTCCCTAACTTGAAATGTTGAGCCATGTAGATAATTTACCTACTACTTGTCTTTGTATTATGCTTGTGAAAATCCTGTAATCTGTAAGTTTCCAAGACCCCTCCCCCCTTTTGTAACGATTTGTGTTATAAAACCTTGTTTCTAGAGAGCCAGGGGACTGTCCTCTAACCCACGGGTTTCAGGAGAAACAGTGCTGGCTGGCAAGAATACAAGCTTACTTTAATTTGATATAAAATTGGAGTTGGGGGTCTTCTTTGCCTCAGCCTCTGAAGTTGCTGAAATGACAGGCATGAGCCATCACGCCCAGGTAACATTTTACTATTCTGAATGCTTATTTAAAGAAATACATCTCACTCATTTATGTCTAAGATTATTTTTTTATGTCTTGTTTGCTTTGAGAGAGCAAATCAATTTACTCATTTATTTTAAATGTAGTATTTGAAAGTACTCGTTATGGTTTGGATCTAGAAATGTTCCCCTAAAAGCTCACATTTTGAAAAAAAAAATGTGATCCCCAGTGCAGCAAAGTTGGAGGTGGGGCTAAGGCAGTGATTCGGGCTGTAGTTCCTCATTGTTTAATCTACTTGATGGGCTAACAATCTGATTGAGTTACTGAGCTGTAACTATAAGGGGAAGGGCGTGCCTGGAACAGGTAGGTCACTGGGCAGCTGGCCCATGGGGGATTGTGTCTTGTTGCTGATCTCTTTCTTGCTTTCTCTGCTTTCTGGTTTTCAGGAGCTGAGCAGCTCTGCTCCACTAGGCCTTTGGGCCATGTTCTTCTGCCTCACTCAGGGGCCAGAACAGTGGAGCTGGCTAAGCCTGGCTGAGGCTCTCTACCTGTGAGGCAAAAGAAATCTTCTGCCTTTTTTCTTTCCTAAAGATTAAACCTCGGGATTCCTCTAACATTGAGCTACTCCCCATTCCATTTTTATTTTATTTTTTTTAAAATTTTGAATAAGGATTTCACTAAGGTTCCAAGCTGGCCTGGAACTTGTGATCCTCATGCCTCAACCTCCTGTGTGTTTACGGGTGAGCACTTTCATGCCTATTTAATTTTTTTTTTTTTGGTGGTGGGGTTTCAGGGATTCAACTCAGGGGCACTCAGCCACCAAGTCACATCCACAGTCCTATTTTGTATTTTAGAGACAGCACCTCACTGAGTTGCTTAGTGCCTCACTTTTACTGAGGCTGGCTTTGAAGTAGTGATCCTCCTGTCTTAGCATCCTGAACCACTGGGATTACAGGCATATGCCACCCTGCCCAGCTCTGTTTTAAGTTCTTTATGTCAGGCATTTTGGTTACAATAAAAAAAGCTAACCTAGTACTAAATTTACCTTACAATTTTGAAATCAATTAATATTAACATTATTTTAAAAATCACAGCACAAATATTTATACTCAAACATCATTTTACAGTACTGAGTTTTGAAAAATACCTCTCAAAAATAGTCAATAGTAGTTATGCTTATAAAAACTCATGCTATGAGTTCTGAGCTACCAGCAGGTGGCATGTGAAATCTATTACTTGGAAAAGTTTATCTTGAGATGACTGCAGGTAAACAGTCTTGGGCTCCTCAAATCCATCTTCTTCTGGCTGCTGAACGCTAATTTTCTTTAAAACTTTATTTTTTATTCCTTTTTGGTATTGGGGACTGAACCCAAAGATGGTTAATCACTGAGTCACATCCCTAGCCCTCTGTATTTTTTTTTTTAATTTGAGACAAGGTCTTGCTAAATTGGTTAGGGCCTCATTGAATTTCTGAGGCTGGACCTGAACTTTAAATCCTCCTGCCTCAGCTTCCTGAGCTGCTGGGATTACAGTCATGTGTCACTATGCTCAGTCCATTTATTCATCTTTCATTCATTTTTTTGGTTCAGGGGAATGAACCCAGAGGCTCTCTACTACTGATCTATATCCCCAGCCCTTTTATTTTTATTTTAAACAAAGTTTTGGTACTAGGGATGAAACCCAAGAGTGCTCTACCACTGAGCCATATCCCTAGCCTTCAATTTTTCTTCAGATAGTTTCTCACTAAGTTTCTGAGGACCTGACTAACTTGCTGAGCTGTGAATGCAGCTCAGGGGTAGTGTGTTTACCCAGTGGAAAGGAAGCCTGAGTCCTATTCCCCATCCCAGGAAGGGGGATATCCTTCACTTCAGTCTTTCCCCAGCTACCCTGAAGCCAGGGTTCTATGTCCTCTACATTTTCAGCTACATGCTAAATTTCATTTCTAAGTGCCCAGAGGAAAACTTTTCCTATGCACCCGACTGCGAAAGCACACAGTAGCGGCACAGGTACCTGGGCCATGAAACATCCAGTTCCACCAGGGAAAAAGGTACCTGTCTGCCCAGTAAGCACAGAAGAGGGCACAGACCTAATGTCCCTCAGTATCCCCATCAGCTTATCACAAAGCTGAACAAAGCTCCAACATGGAGAGTAGGACACCGATTGGTTTCCAGAGGGGCAGCGCACAGGCTCTAGGCTTAAGTGGCTAAGCCTGGCAGAGTGCAGCAGGTGGTTCTCCAGGACTGATATGGGGAGGCACCATAGAAGCTAAACATGGTGAGCTGGGAGGATCGGTTCAGGGAAAGAGGGTGGCATGGAGCTGCGAGTCAATGACCTCACAGTCCTGCAATTCCAATATCTGCAGAGTACCTACAACTTTCTGTAGAACTTGGAGGGAAACAGGACTTCAACTGGATGTTTTCTTGGAGGAAGGGGGACTGGGAATTGCACCCAGGGGTTTTCTAACACAGACCTACATCCCTAGGAATAATAAAAAAAAAAAACTTCTTTTTTTTTTTATTTGGAGACAGGCTCTTGCCAAGTTGCTGAGAATCTAAGTCACTGGGGCTGGTTTGGAACTTTTTATCCTCCTGCCTCAGCCTCCTGAGCCACTAGGATTAAAGGTGTTCACTACCACACCTGGATTTAAATTTTGATGCCATCAATATCCATGTGCTTCAGCTGACTGATACCCAGGCATAGGGGCATGTGCTTCAACTCTGATTCCAAGTACAGTGAGTTAGTAATTGAGAGGGTCTGGTGGGAAGGGTTGCCTAAGGAGACACCAGGCAGTTAGTTCTGAGGAGCGATGTCAAGGTGGGAAAAAACAAATTGGCCAAAGCCCAAGGTCACCCTGACCCTCTGATGATGGTCAACACCCAAGATTCTGCCTGTTGCAGAATCTGCTCATTAACATCACCCATTTCAGGATGAGCCTTACACTAGGTTGGTCCACCATATGCAAGTCCTCCAGCCGTGCTCCTCACCCTCAACTCCGAATCATCACCTGAGGCTCAGAGCAGCCTTCCCCAGGGGGGCATTGGAGATGGCTCCTCTGCTCCCTGCTGGAGAGCACAGAGCTTCCCTATTGCAAGGTGCAGGTGTGGGGGCTTCCCTCCTCCAGCACCTTCCCCCTTACCCTGCTTCTCACCACCTTTGCTGGACAGGCCTCCAAGGGAAGGAACCTCATACCCATCTCACTAGCTCAAACGCAGGGCCTCAGCATGCAAGGAAAGTGCTCTCCCACTGAAACACATCCCAGCCTTCAGGAGAGTTTTCAATTAAAGTCTCCTGAAAGAAAGCTGGGTGCACAAATATGATAACTACAATTTTAGAAATGGGAGGTTCATGCCTTTATTCCTAGTATCTCAGGAGTCTGAGACAGAAGGATCATAAGCTCATAGTCAGTCTCAACAAATTAGTGAGATCCTGTCTCAAAATATAAGGGCACTGAATGTGGCTCACTGGTAAAGCTCCCCAGGATTCACTCTGCCATATCAAGTGGAGAAAAAGAATTTTAGAAAAGGGAAGAAACATTTTTGAAATAATACAAGTTACACAATTTTAGCTTCAATTTAAAATTTACATCTATTCTCAGACTTTATTTATAGGGAAATTCTGTTATTCATTCCTGGAAAACCATGGTATCTGGTTTAAAGTTGGAAACAGTGGTTTCTTTCTTTCTTTCTTTCTTTCTTTCTTTCTTTCTTTCTTTCTTTCTTTCTTTCTTTCTTTCTTTCTTTCTTTCTTTCTTTGTTGGTGGTCTTTTCTTTGCATTGTGGTTTCCAGATTATGGCCCTTTTTAAAAAATTCTTGTCCAAGTCTAGATTCACTGTCCTCGATTCCATATTCACAATAGTTCACTAAAATCCTATAGTTCTTCAGCATTTCTTGAAAAAATCCTTAGTGATTTGCCACCATGGCTAATAGGTATATCTGCATTCTTCTCAAATTATGTTATAACATTCAGTTTGTCATTTTCTGGTAAAAGCCTAGCTCTTCTGCCTTATAAGATTCTGTATTCTCAGTATCAGGGCTTTCTGAGGGTCAGGAGCTACATGGGTTTTTAGAATGTGCTAGACATTAGTGGAGGATTCTGGAGAAAGACCCCTGGTCTATCATGGGTGCTTTCATTTAAGATATGATTACCTTAGCTTCTCCTCACACCCAGCCCCCAAGATAATAATTCAAAGAGAAGAAAAGAAAATGGAGGAGCACAGACATAGACACATTGGTAATCCATAAATTTTCACTTCCAATAATTCTGAAGTTTGAGCAGAAATTTGGGGGCCTTTTAAACTTTTTCACTCCTTAGATCTTCTAGGTCAAAAGGTCAGAGGATGTCACTATGACTCTGTGACTTCTTTTGGTCATGCTCCTATAATCTTAACATACTTTTAAAATTTTTATCTCTATGCCAGTCTTAGGGAAAGGTAGACAACCCCCACCACCACCCCTCCCCCACCACCAAAGAATTCTTTATATATCAGGTTGTTTCTTATTGCCAGCCCTTAAGTGGGCTAGATTTTTGAACCCCTCTCCAGTTTCCAGTTCTACATTAATGTTGCTGGTATGTTCTATGATGAAACTATGTTAATTCCAGAGAGGTACTTTACCTTTTTCAGATTGGTACAGACATTTTGAAACCTGAGCACTGTCATCAGGGCATCCCCAAGTCCCAGACATAATGTCTTTGAAATTCCAAGTCCTGCATGTGTGGGGGAAGGGTGAGAGAAAACTTTTACAAGGACTGATATGGAGGTCTTTTTTGAATTTGGGAGTTTCCTTCAGGTGTGGAGTCAGGGTCTCCTTGATTACAGAAATGTAGGTCTGTGCTAGTCTGATTGGTGGCTTGAAGGTTCTCAACATTCCTACCTGTGGTCTCTTCCTCAGCTGTTCTGAGCTGGAGGATTGAGAGTCTATAATGGAGAGAACTCAGTCTTGGTAGTGTTGAGAAGATTGTGGAGTTGTGCTTCTGATTTGCAGGAACCACAAAGCACTGGATGCATCAATTCCCCAAACTGTTGACTGAGAGCCTGTCCCTCTTTCCCAGGTTGAGTCAATAAAAAGGGAGCTCCTGGATCTACAAGCCCAAGTATGCAAACAGAGTACATCTAAATGTCTGAAGACGGCAAACAAGCAGAAGCAGAACATGAAGCAGTTCATTATCAGCCAGCATCAGTGTCCCTGATCTGTGGTGCTGCAAAGGAAAGGGGTGGTCTTTCACATGCCCCACTTGTGCTGCAGAGGAATAGTCAGCAGAGGGGCACAGAAATGTTGGGAGGGGAGAACCTAATGCCCTGGGCACACCCAACCCTCCTGTGTTATGAATAATTGTGGGTGCAGAGGGAGGGGAAGAAGGGTGAGAAAGAGACCCAAGATTGAGGGGTGGGAAGAAAATGCTTTAGAAAATACACACCCAGTAAATATGGCCCAGTTGGTAATTCCTGCTCTGTGGGGCTCTTTTATGGTTCAGTGACCAGGACACATGATGTTTTGAAGAAGGCAAGGACTAACTTGGAGCTAAAGAATTGGTTGCACCTTTCATAGTCCGAGTCTGCTTCAAACACATAACGATCTATCATCAGATCTGTAAGTGACTCTGAACTCCTTTGACCTTCCAGAAGCATATAATCTGGTCCACTAGACAGGTTTTAGCTTCTAGAGAGCCTCTTGCTAGGGATCCATCCCTTCACCCTCGTGCCCCCTCAGCTCCCTGCCCTGCCCTTACTCTCCTGTGTCATTGGCTCTCCTCTTTACCCCAACTTTCTCTCTTGATGTCAGTTAAGCAAGAAGGTGGGGAAAATGCTGTTAAGTTGGTCCTTGAATGAAGAAACCTTTAAAGTTGGTAAATTAGTTATCTATGAGGAGATCTTGAGGCCATTTGTAAATTCTGGACTTTCCTGAACTAATTTATGAAAAATCAAATAAGGCATAACTTTTTTAATTGACTTGAGTTCACTATATTAGATTAAGAACAGCAATTTGATTTTGACACACCAGTTTAAAAAAATGAAGAAAGATCCATGTGGTCTCACATAAAAAATTGATAATAAAAAACACTGAACTTTAAGGGGAAAATTAAATATGTGTATCAGATATTGTCTACATTTACTTAAATGCTGTGCTATAATTCCCTAGAAATACTTTGAAGAAAAACTTGATATGTAATTGATTTTTTTAAAAATCAGAAATTAAACCTTTACACTAAGTTGGTAAACATCAGAGGAGCTGAGCATTCTCCTAGGAATGTTCCTAAATTGTACTCTGAGAGTTTTGACCCCTATAGCATGATCAAGAATCAAGGGCCATGATTTAACTCTCTCTTGTTTTCTACTTCCCTTTGGTTCTTTTCTGAGGATTGCTTTCTTTCCTGAGTCACTTTAGCACAACACTTACAAGATTGCCTCTGTACAGCCTCATCCTGTCCCTGCCAAGTTAACCCAGAAGCCTCCAGTTCCCACTGGCTCCCTCTAGTGTGCAGACCACCCTGTCTTCTTCCTGATGTCTGGTCTGTAACTCCAGACTTGCCACTACCTGGTTGTATGGCTTTAGCTGGCCTCTTTGTCTCTGTGAACTGATGCCTCTTATCTTTAAAAAGTGGACCTAAACTTAGATGATGTCTGAGGTCCCTGTCAATTTGTCCTCTCCTTAAGAAAACTAATATACACACATAACAGGGAACTTCCCCCAACATGTCTTCTCCAATGACCACAAGTTGTTTCTACATGTGTATTTTTCATGCTCCATTCTACTTTTCCTAGAAGATGACAAAGGCCTTTATTTCCTTTCACACTACATAACTTGTAGCATGAACTGGCTCATGAAAAGGAAGTGGTAGTATATGACCACACAGCATGCAGTGGGATGGTGGCTGGGCCAGCAAGAATTTGGGGACACAGGGAGACTTCTCCTCTAAGCTGGAACCTGGAATCTCCTCCAGAAATGGTACATCCCCTTGGCTCATCCTTTTAACCATCTCCCACCCTATTCCTAACTTCCTGCATGCTTTGCCCTCTTTCCAGCCTCTGGGCACTATCTTCAGGTCTTACAGTTCCATCTGAACAGAGTTGTTTTGTTTGCTTTCCCATATAATCCTTAAGGGCCCTGCTGTGTGCTCCTGTCTTGAGAGCCTTGCCTTCCAAGAGCCACACAAGAAGCAAATCCACCACAGGTCTCTAAAGCACAAGGAAGCTTTGGCCTACCTCTACCCCCTATCTGAATAACCGTATCTGCTAAGGAGTATCTGGGCCCTCTTCCTTCAAAACTGGTGTAGATCTGAATAGGTGATCAGAGATATGTCCTACTAGGGTAGGCAGAAAGACAAAATGACTTCGTGGCAGTGATGGAATACAAGTAGCCAAATACTACCAGGCCCAACATTAAGGAAAAAGTACCTAAGATTGCATGGTAAACTTTGTGACACTGCTTCTGAACAGCATCTGTGACACAACACCTGCCACAGCATGGTTCTCACCTCAACAACTCTTCTCAGATGATCAGCTTGGAGACAACAGCTGTCCCCTACACATAAGTCATATGGTCCCAATATTGCATTCCTTAAAATTCCTAGAAGCACCCTAGTGAGCAGCAGGGAAATGCTGGACAGTTTCAGTGGTGTTCAGCAAACACCTTTCACAGATCCACACCTCACTAGGTAGCTCCTCTGAGCCAAGCCAGCTGGACTTTGCACTGCACCATCAGGTCTGAGCTTTTTGAGTCCATGTGGGGAAGGATATTGGTGACTTCAAAAAAGCCTTCTCATTCATAGCTTATAACAATCTGCTTCCTTTATTAACATGTTCTCCAAAATTTACTGCCCTCCTCTCCCCCATTAAGTATGCTGTCCCATTTTATTAACCTGACTTCCCTCAGGAAGGAGTTTGATGTCCACACCAAGCCTATGCAAAGTTTTGCATATGGAAGCCCTCTACTTATTTTTTAGTGGTGTGGGCAAGACACCAATTGTACTGAAGTCTATTTTGTGTCTTCAGAGTTTTCCTAAAATGTGAGTAGGTTTGTATACATGTATGATAGAGATTTCTTTTTATGTTGCTGTAGCCATATGTTGAAGGCCAACATCAGTCATGGACATGGAGGGTGAAACAGAATAAGTCTTTCAGTGGCATTTTTTTCTTTGAAAGCAAAATTGTACATACAAATAGTTTCTTTGCTTTCTTTCTTTTTTTTTTTTTTGTGTCGTTTCCCATTTCTAGACCAGTCCCTAAAACAAGTGTTAAGAATAGAAAATAAAATAAGCAAAACTCAAAAAAACCAAAGGCTGAACGTTTTCTCTGATAAGAGGTTGGTGATTCATAATGCAAGGGGGAAGGGGGATAAAGAAGAATGAAGGAACTTTGGATTGGGCAGAGGGGGATGACCGAAGGGGAGAGGATGTGGGAAGCACAGTGGAATGAAAAGGACATCAGCACCTTATTTACATGTATGATTACACTGTCAGTGTGACTGCACCATGTTCAGCCAGAAGAAGGAGTAGTTGTACTCCATTTGAGTACAGTGTGTCAAAATTCATTTGACTGTCATATATAACTACTTAGAAAAAATTTAAAGATTATAAAAACTTAAACAAATAATAATAATTCTGAAGTCAGGTTAAAAATTACAATATTCCCTCTTGCCATTTTGTAAAAATCTCTAATCTAAGATATGATGGAGTGATTCTTAAAATTGATGTGCCTTTGTAGTTTTCATGGGGAAAGACATATTTTGCTGTTTTTTCTGCAGCATTAAAACTCAGGAGTCAGGATGGAAATGAAAATATAGGTCTCTTTCCAGTTTGGGTTGATTAAAATAGAGGAAAATATTTTCTTTCATGAGTCTCCATTGTTGGTGACTCAGTGTCATTGAAAGCTTTCATGAGGACAGAGGACACAGTGGAAATAAAGACAGGAAATACCCAAGTGTATATGTAACTAGGCTGTGTTAGCCAGAAACCTGTCTCAGTGCATGGTCCTCTTTGCAGTGCCCATCAGGGCCAGACAGTTCCTTGGCCTCTATCCTCAGTATAAAGAAGATCAAAGGTTAAAAGAATTTGAAGATTTTCATTTCAAAGGCTGTCTGTTTCAACATCAACTATGGGATTCTGGGTGTGACTACCATGGCTGCAGTGGCAAGTGCTTTAGTGGGAGTTGAACTCTCATCTAGGATCTGCATCTTTCTTTAAGTATCCCAGGTGATTCTGATGCAGGCACAATTTAACACACTGGTGATGATTCTGATACAGGTGGGCTGCAGACCACAGTTTACCACACATTATGCATGTCACTGAGTCAAAACAATGAAGTCATTTATGAACCTTAATTGAAAATCATATCATTTCATAGATTTTGAAATAAAAATTTAAAATAATCCTTCAGAAAATTCTTGTGTCTTTTTACCTTCCAGAATTAAAATAAAGCTATTACTCTATAATGATGTCCTAGAAATAGTTAAGAATGAACACAAAAAATGGCAGCTAGAACAAAAACTGTAATCATTATCAATGAAACCAGGACCATTACCAGTAGCAGCAACAAAAGACTCTTCAAGAGACCTCCCTGAGTAGAGACATGGCCAGTCCTAGGGGAGATGTGAAGTCAACCTGCATTTAACCAGGTGTTTTAAGGATTTGTATGACTGCTTTTGCCTTTATAATAAAGAGAAATTTGCTGGCAAAATCAGCTGAATGGTTGGAAAGTTCTCAGACACATTATTTAATTTAAAGACAAAGCAGACAATGGTAAGGACATCTGGCCCTGAGATTATTGCAGCAGCCTGCAAAGTTCTCTCCTTTAGGGCTGCGATTCAGTGGAATCCTGCCGGCCAAGCCTGCACTGACCCCCGGGCTGAGTACGGGATTTCAGACGGGGAAGGAAGCAATACAGTCATATACCCCACAACGGAAACTCCACCAAGGCAATCAGCGGCCACCATCTTGGAGAGCTGAAGTATCCACCACCACTCACTGACAGATTGCAACAATAGAACAGGTGTGTGTCACTCAGCTCATCCCCCATACGTCAGGGAATCTGCATAAAATTTCTCCTAGGCTTTCCAGGGGAGGGAGTATCAGAGTGAGCCTGCATAAAGACTAGGGGAAAACTAGAGACACCTGACCTTCAACTCCCCTTCCCATCAGCAGCCAAAACAAAACCTGTTTAGCCAGCACTGGGAGAGGGGCAAGCAGAAAAAATCAAAACGATAGAGTGCCGGGGATCCCAATAGCCAGCTGTGCAACCCGGGAGATCTGGGCGGACTGATTCATGCGGCCTTCCCCGCAGCTATAGAAGGCGGGGCGCCACAGAGAAGTGAATAATTAGCAAGCAGGGAGAAAAGTGGCTGCAATTCTGTGGAATCCTGCCGGAAGAGCCCGCACTGACCCCCAGGCTGAGTACGGGATTTCAGAGGGGGAAGGAAGCGGTACAGTTCTATCCCCCACAACGGAACAATAGAGTGCTGGGATTCCCAATAGCCACCCTCCACACCCAACAAACGGCAAGCCCAGAGTACAGTTTGAAGTGCTGAGAGCCATAACTGAGGGGAAATCTGGTCTAGCAGGAGAAACCAAGACTAGCAAGAGAATCCAGGGGACTAGAGGCCAGGCCCTCGAGACTGGGCAGCTGGAAACCGCAGGCCCACCAGCGACAGTTCACCCACTGCCCTCGTAACTGGGTGGTAGGAGAACGCCCGCTCGCTGGCTACCGACCACTTGACTGGGTGGCTAGAGATCGCCCACCGGCGACAGCCGGCCCACAGCCCCAGCGACTGGGCGTCTGGAGTCCACGCCCCTGCCGGCGACCAATCACCCACCTGCTGTCTGTGATACTGGGCGGCTGGAGACCCCCTGCCTGCCGTGACCGGGAGCTGAAACCTAACAGAGACAGTCCAGTCACACCCTCCCATTAAGACACCCCGGCAAGGAGCCATGGACCCGTCATAGCAGAGTAGTGATGTCACTGGAGCTCTGGCTTTGGAATTCCTTCCCAGCGGAATGCACATTAGTAGGTACAGTTTAACAACACAAAGGAGAGACAACATAGAATTACAGAACCAAAATAAATCTGTAGAAGAGAGCAGAAACACGGAAATCAAATAGAGCTGAAAAGTAACGTGGAGAACATGAGAAAACAAGGGAAAAAAGGAGGACAAACAATGCAGGACAACTTAATTCTACAGGAGTACATAGAAACATCAGAAGCAGGGATAGGGAAAGAACTCAAGGCATACCTAACTCGAATGGAAAGGAATATTAGAGAAGACATGAGACAGCAAGTCCAAGCAATAAAAGTATATTTTGAAAATGAATTAAACAAACAAATTCAAATGGCAAAGAACAAGCTCTAGCAGGAGAATGAGATCTTAAAAAAATCAAACAATAATCCTAGAATTGCAGGAAACTATAAACCAAATTAAAAACTCAAATGAGAGTATTACAAATAGACTTGATCAAGTAGAAGTCAGAACATCAGATAATGAAGACAAAGTTTATCAACTTGAAAAGAATATAGTCAAAACAGAAAAGATGCTTAAATCCCAAGAGCAATCTATTCAAGAGATATGGGATGTCATAAAAAAAAACAAATTTGAGGGTCATTGGGATAGAAGAAGGCACAGAGATTCAAACCAAAGGAATGGACAGAATATTAAATGAAATAATTCTAGAAAACTTCCCAGAGATGAAAGATGGAATGGATTGCCAAATCCTGGAAGGCTACAGGACCCCAAACATTCAAAACCATAATAGACCAAATCCAAGACATATAATTATGAAGATAGCCAACATACAGAACAAGGAGAGAATATTAAAAGCTATGAGAGAAAGGAGGCAGATTACATTCAGGGGTAAACCAATTAGGTTAACGACTGATTTCTCATCACAGACTTTGAAAGCGAGAAGATCCTGAAACAATGTATTTCAAATGCTGAAAAATAATAGATTCCAACCAAGAATACTGTATTCTGCAAAATTAAGCTTCAGATTTGACGATGAAATTAAAATCTTTCATGATAAACAAAAGCTAAAAGAATTCACAGCAATAAAACCAGCACTGCAAAGCATTTTGAGCAAAATACTACAAGAAGAGGAATTCAAAAATAATGCCCAAAACTAACAGCAGGAGGTATCTAAGTAAAGGGGGAAGAAAATAACCAAAAAGTAAAACTAGCCAAACTAAAAAATAAATAAATAAAGAAGCATGACTGGAAGTACAAATCATATCTCAATTGTAACCTTAAATGTTAATGGCCTAAACTCACCCATAAAGAGACATAGGCTAGTAACCTGGATCAAAAAAAAAAAAATCCAACAATATGCTGCCTTCAGGAGACTCATATGATAGGAAAAGACATACACAGGCTGAAAGTAAAAGGTTGGGAAAAATCATACCACTCACATGGCCCTCGGAAGCAAGCAGGAGTGGCCATACTCATATCGAATAAAATCAACTTCAAACCTAAGTTAATCAAGAAGGATAAGGAAGGACACTATATATTGTTAAAAGAAACCATCCACCAACAAGACATAACAATTATCAATTTGTATGCACCAAACAATGGAGCTGCAACGTTCATAAAACAAACTCTCCTCAAGTTCAAGAGTCAAATAGACCACAACACAATAATTATGGGTGACTTCAACACACCGCTCTCGCCATTAGACAGATCCTCTAGACAAAAACTGAACAAAGAAACTATAGAACTCAACAGCACAATCAATAACCTAGACTTAACCAACATATATAGAATATATCAACCATCATCAAGTAGATACACGTTCTTCTCAGCAGCACATGGATCCTACTCAAAGATAGACCATATATTATGCCATAAGGCAACTCTTAGTAAATATAAAGGTGTGGAGATAGTACCATGCACCATATCTGATCATAATGGAATGAAATTGGAAATCAATGATAAAAGAAGGAAGAAAAAATCCTACATCACATGGAAAATGAACAATATGTTACTGAATGATCAATGGGTTACAGAAGACATAAAAGAGGAAATAAAAAAATTCTTAGAGACAAATGATAATACAGACACAACATACTGGAATCTATGGGACACAATGAAAGCAGTTTTAATAGGGAAATTTATTTCTTGGAGTTCTTTCCTCAAAAAAAGAAAAAAACCCAACAAATAAATGAACTCACACTAAACCTCAAAAACCTAGAAAAGGAAGAGCAAAAAAACAGCAAATTTAGTAGAAGACAAGAAATAATTAAAATTAGAGCAGAAATCAACAAAATTGAAACAAAAAAAAATCATTGAAAAAATTGATAAAACTAAAAGTTGGTTCTATGAAAATATAAATAAGATAGACAGGCCCTTAGCCATGCTAACGAAGAGAAGAAGAGAGAGAACTCAAATCACTAACATATGGAATGAAAAAGGCAATATCACACTACAGAAATACCGAAGATAATAAGAAAGTATTTTGAAACCCTATATTCCAATAAAATAGAAGATATCGATAAATTTCTTAAGGCATATAATCTGCCCAGATTGAGACAGGAAGACACACACAATTTAAACAGACCAATAACAAAGGAAGAAATAGAAGAAGCCATCAAAAGACTACCAACCAAGAAAAGCCCTGGACCGGATGGGTATACAGCGGAGTTGTACAAAACCTTCAAAGAAAAATTAATACCAATATTTTTCAAGCTATTTCAAGAAATAGAAAAAGAAGGAGCTCTTTCAAATTCATTATATGAGGCCAAAATCACTCTGATCCCAAAACCAGACAAAGACACTTCAAAGAAAGAAAACTACAGACCAATATCTCTAATGAACTTGGATGCAAAAATTCTCAATAAAATTCTGGTGAATCAAATACAAAAACATATCAAAAAACTTGTGCACCATAATCAAGTAGGATTCATCCCTGGGATGCAAGGCTGGTTCAATATATGGAAATCAATAAATGCTACTCACCACATCAATAGACTTAAAGACAAGAACCATATAATCATCTCGATAGATGCAGAAAAAGCATTTGACAAAGTACAGCATTACTTTATGTTCAAAACACTAGAAAAACTAGGGATAACAGGAACTTACCTCAACATTGTAAAAGCTATATATTCGTTTACTAAGGCTAGCATCATCCTAAACAGAGAAAAACTGAAGGCAGTCCCTCTAAAATCTGGAACAAGACAGGTATGCCCTCTATCACCACTTCTATTCAATTTAGTTCTCAAAGTACTAGCCAGAGCAATTAGACAGACAAAAGAAATTAAAGGCATAAAAATAGGAAAAGAGGAAATTAAATTATCGCTATTTGCGGATGACATGATAATATACTTAACAGACCCAAAAGGGTTTACAAAGAAGCTGCTAGAGTTAATAAATGAATTCAGCAAAGTAGCATATTATAAAATCAACATGCATAAATCAAAGGCATTCCTGTACATCAGTAACAAAACCTCTGAAATGGAAATAATGAAAACCACTCCATTCACAATATCCTCAAAGAAAATAAGATACTTGAGAATCAACCTAACAAAAAAGGTGAAAGACTTATACAATGAAAACTACAGAACCCTAAAGAGAGAGATAGAAGATCTCAGAAGATGGAAAAATGTACCCTGTTCATTGATAGGCAGAACCAACATCATCAAAATGGCAATATTACCCAAAGTTCTCTATAGGTTTAATGCGATGCCAATCAAAATCCCAACAGCATTTCTTGTAGAAATAGATAAAGCAATAATGAAATTCATGTGGAAAGACAAAAGACCCAGAATAGAAAAAGCAATTCTAAGCAGGAAGTGTGAATCTGGAGGTATAGCGATACAAGAGTTCAAACTGTACTACAAACCAATAGTAACAAAAACAGCATGGTACTGGTACCAAAACAGGCAGGTTGACCAATGGTACAGAATAGAGGACACAGAGACTAATTCACAAAGTTACAACTATCTTATATTTCATAAAGGGGCTAAAAACATGCAATGGAGGAAGGATAGCATCTTCAACAAATGGTGCTGGAAAAATTGGAAATCCATAAGCAACAAAATGAAATTGAATCCCTTTCTCTCGCCATCCACAAAAGTTAACTCAAAATGGATCAAGGAGCTAGATATCAAATCAGAGACACTGCATCTGATAGAAGAAATACTTGGCTCTGATCTACATATAGTGGGGTTGGGCTCCAAATTCCTTAATAGGATGCCCATAGCACAAGAGTTAATAACAAGAATAAACAAATAGGACTTACTTTAACTAAAAAGTTTTGTTCTCAGCAAGAGAAACAATAAAAGAGGTAAATAGAGAGCCTACATCCTGGGAACAAATTTTTACCCCTCACACCTCAGATAGAGCCCTAATATCCAGAATGTACAAAGAACTCAAAAAATTAAACAATAAGATAACAAATAACCCAATCAACAAATGGGCCAAAGACCTGAACAGACACTTCTCAGAGAAGGACATACAATCAATCAACAAGTACATGAAAAAATGCTCACCATCTCTAGCAATCTGAGAAATGTAAATCAAAACCACCCTAAGATACCATCTCACTCCAGTAAGATTGGCAGCCATTTTGAAGTCAAACAACAATAAGTGTTGACGAGGATGTGGGGAAAAGGGTACACTTGTACACTGCTGGTAGGACTGCAAAATAGTGAGGCCAATTTGGAAATCAGTATGGAGATTCCTGGGAAAGCTGGGAATGGATCCACCATTTGACCCAGCTATCGCCCTTCTCGGACTATTCCCTGAGGACCTTAAAAGAGCACACTATAGGGATATGGCCACATCAATGATTATAGCGGCACAATTCACAATAGCTAGACTGTGGAACCAACCTAGAGTCCCTTCAATAGATGAATGGATAAAAAATGTGGCATCTATACTCAATGGACTATTATGCAGCACTAAGAAATGACAAAATCATATAATTTGCAGGAAAATGGATGGCATTAGAGCAGATTATGTTAAGTGAAGCTAGCCAAGCCCTAAAAAACAAATGCCAAATGTCTTCTTTGATATAAAGAGAGCAACTAAGAACAGAGCAGGAAGAAATAGCATTAGGAAAAGATTAACAGTAAACAAAGACGAATGGGGGGAGAGAAAGGGAGAGAGAAGGGAAAGCATATGGAAATGGTAGGAGACCTTCAATGATACACAAAATTATAAGAGTTTATGAGGGGCAAGGGGAAAAGAAAAAAAGGGGAGAGTATTGAACAACAGCAGAGGAGGTAGAGAGGAAAGATGGGATGGGAGGGGAGGGGAGGGGGGGGAGGGGAGGGGGAATAGTAGAAGATAGGAAAGGTAGCAGAATACAAGAGTCACTAATATGCTATTATGTAAAAATGTGAGTATGTAACAGATGTGATTCTGCAATCTGTATTTGGGGTAAAAATGGGAGTTCAAAACCCAATTTAGTCAAATGTATGAAAGATGATATATCATGAGCTCTGTAACGTTTTGAACAATCAATAATAAAAAAAGTTGTCTTCTTTATCTCTGTGCCTCAAGGGCTGGTCGCCTTGATAAAATGATTAATAATCATAGGATAATTTAAATAGTCATACTTAGTAAGTCAGCTTACTTCAGAAAATAGAGTGAAAGCCTCATAAGTGGGGAAGAAAAGTCCCAGGAAAGAGGACAAAGAAAACAGAGGACAAGTACCTATTGTATCACTTCAAATATGTAATAGTATCTCCTGATCTGCTGACCTAAGACCTTCAGAATTTACAGAGAATTCATCATGTCCCTCAGATCTCCTCACTGCTGAGGTGAGTGACAGAGGCTCTAGGGATGATTTTCCATTGCTGCTTTAACAAATTTCCAACAAGCATCATGGCTGAGAAGAACACAAATCCATTATATCAGAGTGGTAGGTTAGGAGTCCACAGAAGGTCCCACTGGCTTAAAATCACTGGGGAGAAGGGCTGTCACCCAGTGGAGGATCTCAGGCAAATCTGGCTTCCTTGATTTTTCTGGCTCTAGAAGCCACCCACTTCTTGGCTGGTGGTTTCTTCCTTAACCTCATTCCTGATTTAATTCTCTCTCTCTCTCTCTCTCTCTCTCTGTGTGTGTGTGTGTGTGTGTGTGTGTGTGTGTGTGTGTGTGTGAACTAGGAATAGGAGGAAATCATTCTTAATGACAAAATGCATCTATTAAGAACAAACAACTTATACAGGTACTAGTAACATGCTGAATATTCCCCCATGTAACCTAGGAAACAAGGTGAGGATAGCTTCTGGAACCATGTTCACTTACTATCATGCTGGATATCTTAGTACACAAAATAAGAAAAAATAAAGACAAGCCGAGAAAAATATAGTGCAGAAATGAAGATGTTAAACTACTTTTATTTAAAAAAACGTTTGTAAAAAATCCTAAGAAATCTTCCTAAAATTGTTGGTATTAATTTGTGATTTTGCCAGGGTCATAGGATTCAAGGCTAATGAACAAGCCCCCAAAAGTATCAACAAAGGAAGAGATATATCATGGAGAAGAATTGGAAGACTTTAGTGTTATCAAATAAGTTTCTGTTTCTTTTACATGTGCTGAGTTTCCAGTGTTAGTTGAAAACTCCCCAATGCCAATGTTATACATCTACTATCTTGAAATTAATATTTAAGTTAATTTTCCTTTACATTTTAGGCTTATATCTATTTTTAAATTATTTTTGAGTCTGATGAGACAGTGGCTCAGCATCATTTCCTTCTAGATGGGCACCTAATTTTGTCAGAATAGATGATTTTCTTTTAAAAGCTATCCTTTCTTCCACTAATTTGATATGGCATTAGCATATTTGTTTATATGTCAATATTATCATGTTTTTCAAGTTCATGAAATAGAATTGTTTTAGTCAGGTTTTTCTCACTGTGAACAAAATACTTGAAAAGAACAACTTGCAGGAAGGAAAGTGCCTGTGCAACTAAATATAAATGGAATAATTTGTCATACATTCTTTGCTATCTGAGACTTCTTTTGCTCAGCATATCATTTCTGAGATTCTTTCCTGTTATTACTAGTATCAGTTGTGTTTTTTTATTGCTGAGTAGTATTCCATTGTAAGGACTATAACATGTTTTAGCCATGCACTTTCTAATGGACATGTTGATTGCTTCTATTTGGAATTGGTCTTGAGTACTGCACATCTGAAGTTCATGTTACAGGTCCTTTTGTAGCTTTGTGCTTCTACGTCTGACAGCATTGATGGGTCACATGATAAATGCATGTTCACCTAGAGCAGCCACCAAAGAGTTTTTCAAAGTGATTGTAACATTTATCCCTTTCACCAAAAGTGAATGGAGCTGCAGTTGTTTGTTATAAATCCTTCCAACACTTGGCATAGTCATTCGAATTTTAGACATTGTGATGGATTTGAGTTGGTCTTCATTTTTGTTTTCCTATGACTCATGCTTTTGAGCATCTTTTCAGGTGCTCTTTGATGTTTACATTCTCTTCTTTGTGTAGTATGGATTGAAATATTATGATCCCTCTTTAAGTTGCTTGTCTTACTATTTCTAAGTTTTATGTGACCTTAAGTATATAAATTGTAATAATTTAATAATATATATAAGCCTAAAATAAGATATCTGAACACTGTTAATCTATAGTTTATTGTTGTTGTTATTATTATTATTATTATTATTATTATTATAAATATTATAGGGATTTGTCTTTTCATTTTCTTGATGGAATCTTTCAAATAGTAGAAGTTTACGATTCCATAGTGTTTATCTTTTATTAATCTTCATAGTTTGTTTTTTTTTGTGTGTCAAATATAAGAAATTATTGCCAATATAAAAACACAGCCAGAAACTTTTTCTTCTTAGTTTCATCTCCAAGGTTAGAGCTTCTCTTATGTTTAAGGCAGAATATAGAAGATCATTTAAAAGCTGGTATAATTATGAGGGACCAGGGGACCCGCAGCACCTGCCCATTTCGTTCTGAAGGTCACGGGGAGATCGCGAGGGAAGACAGTTGGCAGTTGGGTGCTGTGTACCCCTTTGCACCCATTGGGGAGCACCACATGAGGAGCCGGCTGGCATAAGATGCCTGCTTCCCTGCAGAAGGAGCACCAGCCCAGCGGTGGCAGCACTCCCCACCGAGGAGCAGCCACGTCGCAGGCCATCTAGCCACGGGCACTACCTTCAGAATGAGCGCGTGCTAGGCCTGCATGGTGCAGGAGGGCTGGGCAGAGGGGCGGAGGTTGGGTGTTGTGGGCTCCTTGCTGCTTCAGGAGCTCTGAGGACTGCAGATCTTGGAGGAACCTGGGCCCTTGCTGCAGAAGATCACCCAAAAGAAGAGGAAAGCAGACCAGAGAACAGGCAGGGGGATCCTGAATGTTAGACAAATGCATCACAAGTGTAGGGAATGTGAGAACGCCTTTAGTCCTAAAGCTACACTGTCCAACTCCGGAGGATCCATGCTGGAGAAAGGCCTTAGGAGTGCAATGAAGGTGGAAAAGACTTCAGTCGAAAAGGCAACCTTATTCAACCCAATAGAATCCACACAGGAAAATTGCCTTATAAGTGTGGTGAAATTTGAAAAGAATTAAGCCATCATTCTAACCTAATTGTACACCAGAGAGTACGCAGTAGAGCAAGGCCTCACAAGTGCAATGATTGTGGGAAAGTCTTCATACTCGAATCCACATTTGTTCATCATAAAAGTAGTTGTAGTGTAGAACATCTTTATGATTCCAGTGAGTGTGGGAAATCCTTTGGCCACAAACACATTCTCAATAAACAACAGAAAATTCACACTGAGACAAAGACTTTTGAGTATGTTCCTGACTAGGCCTAGGAAATGCTAATTGTTGGGCTGGCCAAAACTTGGAAAACTGGTGGGCTGAGGCGGAAAGGGCGGCATGGAGCAGGCCAGGACACACTAATTAACAACCTTTTGACTCCTTGTAGGAAGGGGCAATTCCTGGGACAGTTAACCCTGGCAACAGACTGGAGCAGGGGCAGGTTCTTGATAAAAGTGGAAGAAGGTTTCTGATAAATTAACATTTCAATCCCCCAGGAGACATCTCCAACTTCCTGGACTCACTCAAAATTGGCCTCCTTGATCTGACCTGAGGATTTGCCTGTCTATACTGACTGCCTGTCTACTTCTGGCTTCAGAACCTCAGATGTCAGCAAAGATAGCTGAACTTGCTGCTGCTGCTGCTGCTGCTGCTGCTGCTGCTGCTGCTGCTTCTGTGAGTATACTTCCAGGAACCTCTGGAACATGCTTTCTGCTGGCTTACCATAGTTCACTTTTCAGTTAGTCAACCTCTTTTATATCTACCTATGGTAATTGGAATTAACTAGGAAATTTATTGGATGGAATATTAACTTAGTTTAATGATTAAATTTATTAAAAATAAAAGCATTTTGTTCACATTCTTAGAGTTTCATTAATATGTATATATTACCTCAGGAAATAGTCTCTTGCATAGTTTTATGGAACTCTGAAAACTAAGAAAACAATTCATTATCTCTCAGTGTTTCTTAGACTTTAATGTGCAAATTAGCCACTAAAAGATCTTGGTTTAAATGAGATGCCTAGACCCTATCACATAGATTGTGATAGGTGTGGCCCAATATATACATTTCAGAATTTGAATGTGATTCAAACATTAGGTTTTGAGAAATTCTTTTCTTGAGACTCTTATAACATTTTACCCTCCAACAGCACAAAGAGTCTATGAAATTAAAATTAGTATGTTCTTCTTCCAGAACTAGGCTTTGAAACAATTTCTACTAAAGCCTTGAATTTCAGTGCTTAACTAAAGAGGATGTGCTAATTAGGAGGTTAACTTCATCAAGTTTGGAATAATTTAAATTTATATATTTTGAATTGATAGGGACTATCTAAATCACCTATAATTCTACAAACACTTCATTATGTTGCTGATATTACTTTATTAATTTATTGTAGCAGATGCAGGAATAAATTTGGCAGGATCCTGAGGCCTTCCTTGGATACCTCTCCAAGCTGCCTGCTGTAGACCACTCATATATACCTGTTGACCCTCAGAGATATCTCCTTACACCAAGCCCTCTCTCTCCTCCCCAGAAAACACACCTAATGCTTCCTGGCATAATGATGTAATCCCACAGGAAACACAGCCTCCTTAACCTACCTTTACCCAGGTTCTCTGCATGTTTGTTAAAATTAGAATGACAGCAAAGCCCAAAGCATCACCTCCATTGTAAAGGCAGCAAGAAGATGCAGGTAAATCTCTCAAATTTCTTTTCATACAGCTATGCTCTTCTCTGGGGCCTAGCCTGGAGCAAGACCCAGTCTGTGAACCTAATTATAAATAGATAAAGATCTATTTATCCCTTTGAGGGACTTATCTAGAAGTGGAGAGGGGCAGGCTTTCTCAGCTCCAAAGGCATAGGATATGTTTCCTATGCTCAGGCAAGTAAAAAAAAAATGTTTTGGAAAGAATATGATGACATGTTTATAGATCTACTCCTAAGTAGTTAGGTTTTGTGGCTTAGCAATTGCTTTCTCTCAATGCTAGTTGAAATGTATTTTTTCATTTGTGTATTTAGATTAATATAGATTAATCTAAGTATTCAGATTAATACTTTCTCAAAATTCAAATTTCTTTACCATCAGCATGTGTCTGTTATGTGTATTAGATTTATATTAAAGTTTAAAAAAAGAAGAAGAAAGAAAAAACTGTCTTTAAACTTGGCATGTGTGAGGCCCTGGATGAAGACCAGGGCCTTTGACAAGGCTGAAGAAATGGATTTGGAAATATTATCATAAAATGACGGCAGCTAACCATGTCCCCTACCTCTGTACCCTACACAGACCATTTTCCTTATGTCCAGGATGATATCTCAATGAATCTCCCTTGATAATGGCAGTTTATCTTGTAGCAAAGGCACACACTGGTTAATCTTCCACTAATACATTTTCCTTTGAACTGGGGCATATTACTTCTCTATTAATCATGGTTGTATCCATAATCCTGTCTCTAATACATAGAACAGAAGCCAGTGAAACCTATAAAATGTGCTTGCTTTTAGAGAAAAGAGCTCCACATGCTGCCCAGAAGGAGCAGCAGGCCCTCCTCCTAACAAGCAGCCTTCAACTAGGGTTGGGGAACAGAACTGGACTCCATGGACAGAGAGAGGTGGCTGTTTCACTGTTGTATGCTGATTGCAAGTTCTTTGGGTATAAACTGAGGGGTGGCATGACTGGGTCAAATAATAGTTCCATTCCACATTTTCTGAGAAATCTCTATATTGCATTTCATAGTGGTTACACGAATTTTCAGTCTCATCAGAAAAGTTTGAGTGTATATTTTCCCCACATTTTTGCCAACATTTATTGTTGCTTGTATTCTTGATGATTGCCATTCTGACTGGAGTGAGGTTTGGAATCTCAGTGTAGTTTCGATTTGCATTTCTCTCATGGCTATGATACCACCAGTTATTAGTAATGAGATCTGCTTCCTCCCATGTTTAAGTATAACTTTAAAAAGAGTTCAGAGGCAAGAATGTAAAACAGGGCTTATTTATAAAGGGGTAACACAAAATTCTCTTGTGAAAAAGGGGGCCATAATTAGTATTCTGGTGTCCCAAAGAGTGAGAGCATTCTGTCTTCCTTTGCTTTCCTGCTGTCTTCTCCTTATCTTATTCCTTCCTGCATGTGTGACTAGGCCCAGGAGATTTCCCAGGTGTGATGGTCAAAAGGTGAGAAGAAGATGGGCTGGAGGGGCCCAGGTGGAGTGATATGGGCAGGAGGTAGTCACAGGGTGCATAAATTAACAACTTTTACAATTCCCTGAAGGGAGGCACAATCCCTGGGACAGGTTACCTTAGCAATAGATTGGAGCTTTGGCAGGTTTTCTTGATAAGGGTGGAGGAAGGGTTCTGAAGGCATTAAGATTTCAATTCCTCAGAGGTGGTCTCAAACTTCCTGGAAAGAAACTGGACTCCCTTTTCTAGATCTGATTCTTGCCTATCTACACTGAATGACTGTCTTTAATTCTGGCTTCAGGTAGAGATTTTGAACATTATTTCATATATTTGTTGATTGATTGCATTTCTTCTTCTTTGAAGTGTCTGTTCAGTTTCTTTGCCCATCTATTGATTGAGTTATTGGAGTTTTTGTGTTTATTTGTTTCTGAGTTTTTAATGTGTCCTGAAGATTAATGCCCTATCAGAGGTGTGTGTGATGAAGAATTTTTCCCTATTCTGTGGTTTCTGTCTTCACATCATTGATTGTGTCTTTGCTGTGAAGAAAAATTTCTAATTTGAAGCCATCCAAATTATTGATCTTGATTTCACTTGTGCACTTTAGGAGTCTTGTTGAGGACACCAATTCGTAAGCTGATATTAAAGAGATTCTGACCTACTTTTTCTTCAATTAGGCACAGGGTCTCTGTCTTAGTGCCTAAGTCTGTAATCCACTTTGAGTTGCTTTTTGTACAAGGTGAGAGATAGGGGTGACTTTTCATTTTGCTAAATGTAGATTTTTACTCTCTATTTTTTTTTCATAATTTACAAAGAAAAAAAAGAACACAGGCAATCTCTGCTCTAGTGCCGTTAAGTATGCTGTAGCTAGCTAAACTGCTGCTGAGGAAGGCTTTATGTGAAGAATCAAGTACAGACCTTCCATATATTTAATTCCCCAAATGGAATATAAGGTGATGGTGAAGAGTTAATTGCAAATTAACTTAATGGAGAGAGGTGAGAGTTGGGTGTAACACACTCCTGGAGTTACATGAGCTCCTGGTTAAACACTTACTGATCTGACACTCACTGAAAGCAGGGAAAAGTTGTGTACTCACCCATGGCACACTCATCCTCATATCTGTGCAGTCTGCCCCTTTGTAGCACTGTAGTCAGGTGCAGATTTCCTTCCCATTCATGGGTTGTTGTCACACATCGCGCCTTTGTGGCAAGGACTGCTGATACAGCCATCATCCAGATAAGAGACCTGTCCAGAGTGAGGCAAGTATGGAGAGAGAAAACATCTCTCACTTGGAGAAAAACTTTCTCTTTCATCGAAGAGGGGAAGCATTATGAGGGACCCCTCAGAATAAAACATAAATATTTTCAGGCAATATCCCCTTCACCTTGTCCTATTGCAGGACACACTGTAGCATCAGCAAAGCAACTAGCTGCTATAGACAAGCTCATGTTCCAACCCTGAGCCCTCAACTACACATATTCTTTAGGGCTGAGATGTATAGAGGCCAGAAAATTAGATTAGGGAGACAGGAACTTATGTATATTCTCTGGATTGTCAGCTTTAGCAAATAAAATAGAAGATACACAATTAAATTTAAATGGCCAATAAACAGAAAACATTTTAAATGTAAAGATGTGTAATATATCCAAAATATCCAGATGTTTTATCCAGCATCCTCATTCCCTGAAGTCTCTTTTGTAATTTGAAGTGGATTATGTGCCAGATGTGTCTTATCCTTATAATGTTTCAGGCTCTCTAGGAGGGAAGGTCTGTGATTATGGTTCATGAAATTCCAGATCCATGACCATAATGTCCTCCAAATGCACTCCAGGCTAGTCCAAATACTGTGACCATGTACAAAAGCAAACTCTTTTATCTATTCCTCTAAACTTTTCCAGTGTTGCTGCATTAGAAAATGTCTTTCCAGTCCACCCCCTTGTAGTTGGAAACTTTAGATATTCTCTTGACAGTTTCTTCCCATTGTTCTCCATATTCATTTTAATCAAAAAATCTCATGAACTCTACCTCTGAGTAATCTTGTGATTCTACCTATAATGCCAACACCTTCATCTCATCTAAGTCCTGTAATTCCTGACCTCCTAAGTCATTATTGCTTAACTTGTGAAGGACAGGTCTTCAAAAAATGCAAATAGGATCATGCAACATATGATTTGAAGTATTTCAGGGAGTTATGATTGTTCTTCTCACAAAGTCTAAAATCATTAATATGCATGATCAATATATCTATAAATTATTATCTTGTGATAACAAAATAAAGCCTCACTTTATTCTAAAGGTTTTAAAAACATTCAAATATCTGAATATATATCTCCATGGCATTATTTGGAATCTATCCCAAACAGGAGTAACTCCACCCTGTAGCAGAAATTTCAATACTCCAAACAAACAAACAAACAATCAAACAAAACAATACAAAAAGATGTGGAAAAGGTTAAAGGGATTCATTTATTTTCTATTAAGAGACATGCCCAGAACATAACACCCACATTGCTCACAGTGTTTCCTCTAAAAGCAGAAAACTCCTTGTGTGCACATGGCCCTGTCCTCAGATAGGTGTGACATGATGTGGGCAACAGAGGGCAGAACTTGTGATCACTTCTGAGTACTGAAGCTTTCTAAGGATGGACACATAGAGGACATAACAATGCAACTGCACTCACTGACCTGGGGCTTATTCCAGTAGACAACAGGCACTAGTCCTTCCCTGGGAAAAAAAAAAAAAAAAACATCTGCCAGACAGCAATGACGCTGGTTCACCTCTATGGCCAGTATGATGAGGAAAAGGGTGCAAAGTGTGAGCAGCAGATTTCCAGAGATATAGGGTTGTATCTTCATCTTCCACACAACTATGCAGACCCTTGCTATGATAAATGGAGTACGTTTGGCATTTCCTGGGTAGAGACAATGGTCATAGATTTATTAGCATTTCTACATGGAATTGTTCAACCCAGCATCCTAGGAGATTAGGGCTTAATAGATATTTTCACTGAGAACTCAGGACTGAACATTATTTTCTATCAGATATATAAGGAATTTAAAGTCTTTACCTCTTTTTGAAATTTAGTGTGGCTGGTGAAGTCAATTTTGTTATTTTTCCATTTTTTAATCTTGCTTGGGGCACATGATTTTTTTTTAATCTGGAAATTAATAGAATGTCTGATGCTCAGTGTTTTTGAATATGAGGAAAATGAATCTAGTTGAAAAAAAATTGTTTCTACAAAAAGATATCCAGTTATCATGATTATTATATAATCCTTTCTTTTCCCCACTGAGTTAAAACACCAAATTTATTATATTTTGGGTCCCCATATACATTTCAATTTCAAGCTGGAATGTTTACACCTTTGTAATGCCTTATTTAATATTTTTTCATCAATGACACATTATTTTGCTTAATTTAATATGTATTTAAAATAATCTTCTATGGCATACTATTCCACAATACTTGTTTCCTGTTTCTTAATAAAGTAAACCAACAGTAATTCACAATCAAAGTAATTTCATTTGGACTTGTGTGGTTTGTACATATAACCATAAAATGTTGGCTATGTATTAATCTTCCCACAAAAAACATGACTTTTCTTTGTATAGTATTTAAGATCACATATTAATAGCTTAAACTTTCTCCTTACAAGTCTTGCATGCTTTTGTTGAATTTATTTTCCTGCAGGACATTGGGCACCTGCTCTGTCATACCCATCAGCAGTGATACCAACCACCTTCCTCCTGTACCTCTTTATCTAACTAAACTGAGGGCTTTTCCCACCTCCAAGGGAAGAAGACTCAGCACCAGTATTGCATGTTTAGACATAAACTGATGCAGAGAAAGAGCAAAAGTGCACACACTTAAAACTCTGTGCCCCAGGCGCTAATGTCAATGGAGGGTGGGTGGGACCAATTCTAGAAGGGTGAACCAGCAGGAACCACGAACAACATCCAACACCACTACCACATTTTACAAATGAGAAAATAGTGATGCCACAGCAGTAGAGCTTTTAGTAAATCCACATGACCTTTCTTAAGATGCCTGGATCCGAAGCATAGGCCTCAGGCTCTTTTCATAAATATAGGGGGAGGGAGAGGAAGGCTGCAATCTGGAGGCATTCCAGGCACCTGAACTGTTGAATCCCCTTGGTTAGACAGCAAGAAGAATCCATGGGAAACATTAGCAGTTCTTCCAAAGCAGATCATAAGAGAAGAGAAAAAGAAGTCATTCACAGTGCCATGAGCCAAGGGAGAGCAACCATATCCCAAATCTTTTTCTTTAGTTCCCTGCAGGTGACTCTGCACCCTGTCAGAAGGTGAAATATTTTGAGGACATTGTCTCTGGACACCTCAGGTAAAAGAATGACATTTTGTATTACTGTATTCTCCTCCCTCCCTTCCTCTTTTTCCTTCCCTAAGTTCTCCTTTGAGAAAGATTTCTTGACAGTATTTCGTACTAGTATCAAGAATGACAGAATACAGTCTAAAGAACCATCATTTTCTGCATTTCCATGGTGACTTACCATTCTGTAGTCTTCATGGGAGTGAGACTGAAGGAATATATTGGGAAATTTTACCTAATTAAAGTAATGGAGCTCATGTAAAACTCACAGTTGTGGTTTTGATTTTATTAAAAGGCTGTAAGTTCATGTGGTTGGATATAAACTTCAGTTTTGTTTTAAAAATTAAAAAGGAAATACTCATTTTAATTATTTGTAATGGTAGGAGGTATTGTTTTCTGTGCACTGAGTTTCAATGCAGCTATTATTATTTTATCTTGTATTCTATAAAGTTGTACACAGGTGGTTCAACAGAGAGGCTGCAGGTTTAAGCCATAAATCTGCATGTTTTCCTTTGAATTTTCTTTCTATGACATAAAACGTGGCATCATGAAAGGCAAATTAACTTTTTCTTAATGGTGAATAGATGCTCAGTATTTTCCATGCAGTAAACCACATGTTTGAAGCGTTTTCATGTTGGTAATCTGAGATTATATTGTACCCCGTGCTCTTTCTCCTTGATGAAATTATCTGAGAGCTTTTAAAAATGCTGATATCTAAATTATATTCCTGACCATTTACATGAGAATCTCAGGTGTGCTCTCACATTTATCTTAAAGAACATCTCCTCAGGTATCTGTTGTATGGTGGCATCATTTAGATGTAGTGAATGTATCCCTAACTCCCATCATCTCCCCAACTCCCTCATGACTGGATATTTCCCATTTGGCATTATAGGTGAACATTTTTATTCCCAAATTGCACATAAATCCTCCCCTTTTTTGGTACTGGGGTTTTAATTCAGGGACACTCAACCACTGAGCCACATCCCCAGCCCTATTTTGTGTTTTATTTACAGAAAGGGTCACAATAAATTGCTTGGTGCCTCGCTGTAGCTGAGGCTGGCTTTGAACTTGAGATCCTGCTGCCTCAGTCTCCTGAGCTGCTGGGATTACAGGCATGCACCACCACGCCCACCCTTATATTGGGTTTTGATAGAGCTAGTCCCCCAATTAAATTTTGTGAAGTTAGTCAATAAACATGCTCTCGGATATTTTCAGACTTCAATTTCAATAAAGTTGCATTTTAGACTCTTAACTTGACATGTAAATGTGGAAATAGAAATAAAAAGGGAGAACAAAGACCCTAAGGAGCTCAGGATATGAGCTGTATGAAGCACCATTCTGGGGTATGTTTATTAGACTGATATCCATTTACGGTGTCTCCTAATGTTCTCTAGTTAGTGTCAGCTGAAATGAATTTATGATCTCCAGACACTGAGTCCTGAAAAACCCATGTGCAGTTGCACAGGGCTGTGCAAGTGGTGCTGACGACAAATGTGCTTTGTGCCTCAGGCCAGTATGCTTCTCCAACCTGGAGCCCAGTTTGCAATTTAGTGTTTGTAGTCAGGGCTCTTTCTCATCAGTTATAACACTTTTTATTTGCATGTCCAAGAGAACAGTCCAGGGTTGACTGAGTCTTTTCTCTCAAGGCAGGCCAAAGAGAAAAAGCCATGTGCCAGTGACTTATGAAGGCCACATTCTCAGAATAAAGAGGCAGTGGAGTCAAAGAAAAAAGACCAAGAAAGCCTAGGAAGTGCAGGATTTCAGAGAGAGGATAGCACGTGTTTAGAAGATGCTCTTCATAGGTATAGGACCCCAATCTGACTGAGCTGTTGTCTGGTGGTGACAGAGACCCCAATGCAAAAAAGAGATGAAGATTAAAGAGGATGGCAGTGCAGCCATTCAAGGAAGATAGAGGTAAGACCAGATGGAATCTCTGTCAGCTGTTATAAAAAATGGTGAATAGAAGACACAGCATGAGAGGGAATTATAATCTTAAAGAGTAAGTGCATCCCAGATCCACATATATAATCACCACTGTACCCAACTTGAAGACCAAGGAATTTGCATGATATTCTCCATTTGCTAAACCATAGCTTTCTTTTGATAATCTTATGTCACAGGACAGTTGTGGCATTAATGAGGCCATGTACTTGAGACCCATGTTTGTTAGCAGCTGAACCTTCAAGAGCATCACATCCCAGCTTGGGAGAGTTCTTCTTTTCAAGGCAAGTATCTAAGTGCAGTTTTGAAAAGAAAACCAGAGACAAGAGGTGTAAGGATTCTGTGTTTGGGATTGGGGTCTCTGACAGCTTCGTGATTGTGCCATGCTTGGTAGCTAAGGAATTTCCTGTGCAAAGACACAGAAAGCCTGGCAGATAGGAAATTCCTGACTGCTATACAAATGCTCAGCATTAGGAGGCTCTGTATTAGAGTCCTATTTGCCTTGACCTTGATCTCAGGCTCCAGGAAATAAAGAAAGTCTCTTGTTAGACAGCTGCAACGTTTCACCAAGCTCTGCTGCACCTGAACCTGTCTACATAACAGTAACTTTAAACAACAGACTTTTTTGAGAGCTACACAAAGCTCCTAACATTGCACACAACAACTGTTGTATGTAACTGAGGAATAAGCTGCATAATGTTGCTAACTCTGTAACCTGCCTAATGACTCAACAAACAATAATGAACTGATGCCAGTGACCCAATGTAATCTATTAATATTAATAAAGCTGGCAGCTTAGACAAGGGGCATTCTGTCATTCTGCCTGTGCACCTTGAATCTGTCTCCTTTTGTTTCCTTTACAAACAGAATTCATTATCTATGACCTCACTATAATAAACTCTTTCACATAAGAAATTTATCAAATCAAGAGAGCAGTCTTGGACAAGGGAATTCAGAAATAAAGTCTAGAAAGTGTTGGATATTTCTATTTTTATTGTTCCTTTTTACATATCCAGTGATGAAAAGCTTGCTGGGAGGTAAAGTTTCTCTGACTTTAAAAAAAAATTCAAGTAAAATAGGATTGTTAAAAACCAATAGCTCCCAGGTTTATAAGGCAAAGACAAGGAAATCAAACTTGGTATAGTTGCACTATGGGCAGGAAGAAGAAAATAAATAATCAAGCAAAATCAAAGTAGGAGGATACCACTATTAATGAAAAGAAGAGAAAAGCTATGAATTTCACAAAACTTGCATAAGAATGATATGCTTCATACATACCCATTATATATAATAACCCTCATATAGGTATCATGTAGGTATTGATATTTGTTTGAACAAAGATGTTATATAGGAATACAGGTGAGACGATTTATAATTATTATTACAGTCACATAAAAATCAAAAATTTTTAGAAATATGAGAAGAATGAGAGAGAGGTGTCATGAAAAGCAGATGCCCTATTTGATAACAATAAGCAATTAGTGTGAAGGTATGTGGTATTAATATTAGTATTAAACAGACGTTTCAAACTATCCTTACAAAATCTTGACTAGAGCTGGTTTCATGCTCTGGTATCTGTGGGAGTTGTTCAGAGGACCAAAAACTAAGCCATGGGATGAGTCTTGACAGAGATTGAAGGAACCCATGGAAAAGTAGAAGGCCAGTGGGAAGAAAAGGTGTTCACCAGTGTATGTTATCGTATGTGTGTCAAGAACAATGCACCCATGAATCTTACTGAGCTCTTTCAAGACAGCTGTCCTTGTGCAAGGCAGGTGCTCCTTATCTGTCATGAACATTGCCTCCTTCTGCACTGAGGGTCTCATATCTCAGATAAGGGTGCCACCTGAATTGAACACCAGAGAGTAAGTTGATCATGATCCAGATGAAGTGGATTTGCAGGGCTGAAAGCTCAGTCTTCACATCTGAACAAAGTGGACCCTGGTTGAGAAGGACACTGAGTACATGGCCATAGAGACAGATTGAGAGGATGGTCTGAATATGGAATCATCAGGGAGACCAATATGTGCACTTTCTTTTTGAGGTTGTACTTTATTTCAAAGAGAGTGGGACAGGAGAAAAAGGAGCTGGATATGTCATGACGCATAGTTGTGGACTTAAATTTTATACACTGTTACTGAAAAAATGTTTTATATCAGATGAAAAAAATTTCTAGACATCATTCTGTTTTATATTGTCAGAAAGACCTAACGACATGATATTACATAGTGAATGCTTTAATTGGACAATTTATTTATTGAATTATCACTATGAAAATTATTTAATTAATGATACCACACATGTATAAATGTAGATATTATTTATCAGGTCTCTGAAATAAGGTGATTTAGATGTAAATACTTACAAAATCCACATGGCCAAGGACAGTCAAGGACCTGAGAGCAGTTCTGATATTAATCCCAATCCTGCTCACCTCATCATATTGGAGAATCTCAGATTACAGTCTGACCCTAAGAGAACATGGAGAGGCCTCAACACCCTGAAGACCAACAATTGGATTTGGGCTTCCTCTTCGCCTTTCCTTCCCTACCTTGGAAGAGCATCCATTATTTTGCAAAATTAGTATTTATCATAAAGCTCTAGTAGGTACAGGAAAGGCTGACTTTGCTGTCACCATCAAAGTGTGGATCCAGTTGCATTCCAAGACAAGTTTTCATTTGGGCTCTTGACTTCATGTGTGCATGTGAGGCTTGCACCTCTCGCATGTTGGGGCTCACCTCTCCATTCAAGAACCCATGGGGACAGGCCTCCTGGGTGGAAAACTGAAAGAGAAAGAGGGTCCAGTACTGATCCCAGTTCTCCCTCTTCTAAGCACTTTGAGAACATCCATTTTGATATCCCCACCTGTCAGTGAAACTATCTAGTGACCAGGCACAAAGACAGACATCAGCTATTTGAAGGAGATGTCAACTTTCCTGTGTATGTCTAGGATGCTTAGATGGCAAGTGCTGAGACAAAAATGTTTCCTGAAGCCATCCTCTTGAGTACAGGGGTTGGTGGGGGTCAAAGAGGCAAACTATTAATATTAAATCTATATTGTTAAGTGTAGTTGACATCCCTAGAGAGAACATGTTCTAGAGGCTCCAGACATGAAAAGAACAAAAAAGTTATTGGTGTCTATTCACAGCGAGCAATAAATAAAACCTCCAGGTTTGGGGATACCATGAGATGGGGAGTTAAGTAACTGCATAACACATTCTATTTTAGGGGAACTTTACATGATTTTTAAAGTCTGTGAATTCCCTCTTGTCCATCGGGCACCCATACCTACACTTATAGAGTCTATTGACATCTAGAGGGTGTTATCTTTTTTCTAAGCAAGTAAAAGGGGCTATCCCTTATTGTAACTACAGGGGTCAGATGTGCTACACATTCTCAATTTATAGGTCCTTAGAGATTTAACAGGTGCATAATCCTTTTATTATCACCATCTGTTTAGAAGGGTCTTCTCAATTCTCCCTAATAAAATTATTTGGGCAGATCCAAGATGGCAGAATAGAGGTGGTCCTGTTTCTGGCTGCTCTGTGGCATGAAACCAAGTAAGAAGACAGGCAGCTTCTCCACAAGTTCTTACCTAGATGGAATAAAACATCTCAGAGAGTATGAGAAGACTCATATACAGTGAATTTTTGCAGTGTATTCATAAGCATCACATAAAACAATTTCCTATTTCAAAACATGTTTATTTAAGATTTGATACATAATTTCAAGCATACATTCTAATGAATATTGATGTTTCTCAATATACAGATTCATTCCCCAACCCTCTACCTTAACTCAACCCAAACTTTAGTACTAAATCTTACCACTATACCTAAATCTAATTATACATGTCAGCATTTATAATCATATAAATATTCAGTATATTTGAGTTCTATGTTCAATTACCAATGTATATACCAATAGTATATACATCATTATATCATGATACAATTTATCCTAAACCTAAATTTCATTTTACATAAGACAATATACTGAAATATAAATATTATATGTATTTTGTCATAACAATTATCAATGGTATATTTGCATATATATTATTATATATTCCTATATATACATTCATCACCAAATTTAATAAGTGTATTCATATGACTTACATTAAAACTTTCCCCAGTTCAAAACATATATGTATATATATATATATATATATATATATATATATATATATATATATATTCACACACACACATACACACACATATATATGTATCTATATGTGTGTGTATATACACATATTCTCATACATACTTTCACATGTACATTTTCAGCCTTGTATTTGAATTTCTTATTTTGACTAATAGGCTATCAGTTGAACTAAAATAGCTTTGAACAACCAAAACATGAAAATTAGGAAGAATTGCAGCAAGAAAAAGCATAGAAACAAAAAACTAAATCAAACAAACAAAAAATCCCAAACAGTCTATGTTCTTACATAAAATTAAATATTGTAATTATGTTAGTTCTTATTAAATGTACTTAGTTAAAAAGACTAATAGTTTTTGGATTTGAAAAATACGTAAGAATGCCAAGTTGGGAATATATAAGAAAATTCTGAAAAATGAAGAGTAGGGAATTAGTTAGAAAGCAAGGTGATAAAAAAAAACTAATAAATATTAAAACAAAAACTACAGGCAGATAACTTCAACAATAATTCCTAAATGTATGTCCTAGTATTAAAAAACAATTTAATGACTGAAAAAAAGGCATTATCATAAACATATTCAACTTGAATTTAGAGTGCAACAATTTTTAAAAAACCTAAGTGATTTTTATCTCATATCAGATAACTGTTAAAAAACCTATAAGCCCAAAGGAAAATAGAAGGAATGTTTATTAAATTGTGTGTGTCTGATTAAATTTTGAAGCGAGAGAAGAGATAAGTAAAAATTAAAGATTTGATTAAAGAAAACTTAAAAGCCTTTGTGAGTTAAACAAAAAATTTTCCTAGCCAAAATAATAAAACCAACTATATTAGGTGCTAAGAGCCATTAGCCAAGTAGGTATGACAATTTCCTTGCCAGCGTACCCCATGTTGCTTAGAAGAAGGACTCGTGGAAATGGACTTGCCTTGGATATTTGCAGTGACATTGCATGTATATTGAGAAAGGTGACTCTGCTCAAGGACCAGGGTGAATCCGGGTTTAGGGAGGATCCTACTGGATTAGGGCAGATCCAGGTTTAGGGTGTATTCTGGTGGAAATAGGGAATATCCCGCTTCTTGGGTTTAGGGCGGTTCCAGGTTTAAGGTGTACCCTGCTGGGAATAGGGCATATCCTGCTGCCTCAGGCGTGCCTGCTCCTTGAGTTCCCCTTGAGTTCTCATGGGATTCAGAGAGTATTTTTGGGGATACAGAGCTGATTGGAAGTGTGGATTTAGCCCAGAACGTGGATTTCCTGAGAACATGTGTAGAGTGCCGGTGTGTGTTCGGGAATAAAGAATTGCTGTTTGAATCTACAAAGCTGTGAGTGGCTTGTGATTTTGTGCCCAGCCAGACTGCGGCATTTGGTGGTCCATACATGGAACGTCTAAAACTTGGAGGTAATTGAAATTGCTAGCCCCTGAGGGAAGTTGAGAGAATGGGTGACCATTTCAAAAAACAATGTGTTCTTCTTTTGATTTATTTTGTTTTTGTTTCAAGCTGCCTATCCTTAGAAATTTCTCAGGCAAACTGGGAAAAATGGTTAGCTAAAGATTTGAAGTTTGTTGGCCCTGAGGAAGAGAAAATTGATACAGCGATTTTTATTCTGTTTTTGTTTCATTCATTTTCGCTTGTGTTTTGTGAAATCTTATTGGGTTGTGTTATATTTATAGTAGATTAGAAATTAGTAAAAAACAAACTGAAAAGGTGTTAATTGTTAGAGGTTCAGACCATGAAGAAAGACATTTTAGATCAAGCAAAAGAGAAGGTCTCTCGAGCTAGTCAGACAGAGGAAGAAAATTTATAGGAAAGGGGGTTATTAGGAAAAAGGCCACAACAGGAGGCTGTTACTAACTCTGTTATATCACAAGAGGGTGAAATTCAACCAACAGCCCCACTGATAGAGACAGCCCTCAAACCTCATAGTTGATAAATGGGATCCTGAGACAGGACCTCAAAGATTAGCATGCCCTGTACTTGAACAGGTAGGAAGGCAGCAAATTCACTGTGCGTTAGATTTTAAAACAGTGAAGCAGTTAAAGGAGGCTGTAACAACCTATGGTCCCCAAGCTCCCTTCACGGTAAGCATGGTCGAGTCCATTACTAACTTGGACATGTTGCAAGCTGATTGGGCTAGCATGTGTATATATGTGCTAAATGGAGGACAATATTTGTTATGGAAGGTTGCCAATGAGGAATTTTGCACGGAGACAGCTAGGCGAAATGCAGCAGCCAGTTACCCTCAAGGACATCTAGATATGTTGTTAGGAAAAGGACCTTATGAGGGTCAACGGCAAAAAATTGAATATGATCCTGCTATATATGCACAAATTGCTGCAGATGCGGTTAGGGCATGGAAGACTTTACAAGGACATGGAGATTTACAAGGTAAGCTATCTAAGGTAATACAGAGAGCTAATGAACCTTACGCTGACTTTGTAGATAGGCTTATTAAAACAGCTGCCAGAATTTTGGGGGATGCAAATCAAGCAAAGCCATTAGTAAAACAACTGGCTTATGATCAAGCAAATTGTTGCTGCAGAGAGGTTATTAGACCATGGAGACATGAAGATTTAAACACATACTTTAAATTATGTAGAGACATTAATGAATAAGGGCAAATCTTGGCAGCTACAGTACAACAGGCTTTAGATGCCAGGCCAAAAACATGCTATAATTGTGAACAAACAGGACATTTTAAAAGGAGTTGCCCCATAGGAGGAGGGTTTAACAAAATTAGATATCAAAGAAATAGAATACCGGGTATTAGCCTATGATGCCATAGAGGGAGACATTGGGCTAATGAATGCCATTCTCAAACCACCATAGAGGGTACTCCCTTACCAAAAAATGGACAAGGACCAGGTATTTACCCTTCATATCATGGAGAAAGGCATCAGGCTTCATTGCCAAAAAACGGACTTGGGGGCCCAATGCTCTGGGGCCCACAACCACAAATATACGGGGAAGTGGAGGAACCCAGCAACACCATCAGGGTAGTGCCCAGGACACATTGTCTATTAAATCCCTCATCAGACAAATCTGAGGGAGTGCAGGGTTGGGCATCTGCACTTCTGCCAGAGCAGTACTAACTCCAGAGATGGGAATTAGTATCCTCAAATCATTCCCACAGGAGTAAAAGAACATCTTCCCCAAAAACAGTAGGCTTATTATTGGGACATAGTTCATCTACATTAAAAGGACTTATGATAAGTCCTGGGGTAATTGATCCCGATTATGTAGATGAAATAAAAATTATAGCTAGTTCTCCAAGAGGTATATCAGTAATTTCACCTGGAGATACAATAGCATAGTTGTTAATAATACCCAGCCTACATAATAAATTTTCTTATTTATTATGTAGTCATTGTGTAGAAAGAGGTTCCAGGGGATAAGGCTCCACAGGTGTAGATTGGGCTATGCTCTCTTTAAATTTATATTTTCACTCAATGCTAAAACTAAATATTAAAGGACATGAGTTTAATGGGACACTGGACACAGGATCTGACCTTAGCATCATATCTCGTCAAGAATGGCCCAAACATTGGCCATTACAACAAGCCACTCAAATGCTTTGAGGCCTAGGAGTGGTGACTAATCCCCATAGAAGTGCAATGATATTAGGTTGGAAGGATCCTGAAGGATGTGAAGGAACTATATAGGCATATGTATTGGATCATCTTCCCGTAAATTTATGGGGACGAGATTTCCTAGATCAATTAGGTTTGACATTAACAAATAACATCAATCCTAATGCACCCACTGCTAGGGCTAGACAAGGTTTTAGAAAAAAAAAACATATTAGGAGAACAAAAACAAGGTATAGAAACACCAATACAAATAGATCAAGGAATAGACAGACATGGGTTGGATTTTCAGAAAGGGCCACTGAGACAATCAAAATTACTTGGAAATCAGAAAGACCAGTGTGGGTTCCTCAGTGGCCCCTGACTAAAGAAAAGATACAAGTAGCCCATGATCTGGTCAAACAATAATTAGTGGAAGGACATATACAACCTTCTGTTTCTCCCCATAATACTCCCATTTTTGTCATAAAAAAATCTTGTAAATGGAGATTATTACAATATTTAGGAGCCATTAATAATGAGATGGTTATTATGGGACCTGCTCAATCAGGGATTCCTCAATTGTCTGCTTTGCCAAAAACCTGGCATGTTTTAGCTATAGATATTAAAGATTGTTTTTTGTTTTTTCGATTCCAATTCATCCCGAGGATAATCCATGTTTTCCATTTACTATCCCTGCACTAAATCATAAAGATCCTCATCAGAGATATAAATGGAAAGTACTTTCTCAAGAGATGGCTAACAGTTCAACTATGTGTCAAATCTATTTTCACAAAGCAATCCAGCCACTTAGAAATCAAAATCCTGAACTACAAGTATTTCACTATATGGGTGATGTATTATTAGCACATAAAGATAAAAACACATTGCTGGACTGTTATGCCACACTTACAAACTTATTAAAAAATTATAATCTAGAGATAGGAATAGATAAAGTACAATTAAATATTCCAATTAATTATTTAGGAGTTCTATTATCCTCAACCATGGTCCGTCCACCAAAAATTCAAATACTAATAGATCAACTCGAATCACTTAACAACTTTCAAAAGTTATTGGGAGACATAAATTCAATAAGGCCTTATCTAGGCATACCAACAGGAGAGTTGGGACCTTTATTTGATATTCTAAAAGGTCTATCAGATCCAAATTCACTCCACATGTTAACTCCTAAAGCAAGAAAGGCATTAAAAATTATTGAAACATTTATGGAAAATATGCATTTGGATAGAATTGATATAAGTTTGCCTTTATTATTTATTGTACTACCAACAAAAAATATTCCTACAGGAGTATTTTGGCAAGAAGGTCCATTATTGTGGATACATTTATCTTATTATCCTAACATTATTATTGCTAGGTATCCTGAGGCTGTAGGACAATTAATACTCAAAGGAATAAGAGCAGCAAAGGCAGTGTTTGGAATTTCTCCCAATAAAATTATTACTCCATATACTATGGATCAAATTGATGAGTTAGCTAATGAGTTAAATACTTGGACAATAATTATGTGTAAATCTAATGTTTCATTTGATAATCATTTACCATCTAATCCTTTGTTGTCTTTTTGGTCTAAGCATCCTGTAATTTTTTTCTAAAACGACAAGAAAAACACCTATCATGAATTCTCCAAATATATTCACTGATGGGTCTAATAATGGTACAGCAGCAGTAGTTACCCCTGATCAAACTTTTAGATTTTTACTACCCAAACAATCAGCTCAAAAGGTAGAGCTTAATGCAGTTTTACAAGCTTTTGTGATGTTTAAAGATTCTGTATTTAATTTTTTTTCTGATAGTCAATATATAGTTAATGCTATTGTATCCCTTGAAGATGCTGCTAGGATTTCCCCTTCCTCTACTATTTTTTCTTTGTTTTCCACTATACAAAGTTTTCTGGGACAGAAAAGATCCATTCTTTATAGGACATATCAGGGCACATACAGGATTGCCTGGACCCCTTAGTTTGGGCAATGATTTAGCAGACAAAACTACACATGACATACATATTTTCTCTACACTAGAAGAGGCTACAAATTTTCATAAAAGGTTTCATGTTAATGCTAATACTTTACAAAAGCATTTTAAAATAACTAAGTAACAAGCCAGACACATAATAAAACAATTTCTATATTGTGTGACCTTTTTACCACAAGTTAATCTTGGAGTCTATCCTAGAGGACTAATACCTAACCATATTTGGCAGATGGATATCACACACTTGCCAGAATTTGGAAAATTAAAATATTTACATGTTACATTTGATACTTCTTCTGGATTTTTGATGGGCTCCCTTCTTGCTGGAGAAAAAACTAAAGATATTATAGCTCATTGCTTACAAAATTTTGCCACTGTGGGTGTTCCTAAACAGTTGAAAACAGATAATGGTCCTGGTTATACCTCTACCTCTTTTAAACAATCTTGCTCATCATTTGGTATTACTCATATAACAGGAATGTCATACAATCCACAGGGACAAGGCATAGTTGAAAGAGCTCATCAAACTATTAAAACATACTTATTAAAGCAAAAAAAGGGAATTGGAAAGGGGTATATATATCCCCCGAAGATAAACTTAAAATAACCCTTTTTACTCTAAACTTTTTAAATTTGGATTCATCAGGACTTAGTGCTGCGGAAAGACATATGTATCCAAAAAATGTACATAAGCCTAAGGTACTTTGGAAAGATATTCTAACAGGACAATGGAAAGGTCCTGACCCAGTGATTTCTGGAATCAAGGTTCTGTTTGTGTGGGTTTTCCACAGGGAGAACAGCAGCTGATTTGGATTCCAGAGAGATTAACTAAAGCAATTTCTACAGACCAAAAAGAAGATGATTTGACTCAAATCTATAACAGCTGATATCCAGGGGTCCAGCTTGGCTATCCTTATATCTGTGACAGTGATTAACCAGGGTGCTTTTATGAATATCTATTTTATTATTGTATTTTCCCACACCATAAAGTTCTATTTTATTTTTTGAGCTCATACAGACCTAAGTTAATGTTTTTCTGATCAGTTTTATTTTTTGACTGTGCAGTTTTTAAACATTGCAATGGAGATTTCACCTAGGTAAAGCTCCAAAGCCTTTGTTATTGTCTTATGTGTTGTATGTTTGTGTGCACATTTGTGTTTTGTGTTGTATGTCTCTGTGTGTGTATGTCCATATATCATATATGAAGAGCGCTCATGAAAAAATGAATCCAAATTATTATTTTTTTATTCACGTTATTTAAATGGTTTAATTTAAATTAGGTAAACAACTGTTATGGATTGTTTTTAAAGGTGGTTAACAGATCTGTTTGTTTACTAATTTAAATTAGGTAAGCATTGTTTTTAAAGGAGGTTAACAGATCTGTTTGTTTACTTTCACCTTTCCTTTTCATTATATTTAATAATTCTGTTCAGGATAATGTCTCTTTAGCATCATTGCCAGAATTCCCATCTTCATCGCAGTGCCGGTGAAGACTAAGATAAAACCAAACTACAGCTTCTATGATAGCTATCACAGTAAACTGTATAAACTGATTAATCAATGAATATAACTCAACAAGTAATGCTCAATAAAGGACTCGATTTACTTTGTGAGGAAATGGACATATTGATAGACTCCTCTGCTTTGAAGTGCTTGCAGAACTTGCCTGGACTATATATCACTTGTATGCATTGTGAACTATCATTTGGTGCAACAAATTGTGGTAGTGCTGGCATATCTTTGCTGATGGTGTCACCAGTGATGCAATTTTTCCAAAGGCGCCATCAACTTGCTTGGTATTGTGGCATTTCTGTATCCTCCTCCCTTCTGCTAGTGATGGTCTAAAATTTGGGGGCCAACAGAGGTGAGGCAAGAACCTCACGCCCCCCACACTGGTACATAGGCCTAACCACAAGTATGGCTGTTTGCTGGAACAGTAGTCACTGACGGGTATGATCCAATTGCAGTGGTATCAACCTAAGACAGGAGGCTCACGCCTAGAGGTCAGTTTTTCCCATGACAGGTAAGAACCATATGTTGAATTGGACAACCTATCAGGCAGGGTCCTTAAGCCACATTGCTTGTTGTTTAATTAATCAGAAAAGGGGAGATGCTGAGAGCCATTAGCCAAGAAGGTATGACAATTTCTCTGCCAGTGTACCCCATGTTGCTTAGAGGAAGAACTCGTGGAAATAAACTTGCCTTGGACATTTGCAGTGACATTGTATGTATGTTTGAGAAAGGTGACCCTGCTCAAGGACCAGGGTGGATCCGGGTTTAGGGAGGATCCTACTGGATTAGGGAGGATCCAGGTTTAGGGTGTATCCTGCTGGGAATAGGGAGTATCCCTTCTGCTCCTTGGGTTTAGGGCGGTTCCAGGTTTAAGGTGTACCCTTCTGAGAATAGGGCGTATCCTTCTGCCTCAGGCATGCCTGCTCCTTGAGTTTCCCTTGAGTTCTCATGGGATTCAGAGAGTATTTTGGGGGATACAGAGCCGAGTGGAAGTGGATTTCTCGAGAACGTGTGTAGAGTGCCGGTGTGAGTTTGGGAATAAAGAATTACTGTTTGAATCTAAAAAGTTGTGAGTGGCTTATGATTTTGTGCCCAGCCAGACTGTGGCAATTAGAAAAAAATATATTAGGAAAAACGTTGGGGCTAGGGATGTGGCTTAAGCGTTAGTGCGCTCGCCTGGCATGCGTGTGGCCAGAGTTTGATCCTCAGCACCCCATACAAACAAAGATGTTGTGTATGCCAAAATTTTTTTTTAAAAATTGAAATTTTCCTTTTCTCTCTTTCTCAAAAAAATAATTGCAGCCAAAATGAAAAGATTTCAATACTGCTTTATAATTCAAGGCCTATACAAATAGAAATAAAAACAATAAACCACTAAGCAAATTTCTTGAGTTTATTATATCAAAACATTGAGGATTTGAATAAGTAAACTTAGCAAGTTTGATAAGTTAACCTAAAACCATTTGATAGTTACAGGTTTAGATTTTTAGGTTAAGACCTTTTATCTTAAGATTAAAGGTATATATCTGCATTAAAAAATGAAACAATACTACTTACGACAAAAGTTAAATATATCAATTTAGGTTATATATATACACACATATATATTATTCAGTAAAATAAAAGTGACAAAATCTTTATAGGTTACTTCAGTAGAAACTATGTAAGTATGTCTATTTGGCATGTAGTATTTGCATTTAATAAGTTGAAAGAAAAATAAAAAAGTTCATGGTATTGAAGACATAGAAGAGCAGTGCATAGTTGCTAATAAATCTATTTATACATCAAGAGTTTAATTTGCTCCAAATTTTGACATGAATAATTAAATTATCAAATATTTTAAAATTCTTCTCTCTGTGTCCCCACACATCCTATCAAAAATGTAAGAACACAAATAAGCAAGTACTTAATAAATGTCAAGTTAATTGGAAAATGATGTAATGAAATCAAAACACAGTCTTTTAAGAAACATTTTCTTGACACACAGAGATATAAATGACATTTGCCCACTAGATGCAGCAGCATAAGACTGATATTAGAATGGATTACAATTCATATAACAATATTGATAATATGATAAGTCTCATATTTCTTTAATTACCTTTGAAAAGTTACAAAAAATATCAGAGTACACTGGTGAAAGTGGCAAGTTTCATTCTGATTTTGAAGGGTTCAGACTGATTTGATTAATGAAAAACCAAGGATCAGACCATTGTCAAAATGTAATATAATAAGTCGTCATTCTCCCACACAGGGGTGACATGATTCTATACCTAGCATACCCAAAAGAGTCTACAAAGAAAATATTAGAGCTAATAAATGAATTCAGAAAAGTAGCAGGATATAAAATCAACAAGCATAAATCAAAGGCATCCTGTATATCAGTTACAAATCCTCTGAAATGGAAATGAGGACAACCACTCCATTCAAAATATCCTCAAAAAATAAAAAAAAAAAAACCTTGGGAATCAACCTAACAAAAGAGGTGAAAGACTTATACAATGAAAACTACAGAACCCTAAAAAGAGAAATAGAAGAAGATCTTAGAAGATCAAAAAATATACCCTGTTCATGGATAGGCAGAACTAACATCATCAAAATGGCGATATTACCAAAAGTTCTCTATAGGTTTAATGCAATGCCAATCAAAATTCCAACGGCATTTCTTGTAGAAATAGAGAAAGCAATCATGAAATTCATTTGGGAAAATAAAAGACCCAGAATAGCAAAAACAATGCTAAGCAGGAAGTGTGAATCAGGCGGTATAGCAATATCAGACTTCAAACTATACTACAGAGCAATAGTAACAAAAACAGCGTGGTACTGGTATCAAAACAGGTGGGTGGACCAATGGTACAGAATAGAGGACACAGAAACCAATCCACAAATCTACAACTATCTTATATTTCATAAAGGGGCTAAAAACATGCAATGGAGGAAGGATAGCATCTTCAACAAATGGTGCTGGGAAACCTGGAAATCCATATGCATCAAAATGAAACTGAATCCCTTTCTTTCACCATGCACAAAAGTTAACTCAAAATGGATCAAGGAGCTTGATATCAAATCAGAGACATGGCGTCTGATAGAAGAAAAAGTTTCTATGATCTACATACTGTGGGGTCGGGCTCCAAATTCCTCAATAGGACACCCATAGCACAAGAGTTAATAACTAGAATCAATAAATGGGAATACTCAAACTAAGTTTTTTCTCAGCAGAAGAAACAATAAGAGAGGTAAATAGGGAGCCTACATCCTGGGAACAAATCTTTACTCCTCACACTTCACATAGAGCCTTAATATCCAGAGTATACAAAGAACTCAAAAAATTAGACAATAACAAATAACCTAATCAACAAATGAGCCAAGGACCTGAAGAGACACTTCTCAGAGGAGGACATACAATTAATCAATAAGTACATGAAAAAATGCTCACGATTGCTAGCAGTCAGAGAAAAGCAAATAAAAACCACCCTAAGATACAATCTCACTCTAGTAAGATTGGCAGCCATTAGGAAGTCAAACAACAACAATTGCTGGCGAGGATGTGGGGAAAAGGGTACACTTGTTCATTGTGGGTGGGACTGCAAATTGGTGCAGCCAATTTGGAAAGCAGTATGGAAATTTCTTGGAAAGCTGGGAATCGAACCACCATTTGACCCAGCTATTCCCCTTCTTGCTCTATTCCCTAAAGACCTAATAAGAGCATGCTACAGGGACACTGCTACTTCTATGTCCATAGCAGAAAAATTCACAATAGCAAGACTGTGGAACCAACCTAGATGCCCTTCAATAGATGAATGGATAAAAAAATGTGGCATTTATATACGATGGAGTATTACTCTGCATTAAAAAATGACAAAATCATAGAATTTGGAGGGAAGTAGATGGCATTAGAGCAGATTATGATAACTGAAGCCACCCAATCCCTAGAAAACAAATGCCAAATGTCTTCTTTGATATAAGGAGAGTAACTAAGAACAGAGTAGAGAGGAAGAGGATGAGAAAAGATTAACATTAAACAGGGATGAGAGGTGGGAGGGAAAGAAAGAGAGAAGGGAAAATGCATGGAAATGGAAGAAGACCCTCAGGGTTATACAAAATTACATAAAAGAGGATGTGAGGGGAAGGGGAAAAATAATACAAGGGGGAGAAATGACTTACATTAGATGGGGTAGAGAGAAAAGAGGGGAGGTGAGGGGAGATGAGGGGGGATAGTAGAGGATAGGAAAGGGAGCAGAATACAACAGACACTAGTATGGCATTATGTAAATCAATGGAAGTGTAACTGATTTGATCTGCAATCCTTATACGAGGTAAAAATGGGAGTTCATAACCCACTTGAATCAAAGTGTGTAATATGATATATCAAGAACTATGTAATGTTTTGAACAACCAACAATAAAAAATGTAATATAATAACAGCTTATCTAGTGTTGCACAGGAATGAAGCATTCTACATAAATGTTCTAGAGTCAAATGGCATTTACCTTCTAAAGTCTAAAAGTGTTACTTTAACTACCATGGATAGAACAATGCAGAACATGCCTTCTTCTTCTTTGTCTTTTCCCTAATGTGTGTGTGTGTGTGTGTGTGTGTGTGTGTGTGTGTGTGTGTGAGAGAGAGAGAGAGAGAGAGAGAGAGAGAGAGAGAGAGAGAGAGAGAGAGAGAGAGAGAGATATGCGGGGGATCTTACCAAGGGGCCTTGCAAATTCTAAGCAAGCAATCTACTAGTGAGCTGCATTGCTAGCTCACAACATGCCTTTTTAAACTTTAAAGTAGACCATGCATAATATGACAATATTTTTTCATTAATACTCCTAATTAGAATGCAATATCCAAAAGATTTACCAAGATTGGTATTTCCCCTACAGTAGATAAACTAGCATACCTATTTTTTAAAAAACCATAAACTTGTTATTTATTTGTTTATTTAGTCATATTTTACTGTCAGCTGTCAGTTCTTGCTTTAGTTACCTATGCAGGTTTTCTGTTACCTTTCTTATTTCCTGTATTGTTAGGGTAGAGCAGCATAGCTACATAAAACCTTGAATGAACTAATAGTTCCCTCAAGGAAGGTCAGTCTCCCCCACCCCCAGTACTGGGTATTAAACCCAGTGGTGCTCTATCACTAAGCTACATCTATTCATTTTTTATTTTGAGACAGGGTCTCACTAAGTAGTCTAGGCTGGACTTGAACTTGTGATCCTCCTGCCTCAGACTCCTGAGTTGCTGGGATAACAGGTGTGGGTTTTTAGGCCTGGCTAAGGTCATTCCATTTACCTCCAAAGTTTAGAGGAGGTTACATATTGAGTAAGGAAGAGAATGAAGAAAAAAGGAAAATCTGGAAATTCTTATTTATAAATGGTGGTCAGATTACTATCACAAGCTTCCTTGAATTTGTAGGACTTAATCTGCTCTAGGTTATGTACCAGAAAACTAAGCTAGTGAAAACTATTTTTAAAGCAGGGTAAGCTTTGCAGAAAGGTGGGTAGGTAATCCTGCAGTAAACTGCATGAACCTTTCAGCATGGGCATTTGACATTTGATGTATTTATAGATTTTAGTACTCAGAAGTTGTGCCTTGAATGCCTATCTTTATTTTGATTTCTCAGTATTAGTTAAGGTTGTTTGGTATATGATCTCTTGAGAAAAGTAATGCTGCATCATTATTTTATATATGAACATACATATCCCTGAATAATATTAAATAGTAATGAGAGGATTTTTACAACTAATTTCTCCAAAACAAAAGTATAATGATATAATTAAATTTCTCTTGAGAAAAAAATAGAAAAGAAAAAATTCCATCTAAGAAATAAGTACTATTCAAAAATGAAGTTTCTTATAAATGTTAAAAACCTTTTCACTTTTATGTCATTTTCAAGTTTAAGGAACCCTAAAACAAAATATATTTCAAATTATTTTCTTGGATTCAAGATAACTACTGAATTTGAATCTATAGTTTTATTATATTAAGATTGTTTTCAGCCTGGGAATGTGGCTCAATGGTAAAGTGCTTGCCTAATATGTATGAGGTCCTGGGTTTGATTCCCCAGTACCAAAAAAAAAAAAAAAAAAAAAAAAAACAAATTGTTCTCAATCCTGAGCTTATCAATGTAGGCTTTCTTTAACAGAAACCAGTATTTATTATGCTATTTCAATAGACTTTTGTACAGAAACTAGAGAGAGCTATCAAGTTTTAAAAATTAATATTACATTTTTTCTTCTTGAAAGTTCTCATAAATGCTTCCAACAATTTCTATTTTGAAAATGTAAGTCATCTCATATATCAGGAAACTGGAAATTGAGGCTAATTTTACAAAACTGTTTTTAATGAAATCAATTTCTTAATGCTCTGCTTTTTTCTCAGTCTATGCATCATTAGCACAAGTCAGTTGTCTTTAATAAAATATTGACATTCATAACATTTGAAAACATATTGATATGACAGGGAAAAAATAATATCACAGTTTTAAAATCTGTGCTTTATTTATGAACATATATGGTAGAAATGTTGATAATTCTACATTCATGAAGCACTTCTGAAATATATATTGAATAAGGTATTAAGAAGGCAGTCATAGGCCGGGTGCAGTTGTGCATGCCTGTAATACCAGCAGCTCGGGACGTTGACACAGGAGGATTGCAAGTTCAAAGAAAGCTTCAGAAAAAGAGAGGTGCTAAGCAACTCTAGGAAACCCTGTATCTAAATAAAATACAAAAACATAGGGCTGGCTCAGTGGTTGAGTGCCCCTTGAGTTCAATCCCCAGTACCAAAAAAAAAAAAAAAAAAAAAAAGAGGTCATAGTACATGGTGAGGACTTTAATTATCCACATATCCACAGCCTGTTCAGTATGTATTGTTCCTGAATATATACCACAATTTAAAGATACTTTTCCATTTTCACTTTTGTAGAAAATTAAGATTATATAGGTTTTCTTTTTCTAACTCTGGATTTCAAGGAATACTTAATGAACTCAAAAGAAAATTCTGTTGGTAATCATGTTTTTTCTCTTATTCAAACTGAAATCTATCTTCATACATTAAAAAAGAAAAAGATAAATCAATGCTTTTATAATCTTACCTAATTGGGCATCAATAGTATATGAAATATTTTTAAAAAAACTTGAATTTTTATACATAGGCATTTGCATTATGATCTTGCATTGCATAATGAAGTTGTATATTTATTAAATATATCTGAACAAACTATTAATCATAAAGTGTTTCAAGTATAACATCAATTGACCAGGCTTGTTTCTCACAGCTGAAAGGACAATACTGGCCATTCTCATTGGTCAGTTCTGAAAAATAGAAAGGATTTCTTATGAGACATAATCTAACACATTTTAACAATATAGTTAATACTTCATGGTTTTTTTTTTTGTCTTTTAGTACAGAAACAATCACTTGTAACAAAATAAACCAGAATATACTAAAGATGTCCATATAAAGTATTTAGATTAAAATTATTTTTTCCTATTCCATCCTTAGGATTTATAACTTTCAAATACAAAAAAATCCTTTTATCTATTAGAAGTATACTAAACCCTCACCATTCCAGGCAATATAGAAATATTCTTTGAGGCTTAATTTCATTATTTTAGAATAAATTATAAGACTCAAGTTGTAATTATGTAGATAGTATGTGTGATTTGTGTGTGTGTGTGGTGCTGGGAATTGACTCCCTGGCCTCATACATGCTAGGCAAGTACTCTACTTTTGAGCTACATCCCCATGTGTGATCTTGATATAACTGTAAAACTAAATAAAATAATAAATAAACACTAGTAATTGTCACTGGGAAAACTGACCATTTTCATTTTACATTTTTTGAATGTCCAGTGAAGACTGAAGGTTTGCTGTCACAGCTCTAATGCCTTCAGACAGACAATGGCCATGCCCATGCCTTGATTTCAGATTATTGGCTGCAAAAATTGAGACAATATCCTGTTGTTTAACAGCTTCTGTGAAATCACTCAGTTTGTGGTGCTTTGTTATGACAGCCCTAGACATAACAAAGTCCTACTGATATTATGGGACAAAATGAGGTTATAAAATTATAAGATTATAAAACTATGCTGCTCACAATTAAATGTGGACACTAGTACATGGAATATATCCACACTAGTATAAAGAAGTCTCCTTTCCTCAAAAATTTATCCTTAAATTCATTAGGCAGGAAGAACAAAGGGGGTATCTACAGTAAGAGAGAGGAGGAGAAAAAAAGGAAAGGATAGTGTTATGGTTTAGATTAGGTGTTCTCCAAAAGCTCATGTGAGAAAATGTAAGATTTAAATTTGAAATGGTTGTGTTATGACAGCCTTAACCCAATCAGTGAATTAATCTCCTGACAGAGACTAACTGGTAACTGTAGGCAGGGAGGATGTACCTGCAGGAGGTAGGTCACTGGGAATGTGACTTTGGGATATATATTTTGTCCTTGAGGAGTAGAGCTTTTTCTCTGCTTCCTGTTGTGATGTCTTGAACTGTTTTCCTCCACCACACTCTTTTGCCCTGATATTCAGCCTCACCTCTAGTTCTAAGGAATGGAGTTGAGCCCCAAGAAATAGAGCCACCTGTCTATGGACTAAGTCCTCTGAAACAGTGAGCCCACAAATAAACTTTTCCTCTTTCTGCTGTTCTTGTCAAGTCTTTTTGATCACAGCAGTGAGAAAGCTGACTAAGATAGATTACAAGTACTTCAAAGCAAGATGTCAGTGCTCAAGAAGTATAAGGAAGAAGGTGGAGGTCACAATAGGTGTGAGGGTGGTTGAGAGTAATCTGAATTCAAGTGATGTAAGGAAGGCCCTTGCATGTAGAGGTTACCTAGTGTGGAGTGTAAGACAATATGGGAAGGGCATTTATGTCTCAAGATATCTGTTCGTGGGACGTCAGAGCCAGAGAAGGCACAGATAGTTTGAAAATATAAATATGGAAAAAATATGTTGGTAACAAATAAAAGAAATCTGAAGTGCTATATTAATATTAAAGAAAGTAGACCTTAAAGCAGAGAAGTACCAGTGATAACGAAGGTGATTTCATAAATGTTTATATACTTAATAATAGTGTTTCAAAACACCTGGAGCAAAAACATATAAAACAGCACACAGAAACAAGTACAGCAGGAGATTGCAATATTTCTTTGTCAGTAATTCATAGAACAAGGAGATGGAAATTTCTTAAGGCAATTGAACATCAACCAACTTGAACCAACTGACATTTCTAGAACACAACACCTAAGGATTGCATAATATATATATATATATATATATATATATATATATATATATATATATATTTTTTTTTTTTTTTGAGAGAGAGAGAGAGAGAGAATTTTTTTAATATTTATTTTTAGTTTTCGGCAGACATAACATCTTTGTATGTGGTGCTTATGATCGAATGAACATTTGAAAACTAAATAATGAATTTCTAAGTAACCTATGAGTGAAAGATGAAATCAAAGGAGAAAACAGAAAGTACTTCAACCAAACTTGGAATGGAACCATGATTGGACCCAGTTATCCCACCCCTCTGTATATACCCAAAAGATCTGAAAAACAGTATACTACAGTGATATAGCCACCCCAATGTTTACAGCAGCTCAATTCACAATAGTGAAGCTATGGAACTAACCCAGATGCCCTTCAACAGATGAACAGATAAAGAAAAGGTGGAATATATACACATGGAATATTACTCACCACAAAGAAGAATGAAATTATGGAATTTGTCATGTAAATGGATTGAGCTAGCATGATAATGCTAAGTGAAATAAATGAATCCCCAAAAATCAAGTTCGAATGTTCTCTCTGATAAGCTAACACACAATAAGGGGTGGGGTAATAGAAAGCCATTGGATTAGATGAAGGGGAATGAGGCAAGGCAAGGAGGGTGGAACTAGGAAAGACAGAAGACATTCCTTTTCTGTGTTCATATATGAATAAACAACCAGTGTAACTCCACATCATATACAACTTACAAGAATAAGAAGCTATAATTCATGTATGTATAATATGTCAAAATACATTCTACTGCTAAGTAAAACTAAAAAGAACAAATAATAAAAATTTTTTAAAAAGGAAGTACTTCAACTAAATAAGTATACAACTTATCATAATTTGTGGAATATGATAAACTGATACTTAAGGGGAAATGTACAGCACAAAACACCTGTATTAGAAAGGACAAGAGGCAACCCAGGTACACATCTGTATCCCAAGCTACTTAGGATACTATGGTAGGAAAATCACAAGTTCAAAGCCTGCCTTGGCAGGGGATGTTTTAGAATGGGCTGCCAGACATGTGTGTGGCCCTGAGTTTAGAAATCAGTATTGCAAAGCAAAAACATTAAGAAGAAATAAGCAAACAAACAAAATTTCTTGGATTTTTAGAGAATGAGCATATTTTGGTGCTGGAAATAAAAGCCAGAGAAAGTGTAAACAGAGTTAGTAGTGCAGTTAAGAGCACAGCCTGGAGGACCTGACTGCCTGGATCTTAGTAAAAGCTAAAGTAGATTACTTACTGTTTGACTTTGTCTAAGTTACTTCACCTTCTTAACTTTGTTTATAAAATGAAGATAATTAATGAGAGCTCATACCTGTCTTATTATCTTGTCTATGTAACATATGTTAATATATTAGTCTTTGAAACAATCCAACCTCCAAAGATCCCAACTCACTCTATGCAGATGAGAAAACCAAGCTTTAGAGAAGTTAAACAACTTCCTCATGGTCACACAGTGAGTAAGGGGACAAGTGGATAACAACAGTAATATGTGGTGGTGGTGGAGATGATGATGATGGTAATAGTAGCAATTTTATATAGTTGTTAGGATTAAATTAGTCATTTTACATACATGCATTTAGAATAATGCATAGAACAGGGTTAAGTGATCAATGAATATCATTTGTTGTTATTACCATTAGTTCTACCATGTAAACAAGGGAAACCTAATACTAATGGTACCATAAGGGTTTTCATGAAAAAAGGAAAGCAGTAGCCAACTCAAAGTAGAGAACTGAAGGGAAGTCATGGGGTCTGGAAACTAGGAGATATCTGGTTGATTGGCTTTTCCAGAGTGGTGAGAGCAAAAGCCAGATGAAGGTGGTAATGACTAAGTGGGTGGTCAAAATGGAGAGAGTAAAAAGAGGTTACTCCTGAAGGAGACATGGGCTGGTAAGAGAGACAGGACCAAGTTTGAGTTAATAGCTATATGAAGGGATTTTGTTTTAGAATGGGCTGACAGATATCTCTGTAGCTTAAGTAGGAAAGATAAAGTGGAATACCAAAAAAGATAATTAATTACTGGAACAAGGTCTCATAACAGGTCTGAAGTGATGAGATGACAGGTAAAAGTATAATGACCTCATGCATGCCAGATAGTCTTAGTATTTTTAACAGACAAAAGGGAACAAAGAGAAAAGAAATGCAAAACCCCCAGAAACAGTACAGGGCAATGACAGAATTGGGTTTTCTGTGAGTATATTTAAGCTAATGAAAACCAATTTTCATGCAATGTTTGCCAGATACATTGAAGTCCCTTATGTTCTTGAAAGAGAGGTGATACAATTTATGCCAATTATGCATAATTAGTCTGAGCAATAAGATGAAGGCATAACCTAGAATTTGAGAAATTAAGATAGACTTGATGAAATTTGTACCATTTTAGAAAAATATGTAATTCTGACACTGTTAATCTGCTAATATTTATGACAGAGGAGGTGAGAAACTGTTTTTGAAATAACAGTCAAAAGGCCAATTCCAATATTTTAACTATAATTGGAACATTTTTGAAAATTGTTATATAAATATCAACTAGCTCAAAAGGCCTGATTCAAATATTTTTGTTTTTTTTGTATTTATTCTTTGCTAACCACATTCTAAAAATATGAGCTAAATTTTGAAAATCAACAACTATTCTATATGTTCAAATCATACAATATCAAATCCTTAGCTTTAAGTAACTTACTACCTAAAGTTATGAAGGGAAGGTAAAATTTCCACAATGGACTCTGCCATGTTAAACAAGAAAGGTTTCAAGCTTTATTGCAATACCTAGAGCACAGAGAAATGAATCCTAAGGAAACCCAACTTACCTAATATCTAATGAACTGAGGACATACCAGTTACAGACATTACATGCCCATGACAACTTACCTCTCAAGATGAACATAATGTCGAGAAAGAACGTTTTTAACCAAAAACATTGTCTTTGCACTACACTCTGGACCCATCAATTTGGAAAAATATAACTTTGCATGAAGAAAATATCCAACAGTCCATAGCCATTCCTGAAAAAAAGATAATTTAAAATTAAAAAAAAAGAAAAAGAACTGTGAATATCTAAAACTATTTGAAAAATAACTGAAAACTCAGAGAGAAATGAAATTCTTACAGGTTCTTGGTGATAATTGAAAACTCTAGCAAGATTGTAGTTGTCATTGTCTAAGGCATTGTCATATATTCCACAGTAAACCATATCACTGCAAAATAATTGGAACTTAAGTTAAATAAAAGAAGCTCAGATATCATAGAAAGCATTAAAAACATTTCAATAGCAATGTTAAGAAAAATAATCATGTTATCTTCCAATTCATAGAATAAGCTTAGCATTAAAACATAATTTAACCTTAAATAAGAATATAATGAGTCCAGAGGACTTTAGCGATGTGTTCAGAAATAATTAACAAATACTCACTAATACAAAAAATATTAAATATTCAGGTATCTTGCCTTCCAGGAGTTAGCTTGACACTAACCATTGGTTTAAAGTCAAGTATTTCAAAAGGTCTCTTATATATGAATAATAATTGATATGGCCATATAATAAATTGAATTATTAATATTATAGATAAGGTTTTACTAGTTATAGATTACAAAGGTTGTTTTTAAAACTTCTCCATGTTATTATTTTAAAGTTATATTTGGCATATCATTAAACTTCAAATAGCAATTCAACATACATTCTGATTGTATGTAGAGTTTATAACATATTTATGCAGTAAACAATATTACAAAATTATTGTAACAGAAAATATAAGGGCTATGTATACTTGATTTAATTTAAATGCAAAGGTTTTTTTTTAAGATACATGTTGCCACAAAAATAAACTTTATGTTTTAGTTTTGATCAGTGTGTCTTTACTACTCTGAAAATATGAGAATCTCAGAATGTAGAAGAAAAAAACTACAAAATTTTGAATCTCATGATTGAAATGAGTACATAGTAAAGCAGGAAAATTCTTCAAAGGTGAGATTCTGTCATCAATTCATACAGAAAGCAAGTTAATAACAACTATCAAGTTTTAAAGTAAAATCATAAAGGAAAAAAAGAAGGGTTATTAGAAACTCAAACAAAGTTGGAAAGGACAAGAAATACATGATGGCATAAACCCACAACTGTAAAATAAAAATGAAATCATTTATTGATATAAGTAATAAGAGTAGTATAATTACAAAGAAAGGATGGATAAGACTAATATTGAGAACAGAATTAAATCCTCACCTTTCATCACTATATGTGAATAATACCTAATACTTAAAATATCATAAAATAGCAGCATATTCTTTTTTTTAGAAATGTAGAAACAACTATTTGTAGAAACAATATAGAAAATAATGACCACCTTTGAGGAGCAAAATTGAGGTGAAGAAAGGAAGCAAGGGAATGAATTATTTTTCTTTTTGAGGTGCTGGGGATTGACCCCATGTAATATTTTCCATAAATTCTCTTAGGTATATGCTCATATGGTTCAAATTGTACAAAAATGCACAGATAGATCAGATGATAATGATGCTTATTTCTAGATAAAGGGGTTTAAAGAAATTTTATGTTTTTCTTTATATATATATATCTGTAACTTCTAATATGTATAATAATCAATTACCACCAGTAAAATGCACATCAGAAAATATTCATGACATTAGTTTTATAAACTAAAACTCTAATTGATTATTGAATACAGAATAAGACAGAGGCATTCTGAGTACTGATGCTTAATGGAAGTACAGATGACACTTTTAAAAACTCAATCTGAATGAAATTTTGGAGATGTTATCGATAAGAAAAATTAATAGCTGGTGTTAATATATTTGGATTAAATATAATACTAACAACATTCTTAATACTTAGATTCAAACTTACTCTGGATCTAAAATTTTCATGCCAAGGGGACCAAGTAATTTTTTTTTCTGTGATTTCCAATGCTCTCCATGCTTTTTCTGTAGTAAAGAGCTCAGGGGCCTAATAAATGTCAAAAACGAATATACGACTTTTTCACATCACAGAAGAATTACTTTCTACCTACATATACACATCATCATCTTGAAAAAGAATGAATATATTTAAAAATACAGTGTGGGCAGAATTCAAGAGTAGATGCCTAGCCAGATTTAATTCCATGAGGCTAACTTGGAAGCACTCTTCTGGGCCTTAGAAGTTAAGAAAATGTGTGCATATTCTTCAAAAATGTATTAGATGAACAGGAAGTTGTCATATTTATTAGGAATATAGAACTCACTTCAACTCATGTAATTTATTCTTTATAATATTTACAAGAGTTTCCTCTAAGATATATCTGAACACACTTTCTGATTTTAAGATCATAATAAAATTTAGAACAATATAAAGTTACTTGTAATACAGAGAAGAAGAAGAGGATCTCCACCATGCGGCCTGCACAATGGTTTCATTAATGAGGTTCTAGGCATAAAGTTAGTTAGAAGAGTTCGAAATAAAACACACAGACTCAATTACCTTATTTCTATTGCTAGGTCCCAGAGGGCTCCCCTCTCTGGTTCCCTCCTATAACCGCCCGGCAGGGCAGCAAGGATTACTCAGGGCTAGCAGGAGAGAGAGAGAGTGAACACGCCAGGGAGTAGCCTTTTATTGGGGAACAAAAGATTCAGAGGAGAATTCCATCCAATGAAGGTTGAGGGGTGGCTGCACTCCAAGGTCAGGGTCAGTGATTGGGTCCCCGGGGTCACTGGTCAGGCACACCCCCACACAGATGGGCTCTCTCATCAGGAAAGTGCCGGGAAAGCTTCCACACAGCCAAAGCACTCAGACCCTGAACGTGAGTCACGAAATCACGTGTTAGAATGGCTTCCCACAAGGATCTGCATTAATTTTCCACAGATTAATAAAATGCACATTGAATCAAAGCTGTCCTGTGTGCCTGTATGTTTTTCATTTAACTATAATTTATAATACCATATTTAGTTATGTTTTTGACAAAATGGAAAAAGCTAGGCAGGCATGGAGAAACACAAACCTCTATTTTATTGCCCTCATAGTTTAGGCAGAATTTTAAAAGGAGAGACTCTAGAATCCTTTGCTATACATAATTTAGTAATTATCAATAAAAGAGCATGTGAATTTAAGCTATTCCTGGTAATTCACTATTCCAAAACTTCCCATCTAGCATGCTGAGGCACTGCTTGTGGCACAGATGATTGGAAATACAGACATCTTTAGCTTTCAGGACAACTGAGTGGGTCAGGGGCTTATTGAAGAAGCTGGATTTGGCATAAACAGCAAAATTCAAGCACAGTGTCTTGCACAAATATCATTTTCTATGTGTATTCAGGATGTAAAAAATACATGAAGAAAACACTTCATTGATCATCTTTCATTGTTTTCTATTTTTTGATACTGATTGGTAAATGTTAAGGGTGATAAGCAGACCTTTTTAATTATAAAAGACTATATAAAACTAGCTTGTAAGCAATATCTTTTTCTGCAGTTCAATGAAAACAGTAAAAATAAAAAAAATTTAAAAATAAGTAAATTCTATTACAATTTGGACAGTAACAAACATGTCACTTAACATGATTATTACTATGGAAAACTTAGGCCTGAGCTGGTAGTCACTCAAGGACTTGAAGCTCCATAACTGTCTTTGTATATGCCACGTGTGTAAACAAGATTTGGATGCTTCTTATTAGAATCAGAAGGATCTTCTGAAACATGAAACAGTTTTTCAAAGTTGTTTTGTATTTTTCTGTTCCATTCTTCATATGAGACTGTTACAACTTTCCCTGGAAAATGATGAAAAGGCATGGCAGTTTCAGACATTTAAAGCAATTGAAACCTCTAATAAGAGCCAAAAAGTCATATTTAGTACACTTATTAGTTTTTATCTACTAGGGAAAAATAAATTGGCCACTTTTTGAAAATGTAGCTAGCCTAAATTGAGATGTGATATAAAATATTTACTGTATTTCAAAAACTAAGTACTTCCCAAAATATAAAATAGTTCAGGAATAGTTTTATATTGACTACATACTGAATAATATTTCACAAACATTATCTTAAATGAAACAAAATTAATTTCATCCATTTCGTTTTACTTTTAAAAAATGAATTAGAAATGTTTAAATTATTTATGTGGCTCAAATAATATTTCAATTGGACAGAATTTTCTCAAAAAAGATGTAAAGATTTCAAAATTGTTCGTGAAAATAGAACCTGTTCACAGTCACACTAAGATAAAAGAAAAGCACAATAAGGCAGTAACTATGTTGTTTTTCTTGCCTCAGTTTAAACTGCTAACAAAAATATGGTTAGTAACTAGATTTGCTACAATTTCCATAGAGTAGATTAATGATTTTTCTTTCTTCTTGAAATTTATGGTTTTCTAATATTAGCTAACTGCATCAAATGATGAGTACATAGTTAAAAAATACAGACAGTATTAAAAGTTTCTTTGTAAATAAAAGGAACAGCTTACAATGTCTTTTTACTCTAACTTCATGATAAAAAAAATATTTTTTTGGATAATTCCAGCAACCAACAAATGGCAGATTTACACAAGCCCACAATTTCCACAGCAGACCCATTTCTAATATTAAAAATAAATTTTATTCTCTAAGTAGGATTTGTTTGGGCATTATTTTAAGAAGATATTCAATAAACAATTCTGATAAATAGTATAACCATTTCATTATAAAAGCAAGTATCTACTAAGAAATCCTAACTTTATAAGGAATATATAATTCTGCTGGGGACTGAAACCAGGCCTCATCCAAGTTAGAGAACTGTTCTAACAGGGAGCTACACCCTTCAGTCTAGTAGCAACTATTTAAAAAATATTTTTTAGATAATTCTTACTGAAGATAAAATTTGAAGAAAAAAGCTTCTCAGCTTAATATAGTACAAGAAGCTATTTGTTGATAGCTTCTGAAATAAAAAAAGAAAAATGACAAATTCTGGGACAAAAGTTTAAAGAATTATGAAGAAAAAATATTCCCTTTCTATGAAGAGAAAAGACTTCATAAAAGACAGAACAACTGATAGTTGCTTATATTTACAAAAGATATGCACAATGAAATATTAACCATTGGGATAATAGATCATAAGACTTGATTTTGAAGTACTTGCAGAGGCTGAAACCATGATAATTTCTAAAAAAAAAAAAAAAAAAACAGAACGGACAGCTTTGCTATATAACATATATCAAAAGGAACACATCTGCATGACAAGGAGAAAGAATGGATGAATTAGAAAATAGAAGAGAGGAAGAGAGGCAGATTATTATTGATTTACTATGAAGAATACATCATTAATAGAGTAAAAGATTCGACAAGTATGTGTTTTAAAAAGCTAAAATGATAAATTAAAAGGGTATAATTAAGAGGCTGGGGTTGTGGCTCAAGTGGTAGAGCACTCACCTAGCATGCCTGAGGCACTGGGTTCGATCCTCTGCATGACATAAAAATTTAAAAAAAGATATTGTGTCTACCTACAACTAAAATATATACATATATTTAAAAAATATTTTTCTTTAAAAAAGGGAATAATTACAAAAGCACTTTAAAATAAACACTACCTTGCAGTGGCTGGGATTTCTCTGTTTCTAGCTCTGTCACTTTCTCCCATTTTATCCATCCATTTGCCACAATTTAAGTGATTTCTTCCATAAATAAATTCTGTATTGTCATCAACATCTGCAGTTATTTTAAAACCTAAAAAACCCAAAACATGTATAAAACAAATTTTCTATAACCGGTACATATTATATATAGCAAATGAAAATTAATATTTTGTTTAAAATATTTATACAATTTATAGAAATATAATAAACCAGGAAAACTATTCTGAAAATTAACTTGGTAATACCTTTAAAATTAGAGACATAAAATTGAACAGTAATTACATTTCTTTCTAAATATACTCTAGGGAAATCCTTACTTCTGTGTACATGGAAATGCTTATAAGAATATTCATCATTACATTGCTTTTATCAGCAAAAATATAAACCACTCAGTAGAGGAATGATTAAATGCTGTTTATATATAGGAAAACATCCTATATCATATAATTTAAAAAGTAGATTTATGTGAACAAAAATATCTAAGACAAAATGATTGAGTCATAGAAGAAGATATATAATAAAAAATTTTTCTGTAAAAGCTTGAAACATAGATAGTAATAATGTATACAGCTATGTATGTCTATCTGGTCTATATGAAACTCATGAAATTATACACATATTTGTGTATAATTTTAAAATACGTCAAATATTTATACAGTGTATATGTTATAGCACACTGAATATATACAACACAACATAGATCACATGTAATTTGCATATACTCAAATACACACAAAAGTCTAAAGAATTAAAAATATACGTGGAAATAGTGAACCCTGATTATAAGATAGTCATTAATTCTAGAGAGAAAAGAAAGAAGAGATGAAGCTTTGGATATACCTGATATGGCTTATTTCTTTTCAAACAAAAACAGAAAGATCTGAAGAAAATATAACTGAATGTTAATATCTGCTTAATTTGAGTACTAAGTTTGAGGTAGAATTGATACCACTATCTGTAATTTGAAATAAAAAACGAAATTAATTCAAAGATATCACAAAATAAGTTATTTAAATATAAAATCTATTTCTATTAATTTACTGAAAGATAAAAGAACTATAAGTGATTGTTAGAAGCTAACTTTGGTTAGCAGGGTTAGTATTTGGATGTTACTGCTAGAAATAATAAATTAATGATTTTAAATTAACATATAAAATGTAATTTTGAGCATACAATATTTGCCAATTAGTGTAGTGAGTTACCTAGAAACTCAAAGGTTCATTATGTTATGTTATAAATGGTGCCATTATATTTATATTGACATATTAATATATTTTAAATGTAATATTATATTTTAAAATCATAAATTATAAAATAATAATTATATTTTAAAATCAAAAGACATATATTTACTTCTAATATTTTTATACAGTAATATTTTTATAAATGGCTTATATCCAAATATTTTTTATTTACTAGATTTCACATTTGTGTGTCATAGGTATAATTTTGTAATTTTTTTATTCTGGTCAATGTAAATATTTTCTGTTAATTGTAAAGGCTATTTCTTTCTTTTATATAATTATAAATGATGGTATGATCAATATCATCATATAATATGACTTTTTTGTGTGTTTTAGATTATTTCATAGGCTAGCTACCTAGGAGCAGATTAAATTAATAAAACCATAAATATTTTATATCTCTTTTTTACTTATATATGACAGCGGAATACATTACAATTCTTATTACATATATACAGCACAATTTTTCATATCTCTGGTTGTATACACAGTATATTCACACCAATTCATATCTTCATATATGTACTTTGTATAATAATGATCATCACAATCTACCATCATTAATAATCTATGCCCCCTCCCTTCCCTTCCAACCCCTCTTCCCTATCTAGAGTGGGATAGGGAGCTGGAATATGGGAGGAATATTTTATATCTCAATAAATACATTCGTAAATTTTCTTTTCTTTTTTTTTTTTTTTTTTAAAGAGAGAGTGAGAGAGAGGGGGGCACAGAGAGAGAGAGAGAGAATTTTAACATTTATTTATTTTTTCTTAATTCTCTGCGGACACAACATCATTGTTGGTATGTGGTGCTGCTGGGGATCGAACCCGGGCCGCACGCATGCTAGGCGAGCGCGCTACCACTTGAGCCACATCCCCAGCCCCTCTTTTTTTTTTTTTTTTGAGAAAGGGTCTCGCTAAGTTTCTTAGGATCTCACTAATTTCTTGAGGCTGGCTTTCAACTGGCAATCCCCCTGCTTTAGTGTCTCAAGCCATGGGATTACAGGTATGCATCACTATGCCTGACTGTAAATTATTTTAAAAAAGGAATGCCATCACAAATTGGTGTGAATATACTTAGTATACAACCAGATATATGAAAAATTGTTCTCTATATGTATACTAAGAATTGTAATGCATTCCACTGTCACATATAAATAAAAAAAATAAAAATAAAATTAAAAAAAATCATCATTAGTATATAAATACTTCTCAAAACTAAACATTTTTTTTTTGTTTGAATGGATCCCTCTCCACAAATTAAAAAATTATAATCCTGGCCTCCAGTGTATCTGAATGTGACTTTATTTAGAAACTGAACTTCACAAAGGTAATCAAGTTACAATGGTCATTAAGGTGGACTTTAATCCAATCTGACTGGCATCTTTATAAGAGGAGATTTGGGCACATACATACCCAAAGGGAAGATGATGTGAACTATAGGAAGAATGCCATGTGAACATGAAGATCCCTTACTAAATAAAGAGAGAGGCTTGAAACAGATTTTCCCTCACAACCTTTTTGAAAGTTGCCTTTTCTCTTTACCCTTGAATAGATCCAGTATTTGATGAAAGTGGGTGGCAACTGTTTTGCCCCTTCTCTTTTCTAGGGTGCACTCTACATGTGACTGTGATTTCCAAGGAAATTCATTGCTATTTGCTGGGTTTTTTTGGGGGGAGGTAATTAATTTTTACCTCTTTCCACTGATAAATAAACCACATGGATTGTGTGTATAATTAAAAAAAATGTTTCCTGTCAGTCTTATATACTTAGCACAGATTTGCATCTCAAAATTATAAGGCCTTTTTGGAACCCAGCTGTAGACTTGGTACATAGTGGTGTGGTGCCAGAAGACAGATGCCTACAAAATGACTGGCATCCTTTCAGGTTTGAGAATGTTCGCCTGCTTCATTAAGAAGCCAGGAATGTGGAGAGAATACTTACTGACAAGGGGAACAGCCAGGGGAAGTCCGTTATTTCTGTTTGGCACATAAAGACCCTTTATCCAATTGAGATTCTCTAATGAAAATCATGGAAAATGTCTGGAAGAGAATCTCTGTAAGTGTTAAGACGGTTTTTTATTCTTCCAGCTTATTTTGGTTGTAACTTCTAGTTTTTAAAAATGTTGGATGCAAAATTTAATTTTAGAAATTTTTATCACAAAAAACCCTCAAAAAACTAACAAAAAAAGAGGAATGGAATTCTGATACATATACAACATGGTTGAAACATAAAAAAAATTATGCTCAATGAAATAAGCCAGAAACAAAGGGCAAATATATTATTATTTCAATTATATGAGGTACACAGACTATGATTTAGATGTTCTGGAAGCTGTAAGAGGTGTGGCCTGATGAAGGTGGTTGAGTCACTGGAGACATTACCATTGGAAAAGATCAATGACGCCTTTCAGAGGGAGTGAGGTTCCAAAGAATAAGAATGTCCTGACCTCTAAATCTCTGGCTTTTTTTCTTGTCATGGGATCTCCCCCACACATAATCTCTCCCACTATGAGTTTATCTGGCATGATGTGATATAACCAAGAGTGTTCTCACCAGAGACCAAACTCAACAGAGATGCCTCAGCTTATACTTTCAGCCTCCAAACCTTTGAGCTAAACAAATCTTTTTTCTGTATAAAGTGGCCTTCCTCAGGTATTTTTTTATATTAACAGACACTGGACAAATGCATTCAAATAGTTAAATTCATAGATACAAAAAGTAGAATAGCAATTTTTAGGAGCTGGGAAAAGGCTAATGAGTACTTATTATTTACTGGGTAGTTTCTGTTTGGGATGACAAAAAAGTTTTGGAGATGGATAGTGATGATGGCTACACAACAATGTGAATGTACTTAAAGCCCCTTAACTGCAAACTTTCAAATGGGTAAATTGGGACATTTTATAATAAATTTTTTAAAACAATATTTTTAAAATGCTTAGCAGTGAAAAAATCAGCAATCCAATTAAAAAATAAGCAAACTACACAATTGCGGAAGATGAATGACAAATAAGTATATGAAAAGATGTTTAACATTAGAGATATGCAAATATTGTATCTCAGTCTACACAACCATTAGAACTTCTTTGAAAACAAAACAAAACAAAACAAAACTTCATAACAATAAATGGTGATTCGGTGTGAATGAAAATTGAAACTGTTCCTCTCCAGATTGCTGGAGAGGAATGTAAAATGGTACAAACATTTTGGAACATTGTTTGGCAATTTCTTATAAAATAAAACAGGCACTCATTATATGACTGACTCATATCCTTGGCCATTCCCTGAGAAATGAAACATATGTGATATGTAAAAATCTACATGTGAAATATTCATATTAGTTGTATTAGTAAAAAAATGGAACTACTTAAGTGTCCTTCAGTGGATGAAAGTTTAAATAAATTCTGACATCCCTAAGAGGAAATACTATTCAGCAACAAAAAGAAATAAACTACCAATGCATGCATTTGCTTGGATAGATCTTGAGGGATTTATAATTAGTGAATAAAACCACTCAAAAAGTTATATGCAGTGTGATTCAATTTACATAACATTCTCAACATAATAAAATCATGTATAGAGAGAAATGATTAGCAGTTGTTAGAGTTCAAGTGTGGCAGTAGAGTGGGTAGGTGTTAACTATAATGGCAGACACAAAGACCTTTGTAGTGATGAATTAGTTTGGTACCTTGATTGTTGTAATGGTTACATGAAGTTACACATGGAGTCACATTTCACAGAGCTACATGCACACATACATGCAAGTGTGAGTATGTATGCACAAATACACAGACACACAGATGAGATAATGTAAAAACTAGAAACCAAATCAGGTCTATAAGATAGTTAACAGTATCACACTAATGTCAATTTCCTAATGATACCATACTTCAGTTATATAAGATACTCCCACTGGGAGAAGCTGAGGGAAACTGGGTGAATGGTTCATGGTTCTCCGTGTATCACTTTTTTTGCAAACTTTTATAAATCTCAAATTCTTTCTAAACTATAAAGTTAAAAAATTGGTATGCATGGCATTTGCTATTACATGAATAGAACTGGAAAACAGCATCTAAGTGAAATAAGACAGATCTCGAAAGTCAATGGTATACTGTTTTCTTTCATATCCAGAAGCCAGAAACAAGGAAAAAAGAAAGGGGTAAAGATCCCATGAAAATCAGTGGAGAAGAGGGGACGGGAGACAGGATGGGAAAAGATAGGAACAATAGAATGCAATTGACCAAAATATTCTGTGTATACATATGAATATACCACAGTAATTTTCACCTTTATGTGCGTCTATTTAACAACAATTAAAAATGGTGTTTAAAATTAAAAATGTGTAAGTAAATAAAAAACCAGTAGAGTAGAGGAAAGAGAATATGGTGAGGTGAACATGGGTAAGGGAAAGAGGAGAAGAAAAGAAGAAGTACTAGGGAGTGAAGTGCAGCAAATGCTTGTGTGATTATCTCAAAATTAACCCCAAATTATATATAACTATAATGCACTAATAAAAGCATGAAAATGACATATACATAAAATAATGTATGTTTTATAAAAAATAAAAATACAGTATATGCATTAGAATGATTCTCTAAGAGAAATAGGGGAAAAATGAAACATTTAGCCTTGCATTGCCTGATAATGATTGTGTGCCATAAAATAAGGAAAAAGAAGTTAAAAGTTTATCAATTTTAACTTGATATACATATATCATTTTTGTAAAAACTGTTTTTACAGGGTTATAAGCCAAAGAGAGAGACCAGGGAAAAAAATCCTATTTTGCCACTTAGTAGCTCTTTAGCTCTGGGCAGGCTACTCTTAAGATGTTTTCTCATTTAGTTAAAATGAAAACAAAATAACTTGTTTCAAATGTTTTTTGGAGTATTAAATTTGAACAACATAGGTTAAGTAGTTAGCACAATGCCTACCAGATAATGACTCAATTTATGGCAATTAATATTGATGTTATCATTTTAAATTGTAATCATCAATATTATTGTTAATATTGGCTGACTAGAATATAAAATTTCATATTTTCTCTAGAAACTAAAAACTTGATGAGATTAGAAACAGTCTTATCTTTCTCATTGTTATATCTTAAGGTTTTGCATCTATTACTGCAAAGTGAAAGAATGATTACAAGGTTCAATTTCTCTACATCAGTGAATATTTACTATGGAGTTAAACTTCTATACCTTAATCCTTCATGTTTTGATCTATCAGTGGTCCAGCATTTCTTTCTTGTAACTGCATGCCCTGCATGTGTCTTTGCATGGCTTTCTGTATTACTTCAAACAATGGCTGATCCTTTTTGAGACAGAATGCATGTGACCTCTATTAGAAACTACATACTGATCTTCTCCTAAATCCCACAACTTAAGTAATGTGAAAATACATACTTTTCTTTGGAGGGAGAAATAAGGATTGGAGTAGGGCCAGAGAAAAGCAGCAGCTCCTACTACACAAAATAATACAATCTGTCATATGAATATTTAACATAAGTAGTTTTAACTATTCAGGCCTGTGACAAAATAATTTGTAATTTTGCAGGTAGGTGAAATGATGAGCTTGAATAGTTTCTAGCAGAACAATAAACAATAAATGAGTTTAGCTTGTCATTTATCACCTATATATTCTTACTTCTCTGCACACATAGGTAATAGTGATTAAATTATGTGCAAAGTGCTACTCTCAAAAATGGGAATCTATCATAACTTCAGAAAATATCCCCAGTGAATGTAAAGAGTCCACAGATAATTTTCTTTGTCCATATTAATAATAAAGTAATACTTAGGATGACAATAGGGAGATATATAATTGTATTTTTTAAAAATAAGGTCAAGCATGTAAACTAAAAATGAAATTTAGAGTCCTTATATATTTGATTAACTTTATTTTTTAAAAAAACATGAATCAATCTGAATCTATCATATAAAATTCTTGATATAGTTTTAAAATGTATAAAACACATAAAAATACTGTGAAACTTTTACCAAATTGTGAGAAAATAAATAGGTCTAAAATAAATACCTACTTGATAATATTAACCCATGTAGGACAATGGTAACATAGATACAGAATTATTTTTTGACATATGTTTTTTGAGTATTTTGTGATAAATATAAACATCATGGGGATACAAACATGCTAGCCCTGAAGCAGTTTTCACCACCTCTGAAGTCTTATACCGAACACATGATAACAAAAGCAGATCAGAAGTGACAAATACATAATATTATTGTACATTCCCTATTGGGGAAAAACACTCAAAAATGTGTATCAGTTCAACATTGTTCATAAGATGAACTCTAAACTACCTGGATTGGTTGCCGATGCCCTCTACACCTGGTTCACCCTTTCAATATTCTCTCACTACCCTCAGGTGTTGTACATAGAAATTAAAACTAGGCTGAGCAGTATGTCCTAAACTGTGCTTCAACTCAATATGCTTCACTGTAACTTTCATCTTTCAAGTCTTCCAATATTCCCTCAAAAACTCTCCTAAAATCCTACTCACATTTTCAGAGTGCATTTAGGTGAAATTTTACTTTACAAGTCTCCCTCCCTGGGTCCCACCTAGTACTCCTCTCTCCCTTGTATGAGACTGCATAGTACTACTTGTACATCTTTGCAATGACCATGTTTATGTAAACATACCATCTCTTCTACCATGCTACAAGCTCTTTAAGCAAGCAGCAGTTTTATGTTGACTGTGTATTAGCAAATAAGTTTTAATAAATTCTCTTTACTCATATTCCAGCAGGCAAAGGAACAGAATCATCTGTTGGATACATTCTGGAAACTGGGCACTTGAGAATGTCTACACTATTTGGAACCATTTTACAGTAATCTTGAATACACTGCAGCCACCACCACACAGTACCCCGGCAATTGTATCTGGCATAAGTTCCTTCACTGAGGATATCAGGAATGAGACCATGCCTCAGGGTACCAGCAAATGCTAAAATAATATTTATAAACAACAGAATTGAGTAGATCATTTAAAATGAAATCATACTGTTAAAAACTGAAGACAAACATGGTCACTTTTGGTGACTGTGTCATGGAAGTATTTTCTCATCTGTCCTTATTTATTTTTATATATATTTTTAGAAAGCAGTCACAATATGATTAACTGTGTCATGGAAGTATTTTCTCATCTGTCCTTATTTATTTTTATATATATTTTTAGAAAGCAGTCACAATATGATTAACAAGCACTGAATTAAAAGTAAGAGATTTTGGTTGCAGCTTTTGTTTTTTCTCTAACAATTTGTGACTTTCTCTTTTATGAACAGTTTTTTTCATCTGTGCAGTCAGGGATTGGGCTGGGTGATTTTTAAAGTTCTTTATAGCTATAGATTCTACTTTTGAAATCCATAGTATTTCAAAATCTAAATAATTATTAGGCATAAACTTTTATTTTATAACGTACCAAAAGCAAAGCAAATATATAAGAAAACCAATTACTAAAAGCTGACTTTAAAAAAACACTCAATGTTAAAAATTGGTATTTAAAATTTAAAAATAGAATTCTACTATAATACACCAAATGAGACGGAAGATTTGGGGCATCTCATTTGTAAGATGGAGTTGTGTTCTGGAAAGATAATAAAATTAAGAAATAAGATGGCTGAGGTCCAAATCCTAGCTTTTCCACCTGTATGAGCTTGGAATAAGTCATTTAACAACGTCTAGACTTTAATGCTTTTTCACTGAAACATTCAGAAATTTTATTAATTGTATGCTTCAGTTTAATGTTTGTCCAGTAATAGTACAATAGGAAAGTTTTGTTTTCTAAAATGCAAAAGGGTCTGTATGCAAATGAGGTTCCCAATTAATAAAAGGCGAGAATTCTAGCAATCTTGACCATCCAGATAAATGTCAAACATGTGAAAACTGAATAAAAAGATTTCTGATTAATGAATACTTCTACAAAGGGAGGAAAGAAAATCACCCCTGTGGTATATGTATTCAAAATAGTTGTTCCACTTCACATTTCCTAACCATACTTCCAGTTGTTGATTGCTACTTAGATGATGTAAATACAGTTTCTCCTACCAACCTTGCCCTCTCCATCTCCAGGTTAAGATTCAGGGGGTCTGCCATAGTTACGAAAATTATACATTTCTAACAAGTTCTCAGATGATGGTGTTAGTTCTGATTTATGGAACATTCTGAATCACACTGCTGCAAAACTTTCTTTTCAACCTCCAATAAATTCATTTATATTATTGTGTGACATAAGAAAAGATCATTTGAATCTGGAAGTTGGAGCTTGCAAGCTTGCAACAAAAAAAAGGAAACCTACTAACATTTTTTTTTCTTTAAGACTCAACAAGCCAGCAGTAACTTCATTATAAAAGACATAAAATGATCAAAAATTTTATCTTATAAAAATAAACTTACAAATTCTGAACATAACCTAACCTATAATATGAATGAGTAGAACTTGGTATATTCAAAGATTTTTCCCTCCTTTAAATTTGTATTATATTTTTCAATGAACATTTGTAAAAATACCATTGAAAAAATTTATGGAAAACATACATCTCAAATGTTGAGACTGAATGGATCAGAAGAAATGTTTGAAGAACATATAGAAAACATTGAGACATAAACTTACATTATAACTTTTTAGATGATCTTTTATCTGGCTTCTAAATATCCTTCAGTAACCAGCAGTAAACCTTTAAGTGCAGTAAAAGTAACCCTTTGCCAGCAGCAGAAAAAAAACAGAAGAAAAATGAGGTAAGCCTAACAGAAAAGATAAATATATGTCAATATAAATATATGATAATCACATATGTCAATCATAAAAATCATATATGTCAATCACAAAAATAATTACAAATCCATGAACTGTATTATCACACAATAGTTACTCTAAACATGGGGTAGAAGAGTAAGTTAAAATGTGTCTGCAAACTGTCTAAAATTTATCTGAAAATGTATGTTTGTGATGTCTAGTTTTATGGAATAAATTATACATATAAAAAAGTATATACATTTATATATACATATTTCTTTTTGTATTGGGGATTGAACCCAGGGGCACTTAACCACTGAGCCAAATTTCCAGGCTTTATTTTTTTTTTTATTTTGAGACAGGATCTTGCTACATTTCTTAGGGTCAGCATGCCTTAATTCCTGAGGCTAGTTTTAAACTCATGATCCTCCTATCTCTACCTCCTGAGTCAACAGGATTTATAGGCATGTGTCACCACCCCCAGAGCAATTTTTTTTAATATTTAGTTTTTAGTTGTAGTTTGACACATACCTTTATTTTATTGATTTATATGTGGTGCTGAGGATCAAACCCAGGGTCCTGCACATAGCAGGAAAGTGCTCTACTGCTGAGCCACAAACCCAGCCCCAATTCTATATTCTTATTAGGTTATTTTTTTTTTTTGCTTGCTTGTTGGAGATAGATCGTTTCTATGTTGTGCAGGCAATCTCCAGTTTCAGCTTCTGATGCTCGGAATACAGTGTGTACCATCACATCTGATTTCCCAGATTTTTAAAAGACCCAAAGGAGATTAAAAAACAGTGCTAGATTTTTTTTTTTTTTTTTTTTTTTTTTTTTTTTTTTTTTAGGTTCTGGGGATAGTACCCAGGGACTCCTCTATGCTAGGCCAGCACTTTATTACTGAGTTATATCCTCTGCCCCAAGAATAAGTGCTAGACAATTGATTTCAAAATATCTTTAAACAGACAAAAGACTTTATTTTAATGAATTAAAAGCAAGAAATCAAATATTTAAAATATAAAGTGATGTAATATGATAATTATAGGCTTTAAAAATTTTACCCTTCCTTTAAGAATAATAAATAAATCTAAATATGAAATGATTACCTGAATGATAACCAATTATATACATATATTACCCTATTATTCTGGAGTTAAACATATTATCAAATTTCCTATTAATTTAAAATAAATTAATACTGTTACACTTTGTATACAATGAATAAATATAATGTTTGTCAACTGAAAATAAACATATTTTGGCTGAATGTTGTGGCACAAGCCTGTAATCCCAACAATCTGGCAGGCTGAAGCATGAGTTTCACAAATTTGAGACTAGTTTCAACAATGTAGAAAAGCCCTAAGCAATTTCGTGAGATCCTGGCTAAAAATAAAATAAAATAAAATAAAAAAGGGCTAGGATGTAGCTCAGTTATAAAGCACCCCTAATTTCAACATTCAGAACTGCCCCCTCAAAAAAGGAAAAGTAAAAAATAAATGAATTTTTTAAAACTGTTATACTTTCATAAAAATTTTTGCAGATGAAAACAAGATTTTGTATAGTAGACAATGAACATTTGTAGTAATTACAACCTTTATGTATAAGATAAAAATAGGATATCTAATAGAAAAAATTCTAAAATTTTACTTTTAGACTGATTTGAGTTTCTTTGTTTTTTTTTTTTTTTTTCCTGTGATTCAGGGGCTTGAAGAATGGTCCTTGTAGATGTTAGGCAAATGCTCTACCAGTGATTTACATTCCCAGTCCAGTTGGGTTTTTTTATAAAACATTTGAAGAAATATGATTGCTAGCTGTTATTTGTACTAAAAATTTTGTCAAAAAATGGTGAAGCAGGCAGGTGCAGTCGCACAGGCCTATACTCCCAGAAATTCAGGAGATAAAAGCAGAAGGATCACAAGTTCTAAGCCTGCCTCAGCAACTTAGTGAGACCCTAAGTAATTTAGTGAGACCTTGTCTCAAAGTAAAAATTTAAAAAGAGGTGGAGATGTGGCTCAGTGGTTAAGCACCCTTGGTTAAATCCCCAGTGCCAAAAGAGAGAGAGAGAGAGATGAAGAGGAAGAAGAAAATAAGAAATATTAGAACAAAAGCAACATTATACATATTTTCTATGCTATCTCCAAAATGATGGTACAGAGTTTCCCTAAACACACTGTGTGGTTTTTAAATATGTTATTTAGTTGTCAAAACTTTGTTTATTTATATGCGGTGCTGAGATTTGAACCCAGTTTCTCACTCTTGCTAGGCACAATCCAAGCCCACACTGTGTATTTTTAAATAATGGTTGATATACATGATTGATGGCTACAAACTTTGATGATGATGACAATGACAGCAGCTAACATATATGTAGCAGTCTGTGACAGAAAGCATTTCTATAGTTTAACCCATTCAACATTTTGTATGAACCCTGGATAGAGAGATTCAAAGGTGACTTTAAATTTGCATATCCTAAAATATGTACAGTCTGTCTTTGTTAAAAAAAATGCTATAAAATCTGTATCACTGATATGTGGAAATATTTATATTAACTTATTTTATTTGTTCTTTTTTAGATATACATGAGAGTAGAGTATATTTGGACATTTTATACATACATGGAATATAACTTCTCATATAACACACTGATCATGTGTTCATAATTACACAGGAAATTTACTGCCCAATTAATTCTACAGGCTTCCTATTCCCATCCCTGCTTCTGTTCACTTCCCTTTGTCTAATCCAATGAGCAAACTTTTATGCTTCCCTCCCCACACACCCATATTAACCTTTTCATCTCTGAAAGTATACAGCTTATAGATATATTTTTGGAATAATTTTTGCTTTCTCAATTATTATAGAAGTTTATAATTATAACATGTTTTGCAATAGTATCATCAGAAAAATGAATTCCCAGCCATTTTAAAATGCACCTCCAAAAAACCTACCTGCAAATCTGAGTTTATTCTAATTTTTCCAGTAAGAACTAGGCAAAACATTTCATGCTAGAAGAAAATACCAGAATTTATATTTAGTTACTATACTATATTTGGTATGTAAGTGTATCAGGTACCATCAACATATATTGGTATACAATTTATGAATAAATGCACATATTAGGGGTATTTAACAGCAACAGCATATAATCAAAAGACTGAGATTACTATTTGATGTAATAGGCTTCTATAAAATAGGCTAAAACCTAAAATTCTTCATATCAGCATGTTTTTTCCCCCACAATGGCTCAGTTCAGTTTTATGAGTATTTGCATGGATTCATTGGGAAATGTCAGACAATAGAAGATCAAACAGTCAAGTGAAAATATGAAATAATTATAAAACTAAACCAAAGTTTTAATTTTATTCTTTTATAAAATTGTTTTTTTTATTTTTGTTGTGATAGAGATTGATTCTAGGGCCTCATGCATACTTGAACTACATCTCCACGCCACAAAATGTATTTTATGATTTTTTTATGATCATTCTAAATGAAAAGGTAATTTTTATTGTAGGTGTTAGGTACCATGAAGCCTTTTCATTTGATCTGAGCAGATACGAATTTAAAAAAATATAAATTTAACAGAGAGAGCAATGAAGATATATAATACTTTCTACAATTTCAAATATTTAAGGTTAGTTTTGAGAATTCTCAACTCCAGTGACCTCAAGTATTAAATATTTTCTAGAAATATGATAGAAATTTTTTTAAAGGAAAGCCAGTTCTTTAACCTATTTTTCTTACTCATACTTGTTATTTGATTGAAGTTTTTAATCTACTTTCAGTAACAGATACCAATAAAAACATGGATGGAAGTACTTTATGTACAATTGACAACATTTGGATGCATAATAATAATAATTTCTTAAAACTTTTATTATTTGTGGCTGGGGCTATGGCTCAGGGGTAGTGCACTTGCCTGGCATGTGTGAGGCACAGGGTTAGATTCTCAGTACTATGTATAAATACATAAAATAAAGGTCTATAAACAACTGAAAACATATTTTAAAAAAACAAACAAAAAAATTCATTAGATGTTGATGGACCTTTATTTTATTCATTTATTTATATGCAGTGCTGATAATTGAATCTAGTGCCTCACACATGCTAGGCAAGCATTTCGTCATGCAGCCACAACCCCAATCTCCAATAATAATAATTCAAAATCAGTTTTTGTTTTGTAACTAATAGGAAATTTTTAAATGATTTTGAGATAAGTTTAATTTAAAAACTGTGAAGAGATATAGGAAATGGATAGTAAAATAATGATTTAAAGCATATATTTTAAATATGATTTAAAGTAATCCATGAGTTAGAAGAAAAGGATTAACCAGACACAATAAAAACACACATAAATGCCTCATACACAATTATAACTAAATAATAACATGGTTAGTATTTTATGAGTATCTAAGAAATTTTACTAAGCAGTAACATGCAGTCTTTGATAACTTCATGAATTTTTTTAAAAAGTATTTTTCTTGTAAGTTCTCATTTTGAATACTATTGACTTATACATTTTAACCTTCTACAAAATTCTTTACCTGCAGCTAAAATAGCACAACACTGCTGCTTTTCCTTTCTGATCTCATTCAACCTATATGGTACATCCAGAAAGGAAGCTGAAAGAAGTGGCAGAGTAGGGAATTTTCCTATTCCACACATTTGGACTGAACCCAGTGAAAGGTGTTTCACAAAGCTTGAACCATTCTGAACAAAGTTGTAATAAAAGTTATAGGATTTGAAATATAATCTGTAAAACTGCAAAACTTTTTAGCAGTTTTATTCTGTTTTCCCCCTTCAAATGATTTCCCCAAACAATGTAAAAAAATAGTAAAATAGTAGGAAAAAATGTTAAATTTGATTAGATTTCAAAACTACTTACATGGCATCCATTATTTTAGCTGGCTTTAGTCCAGGCATTGTTGTAACACAAATGGAAGAATTGAAGTGATTTTTCTTTCTGAAAAATCTCAAAACATGCCCAAATCAACTTTCTTGCTCTCATAGTTAATTTCCATTTGTGGTTTCATTTTAAAAAATTTCATTGTAAAAGGCAGATTACATTCATAGTAATACCAGAATACTTTTCTTTTAATCGATGAAAATTAGAGAAAAAAACTATATGTACATATTCTAAACATTATATCAATTAAATTTTAAAAATCAATCAATAAATAAATAGAAAGAAATAATATAAAATGAGGTATTTTGAACAAACATATTTTATATAGAACAGAATTTATATAGGTCTGTTTTTGTGTGTTTCAGACTAAAGGATGTTAATAAATTTACTCTCCACTTAAAAACTTTTTCAGCTCTGAGTCTCCAAAATTTATGCTTTGATCTTTTAAGAGCATGTGTAAAATTACTCTGTGTATAGTTTCTATGTAAACACACCTATTTATGTAAGCTTTGATGAATATACCTTGACATTTGCTTCCATGCTGCATCCAGAAGAGTAGTGTATGCACCAATTAATATAGCATCAAAGTAATATGGGATCTGCTTCAAGTAGAAGAACATAGCCTGCAACCATTTACAAACCTGTTGTAAAAATAATTTAAAAAGTTAATTTTGTGTGTTCACAGGCTACACATATTTTAAGAGATAAATCATAACATGAAACTGTGCTATCCAATAATTCATGATTCAAATTTCTATGTATTAGAACTAGAAATACAAAGAAGGGAGAAAAACAGGTAAACATTATATATATATATAATTCTTATTGTGCCTTTGCTTATTTTGAACTAGAACACACCTTACTTATTTAATACTTACTTCAGCAATATTTCCTGATTGTGAAATAAGCTGGCCACTGACATAATCGATCATCCTATCTCCAGATCTCAAATGTTAAAAAAAATAATGCCCCAAGTTATTCTTTGGTCTTATTTCTGCCAATAGAGACATTAGCCCTGAAAATTCAGATATACCATGCTGCATTACTGGTAGAGTCAAAATGTTCCCATACTTGAGTTATGGCTAGTCCCTGATGATTTGACATGAACAAAAAGCAGACGAAATGGCCACTTAGTCCTACAATGGCACTCAGCTTAGTAGGAGGAAAGTGTGGCTGTATGGACTGGAACCAAGATGCAAAGGCGTGTTGAGGGAGCCTACTGCCACATTTCATACAAAGCTTTCCCAAAGTTATAACTTGTGGCACTGGTCTACTTTTTTTTAATGTTATAATATTTAAAGTCAATTGGCATTTTTATTTTTTTAAGGCATAAATGAGAAAAAAAAAAGAATAATCCTGTATCTTTCCATGTTAAAAAGTAGAAGACTTGTTATTATTTAGGCAAGATTTAAGAAAATCACAAAACTGGTCACAGAGAAAGCAAGAATACCTATGGTGATAAGAAGAGTAAAGCTTGCTTTAGAGAGACTCTGAGGAGGCACTTCAAATTAAGCAAATTATCAAAGTGAGATATTAGGCAAATTCTCAATTAGGCAAAATTATTGATTATTAGGCAAAATTTTCAAATAGATCCATTAAAATATCCATGTGTACATAGATGTGTCTGTTATTTCAATGAAAGAACAATTGCATTTTTTTATCATTCAACAAAATAATCATAGCTTAGCTATTGTGAGTTATGCTGCTATAATGTGCCTGCATGACTGTATTATTTGATTTTAAATTGTTTGGATATATGATAAGGAGTGGGACAGCTGGATCAAATTGTGGTTTCATTCCTAGTTTTCTAAGAAATCTCCCTCCACACTGTATTGCATAGTGGTTGCATCAATTTGTAGTCTCACCAACAATGTATAAATGTACCTTTTTCAACATATCCTTTCCAACATTTATTATTGTTACTTGGATTCTTGATAATTGCCATTTTCACTGAAGTGAAATGAAATCTCAGTGCATTTCAAAAGATGAATTGATAAAAAAAAAGTTGTCTATATACAAAATGGAGTATTACTTAGCCTTTATGACATTTGCCAGTAAATGATGGACCTGAAGACTATAATTCTAAGGGAAATATGCCAATCCTCAAAAACCAAAAGTTCTCACTGATATGTGGAAGCTAACCCACAATAAGGCAGAGTGGTGAGAAAACAGAAGTTCAGATTATACAAAAGGGAATGAAAAAAAGGGAGGGGGAATAGAAAAAAAAGGTAGTGGAATTAATCTTACATAATTTTTCTATGTACATGTATGAATACCCTAATGTTAATCCCACCAAGGTGTACAACCATAAGAATGATGTCCTAATTAGAATAAAATACATTTACTGTTTATATAATTATATCAAATACAGTCTGCTGTCATGAATAACTAAAAAAGAAGAAATAAAAATAAAAATTAAAAAATAATCATTTCCACCTTATTAAAAATGTTATTTTAGTTTCAGTGATATCAACTAAATTTAGTTAGAAGTGAATCTATGAACTACGTATATGGTATATTCTGAGAAATAAATAAACTTAATATAATGTTTTTCCTTCAAGGGAAGGAAAATTTGGGAAATAAAGCTTAAATACAAAAAAATCTGGAAAGAAAGACAGTATAAAATAACACTCTACATATGCCCTAAAACTTTTGTGAAAGGTGAATGTTGCTCCCTAAATATTGGTACCACTGTTGAATAATAAAATATGATGGGAACAGTGTTTCAGTAAACAGATCTGAAAGTGTTCAAAGGGATGGAATTAAGTGAGGAGGATGGAACAACAGCTCAGAGTGAAAATGGAGTAGATTAACTGCTTACAACAAGTAACAGATACATTTACTTACTACTCATAGAAGAAAATACTTTGTTTTGCCAATAAATACAACAGGTCTTGGAAAAATTTACTAGAACTTATGTGATTGCCTTAGTAGGAAGAACATCTGAGTTCAGTTCAAGAACAGCCTGAGATACATAGCAAAACCCCTCTCAATTAAAAAAAGAAGAAGAAGAAGAAAAGAAAGATAGTATAAAAGCCAGGTGTGGTGGCAAACACCTGTAATCCCAGAAAGTCATGAGGCTAAAGCAGGAAGAATGCAAGTTCAAAAATTCAACCCCCTCAGCAACTTAATGAGATCTTAAGAAACTTAGTGAGAACCGCCTCACTTTTTGAGACCCTGTCTCAAAAATTTAAAAATTGAATAAAAAAGGCTAGGGATATGGTTCAGTGGTTAAGAACACTTGAGTTCAATAGAAAGTACCAAAAAAAAAAAGGAACAATTAAAGTATTGATTGCTAAAATAATAAGTTTGACAGAAGAGTTAAAAAATATGATTGAGGAAAGTTCCAAAAAATATTGAGAAAAATGATATTTTAATAAAAAATACTTAAGAAAAAATAAAATGCATAGAGAGTGTGATGTTTAATTTTATGTGCCAACTTGAATGGGCTAAGTGATGCCCTGTAGTTGGTTTCATATGTGTCTCTATGAGGGTATTTCTAGAAGAGATTAGCTTTGAATGCATAGATCCACCATAGGTGGGAATCATCCAACCATTTGACTGTCATCATAGAACATTAAGGTAGAGGAAAGCAAATTCATTCTATTTTCTTGAGCTGGGACATCTTTGTCTTCATGCTCTCAGAATCTCAGGACTCACAGACTTATGCCAGTAGACTCACCCTTCACCCCAGTTCTCAAGTCTTTGATCTTGGACTTAGAGTTGAACAATGGTACTCAGGCCTGTAGATTTGGACACTAGCAGGTATCCTGGTTCTCCAGTTTGCAGAAAGTACATCACAGAACTTCTTACCCTCTATAATCACAGGAGGCAATTTCCATTATAAATCAATTACCCCCTTTTTTATTCAATGAGGCACAGGACTGAACACAGGTGAAGAAATATGCACACTGAAAAAAGTCTTGTGCCCCTTTCCCCTTCTTTGAATTCAGAATATCTGCAACCAAGCACACTTGCTTAATCTCTATTTCTGTAAAAATTAGAAAGAAATGTGCTCTTCTATGGCTCAAAAAGGTAAAAGTAGATAGAGATTGTTGCTAGAGCCCCATAATTTCTGACTTAAGTACAACATGGAAAGAATGGAAACCCTTCCTCTCCCCTTGTCACAGTTATATCACCAGACCCATAGAAACTTGGCCCCAAGGCACAGGCAAACCATTTAAGGTATGGCCTACTTCAAAGAGACCAAAAGCAATTACAGGTTCTTTCATATGTTAGGGAATAAAGTGTGAGTGTAACTCCTGGACCAGTCTCTGTCTCTTCATGACACAATTTTGATTCTCTCCATGAATCAAAGTATACTCTATGTTTATCACCCATCTCCAAAAGAAATGAGAGAATTCTCTAATTTTGCCCCACCCTAGAACACTAGATCATAATATTGATAATTATAAATTAAAAATAACTAGATTATCATGTTTATGACAATCTTTACATTACCAATTTTTAAATCTATCATATTTTTAATTGAAAACAATTTATGTAATATGGAATACAAAAAGAATATTCTTTCAAATTCTAATAAATATTTTTAGCTATGGCAAAACTCAAATCAAACAAACTACTAGTGAGCTAGTAGCTATTTAATTGGCAATAATGTCAAAATCTTATTAGAGTATAAGATCTAGTGGATGGCTATTTTATCTTCAGTCAGAATATACTTTAACAAAAAAAATATAAAATATATAAAACATATTTAAAAGAGTTTTGTTTTACATTTGACCTATAGTGGAAGTGGTGAAAGTCTGATCATTTCCACATAATACCTAAAGCAGAAAATAAGTTCTGTTATACATGTATCATAGCTTGGAATTTTTGAGGGGACAGAACCTGGACCCAGGAATCAGATGAAATCTAATCCTGACCTCCTTAATTCTAACTGAAAATCTCCTCTGGGCCTCAGTTACCTCAAATGTGAAGTAGAAACAATACTAATACCTTCTTTGTAAGAATATAAATGACAAGACAGGGGCAGTGGTTCACACCTGTAATCCTAGGCTGTAGTAGAACTTGTGCTTCTCCTGCCTCAGTCTCCCAATTACAGGTACACCATAGCACTCAGCCATAACACAGAATGTTAAGAGAAAATTAAGTGTTGTAGGAAAAAAGGTAAATTTCACAAAGAAACAACAGACATCACAGCTTTGAAATACCAGTTTCGGTTCAAAGTTCTTTACTTTGGAAGTAAAGTAAAGGACTTGACTTTACTTTGGAAGGCTGAGGCAGAGGGATTGATAGTTTAAAGCCATAGACAGAGAGACCTTGTCTCTAAATAAAAGATAAAGAATAGCTAGAAATATAGTTCAATGGTTAAGCAACCCTAGGTTCAATCATCAGTACCTCAGTAGAAAAAATATTCATATCAAAGAATTTCTCAAATAACTAAATGAAATTAAGAATTTTAAGAAATACAGCAAGATACATTGCTTTACTAATTTTGGTTTCAAATTCTTGCCTCAGCCAACTTCTGTCCTCATTTTTTTTTCAGAGATTATTGCTAATCCTAAAGCATCTCCTCAAGCCACCAGTTCAATTCCTAACACTCATTCTCAGGCCCCAAGTCATCCTAATTCTTCCCAAAACATGAGTGCTCAAGCAGTTTCATCATAAATAAATGAAAACAAAGAGACTCTTGTCTCCACCTTCCCCACTATCACTCTGTTTCTGTCTCTGTCCTTGCAACAACACTTCCTCAACAGTTACCTCCCTTGTCTCCAATCTCTCTTTGCCATTTTTAATCCCACTAAGATCTTACCACCATAACTTCACCAATGGCTTCCACAGGGCTAAATCCAGTGGTCTATCCCCTGTCTTTGTCTTAGCTTATCAGAGTCATTTGACAGAAAGAACTATCTCTTCCCAAACTGTCATCTGTATTTGGCTTCCAGAACAGAGTATTCTACTGTTTTCCCCTTTTCTCTCTAGTTGCTCCTTCTGGGTCACTTTGTCTGATTCTGCCCATCTGCCCTGTGCCACAGTCCAGCTGCAGCAAAATAACTGGGGGGGGAGGACTTGTGTACATTGATACAGCAGGAGTAGAAGCCATTTATTGTAGCACAGGAGGGGTATATATACATTACACACAGCTTATCTTAATTAACATAAACTAGATACAGCAGTCAATCAATAAGGAATCTCCACACTTAATGCCTCCCTGGGGTTACTTCACAAACAACTCCCTCTGGCAAAATGCCAGGCACCATCCTGACTTGTTTACAGACTCTAACATTTTTCTCTTTTGTTTAATTTAAATAATGACAATAGTGGTTTTTACACAAACACCATAAATAATCTGCTACAAGCAGAAGGGGAGGATACAAAATGCCACAATACCAAGCCAATTGATGGCTCCATGCAAAAAGCCCTTGGAAAAATTATAGCAGCAATGACACCATTAGCAAAGATACCGAGTTACAATTTGTTGTAGATTACATTTCGTTGTCTCAGTCCAGGTAAAGCAGTGTCTCAATAGATTAACTCACAGTCCAGGTAAATCAAAGTCAAGGTAAGTTCTAAAGGCAGCTAGCTTAAATCACAGTCCAGGTAATTTCTAAAGGCAGCTAGCCTAAGCTGTATCAGCAAAAAGAGCAACAGCTCAGAAGTCTCGTCCATTTCTCAACTGAAGTTTTGTCCGGTTTTCAGTAACAGTGGAAATTTTTCCACCCTCGTCGTAACCAGCAATGGGATGAAGGCAGAAACTCCGGCAATGATGCTAAAGAAAATCCTGTAGTATTCCACTAAGAAAACAACCTTCTGAACAATTTAGTACATTATCTCAAGTTTTTTTTACATTTGAAATAATCCTTAATAGTGCTCATTACTCATTAGCTTCAAGGTGTGGGAGAACCATTGTAGTTACTGGCCTTGGAAATGATCAGACTTCAGGGATGTGGGCCATCTTCCACCTGCAGCATCTCTGGCAGCCACAGATGGCCCTGGGGAGAGTCTGGGGAGTGTTCCAGACTCAAACTGTCACTGGGCACAGGGAGCAAAAGCATGTGAGACTGTGCCTTCGGGTCAGGTTTCTCTCTGGGCTCTCGCAGTGGCATCCTGCTCCCTGGGCAGGGGGCAGGGAAGAGCCGCTGCAACCTCTTGGAAAGTCCTTGATCTGCCATGACCAGCTTGCACACGTGGTAGCTGCCACACAAATTCACGCACCCTCCATTCATGAAAAGTATTCAGTAATAGCCTTTTACTGCAACTTTTTTTCTGATAATCTTTCCTCCTCTGAACTTTCTTCTTTCTGACTAGAGTTCCTGGGCTTTCATCAACACATGCCCTAACTATTCTTGGTTCCACTGGGGTGCCTTCTTCCCTTAGTAATTTACTTAACACCCCTTCCATATTTTTGTCACAAAGATAATACAATACACTGAGACAAAACAAGACACAAACATACTGTATCAATCTTCTTCATTTTCTCAAAATGACCATTTTTCCTCTCGCCCTATCTGCCTAGAAACAAGCAGATTTGCTCCCATCCTATCTATGGACAGGCAACTTTTGTTTTCATCACTTACATCCAAGTGTCCCAGGGCACCCCGTATGGGACACCATCTGCCACAGCACGGCTGCAGCAAAATAACTGGGGGCGGCGGGTGACGAGCAACTTGTGTACATTGATACAGCAGGAGTGGGAGCCAATTATTGTAGCACAGGAGGGGTATATATACATGACACACAGCTTATATTAATTAACATAAACTAGATACAGCAGTCAACAAATAAGGAATCTCCACACTTAATGGCTCACTGGTGTTACTTCACAAACCACTCCCTCTGGCAAAATGTCAGGTGCCATTTTGACTTGTATACACACTCTAATGCCAGGTGCCATCCTGACTTATTCACAGACTCTAACATCCCTGTCTTTTAACATTGGAAAATATTAGGACTCAGTATACTGTATTCTCTCTCCCTGGTCATCTCTCCCAGTCTCATGGCTTTAAAGACTTTCTGAAAGCTGTTGGTTTCAACCCCTCCCAGTCAGCTATAAGCCACCTCCTCTCTCTAGCTAGGGTGTTTCTTTGAACTTCAGATGACAAGTTGCCTAATTGACATTTCTACTTAGATGTCAGATTAGCATCTGAAACTTAAAAAAAAAAAAAAACTAGATTCTGATATTCACTCTGTCCTAACCCAGTTTCTCTTACAATCTTGTCCATCCCACTACATGGCAGCCCCAGTCTTCTAAGTGTTCATATCAAAACTCCTGACTACCCTATTTTGTATCATACACATGACCCAGAAGAAAATCCTGTCACCATTTCAAAATATATCAATAATCCAAACAGTTCTTACTTCTTCCATCCTAGTACAAGCCATCCTCAAATTTTGTCTGTGCTGTAAAACTATCCTAATTGCTCTCATTGATTTCATCCTTACCCTAGCTACTCTCAATACACCACCAAGAGTGAGGGTGTTACAACTTAAGTTATATCATGTCACACACTTGTTTAAAACCATCCAATAATATATCAGTAAAAGCCCAAGTCCTTACAATTCCCTCAAGACCTGTTACCTCTTCAATCACACACCTCCTGGCAACCTCTTTCTCATTCACTTTATTCCAAACTCCCTTCAGCCCCGACCTCTTCCTATTTTTTTTCTAGTAAGCCCCCCCTTATGATTCATTAAGTCTTCCATGTCATTTCCTTCAGATCTACTCAAATGTCACCTTCAAGGTAATCTCTATTTTCCATAGGTAAACTGTAGTTTCCACCTCAACACACAAACACACACACACACACACACACAAACACACACACACACACACACACACATGTCTGGAGCTATTGGTTCCAACCCCTCCCTGTCGGCTATAAGCCACCTCCTCTCTCTACATCATGTGCAACATGTCCTTCTCTGACAGATATTCTTTCTCAAAGCTCACATATCCTTAAAAAAAAAACATTTAGACTTTCTCATTTGTTCTCTTTATCTCAATATTTCTAAATCAATAAACCACAATAACAGACCTCACCTCCTCACCCCCCACTTTATTCAATAGCCCTCTGCAGTCTGATGTAGCCCTTTGTCACATTGCTGAAACTGCTTTCACTGAGAAATCTCCCAATGAACATTTTTCAGCATTGATAAATTCTGTTAAAAAAAAAATCCAGGATGAACCAAAAATCTGATGAAAAAATGGGAAGAGCAGAAGGAGCAGATTAATCAGAGGAAGCAGCAGATCGCAGAAAAGAATGTAATAAAATACAACATTGACAAGAAGTTCTCTGCACACTAGGATGCTGTGAAGGCAGAGCTCAAGTCCAGCATCATCTTGTGACCCTGAATAAGATGCAACCTAACAGGAAGCACTGGTGAAGGAGCAGGAAAAGCAGCTGGCCAAGAGGGAGCAGTCAAAGGAGCTACAGCTAAAGCTGGAGAAGCTGCGAGAAAAGAGCACAAGAAGGAGGTCAAGCAGAAGATCTCTAGCCTGCCCTTCACCTGGGAAAAAGATGATGACGCAGGAGAAAAGGAGGAGGAGGTGGCCATGCATAAGGAGGAGCTAGAAAGGGAAGAGATAATCACAGAAAAGGAAATTGGGGAAGAACCCAGATTTGGACACCAGCTTCTTGCCTGACCAAGACAGGGAGGAGAAGGAAAATTGTCTCTGGGAAGAGCTGTAGCAGGAGTGAGAAGCCAAACAGGAGAAGATTAAGAGTGAAGAGATTGAAATCACCTTCAGTTACTGGGCTGGCTCTGGATACCAGCAGACAGTCAAAATGAAAAAGAGCAATACAATGCAGAAGTTCCTCCAGAAGGCACTTGAGATCCTGCATGAAAAATTCAGTAAGCTCAGGTCAGCAGGGGTGGAGCAGCTCATGTACATTAAGGAGGACTAATCATTCCTTATCATCACAGTTTCTGTGACTTCATCCTTACCAAGGTATGTGGGAAGAATTGGCCAATATTTAACTTTGATCTTCATGATGATGGGTGGGTACTAAGCGATGCCACTGTGGAGAAGTTTGAGTCTCATGCAGGAAAAGTGGTGCTGAGGAGCTGTTATGAGAAGAACAAGCACATCTTCCCTGCCATCTGCTGGGAGCCCTATGACCCTGAAAAGAAGTGGGACAAGTATAAGATCCAGTGAGCATCCAGAAAGTTGTTTGGCCTTGGCTATCCCTGGAGAACCCCAATGTCTCTAGAACTCAAGGGTCTGACTCCCCTGCGACTGTGCTGCTGTGTCCTAGAGGGATGGTAGCCACTCATCCCCTGGGAACTGTTATTGCTTTTTTCTGTTACAAGTAATAAGTGCTTATGTTAAAAAAAAAGATCTAAGTAAATGAAGATGTAATTTGTTTTTATTAAAGAGAGAGGTAGAGAGAGAGAATTTTTAATATTTATTTTTTAGTAATTGGCGGGCACAACATCTTTGTTTGTATGTGGTGCTGAGGATCGAACCTGGGCCGCACACATGCCAGGCGAGCGCACTACCCCTTGAGCCACATCCCCAGCCCCAAGATGTAATGTTTTTGAGAGAAAATTTAATATTATAAATTTGCCAATTCACCAGTAAATCATTCTACACATTTAATAAATTATAATCAAAATCCAAAAGGGAGTATATGTGTGTGTATGCTTATGTGTATGTAACTAAACAGGCTGGTTCTAAAATTTATATAGAATTTATGAAAGTATATAAGATAATAAGAGCAAAAGACAGAGAATAGGATTGATGCTATTGAAGATTAAGAAAGTAAGATAGGACCTTAATTCTAAACTTATTATAAAGATATTGTGTTAATTAGCTTCCATTAAAGGTGACAAAATACCAGAAATATTTAAATTAAAAAAGAAACGACAGTCCCTTGCCTGAGGGTCTGGGCAGCGGAGGAGGGTATTTGGTAGTGGCTGGAGGCTTTGCTATGGGAAGTTATTTCTTTGCTCTCTCTGGGCCAGCCATCCTCACTGGTTCTCCTCAGCCGCTGTCTGAGGAGTGCACCTGGAGGCCCAGGCTACAGCCGAGGCTGTTTCTCCCAGCCCGGGCAGCCGCTCCACTTGGCAAGTGCTGAGCACCTCCCTTGCCATCTTTCTTCTCTGCCTTGCTGCCTGACTGCCACAGTGCACAAGGGGTATTGGAGGTAGATGGGCTCTGGACCCAGGAGGTGGTGGTGGATATGGCGCTGTACAATAGCAGCCACAGATTCCAGCTATAATGGAGCCACAAGCCTTGCCCTGGGCATCCCTGTGAGCACTTCACAAACCCAAACCTGGGAACCTCTGCAAACAGCAGCACCACTCTTGCCTATTGCAGCCACATCACCTGCGGAATTGGAGCCACTATGATCACAGGCTCTTTTCTCCTACTTAGATTCCTTAGCACCACCATCATGGCTCAGCCAGAACCAAAGGCCCCAAGTCTCACTGGCACATACCGCCATGTTGACCACTGGCCAGGTACTAACCTGTGACAAGTGTCCAGTAGGAACCTATGTCTCTGAGCATTGTACCAACACAAGCCTGTGAGTTTGCAGCAGTTGTCTTCCAGGGACCTTTACCAGGCATGAAAATGGCATAGAGAGATGCTATGACTCTAGTTAGCAATGCCCAAGGCCAATAGTTGAGAAATTATCTTGTGCTGCCTTGACTGACCGAGAATGCACTTGCCCACTTGGAACATTCTAGTCTAATGGTACCTGTGCCCCCCCCCATACAGTGTGTCCTGTGGGCTGGGTTGTGCACAATAAAGGGACAGAGAATGAAGATGTCCAGTGTAAGCACTGCGCTTGGGGTACCTTCTCTGATGTGCTTCTAGTGTGATAAAATGCAAAGTGTACACAGATTCAGTCAGAACCTGGTGGTGATCAAGCCTGGGACCAAGGAAACAGACAAATAGAGTAAGGGAAATAAAACAGAAAGTGTAGACCTTGCTCTGTCAAAGACCTTGACTGAAAGTGGAGCAGAGAGTAGAAAAAGGGAAAGATGGGAGAGCAAGGGTCAAGGGAGAATGATTGTTATGAGACAGGAAGAATTTGAAAATATAGGATAAAGAAAAGAAAGTTGGCTAAGGACCATGGAACATTCCTATAATCTCAGCAACTCAGGAGACTGATGCATAAAAATCAGAAGTTTGAGGCCAGCCTGGGCAAACTAGCAAGACCCTCTCTCAAAAAAAGAACAAGAGAAAAAAATGAAAAGTACTGGGAATGTATTTCAGAGGTATAGACACTGGGTATAATACTCAGCACTGTTTAAAAAAAAACACACCAAAACATTGAAAAACAAAAGAAAGTTTTACTTTTCCTCTTTTAAAGGAGATAAGAGGACATGAGGTCAAGAAGTACCAAACTTGAAAAGGAGAAGAAACACTTCACTCCCTGAGACTAAAGGAAAGAAAGTAAGCACAGGCATAAATAAAGATAAACTAATACTTGACATATTTAATTATATAGGCTAATTATCTGCTTAAATCTCAGGAAGCAATTTTAAGCATTTTCCATATGTTTGCTCATTAACCATCAAAATAATCCTAAGAGGTAAGCACCATTATTGTCCCCATTTTACTACTGAGTAAACTATGAGAGTACCAAAAGTCTGAAGAGGTTTGTTCAGGCCACCTCCATGTATTCAGTGAAGTAATTGGTATGTTCATCTATTGGAAGGGAGGAGCAAGGAACACTAGGAATTTGCAGTTGAAATAAGTCAGGGTACCTCAATGTCAATACTATTGACATTTGGATTCAGGTAATTCTTTGTTGTCCTGTGCAATATGACATGTTTAGCAATATTCGTGGTTCTTTGCACAAATATGTGCATGCACACACACACACAGGATCTGCAAAAATGTCCAAAAACAATGCCAATGTCCCTGGGAAACCATGTCATCCCTGAGGTGTTGGTACAGAAGACAGTGCTAACTATAGACAGCCTGATGAAGAAGAGGAGAGGATCCAGCTCTTGCTGAAAAGATAAATGTTATTGTAAGATTCTAGGGCTAAATTCAGGTGGAAAGAATGATATAACCACTGGGGAGGGTGTTGCTATTGTTATTTGATTGTTTTGATTTGTATAATGAAAGGTGAATGCAGAAAAACTAGAAAAAAAACGTGACCTCGCAGAATCCAGTGTAACCAATGCATACTGACTATTATTAACACTGCCATTTGTGGTTTGATAGGCCTTAGGGAACAAACCATCAATTTCCATAAGTAAAATGTGATATAGCATTATTCATACTACATAGTTGTCTCATTTTCTCTGGCACGTACTTGGTAAATCTTAACAAAGATACAGTTAATGTTGACTGTTACTATGCTAACATGTTTTTTTCTGGACTCAGAGACCCTTGACTTCATATCCATCATTTAATTCAAGTCTTCCAGAGAGAAATTTATTAGATTTCTCACTTCTTTTCTTTCTGAATTTAATTCTGTTTCTTATCTTGAAAATAGATTTCTACAAATTCTGGGGTCACAGTACATTTTAAACATATTTGCACCCCCAAAACCTCTCTCACACTGCCCATTGGGCCATGTAGTCTCTTAGGAAAGCTTAAAGTAGAACAAAGCCTTTTTTTTTACTTTATTGGGTCAACTGGTTAAATATACAGCTATAGAAATGATGAGACTCTTAAAATATAATAGTAATTATACTGTAATTTGTTTATGACAATTTTATACCATAGTGTACAGTATTATAGTATAGATGTCTTTAGTTTATGGTTGTGCTTTAAATCTGTGGTTGTAATTGATGCCCCTCCCTGCATCAACCAAAAAGTGACTGCACAGGAAAAAGCCCAAGACATGCTCCTGCTCCCTGATGAGCACTTTCCCAGAAATGGGGCCTTTGGAGCAATTCCTCTGCAGGGGGGCAGGCCCCAGTTTTCAAGCTGGGATACCCTTGAGGAGAGCGCTTGGATGAACCATCATCAGCCACCAAGAGGGGCCCTCTACTGGTTTAGTTTGTTCATGTTTCCTTCTATGGATTTAAGTGGCTTGGGCCCCTCAGGCAGAACAGTAAGTTTCCCTGGGCAATTCACAGAACAGCTCACTAATAGAACATGAACTTGCACCAAGTGTTCCCAGAGCCCCATCATTTGCAGAAAGTTGCTCACTGGGAAAGAACATCTGAGTCCCTGAGGAGATGTGATAGTAGGAGCAAATGTGACTGCATTTTGTTTTATGACTTCATCCTGTAAAAAAACCATGCCAAGTAGAAGAGTCATAAGTTTGGCAAAATGTTCTTTTCCTTTTGCTATAGATACCTTTAAGAACACGAAACTACCTAATGGGGCATTGTTTCTGTAACTGAGGTAAGGGGGCTCTGTTTCTGTAACTGGGGTGACTGGGCTAACTGTGATTAATTAGGCTTACCTCCACTTGACTTCACTGTCCCGCTTCTGTAACCTGGCTTGCTTGAATTGGCTAGACCCCCTGAACATCTCTTTGTGGTTTTCAGGCTTATAAGGAGCGCCCTTGCAATTGTTCGGAGCTGATCAGGGGGAACAGCTTTATGTTCTGGTCAGCCGCCATTGGTGTTCTTCAATAAAGGCTTGATTCAATTATTCATGAGTGGTCTGGAAGTAAGTTTATAAAACCCTGGGACAAAGCTTCAAGTATAACAGTTACAAAGCTACTGTTCCTTATCATTCATCTGGCTTCTCTAACAGTGGACTATCAAGAAAACTAGGTAAAAAGGGACCAAGTAAGAATTTGGAGATCCCCTTCAGGCTATCTTATAGAGAGGACTTAGAGCTCTCACAGTTGCTCAGCTGAAGATCACTCTTGATCCACTCAAGTTATGTCCTAACTAGAAAAAAATTCTTGAAAAGCATTCTCGTTTTTTTTTCTCTCTTCATTTTTTCATTTGAGCTTTTTACTTATACACAGTTGTTGAGTTCATCCCAACAAATTCATGGTATTTTGTTTTGCTTTTTCTTCTAGAAATTGAACCCAGAGGCACTTGACCATGGAGCTACATCCCCAACCCATTTTTAGTTTTTTTATTTTGATCTCCTAAGTTGCTTAGGGCCTTACTAAGTTTTCCAGGCTGGCCTCTAACTTGTGATCCTCCTGCCTCAGCCTTCTAAGTTGCTGGGATTACAGGTGTGCTCTGCCACATCTGGCTAAACATTATAGTTTCTCATATAAAATTCTACAATCTAATATTTGTTTTTAAAAGCTACAAAGACAATTTTTCATCTTTCCATAGAAATTTGAACACGGGTCAAACAAAAAGAAATAGTGATGAAAGAGATCAAGTTTTAGCATTAAAAGATAATTCAGAAAGGTTCTATATTTGAAAGCCTCTATTCTTCAATCAGGTAATCTAGTATTAAAGATGATTATGTATCAGTTCTTAGGGATCAATAATATCTATTCAACCACAATACCAAAGAAAAATGTGTGTTTATCACCACATTTCTTCAGAAGTGAACTTTTTAAAAATTTTTTTAGATGTTGATAAACCTTTATTTTATTCATTTATTTATATACAGTGCTAAGAATTGAACCCAGTGCCTCACACATGCTAGGCAAGCACTCTACCACTGATCGAAAACTCCAACCCAGGAAGTGAATTAAAAAAAAAAAAAAACCAAAAACTTTTTCTTGGCTAGTAATGTAATTTTGAGGTCCTATGTTTTTTTTTAAATCTCTCTTTCTCTCTCTCTCTCTCTCTCTCTCTCTCTCTCTCTCTCTCTCTCTCTCTCTCTCTCTCATACCCACACACACACACAAATGTTATAGACTTCAAATAGGGAAACTGGCTGATAGAGCCTTTTCCATCTACAACACCTGGCTTCAAAGGTCATTCTTGATATTAATATGAAGCCATCAGATGGGAAGAAGATTGACAGGATCACTCCCAGATTTCTTCATGAACCAGGCTTGGAAGTTGCACACATTTTGTTGACTGAAATTTTCTTGCAGCTACATCTAATTACTAGAAATAGTTTAAGTAAGAAATATCAGCTTTGGGAGTTGAAAGTGTTTTCTCTAAGAAGTTTATAGCTTCATTTTTTATTTACAAGACCAAGGTAATATTTATACTATTAGAGCTCTTCATTTGAGGAGTTTGTTTTCGATTAATCTTGCGGTTAGTAGGATAAGGAGGATGATGGTGAAGTATAAGACTGATGCTAGTTGACCAATAATAATGAATGGGTTAGCGTAAATAGGTCAGCTATCAGGATTCAGAATATACACTGACTCAATGGTAAGAACATCATGCTACTTTGTTTAGATATATGGAGTATAGGAAAGAGTATAAGAATTAGGATAGAGAAAACTAAGGTCAATATGCATCCTACTTTATTAGGAATAGATCAGAGGATGGCATAGGCAAATAGAAAGCATGATTCTGGTTGAATGTGAGGGGTTTTTTAAAGGGTTAGCAGATGCATAAAAATCGGGTTCTCCTAAGAAGTCTGGTGAGAATAAGACAAGGACTATTAGGACTAGGATAAGGAGAAGGATGCCAAGGATGTCTTTGATAGTACAGTATGGGTGAAAAGGGATTTTATCTGAGTCAGAGATGAGGCCAGAGGGATTGTTTGACCCTGTCTCATGGAGGAAAAAAAGGTGATTATTACTAGTGCTTTGGTAATAAATGGTAGTACAAAGTGAAATGCAAAGAATCGTGTTAAAGTAGCTATGTCAACTGAGAATCCTCCTCAAATTCATTCGACGAGGGTTGTTCCAATATACGGGATAGCAGATAGAAGATTTGTAATAACAGCTTCCTCTCAGAGTGATATTTGGCCTCAGGGAAGAACATAGCCTATAAATGCTGTGGCTATTACAGCGAAGAGAAGAATAACTCATGTTTCATACTTCAAAGTATGTGTAGGACCCGTAATACAACCCTCGGCCTATGTGAAGGAAGAGACAGATAAGGAATATGAGGCACCTTTAGCATGTGTGTAACGAATGATTCAGCCATAATTAATGTCTCCAGAAATGTGAGTTACAGATAAGATGGCTGTTATGGTGTCTGATGTTTAGTGTATTGCTAGAAATAGCCCTGTAAGAATTTGGATAGCTAGGCAGAGGCCTAAAAGGGAACCGAAGTTTCATCATGTGGAAATATTAGAGGGTGCAGGTAAGTTGATAAAGAAGTGGTTGACAATTTTAATTAAGGGATGAGTTTTGTGGATGTTTATCATTAATGTTTTTATAGTTGAATAACAATGATGATTTTTCATGTCATTGTTCATGGTTACATTCCATTTAAAAATAATGACATACATTATATATTTATTAAGCATACTTTTTGTTTTAGGTTTTGTAGGATTTTCCTCAAAACTGTCTCTTATTTATGGTAGATTACTGTTAATTGTTAGTGGAGGAATTGGGTATTAGGTTGTATTCTATTTTGGAGGGTCTTTTTTAGGTTTGATAGTATTTTTAATTTATTTAGGAGATATGTTAGTGGTATTTGGTTATACTACAGCTATAGCAATGGAAGTGTAGTAATTTGGGGTTCACTGTTGTTATGATTTTTAATGGAGTTTTTGATCGTCATGTTTATGGTATTGTATGATGAGATAGAGATTGTAATTGAATTTAAGAATTCTGAGAATTGAATGATGTTTTAGGGGAGATGACTTAGGGTTGATTCCTGAAGATTTAATGGGGATGGCAACTATGTATAGTTATGGGAGTTGATTGATGGTTGTAGCAGGTTGATCATTATTTGTTAGTATTTTTATTGTAATTGAAATTACACATGGAAATAGAGTACAATGATAATTGCTAGTAGTGTTGAGATTAGGAAGAATAGAAAATACAATTTGATGAGACACTTTTGGTTTGAGGTTATAACAGAGGCCATTGAGTGAAGGTTGGCAATGAGTTTGAGGATGGCTTTTTCTAATCAGACTAGGTCTAGTAGGGTTGATGAGAGTTTTTGACTCATAACTAGGTTAAGGTAGGGAACTGAGCAGGGAATAATAGTAGAAAAATAGCCTAATAGTTTGGAAAATTTGATGTGCTTGAGTACATTTTAGTTATTAGGTAGAGGGTTATTAAATTTAGTTCCATAGCAATTATAAATCCTACAATGGTGATTAGTAGTGTTGAGATTTTTAGATACATAGGAATGGTTATTACTGGAACATTTATAGGTGGGATGTTGTAGGAAAGGATAAATCTTACAAAGATACTGCTGATTAGAAAGCTTTTAATTGAATTAAGTAGCTGGGGGTTGTTTTCATTGATATAGATTAGTGTTAAAAATCGAGGCTATCCTTTAAGAGCATAGAAGATAATTCCTGTACTATATACAGCAGTTAGGGAAGTGGCAAGAAGTGTGCTAGTAAGGGCTCAAGCATTGGTGGTATACAATGTGTTTTCAAACTCAATAATTAGGTCTTTGAAATAAAACTCAGATAGATAAGGGGTCCCTGTTAGTGCTATGCTTCCAATAATAAGTGAGGATGGGGTGAATGGAAGGGCTTTGAATATGTCTCCTATTTTTCGAATATCTTGTTCATCATTTAGGTTATGAATTGATTGACCCAGAACATATAAATAGTATGGCTTTGAAGAATGCATGGATGCAGATGTGGAGAAATGCTAAGTGGGGTTAGTTAATTCCAATAGTGACTATTATTAGTCCCAGTTGGCTTGAGGTAGAAAATGCAATAATTTTCTCAATATCGTTTTGGGTGAGGGCACAGATGGCAGTTAATAAGGTGGTAATGGCTCCCAGGCAGAGAGTAAGTGTTTGGATAGTCTTACAATGTTCTATTAGTGGATAAAAAACAGATAAGAAGAAATATTTCTGCTACTATTCTAGTGCTGGAGTGGAGTAGGGCTGATTAGGAAGTAGGGCCTTCCATGGCAGAGGGCAATCAGGGGTGTAGGCCAAATTGGGCGGATTTTCCTGTTGCTGTTAAGAGTAAGCCTAGGAGGAGAAGTAGAGATGCATCTATTATGAAGAGATATTTAATTATCATGAGTTTGAGTTGAGTAGAAATCATGCTATGGCTGAAACAAATCCAATGTCATCAATTTGGTTGTATACAATAGCTTGGAGAGCTGCTGTATTAGCATCTGTGAGATCATATCATCAACCAATACATAAGAATGATATAATGCCTACTCCCTCTAAGCCAATGAACAGTTGGAATAGGTTGTTGGATGTGACTAAGATTATCATGGTAATGAGAAATATTAGTAGATATTTGAAGAAGTGGTTGATAAAGAAGTCTGAGTGTATGTATATTATTGAGAATTCTCTGATTGATCATTTAACAAATAGTGCTATGGGCATGAATAGCATAGAGAAGTAATCTAATTTGAAGCTTATGGAGAGAGTAAAATTTGAATTTTCATTCAGTGTCAGTTTGAAATAACAAGTTGATAATTTGAATTGATAAATATTAATGTTGGAATTATAAAAAATTAATATGCACAGTAATAGATGTTTTTACATAGTTTGAGTAGTTGCTGTGTTTATAGGAGTCATTTATGGTAAAGACAATGGGAAAAGTTAGTGTAACAAGTGACATAAGGATGAGTGAAGAAAATATATTACTTACTTTTATTTGGAGCAATTTTTTGCTCCTAAAACCAATGGATTACTTCTATCCTATTAAAGTTAAGAAAGTCATGGGTGTAATCACGGAGAGCATGTTTTAGCAGTTCTTCCATACTTTCTTGGTAAATAAAAGATTATGATTCTCTATTGTTAGATTCACAAGCTAAAATTTTATTTAAACTATATTTACAGTATAAATTTCCCAGGATTATAGTAGGATTTGCTGATAGAATGACAAGTAGGAAGAGGTGAAGTAACATGAGTGTGTTTTCTCATGTGAAAGAAGGATTAATGTTAGATGTGTGGTATGTAAATTTTCCCTATTGTGTTATGATTAATATATATAGTGAGTAAAGGGAAATGATTAATATATTAAGACCAGTAAAAGTAATTGTAACATTTGATCAGGTGAATGATGTTGTGATAATGAATAATTCTCCAATCAAGTTTATTGTGGGGGAAGAGCTAGATTAGTTAGACTAGCCAGAACTCATCATGTTGCCATAAGGGGAAAAATGATTGTAAGCCTTGGGCTAGCGTTATAGTTCGGCTATGAATTCACTCATAATTAGTGTTTGCGAGAAAAAATAGTATGGAGGATGTTAATCCATGGTCAATTATTAGTGCTGTGGTTCCTATAAAGCTTCAGGGTGTTTGAATTACAATTGCTACAATAACTAATGCTATATGACTTACTGATGAGGATTTTAGGCAATGAGGATTTTAGGTCTTTTTGTTGTAAGGAGATTGAGCTTGTTATAATTAGAACATATAAATATTATGAGTTTGAAGAATGCATGGGTGCAGATGTGGAGAAATGCTAAGTGGGGTTGATTAATTCTAATAGTGACTTTATTAATCCTAGTTGATTTGAGGTAGAAAATACAGCGATAACATAAAAAAGGGATATGCCATATTACTCACAATAGGGTGGAGTAGAGCTGAAATTTGAATTTATTCTGTATCTGCCAACTTTGAGTAGAATAGCTGCCAGTATCATGGAACCAGCAACAGAGGCTTTAATATGGGTTTTGGGGAGTCAAAGGTGATGGAGGCAATATAAGGGTATTTTTACTATAAAGGCTATACTACATGCTAGTCACACGATATCACTAGTTCAGAAAGAAGAGAGTACAGATGACTGGTATATACAGATAATAGACTTAAGGGACCCCATGGATTTTTGAACAGACTAATGCTACTAGAAGAGGAAGGGAGCCTACCAGAGCATAAAATAGAAAGTACAGTACTGCATTTAGATGCTCACTTTGCTTTCCTCATTGAGTAATAATAATTAGTGTGGGATTAGGGTGGCTTTGAATAGAATATACAATACAATTAGTTTGGTGGCTAAAAAAGTTATAATTAAAAAATATTGGGCTGGGGATGTGGCTCAAGTGGTAGCATGCTCACCTGGCATGTGAGTGTGTTGCTGGGTTTGATCCTCTAACAAAGTAAAAATAAAGATGTTGTGTCTGCTGAAAACTAAAAAATAAATATTTAAAAAATCTCTCTCTCTTTCCCTCTCTCTCTCTTTAAAAAATTATTGAAAAGAAATTAGTATAAGAATATGAAGTGATTTGTTTTGTTTTAGGATCAATGGCTCTCAGGCTAAGTGGTTTTGGCTTGCTATAATTATAACAGGAAGGAGTCATGGTGTTAAATCAGTAAAGGGAAGGATAGGGGATTTTAGAAGAAAGTTAGTGATAAAATTAGATCTGTGTTTGCTGTTTGTTTTAATGTAAGGAGCACAATTAAGCTAATTATCAGATTATGAATCGAAGGGTTGATTAAAATTATTGAGGGGTTTGAGAATCATATAATTGGGGAGAGTAAAATTGCAGGTATAATAATTTTTAACATTGAAGGATATTTAGGTTCTGAACATAGTCTAGTCCATATGTGTTAGATACTATTAAAAGGAGAGCTAGCCCTAAGGATGCTTCACATGCTGCAAATACTAGTAAGACAATAGGGATTATAAATGATAAGGAAAGTGAAAGTTTAAAATTAGGAGGGATCAAAGACAAATATAGATAATATTATGCCTTCTAGGCATAGGAATGACGATATTAAATGAGACAAGTAAAGATGTAGTACAATCTAGGAGGATGTTAAGTATGATAATAGGCACTTTGATAATTATGGTAACCCATAGTCTAGTGAGTCTAAATCACTTCTTTTATCTTAAACTAACTATTATATTCAATTCATTCTAAGCCTTTTTGAACTCACTCATAGGCCAACCAGAGGATGAGAATTAGAACTAGAAAAAAGTTATAGTTAGTATAAAATTAAGATTGTTTGAGAGGCTCAGGGAAAGGGGAGAAGTAGAGAAATTTCTAAGTCAAATAAAAGACATGTAATTGCAACAAGGAAAATTTTATTGAGAATGGTAGGTGGGTAGATCCTATGGGATCAAAACACATTCATAGGGACTTGATTTTTCGGTGTATGCATTTATCTGGGGTTATCAAAATGCCACTGAGATTAGTAATAGTGGAATAGAAGAATTGATAAGTAGGGAGATTATAAGGTTTATTACTCTTTCCTGGGTTTTACCAAGGCTTATTGATTGAAAATCAACTGTACTGATTAATACTAAGGGAGTATGAGCCTCAGCAATGAATAGATACATAAAGAAATAGTCGTACAACATCTACAAAATGTCAGTATCATGGGGCTGCTTCAAATCCAAAATGGTGATTAGCTGTAAAGTTGAAATTTAGTTGACGGATAAGGCATACTAAGAGCAAGGTTGACCCAATAATAAGGTGGAGACCATGAAAGCCTATAGCCATGAAAAATGTTGAGCCATATACAGTGTCTGAGATTGTGAAAGATGTTTCTAAGTATTCTGAGGATTGAAGTAAGGTTAAATATAATCCTATTGCAATCATGATGGATAATGCTTGAACTATGTGTTTTCAGTCACCTTCAGTTAGACTGTGATGGGTCCAGGTAATTGGGACTCCTGAAGCTAAAAGCATGGAGGTGTTGAGTAGTGGAACTTCTAGGGGATTAATTGGGTTAATTCCAATTGGAGGTCATCAGCTGCCTAATTCTGGAGTGGGAGCTTGTCTGGAGTGATAAAATGCTCAGAAAAATCCAGCGAAGAAGAATACTTCTGAAATGATGAATAGGACTATCCCATATCATAAACCTTTTTGAACAATTGTTGTATGGTGCCCTTGAAATGTACCTTCATGTACAATATCTCATCATCATTAGTATATTGTAAGGATGATGGCTATTACACCTAACATGTAGAGAAAACAGGAATTAAAGTGGAATCATCTTACTAGACCGGATGTTAAAAGTAGGGGAGAAAGGGCTCCTGTTAAAGGTCAGGGGCTAAGATTTACTATATAATAGGCATGAGTTTGGTGGATTATTAAGTATTATCATGTAAATATAAACTTACTCGGAGGGTAAAGACATAGGCTTGAATTACTGCTACAGCAAATTCAAGTATTGTTAATATACTAGAATAATAAAGTTATAATAGCTGTGGGAGGGCTAATCGATGTTAATACTAGGGAGGCTCCTCCAATTCAGTGTATAATAAAGTGGCCAGCTGTAATATTAGCTGTTAGCCGTTTGGCTAGCACTATGGGTTGAATAAAAAGGCTAATTGTTTCAATAATAATTAATATTCAGATAAGGGGAATAGGGGTTCCTTGTGAAAAAAGATGGGTGAGGTATGCCTTAGTCTTGTGGCGGAAACTAGTAATTACTGCACCTGCTCACAGGGGAATAGCTATTTCTAAGTTCATTAACAGCTGGGTTGTTGGTATAAAGGAGTGAGGGAGTAGACCTAGTAGATTTGTAGAGCCGATGAATATAATCAGTGAAATTAGTATTAGGGATCAGGTTGATCATTTTGGGTTATGTATGGCCATTACTTGTTTTAGTACAAGTTTAATTAATCACTGTTGGAATGGTACTATGTGGTTGTTGATAAGTTAGTTGGGTGAGGGAAAGAGGATGTTGGGGAACACAATAAAAAGATAACAATAGAAAGTCCTATTATTGTAGGGATAATGAAAGAGGCAAGTAAATTTTCATTCATTTTTCTTCTCATACGGTTTTGTGTTCAATTAATCTAATGTCTTTTGGGGAAGGGTTAGATGGGTACAGATGGTTTGAAATTTTAATTGAAATATGGAAAATGGGGCTAGGATCATTGATAAAATTGTAACAAATCATGTTGATGTGTCTAATTGGGGCATCTCATTATGAGGAGATTTTGGCTCCTAATCTTCAACTTAAAAGGTTGATGCTGCTGTAGCTTCATAATGAATTTATAACATTGGTTAGGATTAATTTTCAAAGTGTTTTAATGGCACCAGATCATTACAATTGGCATAAAGCTACAGATTTCAGAACATTGCCCATAGTCAAGTCCCGGCCATGTTGGTGTTAAGGTAGCCTGATTAAGTCAACCTGGAATTGCATCCTTTTTTAAGCCAAGGGATGTAACTCAGGAGTGGAGCATGTCTTCAGATGAAATTAGTATTCACATAGGTAACTCTATTGGAAGTACTACTCAGTTATCTACTTCCAGAAATCGAGGATCTCCTTGGGCCAGATCCAAGGTTGGAATCATATAGGAGTCAAAACTAAGATCTTCATAGTCTGTATACTCATAACTTCAATATCACTGATGGCCTATAGTTTTTACCATTAGAGATGGGTCATTAATTCCGTCTACTATGTATAGAATATCTAGTGAGGGAAGGTCAATTAACATAGCAGGAAGAATAGTTCAGATAGTTTCTACTTCTTGGGCATCTATGGTATTTGTATGGGTTAGTTTTGTAGTTAATATCAATGAGATAATGTAGAGGACAAGAGAGCTCAGTAAGAACACAATTATAAGAGTGTGGTCATGGAAGTGTAGGAGCTCTTCTATAATAGGTGATGTGGCATTTTGAAATCCTAATTCAAGGGAGTATGCCATAGAGATATAAAGGAGTTTAACCTATAAGTTAACTTTTACAAAGTTATGCAATTATTTTACTAATATCTCATGAAGAAAGTCATAATGGTTATGAGGCTGGCTTGAAGCTAGTTTTAGGAAGCTCAATTCTTCCCTTTCTTGGTCCAGGCTTTAATAAAAGTCGGTTCTTCAAATGTGTGATAAGGTGGAGGGCACCTTTGTAGTCATTCTAAGTTATTGGGTGTTAACTCTATGGTAAGAACTCCTCGTTTTGATTCGAATGCCTCTCAAATTATATATATATATAATTATGATAGCCATGAGGGAAATAAATGAGCCTATCTAAGATACAGTGTTTCATGCGGTGTATGCGTCTGGGTAGTGGGAGTATCAACGTGGTATTCCTGATAATCCCAAGAAGTGTGAGGAAAGAAACTTAAATTTACCCCTACAAACATTACATTAAGTAGATTTTAGCTCATATATTATTTAGCATATAGCCAGAAAAAAGGGGAAATAAGTGAACGAACCCTCCTATAATGGCAAGTACGGCTCGTATAGATATGAAATAGTGAAAGTGGGCTACAACATGATATGTATCATGTAAGACAATATCTAATGAAGAGTTAGCCAGAATGATTCCTGTTAGCAGAAATCTGCTAACCTCCAATGGTGAATAAGAAAATGAAGCTGAGGGCTCATAGTATTGCTGGTGACCATTTATATTACCTCTGTGTAAGGTTGCTTAGTCAATTGAAAACTTTACCCCTCTTGGAATAGCAATAATTATACTTGCAGATTTGAAGTAAGCTTGGGTGTCATCGACATCTATCCTAACGGTGAACATGTGGTTAACTCATAAAATGAATCTGAGAAAACCAATAGATATTATAGCTCATACTATTCCTATATAACCGAATGGTTCTTTTTACCTGAGTATATGTTACAATATGGGAGATAATACCAAACCCTGGTAGAATAAGAATATAGATCTCAGGATGCCCAAAGAATCAGAATAATTGTTGATAGAGAATAGGATCTCCACCTCTCACGGGGTCAAAGAATATAGTATTTAGATTTTGATTTTTTAGAAGTATTGTAATCCCTGCTGCAAAGATTGGAAGAGATAAAAGAAGTAATACTGCTGTGATTATACAACAGAGGATCATATGAACAGAGGGGTTTGATATTGGAATATAGCAGTGGGTTTTATGTTAATAATTATGTTTTATGTAGTAATAAAATTATTCGCTCCTAGAATTTATGATACTCCTGCTAAGTGAAAGAAGAAGATAGTTAATTCTACTGAGGTTCCTGCATGGGCAAGATTTTCAGCTAATGGTGGATATACAGTTCAACCTGTTCCCATACCTGCTTCAACTATAGAAGAAGCAAGCAAGAGGAGGAAGAAGGTGGGAAGGAGCCAGAAGCTCATGTTATTTATATGGGGAAATAGTATATCATGGGCTCCAATTTTAAGGGGTACTAATCAGTTCCCAAATCCATCAATCATAATTGCCTTGACTATAAAAAATGTATAACAAATGCATTTGTAGTTAGGATAACATTATAGATCTGATCATCGCCTAACAGGGCTCCAGGTTGGCCTAATTCAGCCCAAATTAATAGACTAAGTTCTGTTTGTTCTATTCTAGCTCAAGCGCCAAATAGGAGGTAAAGTGTTCTGATAGCTTTGTGATTAGTTGAGAAAAATCAAGGGTTGATGAACATAGGTAGATGGTAAAATGGCCAAGTACATATTAGACTATAAATAAAGACAGAGGTTGAGCCCTCTTTTTCCCAAGCCCAGAGGTGAATAATCACATTGAATTGTGAATTTAAAGTTGCAGTTCAACTCTTCCAGGGCTTTTCTGGCTATTTTACTTACCACAGGAGAAGTATATTGAAGTCAGTTGAATTAGGAATTTTGATGTTAACTGAAAATTTATGAGTTTAAATTTCATTAGTGTAGATGAAAAGGGCTTAGCTTAATTAATTGATTTGCATTCAGTTGATGTAGGGTAGAGTGTTGCATTTCTTAACTCAGTAATTAAGTGTTGTACACTTACTTAGGGCTTTGAAGGCCCTTGGTCTGGGTTAACCTAAATTCCTAGCTCAGAGATGATAGGAGAGGTGTGAGTGGTAGGGAGAGGGTAGAGATAATAATAAAATTTGGTAGAAGGGGAGTTAGTTTTTTATTTTTAAATTGTCACTTTATTTTAGTGTTGTTAAATGATGGAAATAGGGTTAGGGATGTAGAATAAATAAGTCATGTGTAAAAATATAAATTTAGGGGGGCTACTATTGCTATTAATATAGAGAAGATAATATTGTTTTTTGAAATTAGTTTCTTAATAATAATTCATTTGGGGGCAATATGGTTCGAGGAAGTAATCCTCCTAGTGATATTAATATGATTAGAATTGATGGGGTTAGTAGCAGGAATTTATTTCATACATTTGATAAGGAGAGGGTAGAAGTTTTTTGTTGTATTGGAGAAGTATAAATATATTTATGGTAAGTGTAATATAAATGATCAAGTTAAATATTGTGAAAGTTGGATTATATGTAATAACTGCTATTATTCATCCTATATGCGTGATTGATGAATATGCTAAGATTTTTCTTAGTTAAGTTTGGTTGAGTCCTTCTCAGCCTCCTAACATAATAGACAGGATTACCATAAGTAATATAAGGGTGGAGTTTATAGAAGATGCAATTTGATATGCATGGAGATTGGGGCAATTTTTTGTCATGTTAGTAGGATCAGTCCTGAATTAAGTGCAATTCCTTTTTTTTTTTTTTGCACATACATTGAAATTTATTTTTTAGAGTAATATTTTATTTTATTTTTTTAAATTTTTATTGTTGGTTTTTCAAAACATTACATAGTTTTTGACAAATCACATTTCACAATTTGTTTCAAGTGGGTTATGAACTCCCATTTTTACCCCGTATACAGATTGCAGCATCACATCAGTTACACATTCACTGTTTGACATATTGCTATACTAGTGTCTGTTTGTGGTGAGCTGCCTCTGCCTTTTATGCAGACTATGGTCGCCATTACAAGATGGCGCTGGCTCTGCTGTGGTTTGTGACAAACAACTCTTTATTTGGGAGAGTTGGCGCATGGCTTTTCAGCACCCTATGAGAAAATTCCATGTGGCAGCTTTGCATTGGGGCTTGAGATGTTATATTAAGGCTGGGAGGGGCATCCGAGGGATCAGTAGAAAAAATATCAAGGGCCTAAATAAACCGCTGAAAGAAGATTCCCGAGTTGCGTCTTCCTTGCGGGCAAGGGGTCGCGACAAGTGGTGCCGAGACCCGGGAACCAGAACTTTCAGTGGTCAGGGGTGGTGCACCAGTTAGTCCCAGGTAAGTGGGATCCACAATCAAAACGGGGCACTCCTCTGTAAAGAAAGAGAGAGCGGGAAAAAGGTATTTGCTCCTCTGCAAATAAAGAGAGAGCGTTATATTTTATTGCAGCTGCACTGTGTACTTTCGCTTTTACTTTCGCTTTTGTTTTTTGTGCTTCTTTTGTTGTGTCATGGGTGCCTCATCTTCAAGTCCGCTTCTCCTGGCCCTAGATGGCCTGTTACATTCCAAGGGACTAGAAGTAAAGCGTAGTACTTTACAGAGATTTTTACAGAAGGCAGATATTGCTGCACCGTGGTTTGCATTTTCAGGCAGCCTTACTATACCTAGTTGGGATAAATTAGGCAAAGATCTTGACTTTGCTTCTGAGCAAGGCATATTACAGGGTGGGGTGATACCCCTTTGGAAGATGGTCCGTAGTTGCCTTACAGATGGCAGATGTCAGGAAGCACTTACTAAAAGACAGGAAATTCTAGAGCAATTACATGAGGAGAAATCAGAAACAGCAATAACAAAAAGTGAGATATCTCAGGAGGATGGGAGTGTGCGGGACGTGAAACAGGGGAGGAGACGATTGTATCCAGATCTCAGTACACTGCGTACACCCCCATGAGAAAGTGGGTCAGAGGAAGAAGAGGATGAGGAGGAAGAGCTTGAAAGCCTGTCTCGTCAGCTAGAGAGTGTAGATATACGAGAAGAGAACAGAAATAAACAGGGGCTCAGGAAAAATGATCCTCCAGATCCACCGCCGTACGGTGGGGGTGTTTCGGGGAGAGCTTTCCATGCCCAAACATGGAGGGCTATTAACGCTGAGATGGGTCTTGCTTATCCAGTTTTTCAGGATGACAATAGGGGAAGATTCCATGAACCCTTAGATTTCAAAATTGTGAAGACCCTGGCGGAGTCCGTGCGCACTTATGGGGTAGATGCCGCCTTCACACTAACTCAGGTGGAGAGTCTGTCTAGATATTGCATGACTCCCTCTGATTGGGCTAGCCTTGTTAGGGCTTGTGTTTCTCCAGGCAAATATTTGGACTGGAGAACATTTATGCTAGAGGGAGTTGTAGAACAAGCTGCCCAGAATCATGCAGCAGGCTGTCCTGCCTGGGACAAAGATATGCTTCTGGGGCAGGGAAGGTTTGCTAACCAACAAACGGGGTATCCTCCTGAGGTGTATGAACAGATCAATAATATTTGCATTCTGGCATGGAAGTCACTTCCAAATAGAGGAGAGGTGTCTGGTAATTTGACCAAGATTATACAAGGCTCTACAGAACCCTTTTAAGATTTTGTTGCTAGGATGGTGGATGCTGCAGGAAAAATTTTTGGCGATCCCGATAGAGCCATGCCCTTGATTAAACAATTGGTCTTTGAACAGTGTACTAAAGAATGTAAGGCAGCTATTACTCCTTATAAAAACAAAGACATAGAGGCTTGGATGAAAGTCTGTAGAGAGATAGGTGGGCCATTAACTAATGCAGGCCTTGCTGCTCCTGCAGCAGTTACAACCGGAGTAGCCATGGCCAGCCAGGTGCAAACTGCTGCCACTATTAATAAAGTTATTCAACAAACCTCCACCATATTCGAATTTCAAAACAAAATTAATCAACATATTTTGTCAGGGATTTTGGCTGCTAACCAAAGAATAGATATACTTCAAGCTCAGATAAAAGAATTGTCTGACCTGGTACTTTTGTGTTGCATTGACCAACATGCGCATTTATGTATAACCTCTGTCAGATTTAATGATTCCAGGAATGCTTCCCGCATCATCGGTGACTATTTGGCCGGGAATTGGTCCATGGTGGCTGAAGACATGATCCAGTCTCAACTGACTCAGATAGCTGTCTTGAATAACACCCGTGTCGTACCAGTGACTTTGGGACAATTCACCCATTGGATTTCTTCTGCTTTTTTTTTTTTTTTAAAGAGTGGGTGGGAGTATGTTTCTCTGTTTGTGGTTTCTCTGTCATCTCAAGGCCCGCAGTGCTCACGACAAGGCTATGATCATATAAGCTCTTGCAGCTTTAGAAAATGGCAACTCACCTCAAGTCTGGCTTGTGCATCTTAAACAGTAAATCTTTGATATGGTCATTGCACCCCAAGTTATTATAACATTGCACTGGGATTGACATGTCTTTCCTCGTTATTCTTTTAGTGTTGGAAAGCCCTTGCACTCTGCCGGTCTTGCTACCATTGCACGCAGATAGGTTTTCACACTAGTGCCTTTGACATGGTCGTTGCACCCCAAGTTATTCTAACATTGCACTGGGTTTGACATGTCTTTCTTTTGTCTTTCTTCTAGTGCTGGAAAGCCCTTGCACTCTGCAGGTCTTGTTGCCATTGCACGCAGAAGGGTTTCCACACTGGTCTTTAGCTATGGCTTTAAAGCCCGTGCTTTTCTCTCAGGGTGTCGCCAACTTAATTGTGGTTGTCCTACAGAGGTAGTCCCAGCTACCCCCTTTTGTTCACCATTGTCATGATACAGGATGAGAGGCAAGGCACTGCACTTGAGTGATCCCGCAGTGGACCAGGACCTCAAGGAGAACACGTCCTATTGCATGCGGGTTTGACGCGTCCATGCCCCGCCCCACGAAAAAAGGCGTCGGCTGATATGGAGTCAGATCTGGGGAAGGCGCCTCCTTAGGACTGAGCCATACTATGCAGCCATTCTGCACAGTGGGATAGGACCTCTACTCTCGCCTGTATTGTTTTAAGAAAACAGAAAGGGGAAACTGTGGTGAGCCGCCTCTGCCTTTTATGCAGACTATGGGCGCCATTACAAGATGGCGCTGGCTCCGCTGTGGTTTGTGACAAACAACTCCTTATTTGGGAGAGTTGGCGCATGGCTTTTCAGCACCCTATGAGAAAGTTCCACGTGGCAGCTTCGCGTTGGGGCTTGAGATGCTATATTAAGGCTGGGAGGGGCATCCGAGGAATCATTAGAAGAAATATCAAGGGCCTGAATAAACCGCTGAAAGAAGATTCCCGAGTTGCGTCTTCCTTGCGGGCAAGGGGTCGCGACATCTGTTGTATTCTGCTGCCTTTCCTATCCTCTACTATCCCCCATCCCCTCCCCTTCCATCATCTCTCTCTACCCCATCTACTTTAATTAATTTCTCCCCATTGTTTTCTTGCCCCCTTTCCCCTCACTTCCCCTTGTATGTAATTTTGTATAACCATGAGGGTCTCCTTCCATTTCCATGCAATTTCCCTTCTCTTTCCTTTTCCCTCCCACCTCTCACCCCTGTTTAATGTTAATCTTATTCTCATGCTCTTCCTCCAAACTCTTTTCTTAGTTACTCTCCATATATATATATACATTTGGCATTTGTTTTTTTAGGGATTGGCTAGCTTCACTTAGCATAATCTGTTCTAATGCCATCCATTTCCCTGCAAATTCTATGATTTTGTCATTTTTTAAAGAAGAGTAAGACTCCATTGTATATAACTGCCACATTTTTTTATCCATTCATCTATTGAAGCGCATCTAGGTTGGTTCCACAGTCTTGCTATTGTGAATTGTGCTGCTATGAACATCAGATGCAGCAGTTTCTCTGTAGCATGCTTTTTTTAGGTCTTTAGGGAATAGAGCGGGAAGGGGAATAGCTGGGTCAAATGGTGGTTCCATTCCCAGCTTTTCAAGAAATCTCCATACTGCTTTCCAAATTGGCTGCACCAATTCGCATTCCCACCAGCAATGTACAAGTGTACCCTTTTCCCCACATTCTCGCCAGCACTTGTTGTTGTTTGACTTCATAATGCCTGCCAATCTTACTGGAGTGAGATGGTATCTTAGAGTGGTTTTGATTTGCATTTCTCTGACTGCTAGAGATGGTGAGCATTTTTTCATGTACTTATTGATTGATTGTTATGTCCTCCTCTGAGAAGGGTCTGTTCAGGTCCTTGGCCCATTTGTTGAATGGGTTATTTGTTTTCTTATTGTTTAATTTTTTTGAGTTCTTTGTACACTCTCATATTAGGGCTCTATCTGATGTGTGAGGAGTAAGATTTGTTCCCAGGATGTAGGCTCGCTATTTACCTCTTTCATTGTTTCTTTTGCTGAGAAAAAAACGTTTTAGTTTGAGTAAGTCCCATTTGTTGATTCTAGTTATTAACTCTTGTGCTATGGGTGTCCTATAGAGGAATTTGGAGCGCAACCCCACAGTATGTAGATCGTAGCCAACTTTTTCTTGTATCGGACGCTGTGTCTCTGATTTGATATCAAGCTCCTTGATCCATTTTAAGTTAACTTTTGTGCATGGCAAGAGAAATGAATTCAGTTTCATTTTCTTGCTTATGAATTTCCAGTTTTCCCAGCACCATTTGTTGAAGATGCTATCCTTCCTCCATTTTATGCTTTTAGCCCCTTTATCAAATATAAGATAATTTTAGTTTTGTGGATTGATTTTTATGTCCTCTATTCTGTACCATTGGTCCACCTGCCTATTTTGGTACCAGTACCATGCTGTTTTTGTTACTATTGCTCTGTAGTATACTTTGAGGTCTGGTATCGCTATACCGCCTGATTCACACTTCCTGCTTAGATTTGTTTTTGCTATTCTGGGTCTTTTATTTTTCCATATGAATTTCATAATTGCTATATCTCTTTCTACAACAAATGCCGATGGGATTTTGATTGCCATTGCATTAATCCTATAGAGAAGTTTTGGAAATATCGCCATTTTTATGATGTCAGTTCTGCCTATCCATGAACAGGGTATATTTTTCGATCTTCTAAGATCTTCTTCTATTTCTCTTTTTAGGTTTCTGTAGTTTTCATTGTAAAAGTCTTTTACCTCTTTTGTTAGGTTGATTCCAAAGTATTTTATTTTTTTTGAGGATATTGTGAATGGAGTGGTTGTCCTCATTTCCATTTCAGAGGATTTGTCGCTGATATACAGGAATGCCTTTGATTTATGCATGTTTATTTTATATCCTGCCACTTTGCGAAATTCATTTAATAGCTCTAATAGTTTCTTTGTAGACCTTTTAGGGTCTGCTAGGTATAGAATCATGTCATCTGCAAATAGTGATACGTTAAGTTTTTCTTTTCCTATTTTTATGCCTTTGATTTCTTTCCTCTCTCTAATTGCTCTGGCCAGTGTTTTGAGAACTATGTTGAACAGAAGTGGTGAGAGAGGGCATCCCTGTCTTGCTCCAGATTTTAGAGGGAATGCCTTCAATTTTTCTCCATTCAGATTAATGCTAGCCTAAAGCTTAGCATAGATTGCTTTTACAATATTGAGGTATGTTCCTGTTATCCCTAGTTTTTCTAGAGTTTTGAATATAAAGGGATGCTGTACTTTGTCAAATGATTTTTCTGCATCTATCAAGATGATCATATGGTTCTTATTTTTAAGTCTATTGATGTGGTGAATAACATTTATTGATTTCCATATACTGAACCAGCCTTACATCCCAGGAATGAGTCCTACTTGATCATGGTGCACAATTTTTTTGATATGTTTTTGTATCCGATTCGCCAGAATTTTATTGAGGATTTTTGTATCTAGGTTCATTAGAGATATTGATCTGTAGTTTTCTTTCTTTGAAGTGTCTTCATCTGGTTTAAGAATCAGGGTGATGTTGGCCTCGTAGAATGAATTTGGAAGTTCTCCCTCTTTTTCTATTTCCTAAAATAGCTTGAAAAGTATTTGCATTAGTTCCTCTTTAAAGGTTTTGTAAAACTCTGCTGTATAGTTATCCGGTCCTGGGCTTTTCTTAGTTGGTAGTCTTTTGATTGTTTCTTCTATTTTCTCCATTGATATTGGTCTGTGTATGTTGTCTATATTCTCCTGATTCAATCTGGGCAGATCATTTGACTTAAGAAATTTATGGATGCCTTCACTATCTTTTATTTTTTTGGAGTATAAAGATTCAAAATAATTTCTGATTATCTTCTGTATTTCTGAAATGTCTGTTGTGATATTGCCTTTTTCATCATGTATGCTAGTAATTTGAGTTTGCTCTCTTCTCTTTGTTAGCATTGCTAAGGGTCTGTGGATCTTATTTATTTTTTCAAAGAACCAACTTTTAGTTTTATCAATTTGTTCAATTGTTTCTTTTGTTTAGATTTCATTAATTTAAGCTCTGATTTTAATTATTTCTTGGCTTCTACTTCTTTTGCTGTTGTTTTGCTCTTCTTTTTCTAGGATTTTGAGATGAAGTATGAGATCATTTATTTGTTGTTTTTTTCTTTTTTTAAGTAATGAACTCCAAGCAATGAATTTTCCTCTTAGAACTGCTTTCAATGTGTCCCATTGATTCCGATATGTTTTGTCTGTGTTTTCATTTATCTCAAAGAATTTTTTAATTTCCTCCTTGATGTCTTCTAGAACCCATTGATCATTCAGTAACCTATTGTTCATTCTTTACGTGATGCATGATTTTTTCTTCCTTCTTTTATCGTTGATTTTCAGTTTCATTCCATTATGATCAGATAAGATGCATGGTATTATCTCTACTCCTATATATCGTCTAAGAGTTGCCCTGTGACATAATATATGATCTATTTTTGAGAAGGATCCATGTGCTGCTGAGAAAAATGTGTAACTGCTTGATGTTGAGTGGTATAATCTATATATGTTAATTAAGTCTAGGTTATTAATTGTGTTATTGAGTTCTATAGTTTTTTTATTCAGTTTTTGTTTGGAAGATCTGTCCAGTGATGAGAGAGGCGTGTTGAAGTTTCCTATGATAATTGTATGGTTGTCTATTAGACTCTTGAAATTGAGAAGAGTTTGTTTGATGAACAGAGCTTCACCATGGTTTGCGGCATATATATTTATGATTGTTATGTCTTGTTGGTGTGTGGTTCCTTTGAGCAGTATGTAGTGTCCCTCTTTATCCCTTGTTATTAACTTTGGCTTGAAATCTATTTTATTTGATATGAGTATATACACTCCTGCTTCTTTCTGAAGTCCATATAAGTGATATGATTTTTCCCAACCTTTCAACTTCAGTCTATATATGTCTTTTCCTATCAAATGTGTCTCCTGTAGGCAGCATATTGTTGGGTCATGTTTTGTGATCCACTCTACTAGCCTGTGTCTCTTAATTGATGAGTTTAAGCCATTAACATTTAGGGTTATTATTAAGATATAGGTTGTTCTACCAGCCATATTTGTTTATTTATGTTACTAAACATGGTTTGTTTTCCTCTTTGATTATTTCCCCCCCTTTACTGTCCTACCTCCCACTGTTGGTTTTCATTGTTATTTTCCATTTACTCTTCCTGTAGTGTTTTGCTGAGGATTTTTTGGAGAGATGGTTTTCTAGCTGTAAATTCTTTTAACTTTTGTTAATCGTGGAAGTTTTTAATTTCATCTTCCATCTTGAATCTTAATTTTGCTGAATACACAATTCTTGGTTGGAACTCATTTTCTTTCAGTGTTTGAAAAATCTTATTCCAGGATCTTCTAGCTTTCAGAGTCTGTGTTGAGAGATCAGCTGTTATCCTGATTGGTTTACTCCTCAATGTAATCTGCTTCCTTTCTCTTTTAGCTTTTAAAATTCTCTCCTTATTCTGTATGTTGAGCATCTTCATTTTAATGTGTCTAGGTGTATATCTCTTAAGATTTTGCACATTTTGCATCCTGTAGTCTTCTAGGATTTGGGATTCTTTCTCATTCTTCAAGTCTGGGAAGTTTTCTCATATTATTTCATTGAATAGATTGATCATCTCTTTGGTTTGCACCTCTATACTTTCCTGTATCCCAATGACTCTTAAGTTTGGTCTCTTTATGTTATTCTATATTTCTTGGATTTTCTGCTCATGGTTTCTTAACAGTCTTGCTGAGCTGTCTATGTTCTTTTCAAGTTGAAATACTTTGTCTTCATTGTCTGATGTTCTATCTTCTAAGTTTTCTACTCTGCTGGTAGTATTCTCAATTGAGTTTTTAAGTTGATTTATTGTTTCTTGAATTTCTAGGATTTCTGTATGTTTGTTTTTTATAACCTCTATTTCCCTGTATAGTTGATCTTTTGCCTCCTGGATTTGTTTATGTAATTAATTGTTGAAGTGATCTTTCATTGTCTGATTTTGCTGTCTAATGTATTTTTTGAGACTCCAGATCATCTGAAGTATGCATATCCTGAATTCTTTAACTGACATTCCATCTGCAGCAGATGTTACCTCTTCTAATGTTGAGTTTATCTGCATTGCTTGTGGTGCTTTCTTTTCTTGTCTCTTCATACTGTTCGTGTTGCTTTCTGCTTGGTGAAACTGTTGTGTTAATGAATTTTTTCCCTATATATTTGTATTGCTCTTGTATAGTTGCAAAGTCTCCCGTGCAGGCGCGGGTGGTAGCTCTGTGGCTCTGCGGCTCTGCTCCTCCTCCAATTGGGAAATGTGCCTACCACACCTGCAGGCCGCTGAGTCAGTTCTGCCGTTCGGTAGCAGGTTCACCTACCTTGCAGGTGCGGGCGGTTCTGGGCCTGTTCTGTTGATGGTCCCAGTTTCGCCTACTTTGCAGGCATGGGCAGGGGCTCTGCCCCTCTGAAGGCCGCTGGGCCTGTTGTGCTGGTGGATCGCAGGCCCACCTACCTTGCAGGTGCCGGGGGCAGCTCTGCCCCTCCAAGGGTCGCTGGACCTGTTCTGTCTGTCGGTTGGAGGTCTGGCCTGTTATGCAGGTGGGTCACAGGTCCACCTACCTTGCAGGTGCATGGGGCGGCTTTGCCCCTCCGCAGGTTGCTGGACCTATTCTCTAAGTGCAATTCCTTGAGTGACCTATGGTACTCAAAAATAAAATGAGGCAATTCTTATTTTTATTGAGAGTGCTATTGTGAATATACATTATGAGATTTGATTGCATGAATTGAATAGGGTCCTTTGGCCTAAGTTTGTAAAATTAATAATTGTGCCTATTACTAAGATTATTGATGTGGTGACTTAAATTAGGAAATATTTGCATGCAGCTTATTTGGATTGTGGATACCTTTTATCTATTAGGATAAGAATAATTTCCAGCATAATTATTTTTAAGCCTACTCAAATAAATAATAAGTGGAAGCTGAATAGTGTAATTATTTTTCCAGAAAATAAGGGGAGGTAGATTGTGGAAGAGGTTAGGGGATTAATTAGTACAGGAAAGATATAAACCAACATTTTGGGGGTATGGGCCCGATAGCTTATTTAGCTGACCTTACTTTTTAGGACACAGTGTAAAGGTAGCATGAAGAATTTTGAATTCTTAGGATTAGGTTTAAGTCCTGTGGTTCTAAAAATAAGAGGATTTAAACTTCTATTATTTACTCACTCAAAGTAACTCTTTTATCAGACGTATTTCTTAGATTAGGGGTGGACCACTTGCAGTGATAAAGGGAAGGGAGATACGTCATATGCATAAAACCAGAGTGAGGGGTTGAAAGCTTTTTCATAAAAGATGCATAAGTTGATCATAACAAAATCGTGGATAGGATGCTCAAATTCATAGAAGTTAAAATGAGGGTTTTTAGGGTGAAACTGAGTGTAAAACTTTCAGGAAGGGAAGGATTGAGTAATGCCCCCTATAAAGAAGGTTGCTGTTAGAGCATTTATTATAATAATATTTGTGTATTCAGCTATAAAAAATAAGGTGAAAGGGCATTGAACCTCTGGTATAAAGTTTTAAGTCTTACGCAATGATGGGGCTCTGTCATCTTAACAAGCCCTGTTCTAGGGCAGGGTATTTATAATAGTTTACTAGATTTAGATTATTTCATCTATTTATCTCAGGCATAAGTGTTTAATTGGCCTCATTTCTCTTGTCTTTTCATACTGGGAGAAATTCAGTAATAGATAGAAAGGGACCTGGATTTCCTGGGTCTGAACTCAGATCACAGATGATTTTAATCACTGAACAAAGGAACCATTAATAGCAGTTACACTATTTGGATGTCCTGACCCAATATCGAGGTCGTAAACCCTAAGCTGTCAATATGAACTATTGAGTAGGATTGCGCTGTTAACCCTAGGGTAACTTGTTCCATTGATCAATAGTATGGGTCAACTGATGAGTCGTTATTTTGACATGTTATGTCTAGATTATTACCATTCGGAGGGTTATTTGTACTCTGAGGTCACCCTAACCAAAATTTTTAGTCTGTTAACAATAATTTTGACCCTGTAGGTGAAGTTAAGGCTGTTAGACTATTAAATTTAAGCTCCATAGGGTCTTCTCATCTTATTAGAATATTCTCGCCTCTTTATCAGAAGGTCAATTTTATTAATTATAAGTAAGGGACAGTTAAATCTTCGTCAAGCCATTCATACTATACTGTATTTAAGAACAAGTGATTATGCTACCTTTGTATGGGTTAAAAATGTGTCACTGGCAGGCAGTGTCTCTAATACTGATTATGCTAGAGGTGATTTTTTGGTAAACAGGTGGGGTTAATGTTTGCTTAGTTCCTTTTACTTTTTTAAATCTTTTCCTTAAGTGCATACCAGTGTTGGTTTAACAATGTTATTAATAATGGTTTTATGATTTATTTAATATTATGAATTTGTTAATTACATCAGTGAATTATTTGGTCTGATATAAATTTATGCAAGGAGAACTATCTTTTTGTTACTCATTTTAACATAATTTCTTCTATAAAAAAAATAGATTTGTCCAGTGTTGGTTTAGGAGGTTACTGAGAGTTAGGTATTTAGTTTTGATGATTAGGTTAAGTTTTAATGCTTTTTTAATGGAAGACTGCTTTTAGGCCAATAATGGAAATTAGCAGATTTACTCTCTAATTAAGGTTTTTCCTTGATTCTAAAGAGCTGTCCCTCTTTAGATTAACACTTAAAATTACATTTGACTTGCTTGTGCTTCAGGTAAATTTAAAGTAGATCTATGATTCTAATCTGGACAACCAACTATCACCAGGCTGCCTAGGTTTTTCACCTCTACTTATAAGTCATTCCCCTGTTTTGCAACATAGACAGATGAGCTCTTATTAACTGCTCATAAGTAGCTCATCTGATTTCGGGGTGCTTGGCTTAAACTCTTCTTGTCAAGGTTTTTCTGGTTAAATCATTATGCAAAAGGTAAAAGTTTTAGTCTTTGATTTTTTAGACTATAAAATTTTTTTCATCTTTCCCTTATGATGCTTTCTCTATAGCTTCTGGTAATAATTTCTATCTCCTCTACTTTTATTTAAGATAAATGTTTTATTTATTAAAATGAATCATATTTTAGTTGAAAGGGGTTGTGGGCTAGCATTAGTTCAAAATATTCATAGTGGGTGAAATTTCCTAGGTGTAGGCTGGGTGCTTTAGTGAATAAGCTACATTTTTTTATTCCAAACACACTTTTCAGTATATCTACCTTGTTATGACTTGTCCCTTCTCATATAGTATAATCAAGTGGATTATGTATCAGGTTTTGTGTAATTATATTTAAAGAGGGTGACGGGTGGTGTGTGCATACTTTATTGCCCAATTCAGCTAAGCTCTCTATTCTTAACTTATTACTAAATCTGATTTGGGCTTTTAAGTTTCATAAAAGCTGTCATGAAGATTTGTTCTAAGAAGTAGAAAATGTAGCCCATTACTTTCTACCTTATAGGCTACACCTTGACCTAACATATTAATGTGAAATTCTCTTGCTTACTATAAGAACTTGTTAGGGTTTGCTGAAGATTTCAGTATATAGGCTGATAAATGCTAAAGGTGGTGAGGTGTATCAGGGTTTATCGATTATAGAACAGGCTTCTCTAGAGGGATGTAAAGCACTCCCAAGTTCTTTGAGTTCAGGGCCATTGCTAGTAGTACTCTGGTGAACATTCTTGTTTGTTGAATGTTTAAGTCTAGGGCTAAGCATAGTGCAGTATTTAATACCAGTTTGGATCTTAGCTCTCGTGAATTATGAGAAAACAGGTTTGGTGATAACCTTGAACTCTATGCTATAGTCCATTCATTTGGTCACCAAATCAGCATTTTGTCCTTTATTTTTTGCAAACAAATAATATGCTCATTTCCTCACCAAGTAAGATAACCTAGAATCCAACCCAGTCACTGCGTTAAATTCAAAATACAGGATTCCCAGGTAATGCACAGGATTCTTTTTCTGGTCACGATATCTCTCCATATTATTCTGTGGCCCAATAATTCTCAAACAGAGGTGTTTTTTGTGGAATATCTGGAAACGTTTTGACTGACACAATTGGGGGAGTGAGGTGGATACTATTGTAAACTAGTATCCAGAGGCCAGGAAGGCCCCTGAACATTATAAAATACACAGGACAGCCCCACAAAGAGAACGTTCCAGTCCAACAAATCAGTACTGCTGAGCGTGAGATACTCTACTGCAACCCATGAACTCATATCTTTTCCACCCTGCACCCAGTATTTAACAATGCAGCAAATTAAGTGCAGTCAACATGTCCAGGTAGGAAAGTAGGGAAAAGAAGACACTGGCCTATGCAAAGATGAGATTATGCTAGGAGGCATTTTAATGGACCTGAGTGGGAAGTTCCTCCACCTGATCCTGGTACCACTCTCAGTGGGGAACCCCCTTTTCCTTGGTCCCCTGTGTCACTGGCTCTGCATTCTGTAAGTTCTTCCTCTAAGCCTGCATTTTAAATGGGTTTTTGAGAAGCATGACTTCTGTAGAAAGATTACAGCTTTTTAAAAACATCTTAAGTGATTTTCTTACCAGTATAATTTCTCAAACACTGAAAAGACTTCTGATCCATTTGCTTCCCTGTCAGTTCCATAAGCCAGTAAACATGATAGTTTCCTAGAGATAATTCTTGATACCATTTCTTTGCATCTTCATTCCTATGCCTCTTTTCCTCTGAATTTGAGGGAGCTACTAGGAGACCTCTAATTTGAGGCTACGCCCTAATTCTAATTTGTATTTTATGACTGAAATTTTATCGACCTTTGTTGCTCAAACGCCTTTTCAGATTTATTTCCTATTCTTTGACGTATAGAACAGTCAGTTTTTTTCAACCCCTCAAGGCTCAAAAGTTCTGAACTCTCTATATTCCTTTTACATCATGTTTGGAAACATTTTAATTATTCTAGAAGCTCATCTTATTTTTCCAATATTTTGTTAAATACAGCCAGTGAATATAGCCTACCAGCATTTCATTTTCCAATCTTTTCTAGAGCTATGGAATTTAGAGGCATCTTATTGTCCTTTCAATTTACTGCAGGCAATTCTTATCAAATGTCTTGTACTATGGTTTCAACATCCAAAATTTGTACTGTAACTGAATCCACATGAGACAGTAAGCTAAAGAACCTTTAGAAGGTGTTTAGAGCTCTCCCCCCATGAATGGATTACCTCATTTATGTGATTGATAGATTAACACATTAATAGGATAATGGATTGAGAGTGGGTTTGCTACAAAAGGCAGTTCTTATAGTCCCTTTCTCCTGCTTTGTGATGCCTTGCACCACGTTGGGACTCTGCCAGGAAGAAGGCCATCACCAGATGCAGCCCTTTGACCTTGAATCAGAAATATAGGCTAAAATAGACAACTCTTCATTGTAACCTATTCAAATTGTAGTTTTATGTTTTTAATAAGAGAAAAGATACCAAGACATTTTGCCATGGATTTCCATTTTCCAGTTTCTGGTAAGTTTTCTTGCTCTCTACTGCCTGATGAGTTTGAGATTTTTAAAATAGCATCCTGCTTCTATAACAATTTTTGTATGAAGACAATGCTAGTTGTTGTGGCAAATATACCTCAAAGGGTCACATTGAATTTTTGTTTCCTGCTCACTTAACAGTTCAGTGTAAGCATTTTCTTACCAAGGGCAGTTGGGTGAGGGCAGTAACTCTTTGATTTATAATCATCTAGAGATCCAGGCTAGTAGAGGCTCTGACATCCAATATGTGATATCCAATGTTTCTCTTGATAGCAAAAGTCTGACCAGAAGATCCCAGAAATGAAGAGGATCATGTAAGGGCAGTCTCTATGGACCCAGCCTCAATTGGTATCATCACTTCTGTTCACAGTGCACATTCATTTAAATGAGATTTAAATAAAATAGGAGTGTGCATCTTCTAGGAAGTGTTCTTGAAAGGAGAGAGAATACTTTCCTTCCTACCATCTTCTTGTTGACTGAAACTGAGAAATGGTGGCTGGTGAAAAAGCAGCTATCTTCAAGCATCTGGTCAGCACCCCATTTAAAGATGATGGCATAACAGTACATGAGTTCCTGAGGGTCAAGGAGCTCCCATGGCAGAGCTCCAGGCTGTTTAACCCCTGTCTTTAAGAAAACAATGAGCTCCTGTCATATTTAAGCCAATGAAGTTTTAAGTTTTATTTGCAGTTGAATCTATCTTTACTTAGAAGGTATTCTCTAATTCTTTGGTATGGCTATTTTCTCTTCTGCCCACCTCCATTCCTTTGTATTGATGACTTCTGTTATTTCTTTCTCATAGCCCAGAGTACTCTCAGAACTCTCAAATCTTTAGCAGGGAGTAGTTTTAGCACTTATTTTACATCTCTATTATTTCACCTGAGTGAGAAAAACTTAGGATTGGTTCATAAATTCAGATTATTTCAAGAATTTCTTGACAACCACTAATGTCACGTCCCAGACTGGATACAAAACAAACAAAGATAATTAGCGAAACCACCCCTGCCTTTGAAGAACATGCATTATGGTACATTACTGGTACCACTTTCAACTTCCACTCCACCCTCCTGTTTGAAGAAGTTGAAAAGCTAAAAATGTCATTTCTCAGAATTCCTTTCCACTTGAGTTCTAGGTACAAATAAGGTCTGCCAAAGAGATAAAATTAGAAAAAAATGTACAAGTAAAGGAAGGTTACATTCCTGCATTTGCAGGTCACTTGTGAGGAGTGATTACGTGTATGTGACATTCACACTCCCCTTGTGGTCTTCATGGTGTGAGAATCAGTGCTGACAGCAGCAATAGCAGTGTCTAATCCTAGGTCCATTCTAGTCAGAATAAGCCCGGCTTAGTAGTAACAAATGATGGGGGAAGAGGGGGTTGTGGCTCAGTGGTAGAGCACTCCTCTAGCACTTGCAAGGCCCTGGGTTCAATTCCAGCACAACATAAAAATAAATAAATATATATATATAAATAAAATAAAATAAAAGTACTGTGTTTAATTACAATTAAAAATTCAAAATAAATTAAAAAAAATGATTCCCAAATCTCAGTGGCCTAATGCAGTAAAAGTTTTTTTCTAACACCAAAATGTTTACTGCAGATGTGGACAGTTGCTCCCCATGTTCTTAGAATCTAGGATGCTTCAACTTTGTACCTACTATGTTACCCCAGAGTCCTTTGCATGACTTTAGTGGCAGGGAAGAGACAGTCTAAAGAATGCTCACAAGTTTGTGATGGTGTCATTCTGGAAGCAACACATTACTTCTTCTCAGATATAATTGGCTCTAATTAGTCACATGGTCCTATCTACATGTGGACCTAGAAATGTAAGCTTCCATATTTGGAAGTAAAGGAGTCACACAAAAGGAAGCAAGAATGTGAAGAGAGAGCCTACAGAATGGGGGGAGGAATCTTTATTACCTGCACCTCAGATAGAGCAGTAGTCTTCAGGATATGTAAAGAACTCAAAAAACTAAACACCAGCTGGGTGTGGTGCTGCATGCCTATAATTCCAGCAGCTTAGGAGGATGAGACAGGAGAATTGTGAGTTCAAAGCCAGCCTCAGCAACTATGAGGCACTTAGCAACCTAGTGAGACCTTTTCTCTAACTAAAAAACAAAATAGGTGTGGGGATGTTGCTCAGTGGTCAAGTTCCCTGAGTTCAATCACAGTACCAAAAAAAAAAAAATAACTTAACACCAAAAACCAGATAAATAACCCAATCAATAAATGGGCAAAGAAACTGAATGTACACATCACAGAAGAAATACAATTGGCTAATAAATATATGAAAAAAATGTTCAACATCTCTATCAATTAGAGAAATGCAAATTAAAACTACATTGAGATTTCATCTCACTCCAGTCAGAATGACAATTATCAAGAATATAAATAACAGTAAATGTGGTGAAAATGTGGGGGAAAAGGTACACTCATACATTGCTGATGGGACTGCAAATTGGTGCAAGTACTAAGGAAAGCAATAAGGGATTCCTCAGAAAACTTGGAATGAAACCTCCATTTTACCCAATTATCCCACTTTTTGGCAAATTACCATGCGATTTAAAATCAGCATACTATAGTGACAACAGCCACATAAATGTTTATAGCAGCTCAATTTACAATAGCTAAACTATGGAACCAAAAAACGTGCCTTTCAAAAGATGAATGGATAAAGAAAATGTGGTATACATAATAATGGACTATTAGCCATAAAGAAGAATGAAATTATGACATTTGCCAGTAAATGCATGGAACTGTAAAAAATCATGCTAAGAGAAACAAGTCAATCCCCAAAAATTCAAGGCCAAGTGTTTTGATATGCAGATGCTAACACACAATAAGGAGGGGTGTGAAGGAAATAAGAGAAGTTCATTTGATTAGACAAAGGGGAATGAAGGGAATGGAGGGACAATGAGAATAGGAAAGACAGTAGGATGGATCGGATATCATTTTCCTATGTTCATATACGAATATACAACCAGTGTAGCACCACATCATATACAACCACAAGAATGGGAAGTTATACTACATGCATGCACAATACGTCAAAATACACTCTACTGTCATGTATAACTAAAAAGAATAAATAAAAAGATTTAAAAAAAGAAGTAAAATATGACCAGACTAGTAATGTTCATCTTAACTGATGTAACTTTGGACTCACTGGTCTGGGGATTTCTACTCCTCCATCCCTTCCAAGGACCTCAGAAACACTAAAATGCTGAATGAAATTCCTTTGTGTTTTGAAATATCTAGAGTGGTTTTGGATTCCTACAGTAAATGCTGGATGAATCGGGTGTGCGTTGGTAGATTTATATCATTATACTACTACCTGCCCTTATCATCTCTGCCACCTAAGGCTGTCCTGTATGTACTGCATATTCCAGGCTCCTTTACCTTCTGGCTTTGGTTGGGGCAGATCACGGGAGACTCCAGCAAGGGATGAGAAAACAGGAGTTGAGACAGATCAGATATTTATCTCTGCCTCCTTTCAGCTCCCCCCAAAACTGTGAGTTCTTGATTCTGCCCCCAACTCTGTAAGGTCCTTTTATTAAACTCCCCCTCATCTAAACACTTTGAGTATGATGTCTGTTTTTACCCTGACCCATAGTAGGTGTTTACTAAGCAAAGTTTTTCGACTATAAGTCTAAAAAAGAGTAACAGACCATCTTCCATCTTCCAATTTTACTACAGCTAGAGGTCTTTCTAAGATTCCCTTCTTCTGCCTTAAAACATCAGTGGCTCTCATCTCTACCCATCACCACAGCCCCCACTGTAAGCTGCAGCCAGACAGAAGTAATTTCAGTTTCCTCTGAAATGTGTTCTCTTTCTCTGAGCCTCTGCACATGCAGAGTAGGCTGGAAACTGCTTCCCACCTTGACTCTCATCAAAAAGTCACTTACCCTCAGAAGCTTCCCTGAGATGGTAAATACTCTCCCTTTGCAGTCTTTATGTACCATTATACAGAGAGAGAATTCACTGTTACTTTGTACTAGGACTGCCTACTTACCTGTGTCCTCCAAGACTGTAAGATCTAGAACAAGAAATGAGTCCTAGGACAGAAAATTAATCTTTCCCTCTCTCTGTCTGTCTCTGTCTCTCTTTCTGTGTCTTATTGATCTGTTGCTTTTCTGTTTTCTTTCATTCATTTGTAAGCCCCTGTGTGTCTTCTTCATTTGTATCAAGATCCCAGCATAATAGCCTGGCACACAGTAGGTCTAAGTAACTACAAATGTTGAATGGTTAAAACTCTCTCTTGGGCTTCCAGATCATATCTCTTTCTTGATTTTCCTCTTTCTCTGGCTCTTTGTTCTTAAAAGCCTTCACAATCAACTCCTTCTCTGTCTACCCATTAATTATTTTTCTGAGCAACTCACTCATATCTGCCTTTTGGACTTCAGCCATCAGTAAATACTACAATCCCCCAAAGCATATTTTCAATCTTAACTTTTCACATGAGCTAAAGCTGGCCCTCTCTCCTTGCAAGCAGTTCAGATAAAGTCTCATTATTTCTTCATTCCTAACCTGTCCTCCTCCTGCTTCCAGTACTCAGTACACCCAGTTGTTCAAGTGACAAACTTCAAAGTTCCCTAACCCTTCCCACTTTCCCCCTGTTGTTAAAAAAAAAATGACCACAGCTGCTGGAGTTCCAAGAATCTGCTCTGAACAGCCTGTGCTTGGTGTCACTCTTCTTTCTGGTGGGCTAGGAGTGATTTTGCACGCCCAGATTGAGGCTGAGGTAGGCCAGGTCAGCTTTAATCTAAGGCAAGTTTTCCTAGATGATGAGGCAACAGTCCATGCGACTATAGATTGCACCTCCAGCTCCAAGCTAATGCTCATCAAATTACCTGTCTTGAAGTGACCACTGTGAGTCTCAATGTGGGGGACTTAGAACCAAGAGGGAAGCCCAAACTCTGTGCTCATTTTGAAATGAGTGTCTCCCTGTGTGCCCTGTGCATTCTCTAGTAGAGACATTAGTAGGACCCAGAATGCAGCCAGGTGTGGCAATGTTCCTTGAGTAATTTCAGGGTTATTCACAGATTGACAGATTTGCCCTAGGGTGTTTTTTCTTTTCAATAAAATAGAAAACAAACAAAAAAAAGTTTATAACTGAATGCCAGGGGCTAGAAGGAAGTTCTCCTTCAAAGAATAGCCTGACAGTTACAAGAAACAGCCCCCTGGGAGACATCTTGCCTGGGAGACATCCTGCAGCCATCTATCTCCCTGAGACATCCTTTGGCCATCTGTCTTCCTGAAACATCCTGCAGTTATCTCACCTTGTGAAGACATTCAGCAACTGCGGATAAGAGAGCTTCCCCATCCCCAGCATATAGATACCCCTGTGTGAAACAATAAAGGTTTGCAGCTTGATCAGAACTCCTGTCTTGCTGTCATCCTTCATGTCTCTTGTCTCTTCATTTCTCCCCATCTAGGTTCCATGCCCACATTAATGTGTCCTGCTGGTCAGGACAACTGAATTTTTGAGTTCTTGAGGTCAAGGAGAAGGGTTAATAATCTTTGTTTAACCCACATTTACTGGTCACAAACTTTTTTTTACACTAAATCTATTGTAATTTTTTTTTATCAGTCATCCCATTATAATTGTAAAGGAAATAATGTCAATGGATTGTGCAATTGGAGCCAGAAAATTGTCCATTGTGACAATATTGAAGTCTATGGGAGCCAAATAATGTCTGGTTGGATAAACCAAAGGATGTGTAAAGCACTATTGATTCTCAAAATTAATAAATAATCCAATGAGGATAATTTTAAAAATTAAATTTTGGTAACAAATCTGAGGATATTAAGCTAATTAATTATAGTACATAATTTTTAGCACACCTGTAAGAGAATACTGAAGTACTATAATATTTTAAATTATATATATGTGTGTGTGTGTGTGTGTGTGTGTGTGTGTGTGTGTGTGTGTGTGTAATACCAGCTCCCAAGGTAGGGAAAAGCCTATATCAATTCTCAATATACTGTATGTGAAAATGACAGTCTTGTTTTGCTGCTAGGTTCTACCCCCTGCCTGGAGCAGTTAGGTGAATACTCCTGGCCCAATGGTGACACCTGGTGTTCAGGACAGTTTTTGGCTACCTTCTTAAGTCAGTTATTTAGTCATTGCAAGCAAACATATCCACTAGGCTTCTTGAATATAATTTTTTGGGGGGGTACCAGGGCTTGAACTCAGGAGTACTGGACCACTGAGCCACATCCCCAGCCCTATTTTCTATTTTATATTTATAGACAGGGTCTGGCTGAATTGCTTAGCACCTCACCATTGCTGAGGCTGGCTTTGAACTCAGGATCCTCCTGAAATATACTATCGTATTTAATTCTCACAGCAAGCCTAAGGATCCACATTTTGTGAATAAATGATTCAAAGTCCCCACAGATGATATGTGTAATGCCGAGATTCTGATACAGGGGTAACATCAAACAGGTTGATGAAAGATAAAGGGGAAAAGTGTGTTCTGTGCTGAAGAGTTTCTAAATAGGCAGCTTCCTAATGGTTTTAAGGTGCAGTGGGTATCATTAGATTTGTCCTCTCCAAGACTTGGAAATAAAAAACTATCCTGTGATAACCTTCACCCTTTTTCTTCCAACTAAAATCTGGCTTTAATCAAGGTAAACACAGGTAAGCATATTGCTTCATATATTGTTCTTTTTTTTACATTTTAGGCTGAGCAGAGAATGAGAAAAGTTTGATTCTTGATTTATTCCCCCCTTCTTCGTCAATTCTTTTAAAAAGTTTTAAATTTTTTTTTCAGAATATTATGTAATTGGAACTGAACAGTTTGGAGCCCTTTCAGACTGATGTCTTTTGCTTAGTCATGTGCATCTAAGCTTCCTCTATGTCTTTTCATGACTTCCTAACTTTTTTAGTGCTTAATAATATTCTGTTATCTAGAATTCAATTTATTTGTTTTCATCAGAACATCTTGATTGCTTCCAAGTTTGGGCAGTTATGAATAAAGAAGCTATAAACATGCATAGTTAGGGTTTTATATGAATATGGTTTCAATTAACTGGATTAAATACCAGAGAACATGACTTCTGGACCACATGGTGAAAATGTTGATAAAGGTGAATGCTTCACTGGAGGCCAATAATTAATATTCTGCTTTGTAAACATGTAACTTAAGGTCAAAGTAGTTAAATGACTTACTCAAATATTACACTAGTAATAAGTGATAGAGCAGGTCTAAACTTTGGGTTTTCTCCCTACTTGTCCAAAACTTTTTACTGTCTTATGTGGCTTCCTCATTACATGGCAGAGAAAAAGTTTAGATTTCTTACCCAGAGGTCTAAGTCTAAAATTATTACACAGCTCAAAAAAGACTGCAGTAATGTCATCCCTAGAACTGGGTGAGGAAAACGTACAAGCTAGAAAAGTATAATATTTTAAGACTTTCAATAGTGATGATGATATTAAAGTTTCAAATAAACCCAAGAGTTTTATTTATATTTAAAACTTGTTAAGTCGATAGTGAAATAGCAACTTATCCGAGGGATGAAAATACTTACAAATCCCTTATCCCATAGGGTTTAATATCCAGAGTTGGACTGGGTTTGTAGCTCAGTGGTTGGGCACTTGCCTAGCATGTGTGAGGCTCTGGGTTTTATTTTCAGCACCACATAAAAAAATAAATGAAATAAAGTTATTATGTCCAAATATAACTCAAAATATTTTTTTAAAAATATACCCAAAGTAATGGCCTGGGGTTGTAGCTAAGCGGTAGAGCACTTGCCTAGCATGTGTGAGGCTCTGCATCACATAAAAATAAATAAGTAAAATTAAGGTATGTGTCGAACTACAACTAAAAAAATATATATATTTTTTAAAAAATCCAAAGTAAATAAAGAACTCCTTTAACAAAACAACAATAAAATTTGATTAGAAAATGGGCAAAAATTTTCTTCAAAGAAGTTGCCCAAAAGACCAATAAGCACAAGATGTACAGTATCACTTATAATTAGGGAAATAAAAATCAAAACTGCAATTAGGAACCACCTCAAACCCATTAGGATTGGCTACTCTTCAAAAATAATAATATTAACAAGTATTGACAAGGGAATAGAAAAATAGGAACCTTCTTGTGTTGTTGGTCGAGTAATGTAAAATAGTGCAGCCACTATGAAAAACAGTATGGCAGTTGATGAAGAAACTTAATAAGCAATTCCTTGGGGTATAAGTACCCAAAAAAATTGATAACAAAAACCGAACAGGTATTTGGACACCCAGGCTCATAGCATTATTTGCATTAGCCAAAGGTGTAAGCATTTTAAGTGTCCATCAAAGGTTGAATGAATAAACAAAATTTGGCATACACACATAGAGTAGAATAGTATTCATCCTTAAAAAGCAAGGAAATTCTGATACATCATTAATGACATTTAAGGATATGATGCTATGTGAACTAAGGACAAATACTGTGTAATTCTACTTAACATTAGTTAATCTGACCCAGAGTAGTAAGATTCATAGAGAAAGAAAGTTAGATTGGTGATTGCCAGGGAATTAATAGTGGAAAAGGGAGGGGCTTAATGGAAATGGAGTTTTGGTTTTGTAAGATAAAGAGTTCTGAAGATTGGGCACACAACTGCGTGACTGTAATTAAGCCACTGATCTTAACTGTACACTTAAAAATGGTTGTGATGGAGAGTGTTATGTGTATTCTACCATTAATTTAAGAAATGAGTAAATATTTTGACCAAGCCCCATATTTTTATAAGGCTAAGCTAATTATGTATGTGTTATTAAATTCAAGTAAACTACATGAGTGTTAAAAAGAATTTTCTTTAATACTCATTTTTTTTTCGTTGTTCACAACATTACAAAGCTCTTGACATATCATATTTCATACATTAGAGTGAAGTGGGTTATGAACTCCCAATTTTACCCCAAATGCAGATTGCAGAATCACATCGGTTACACATCCACAATTTTACATAATGCCCAATTAGTAATTGTTGTATTCTGCTACCTTTCTTATCCCCTACTATCCACCCTCCCCTCCCCTTTTAATACTCAATTTTTGATGAGTCCAGTCAGTCACTCTACTAACTAATTTGATTTAGTAGACATAGAGCTTAGAATTATACAGTGATTAATTTTTATTTGAAACTTTTGGAAAGTTCATCCATCATAGTATATAACTGTTTAACTCTGAGGCATTGCCAAGTTGTTTTTCAAGATGCTGCACTAAGAAATGTTTTCTTAAAAGAAAGCTTTAGTTCAAGCAAATGTGCTTCAGGTTGGCTGGGTTCTGGGGGATCAGGGTTTTACATAATTTAGATTTCAATCCAATATCATGGTAAAACATGTGAAGTTAAATGCCAGGACTGTGATGGTACAATAGGGAAACATGGAAGGTGCCAATAGAACCCTCAGCAGAATCCTCACCATGAATTGGCACTGAGGACATAAAGCTATAGTGGTGCTGTGATGTGCCTGGCCTCCTGTGAAGACACGAAAACTGTGAAACTGCTGGTGGATCTGCAAAGTGAAAATGGCTCCAAAATTCAATTTCTTTTTTATCACTCGCCAGTATGGTGACTGAAACAAAGGAGCATTCTACCTCTGAGCTGTATCCCCAGCCCTTTTTACAAACTTTATTTTGAGACAGGGTCTTGCTAAGCTGCCCAGGTTGCCCTCAAATTTGCAATCCTCATGCCTCAGCTTCCTGAGTAGTTGGGATTATAGGAAGGTCAAGGTCAATTTCTGTTTTTTTATGTTTTTTTAATTTTTATTTTTATTCTATGTTATTTATTTATTTATTTATTTAGTACTCAGGATTGAACTCAGGTGCACTCAACCACCAAGTCTCATTGCCATCCTTTTTTTGTGTGTGGGTTTTATTTAGAGACAGGATCTCACTGAGTTGCTTAGCCCCTTGCTTTTGCTGAGGCTGTATTTGAATTTGCAATCCTCCTGCCTCAGCCTCCCAGGCTGGTTGGATTACAGACATTTTCCACAGCACCAGGTGGAAGGTCAATTTCTTCATGTGAAATAATCAGGCAGATCTGTGGCAGGGCTGCTTAAGCCTGTGGATAGAGATCCATATATTTAGGTTTTGTCTCCACCTCTTTTTGTTTTCCTATTTTATGTTACCTGTCCTTACAATACACTCAATCATGTATATGCAGCTAGGCCTGCAAATATAGACACCACCCATTAGTCAGTGGTGGACTGCTCTTACTAAGTGAAAAGGAAACAATCCAAAAGTTCTCTAGGATTAGAGTGGAGGTTGCCAGGGACTGGGAGTTATCTTTATTATCCAGCCAGGATGTGTTTGCCAGGCTGCAGCACTTTTCTCAGCTCCAGCTGGCCTGCGCTGTCCTAGAGCTGGAGCTGGAGGCAAGGTGAATGGGCGATTTCTCTACAGCTGTTATGACTGGGCGCCCATGCATGGTTTGGCCTTTTGGTTCCAGGTGACCTTCACTGGGGGAGATTTTGAGAAATCCCTGGTGCTGTCCATCTCCACTTTTCACCAGGACACACTCTGGAAGCAGGCACTCCTCTACCTAAAGGAGATGGTACAAGTGGAGCAAGGCAGGGACATTTCAGCAGAGATCACGCTGCTGCCCTCCCAGGACAACCCTTTTCACCTGTGCTTTCTGCTGCTCTACAAAATGGAGGACCAAGAGAAAAAGACCAAAGACTTTGCCATGGGGGGACTGAGTGTTGCCTTTTCTCCCAGCCACCTCCCAAGGCAGCCTGGCCTGTTTGGGAGAGGCATAGTGAGGTCGAAGGAGAAAGGGAGATATCATGTGTAAGTAGGGGACTATCTCTCTTTTCTCTCATGGTTCTTGGGGAGGGAGAGTGACTTCAGTCTTCATTAGAGGAGATTCATCTGGCAATTTATAAAGTGATCTCCTCAACTATGGATACAGCATGCTTATTGATAGGCTTTTAAGCCTTAAAAGCATGTGGTAACAAGCACTTGCATTTCCATTTCTTTTCTTTCATGGAGGAAAAAAAAAAGAGAGATAAAATGTCAATTGATGGTGGGTCCCATGCACAAACTAAACACTTCATACCTTATCTAAGTCTGCAGCTGGGAAAAAGGTATAAGAGTTTAGTTTCACTCCAGAAGTTTCCACTATGACTTAACCTCTCCGGATCCTTAATTTCTGTGTCTGAATTCCCTCCATTCCTAGATGCCTATAGGCTATGGTACTTGTTCCTCATTGTTTTCTAAATAAAACTCATTTCTTGTAATTAAGGGGTGGAGATGAGGAAGTAGTTTATATAGCCCAATTCCTACTACTTTTATTGGGTGCTAAAGTTTATGAACACATGGAAATGGACTTTATATAATTATATAGCATACCTAAAAATTTCAATATACCACATTTAGGAGAAATAAGTCTGAAAAACTATGAAGTAGCATGGGTTTTAAAAATTCTTATTACTATTGAAACTGAACCCAAGAAAATGTATTATTTTGTTCCATAATATTGGAGTAATTATGAAACAAGCTGATAGAGAAGGTTTCTGGACCTAAACCCAGGCCTTATTCATTACCATGGGTACATTGTTTAAGCTCACTAAAATAAGAAAAATACATTCCAAGCTAGAAAAGTGTAGTCAATTTAAACATGTGGGGGGATTAAATGACTTGACCTATTTACATCTTGTGAAAGTTTCTTTCTTTTCTTTTTTAACTTTTTTTTTTGTTGTTGTTAAGATCACCCACATGTGAAAGTTGTGAATTTGGGAAAATGACTTGTAATGAAGTATGAGTCATGTTGTCTAATTCATTAAACAGATGTTTCCCTCCTTATCTCTATGGCAAATAAAACATTTGCATTTCTATTATTTTTAGAGATTAAGTAAGATTTGTGTGCTGTTTATAAGTCATAATGCATTTTGCCTTTTTAATGTAAGTTCTTAAGTATTTCAAACCCTTCAGAACATAGCCTTAGGGCAATTCAAAAGACTAAAGGTATGGTTTTTGCATATTAGTTGCTTTTATATGCTAATAGGAAAAGTGTGGAAATTGTGTTTTTAAGTACTCTAGCATTTTATTTATTGTAACTTGCATTTTCTTGTCTTTAATTCATTGCATATTAAAGTATTTAAATCTAAAACATAAAAATTAAAAATAATTATGAAAAAAGAAAAATCTTACAAATAGTAGATAAATTGTTGTCACTTGAGTCTGAGAGGTGGGAGGAAGGGAGGTACAGAATGACTAATAATGAGTGCAAGCTTTTTTTTGGAGGTAACAAAAATGTTCTAAAATTGATTATGGTGATTTCACAAACCAAATATACTAAAAACCATTAAAAACATCTTTTAAGTAGATAAATTGAATATTATGTGAATTATATCAAAAAAGTTGTGTTAAAAAACAAGTGTTTTCTGACTAATTCCCATCAGGCACAATCTAATTCCTTGGACAAGTGCATTCTTTTATTTAACAAATACCTGTTTAATATCTACTAGATACTATTTCAGGAATTAAACTACTTGTTATTTTTGCTTTTTTTAATACTATGAAATTATTTTTCTTGGTGTTTATTCTCCTGTCTGTACAATGTATAAAGATTTTATTATTCTGTTTTATCTTGATTTCCATAATCTATATAGTGGCTATTATTTTTATTAAGTTTAGTTTTTTTAGGATCAGATTATGTATCTAAATTCTATTAGAAATTTTTAACTTGTATGGCAGTTTATACTCAAGAGCAAATGTTATCATGTGTCATGTTAGCCAGTGAGTTTTATGTTTATTATTCCTACCAATATATCCATTATGGATTGAATAAAAGATTTTCCTTTTTTCTTAAGTGATTCTGAGCATTGTCCTCCAGCCTCTGTCTTAGGGTTTGGGGAACAAAGTTCTTCAAGGTTGACATTTCCCACTTTTTACAGATTTGCTAAGACATGGACAGAACCATGAAGAAATGTTGAAAACATAGTGTCAATCAAGAGAGCAGAGAATGTTTTGGGATATAGTGGGTGACAAAAATGGAAAGTGTATTGAGTGTTAGATTTTGTGTGGATGCCAACATAAAAATTGGGCTTACTTCTGTTAGGTGCAGGACAGGCTGAGTAAGCTGTCTGCAGGGCATGCAAAACAAAGTTAGCTGCAAGATGACCTTGCCTCTCAAACCCTCTGTCTGGTTCTTTATCCCCTGTTTGCTTCAAGCCCAAATTCCCAAGCCCCCCCGCTCAAGGATGAGCACTTCACCCCCAACTCAAGGCTGAACACTCAGCCCACCACCACTCAAGGCCAAACACTTAACCCCCTTGTGCAAACAACAAAGCTTGCAGACCCAGAAACTCCATTAGATTTGGGCTATGAAAACTCTCTTTTGCTGGGCCCCTCTCTCTCTCTTGCTATCTCTCATGCTTTCTCTGTCTCTCTCTTGTGCTCACTCTCTTCTCTTTCTCTCTCTCTCTCTCTCTTCTCTTTCTTTTCTCCTCTGTTGCACTGCTGTAATAAAGATCTCTTGGTTGCTCTGAGTGTTGTGGTCACTTTCCTTTCATTGGCGCCGAATCCTGGGAGAGGGTTAAAACTCACTTTTGGGTCCCTCTACCTTCAGAAGTGCTACTCACTGGACAGCCTAAACCCATTTTCTCAACCACCAGAACTCCATCCACCACCGGCCTTCGATTAATTGGTGAGTTTCCCCTTCTTGGAGTCCTAAACCCAATGGTGATGGCAGTAGGATTTGACCTTTGATCCTCCAGCAAACCTCTTTACCCACCTTCGGGGAGGAAAACACCACACCACAGCCTTTAAGGCCATGGTGGGCTTCAGGGACTTCTTCCTTGGGCAGATTAGACTCTTGGGTTCGAAATTATTCCCCTTCCCAGCTGGTAGTTTACCAGCATAGGCTTTGTAGGACTCCCTCAAAGGACTGTGTAACCTCCAGGGACACATAACAGAGAGCCAAACATCACACCCCATCCAGACCTTCACAGTTTTGTTGGCTCTCATAATGTCCTAGTCCTCACCTTCAAGACTTGGCTTCTAGAGAGATGCTTACCCTCGCCTTCCTCTCTCTTCCCCTGTCTCTCTCTTTCCCCTCTTTATGGCCCTGGGATCATCTGGCCTCTCCAGAAGGGGTCCCAAAAAGCCTTGGCCAAGGTCTCCCATGGCTCTGGCTCCATCCAGGAGGAGAGCTTGGACTGTCCGGATACGGTGATGACCAATCTCTGCAGCTCAAACCTGCCACTAAGGCGCTCCTGATTTTTGGCTCTAGTGGGGATGCCCCTTTTGCCAATAAATCAGTTTCCTTCTTCTCTCTTATATTATATTTGTTCTCCTTCCTTCTCCCCTATACTACTTTGCATCCTCCTCCCTTCTCCTTATTCTACATTGGTGACATGGGTATTGTGTCCTCTCTGCTGGTCGACTCTCTCCTATAATGCCTCTTGGATAACCTCAAAACCCTCTTTTTGACACCAGACATCAAACTCAAAGAACTGATCAAATATAGCATCCAGTCCTGGCCCACTTATCCCTTAAACAACCAAAGCAGATGGCTCCCTTTTGGGTCTCTGGATCCCTCCATTCTAAGGGATCTCTACAATTACTGTGAGCATTCGATAAAAATGGGTAAAGATCACTTTCTCCTTGCTCCGTTCCAATCCTGCTTTCTGCACCTCTTGCAAAACTCTACAAATTCTTCCAGCTTGCAAATCAACCATAGATGGAGTTTTCCCCCAACCATCTTTCTCCAACTTTCTCCTCCTCCGCACTCAACCACTACTTTTGACCCTGCTAATAAACCTCCATCCTATCGCCTAGTTTGAGTAGGTCCTCACCCTCACCCTCAGCCATCTGCCCCAGACTCTCTGCCTTCACTCTCACCTCATTAAACTGCTTTCTCCCCTCCAATTACTAGATCAAAAATGTACATCACCACCCTTCCTCAGACTCTTGCCCCCTTGCTGAGGTAGCAGTTACTAAAAGACTCCCTCCATCCACTCACTCCTCTCTTCTTTTGTCAGTGCCCACACCCAGTCTCACCAGGTCCTCTTACAAGCTAATCCAAAGCTCAAACCAGCTGAGCAGAGCCCTCAGACCTCTATCCAAGATCTGGTAAAAATGGCCTTTAAAGTTGTCATCATTAAAAACAGGTTACTAAGAATTAAAGTCCCTTAAAGGCTTTTTGATATATTCACTCCCCGTTTTCTCTCTTCTCTACCTGTTCTTCTGCTCAAGATTTCCTTGCTAGAGAAAATCCCAAACCTCTTTCTCATTATTTTTTTACATCTTCTTCATAATTAGAAGGATGGGAGCTGCTCTCATCCCCGCCTTCCCATCATCCCCCTCCCTACCCAGGCCCACAGAAAAGTCTTAACTGACCTTCTCCAGCAATATTCACCGTGGCTAATTTTAGGACTTTCAGCAAAAGAATCTCTACAAAAGAGTTCAGTGTAGATAAACTTGCTATTTTCATGTTGCCCTGTTTTACTTGGCTACTGTCTGGGAAAAATCAGCACTACAGGTGCTGGACACCCCCTTACTAGTTTTTCATAAGATATGTGAACAAGGCCTTTGGCCTTGTTCACAGTGCTGACTACTTTTCTAAGATAAGGGAGTTACTAATTGGGCTCCATGGGAACAGCTGTCAGGGGGAGGAAAAAAAGATAAGAAAAAGCTCTCCCCTTCCCAGGTGTCCTTGAAGGGTTAACTTGCCCAGAACAAAAAAAAAAAAAATTAAAAAAACTGCTTTTTATGAACTTTTGCAGATTGTGAACTTCTGAGCCCCTTCCCCTACATGCTGGGTGCAAAATTCTGAAACTACCTAAACTTGAATTTCAGGGGATTAATTGATTACAGCAGAAGCTGTGCCCTCTGAATCTTGCTGAAACCAAATAAAACTGTTCCCCTATCTTCACTGCTATCTTAGGTGCCTTGCCTTGTTCATCCCTACAACAATATAATTCTATACATTTAAACACTGTTTATGTTTTCATGAAATGGTAAACAAATGTGATTAATTGTGTACTGCAAATAACAAAATATCTCTTATTATATTGGAATAATTTGCCTAAATTCAGAAATTTCAAGGATTATTTCAAAGTGTGAATAAAGAAAGAGTTAACAGATGGGAAAGAGAAATTAAAAGGTTCTAAGTATGGATTTAATAGAAGGAAATGTGTTTCTGAATAAGAGAGTCTATTAAGTAAATAAGAGCATTTAAGCAAGTTATAAATAAGGTCTGTGTACATTGGTTATGTTTGTAAGTTTTTTGAGCAAGTAATCTTGAAGGAATTAAGGATTATACAACTATGGTTAAACAACAACTGTTATTTTGCAATATTGTAATATGTTATTTCTTTAAGAGCTAAACTAGATTATATAAAAACATCAATGTAATTGTGGTACTATTACTCTTCTTTGTATATTAAATGTCTTCATATATTCCAGGTATATAAGTCTTTAAGATAGGAGCTTTAAAAAAATTATATGAATCTGATGTTCTCCAAAAGGATGAATGGTAATTTTAGGCTTATAAAAATTACAAATTGGAGATTTATTTGTATCATTTAATGTTCTATAACTGGACCTGTTATCAATAAAATTAATATAAAGTTCTATACACTGGGTACAATTTAAATGTAATATCATATTGTGTTAGCTAGTATTCATGTGACATCAAGCAACAATATATGTAAACTTTATAAAATAATATTTAAAAAAAAGATCAACTTCAATACTAGAACACTTTACCTAATATTTATAAAAAGCCATGGCTTATCTAAGATAAGGCTATGCTTTCCATCATACTACATGTCAGAATGACTCAAAAGTAGAACAAACTTCAGCTAAAGCCCAATACTCTTAATTTAAGGTGAAACTAAATTTGCTGGATGTTTATAATCAAGACTTAAACTTAAATTAAAATGGCTAAGAAAACCAATATTTGGCTCTGGCCCTCTGAGTCAGTCTGAAATTCAGCAAACAGGGAAATTCTCTAAAGCGTTTTGCAACTCTAGGTCACATAACCTTCTGATCAGGGAGAATATTGAGACCACTAAAGATTAAAAAGCCAATAAGTGCATTTGCTATAAAGAGGAGGTTCATTATAGATAAGAGACATCCCTGATGCTTCCAAGGGAAGCCACATGGTCAAGCAAGACCTGGACCCATCCTAGCACAAATGGCACTAGCAGAACTAAGAAGCTGTTCTCAAGTTTTCCCACAAGTGACCCCTATGGGAACTCGGCTGACTCTTCACAATAGATAGAAACAAAGTCATTTTTGACCAGTTTGATCTTAAACACCTACCAAACAGTTAAGCCAAAACACAGTCATTCCTAGGAGTAATGAAGGACAAGAACAGCTAGAAAAGAGGAGAAAGCAACCAGGCCAACAGTCTCCATGGGAAATGTTCAGTCAAATATTGTATTGGCTCCACCCCCTCACAGGACCCCTATTAGTTCTCTTTATGTTTCTCCTAATAGGACCATTGAATTGCCTACAGAAGTTCCTGCAAGATCAGAAAAAATGAATTCACTAACCAGTGTCAATCAACTACCAGCCCCTGATGCCCAAGACAGAGACCTGGGACTCATGACCAACTCCTCTAACTCCAGAGACTCTGTGCCTATCTAAAACCCTCTCTAACCCCTTTTTCCAGTTTTCACAACCTCTCTTTCACATCCTAGGAATGAGAACTACTGTCCAGCAGGTCCACTCTGCTTGTTCAGTCTGCTCTACAGTATCTCCACAAGTAAGCAACAAACCTAAAGTCTCCACACATTAGATGAGGAGCCACTAGCCAGGCAAAGACTGGTAGATCAACTTCACTCCCATGCCTAGGCACAAAAAGCTTTGCTACCTACTTACTTTGGTTGATACTTTTTCAGGTTTGATAGATGCCTTTTCTACATCCAGAAAAATTCCTGACACTTGCCTCAATCTTTATTTAGGGGATCATTCCCAGGTTAAGAATTCCTGCCTCCATCCAGTCAGACAACAGTCCTGCCTTCACTTTTCAGGTTTTTCAACTAGTCTCCAAAGGCCTCAATATCACTTGGAGGCTGCACATCCCCCATCAACCCCAGTACTCTGGTAAGGTTGAAAGGCCTAACAGCATTCTCAAGGATCATCTCACTAAACTTGCTTAAACTCAGGCTCTTCTGGCCCAATTTTCTACTGTTGGCCCTCAACTAAATTCAGATAGACCCAAGAGCCCCCTCAGGCCTTAGCCCCCTTGAGCAACTCTATGGGTTTCCTTTCTTAACCACCCAAAGCTTTCCAATCACTATTCCTCCTCTTGTGTTTTGCCTGTCCTATCTCACACTTCTATGCAAACTCCTAAGGGAAATGTAGATAGACCAGTGCCTTCCTGTGCCATTCATTGCCTCAATCCCAGCACAACCACAAACTGAATTGGACACTTTTCAACTGGGTGACTCAGTCTTACTTCAGAAACTGCATTCTCAATCATTAGAACCTTGATGAAAGAGACCCCATATGGTCATACTTACTACCCCAATGGTGACCAAGCTATTGGGCCACTCCCCCTGGTATTATGTCTCCCACATTAAAAGGAACCTATTCAATATATCCAGGCCTGGACTTCCACGATACCCACCAAACTCAAAATTTCTCACCAACCCTCTTCTTCTTATATTAATCATTATTCTCTCTCAAGTTCCTATCTCAAACCACAGATGCTGCTTCTACAACCAAGCCACCAGGATGACACCACCCACTCTCAGTTTATGGGTCAAAAAAATTGCTCTTCCACTGGCTGCAATCAGGCTGTCACCCTTAACATTATTGGATTCAACCAAGCCACTTCAATACTTCCTAGAGTACCTACAACAAGACCAATGACTGATACCAAATATTTCCTCCCATCAGAAATGGTTTGATGCCATTGACAACCTATGGCTTCAAAAACTTTTATGGACTTTACCCCTACCAAAGTAGCTATCTATAGCCACTGGGTGTTATTTTTTGTTGAGAGACACAGCCTAGTCGGAATGGCCTCTGGCATTTTGCCAGAAGTAATGGTTGAGAGGCAAGTCATTAAGATAATGCTGGATTGAAACAGGTTGTGTATTCAATTTTATATAGACCACTGCTGTCCAACTCCAGCTCCTGTTACTTTGAAGTTCTTGTGGGGATTCCTGGGGAGTTTGGGTTGGTTGGTGAAGTTTTGGTGGTGGGAGTTTGTTGGTGAAGTTCTGGTGGTAGGAGTTCCGATTGGTTTCTGGTGTGCCTAGAAGGGCCACGTGGGTGGCATTCTTGGGAGTTCGAAAAATAAATAAAGTTTGTTCTGGCTTGAGTGGCTGGTTATTTTTGCCCAGCCAGACTGCAGCAATTTTTGGCTTCCCTGGTGTTCTCAGACATGTACTCCCCCTCCTCAACATTCCTCCACTTCCCCTTCTAGGCCCAACTCTGCCCACCAGTAAGCAGTAAGTAGTCAGAGGACTTTACCCCACCCCCCATGTCACTTAGAAAAACAAAAAGGGAGGAGTGTTAGGTGCAGGACAGGCTGAGTAAGCTGTTTGCAGGGCATGCCAAATAAAATTAGCCTCAGGATGATCTGGTCTCTCAAACCCTCTGTCTGGTTCTTTATCACCTGTTTGCTTCAAGCCCAAATGCCCAAGGCCCCCCCTCTCAAGGCTGAGCACTTCCTCCCCTGTTCAAGGCTAAACACTCAGCCCACCACTCAAGGCCAAACACTTAACCCCCTTGTGCCAACAAGGCAGCTTGCAGACCCAGAGACCCCATTAGATTCTGGCTATAAAAACTCTCTACTGCTGCCCCCCCCCTCTCTTGCTCTCTCTCTTGCTTTCTCTGTCTCTGTCTCTGTCTCTCTCTCTCTCTCTCTCTTTCTCTCTCTGTCTCTCTCTTTCTTTCTCTCTCTCTTTCTCTCTCTCTCTTTCTTTGCTCCTCTGTTGCACTGCTGTAATAAAGATCTCTTGGATGCTCTGAGTGTTGTGGTCACTTTCCTTTGAACTTCTGTAGCCAGTATGAACTTCTAAATTTTTTTATTAGATGTAGATAGACACAATACCTCAATTTAATATATTTTTGGATCTCTTGTGCTGAGGATCCAAACCCAGTGCCTTACACATGCTAGGCAAGCACCGTCTACCATTGAGCCATAATTCCATCTCAGCAATAGGATGTTGAACTCACTTTTATACTGAGTCTAAAATTATAACAAGATCAGTATGGAAAATTTAGAAAATGCATAAAATTACCAAGAAGGAAAAATGTTACCCATCAGTGGTTATCACTATTAACATTTTGGAGTGTAGCTTTCTAGTTTCCTCTGAATCATTTCTTTACATAGTTGAAACTAAATTGGATACACGTATTTTAACTTATTTTGTTTAAAACTGACATTATAAAATAAGCATTTTCCATGTTGTTAAGAACTTTAGCATATGCTATTTTTGTAAAGGTAAAATTTCCAAGCTGATTCTAAGCTGCAAAAGCTTGAGTTAAAGTGTAAAAGACTGGGCATTTTAAAGCTTCTAAATGGCAAGGCCTTGGCTAAAAAGTAAAGACTAGGTATTGTTAAAATTCTTCTGGTACCCCAGGAACCTGTAATCTCTGTAGCTGTTAGGACAATGCTGGAACTGCCCAGTAAATATCTCCATTGATTCCATGGTTGTTTAATAGCTAAGGGCTCTAAGTAGCTTGCCACGTAAGCATCTAGGCTCCAAAACCAATCAGTTTAAATGTGTAACCCACTTAGGAGTGACCAATCACCCCCGCCCACCCTGTTCCCACCAATGAATGTACTAATCTCGTCTCAGAGTTGTTGTTCAATTTTCCCAAGCCTCATGATGATTTGTTCTAATGCATGCAAAGCCCACCGCCCTCTCCAGAAAGTGTACTTAAGCTCTGCTTGACCTCTGCTCTGGGCTCTGGGCTGCTCTCCCTTCTTGAGTGAGCATGGAGCCCCAGCACTGGAATGGATCCCCAATAAATCCCCTTTTGCCAATTTCATGGAGCCAGTCTCTTGTGTGGTCTCTCTTTCTGACGCTCCGCTAGACCCTTACATTTTAATAGTGCCATACATAATATTCTTTCAGAATTGTAGTGTAATTAAGGATTGTTCATTTTAGATATTCCTATTGTTTACAATTTACTGCCTTTATTTTTTATACATATTTCTTTTGGATCTCTGAATGTAAGGTGCAAGTAAGGTGTATGAAGGTATGCAGGTGGTTGAGGGATAGCAAATAAAACAATACCCAAGGGTCAGAGGATGAAATTTTGATAGAAAGAGACCTGTTTCAGGAAAATGAGGAGCATGATACACCAATAAAAATATGGAAAATAAAATGGCTCTGGCACTGTGTGGATACATGGGGTGGGGTTAGAGCTGCTGTCTTTATTTGACAATATATTAGCAAGCTCTGAAGGAGACCATTCACTGAGTCCTAGGAGCAAAAACCAGGTTTCCAGGACTAAGTGAGTGAGCAAGTGATGAAGCTCAGAAGCGTGTAGTGTAACTTTACTTTTGGGAGGTTTGTTGATGAAGAGAAGGAGAAAAATGGAATGAGATAAAAGAGAAAAAACAAGAACAAGTAGCATTTTTATTTTATATGTTAATTTTTAAAGATAGAGACTGGAACATAGTTAGGGCCAAGGTATAGCATTAGAAAAAATAGGTGGTTGGGATTTTGGCTCAGTGATAGTGCACTTACATGGAATGTGTGTCATTTTGCCAGAGGGAGTGGTTTGTGAAGTAACATCAGGGAGCCATTAAGTGTGGAGATTCCTTATTGGTTGACTGCTGTATCTAGTTTATGTTAATTAAGATAAGCTGTGTGTAATGTATATATACCCCTCCTGTGCTACAATAAATGGCTCCCACTTCTGCTGTATCAGTGTACACAAGTTGCTCATTTCCCCCGGTTATTTTGCTTCAGCCGGACTGTGGCAGATGGTGGCCCTTCTGGGGAGCCTCAGGACACTCAGGGGTAAGTTATGAAAAAAAAATGCCCATCCATAGATAGAACAGAAGCAAATCTGCTTGTCCCTATACAGATACGGCGAAAGGAAATATGGCCATTTTGAGAAAATGGAGAAGATTGATACAGTATGTTTGTATCTTGTTTTGTCTCAGTGTATTTTATTGTCTTTGTGAAGAAAACATGGTAGGAGTGAAAAGTAAATTACTAAGGGAAGGAGGCACCCCAGTGGAAACAAGAATAGTTAGGGCATGTGTTGATGGAAGCCCAGGCACTCTAGTCAGAAAGAAAAAGAAACTTCAGAAGAAGAAGGATTATCAGGGAAAAAGTTGCAGCAAAAGGCTAATACTGAATAATTTTCCTTACTGAATGGTGCTTGAATCAGCACGGTGGCTGCCACATGCCTGAGCTGGTCACTGCACAGCAAGGACTTTCTAAGCGGCAGCAGCCAGCACATTCCCGCCCCCTGCCTGGGGAGTGGACACCACGGCAGAGAGCTCAAATCCAAACCTGACCCAGAGGCACAGTCTCACAGGCTCTTGCTCTCTGTGCCAGAAGCAGTTTGAGTCCAGGACACTCCCCAGGGCCATCTGGGGCTGCCCAGGATGCTGCAGGTGAAAGATGGCCTGGCATTTTGTCAGAGGGAGTGGTTTGTGAAGTAACAACAGGGAGCCATTAAGTGTGGAGATTCTTTATTGGTTGACTGCTGTATCTAAATTATGTTAATTAAGATAAGCTGTGTGTAATGTATATATAACCCTCCTGTGCTACAATAAAGGGCTCTGGCTCCCACTCCTGTTGTATCAATGTACCCAAGTTGCTCGTCACCCCTTCCCCCCCTCCACTTCCCCCCCCCACACTATTTTGCTGCAGCCGGACTGCGGCACTATTAATAATTAAAGAGAGAGAGAGAGAGAGAGAGAGAGAGAGAGAGAGAGAGAGAAAATAGGGATATGAATATTAAAAACAAACTAAAGATTGGAAGTCCATCTGCTGTTTTACATTGTTTTTTTTTTTTTTTTGTCTTTACGCTGGTAGTTAGTTTCAGAAGAAATTTTGAGACTCCTCATAATCATTTCATATTTCAATGCATTGTGTCTTAGAATCTGACTTATACTCAAGACCTATTTTAGCCTAATGAAATGAGGAACTACACATAATGTTGATTTTAGATGTTGCATGTTTGTTTTTGTTTCATATGTGTCATAGTAGCATATCTTTAGAATAAGCTCATTTAGTAACACCCTCTCTGAAATTTTATATATTTTATATATTTAAATATATAAAATATATAAAATTATATAAAATTTTATATATTTCTTTGTCCACAGACTGCAACCACATTTTATTAGCAGTATATGGGAATTTTCTAATGCTGATATCTGAACAAATTGTTAACCTTTTATCTCCTATTGTTAATCTTTTTTGACCTGTTCAGGTTCCCAGTAAGTTTTATATTTTTAAAATATCACTTTTATGTCTCATCTGTGCATTTTGGTCATTCCTTATTGTTAATAAATGACTTCTAGCAAGCTCACATGACTATCTTGTTTGGACTGTTCTTCTCAAATAAAGACAGCAGGTCTAATACTACCGCATATATCCACAAAGTGCAAGAGCCATTTTATTTTCCATACAAAAGATTGTTCATGGAGCTTCCAAAAAAAGGTAATTAGTCTTAAAATTTTGCTTTAGACTAAATTAATAAAGAATCTTTTATAAGCAACTGTAAATGAGCCACTATAAATGACACTTAAAATTTCTACTAATGGAAAAATAATTATCAGGCTAATAATACAGATAATATGTATTTGCAATTAAATAAGTTAATAATTGTAAATTCATTATACTAATAAAGTGCCAGGCTTCCTTCAGCAACCAGGAACTCAGTAATAACTGCAACATTAGCACTTAGCATTTCCTTATTTGAGAAAACTAATATATCAGCTGGTAACAAGTCAAAATGAATTTAAAAACTGTTTTTGCTACTCTAACTTGTATAAAACCTAGCTGCTATATAACTCTCTGCTGTATTATATTGCCTTCAAAGAAACATCCATTTAGCATTCAAAATAATTAAGAAGATGTTTTAATTTTTTTTTTTGCAGTTTCTCTAATTCAGCTACCTTGTTCATTCTAGGTTTCCTACATGTGAGAGGTGGTATCAGACAGGTGAAGTAATGCAATGTCATGCATAAATATGAAACTTCTTTGTACCAATTGTGATCATTATCAGCAGGAGATTCCACAGTAAAACTGTGCCATCATTGCACCAGAAACAATGCTACTCCTAGAAGAAAATATAGGATCAACATTCTAGCATACAGGCATAGAATATGACTTTCTCAATAGGACCCCAAAAGCTCAGGAAATAATGATAAGAGTTAATAATTGAGATGGCACCAAATTAAAAGGCTTCTGCACAGCAAAGGCAATAATTAAGAATGGAAAGATAGAACCTAAAGAATGGGAGAAAATCTTTGCCTAGCTACTGTTTTGAGAGAGGATTAATATCTAGAATTTATAAAGAACTCAAAAAAATCAAATAACCCAATTAATAAATATAAACATACAAATGTATTAAACAGAAACTTCTTAATAGAAAAAATGGCCAACAAATATATAAAAAAAAGTTCAACATTATTAGCAATTAGAGAAATGCAAATCTCACAACAGTCAAAATGGCAGTCATTAAGAATACAAATAATAATAAATGCTGGGGAGGATGTGGAGAGAAAGGGGCACTTTTACACTGTTGGTGGGATTGTACATTAGTACAACAACTATGGAAATCAGTACGGATGTTTCTTAAATGGAATCACCATATGACTCAGCTATACCAATCCACAGTGTTTGTCCTAAAAATTAAAGTCATCATATTATATGGATACATGTATATCCATGTTTATAGCAAAACAATTCACAATAACAAATCTATGAAAGTAGCCTTGGTGTCTATTGACAGATGAATGGATTAAAAAAATGTGGTGTACATACAAGATGAAACTATACTGAGCCATGAATAAAAATAAAATTATGTCATTTGCAGGAAAATAGATGAAACCAGAGACTATTATGTTAAGCAAAATAAGTCAAAGTCAGCAGATCAAAGGTTGTTATGTTTTTCTCTGATATGTATAGGCTAGAGAGAAAAAGGAAAACAAATTTGGGGTGTATCTCCTAAAAAATCAGTGGGAGGTGACAAAAAGGACAGGGACCAGGGAGTGAGAGATGGGGAGTGAGGGAAAGGTGCTAAGGAATGATATTGGCCAAATTATATTCTCATAATGTGTGCATGTATGAATATGTAACAAAAAATCCCATCAATGTGTACAACTATAATAAACCAATAAAATTATTGAAAATAAAATTCATGATAAAAAAGGAAAAAAACACTGTGCTATTAAAAAATACCCCAGCATGTGTGCTCAGTACAGGCTTTTTATATATATCCTTCTTGGAATCTCATCCTTTCACAGATGTGTAGATACAGCCCTTTCAGGTTCCTCCTCAGACCTTCGTTCAAAGTAGAGCTAGCTAGTAGTGTTGCTGTTTCTTTGATGGTAATTTACTTCAGCTGCAGGAGTTTGTATGCTTGTGATATCATTATTTTAAGGATAACCCAGACAGCCAGAATGGAGCTTCACACTAAAGTTTGCAGCATTCTTTGTGCTGTTTTGTCATGCTCTAACTGTGTCATATTAGCTCTTTGATTCTTAATCTTAATAATGTAAACCTTTTGCATTCTGCTCCTTAACTGTCTCTCCAAGAATGTTTTGGTGGCCTATATAGGCTTTTCTGACTTCACTACTTAATATTGATGTTACAGAAAAACCCCATACATTTTATTCCTCTAGAATTACGTATTTCTCTTTTGATAAAAACTTTGTGGTAATACCAGCAAAATACTTTCATAATATATATCAAAATTACATTAAACTCTTATTCCTTGCTCTTGTATCTTTTCTTTACAATGCAACTACTACATATCTACATGTAAAAGACTTCAGGAGTTTAGCAGAACAAGAGAAATATTTTAAGCAGGGAAATAATAAAAGCTTTGGAGTAAAGTCTTAAATCATAACACTTTATGGTTTATGTAATTCTTTATGTGTATCTATAAAAACCAGTAAATATTCCTCCTTATTATTTATTTTTAATTAAGAAACTATTCACATATGTCAATAAGGTACCATGTAATATTTCAGATAAATTAGCTTATGCATCACCTAAGAATTTTTCATTTCTTTGTGATGAGAGCATTTAAAAATTCTGTCTTAGCTATTTTGAAACACACATTATTGCTAATTATAGTCCTCTTCCTATCTAACTTAACCTCATGCCTGTTTACCAAACTCTCCCCTTTTCCTCATCTACCCTCCTGGCTGCCTCCTGCCTCCATGCAACACACATGAGACTTGGTAAACACCATTGTACTCTCCACTTCTATTATTTTGACTCTTAGATTCCACAGGTTAAGTGAGAGAATAGGTTTTTTTCTCCCACTACTTGGCTTATTTCACTTAACATGATCTCCTCACTTAACATACTTTCATCCATATTGTTATAATTGCAGAATTTCCTGTTTTTGTAGAATTAATAGTATTTAATTGTGGATGTATACCACCATATTGCCTTTTTAAAGAGTCCTTTCATGTGTGAGGGGACACTTAGGTTATTTCTGTATCTTGGCTTTGCAAGCAATGCCTTAGTTAACATGGTGGTATATACACTAAGAGCCACAAGTTTCTTGAGGAAACTGCCCATAAAATTATAAAATATGTGACAATAGAAACTGTTCACAGCTATTATTTTCACCTGTGTTTTTAGAATATTCACGAAGGGCAAAAAGACTTTTTCTTCAAATATACAGCACTTTTTAAGTAACAGATAACCTCATTCTTTCTTAATTTTTAAGAGCTAACTTTTTATTTATTTTTTCATGTTATTGTACATTTCTTTGCTTTATTCAGAAAGGTGTTAGTTTTATGCATCTCTGAGAAACATTTCTACCTTCTTCTGAAAGGCATAGATTGGACTAGGTATAGACACCACAGTTCACATCAACTTCTGAGTTCTATATTCCCTTGATGCTTTCTTTGTATTTTATTTTTATAATTGCAGGACTGGGATTGAATCTAATGCTTAGTTGTTCTTCATTCACAAAGCTACTTTCCCAACCTTTTTAACAAGTGTGATGAGATGTATCAATCATACAGTACCATGCAGAATGTATCCACCATCCAGTACTACTATGTAGTGCCAGGTAGAATAGTTCCATTGCCCTAAAAATCCACTATGTACCATTTTGTCTTCCTTCCTCTACTCCAACCCTAGATCCTTTCACTTTCTTTTTAGTTTTACCTTTTTCAGTAGATCACAGTTTATAAACTGATTTTAATTTCCTATGTCCTCTCAGGTGCTGCAGTCTGGCTGGGCACAAAATACCCAAGCCGCCACACAGCCTTGTAGGTTCAAACAGCAACTCTTTTTTCCAGAACTCTCACCAGCACTCTACACAGAGTTCTCAGGAACACACTCCCTCCACCAGGGTCCTTGTGCCAATTCTCCTGAAACCCAAGAGAACTCAATGGGAACTCCAAAGTAGCAGGTGTCATAGGGAGCAGAATCCTCCCTAATCCCAGAGCAGCCTTATTCCTGGAGCAGAGTCATCTTTCAACCATTCCCTCTGGCAAAATGCCAGGAGTCATTCCGACTAAACTGTGGCTCTGGACAGGCAAGATTTTTAATCTTATTGAAATTGGGGTGTTTTGTTTGATTTTCAAGACTGGGTGTATGTTCTCAAAATTCCATTATGAGGTCTTTTTTTGGATTAATCTAGCAATTTTTGTTTCATTTTTATTGAGTCTTCTGCATCTGTATTTTTCATTCTGGAAAGTGTGGAATTGATGAATTTGTATACCTCTAGCCAAATGAATTTACTTTCTTCAATGAGTTTGACTTTTAGACTCTATATAAGTGAGATCAAGCAGTATTTGTCTGTGTCTGGGTTATTTCACTTGGCATAATATCCTCCAAGTTTATCTACATTGTTGCAAATTGTAAAATTTCTCCCCCTCAACCCAGTTCATGGGGCCTTCTTGTGGAGCCCTGGTGTGGGGGGCCTCAGTAGCTTCTGGTGAAGTGAGGATATAGGTGGGGGTGAGGGTAGGGTGTGAGACTCTGCTGGCCAGGTCCTGGCTGGCCACTCTGCAACCATCCAGTATGCCTCCAGGCACCACATGACCCTGGGAATGTCCAGCATGTGGGAAGCTGCCACACCCAGCCACATCGCCATAGCCCGCCATGTGCCCAGGCCCCGAAGTCCCAGACAGCCCCTCCCAGCACATAGCCATGGAGAGTTCTCCCAGCCCAAGGTGCTGGCATCCAAGGCACACTGTCAGTACCGGACCTGATGCTCCTCTAGCCTCGGCTTGTGCTTGGCCCAGTCTTGTCCCCCTCTGGCGATGGGGAAAGGCCCCTGCCTTTGGTCATCTTCTTGTCAGAGCTGTGCCACACCAGCCATCGCAGGAGTCCTAGCCATGACGCTCTGGAGGTCCTCCATGGCCAAGGAGGTCATCTGAATAGTGCTGACTTTCTCGCTCTCCACTGGCTCTGGCGGCATAGGAGTTCCCCCCAACACCCAGGTTATGGGGTCTCCCACCTGAAGGGGCGAGTTTCCTCTACACCACTGCGGGGGTTTACGAGCTCCCTCACGCACCCAGGTGGGAGAGGTCTTCTGCCAGAAGGGGAAAGTACCCTCTACCTTGGCTATGGTTGTGTAACAGATCACCTGACACCAAGCTGGGAGTGGTCTCCTGCCTAGAGTCCCCACTACCTTGACTTCATGGATATAGGAGCTCCATCCACCACAACCATGTGGGAGGAATCTCCCATCTGGAGGAGCAAATCCCCTCTACCCTGTCTGTGGTGGTATAGGATTTTCCCCAAATGCACAGGTGGGAGGGGTCTCCTGCCTGAAAGGGCCAGTCCCCTTTACCCTGGCTGTGATGGTATCTGAGTTCTCGCTGACATACAGCTAGAAAATGTCTCCCGCATGGAGGGGCGAGTCCCCTCTAGCCTGACTGTGGCTGTATATGAGTGATAAACCAACCTGATCTTTTATTAAATTGGGAGCCCTCTCACCACAAAGCCATGAAAAGCTAATTTCAGCTTTACTATAAATTACTGCAAATTCTGAACCTGCTTGGAATGCCTGCCCGTGCCTTGAACTCACCCATGCCTGGCTCTCTGACCAGATAGCAGCCCTCTCTGAAACTTTAGTGACACCTCATAAATATTGGCCTTCCCTGGCCAGACAACGACCCTCTCTGAGGCTCTAATGGGCTTCATAAATTCTGATGTTGGGGCCAGCAAAAAATGTAAACTACCATTAGTGTGATGCTTGTCAGAGTCCTGTTATCTGTAACCCCCCTTTTGTGTAACTTTCTGGGCTATAAAGCTGGGCTGTAGGAAAGCTGGGGCTGCTGTCTTGTTCCTGCCGTTTTGGGAGGAAAAGGCAGTCCGGCCGGTCGAAATAATAAGCTTACTTTAATTTGATTTTAATTGGAGTCAGTGGTCTTTTCTTGCGTCCTGGTCTAACATTTTGGAGGCCCCAGCGAGATGACCCTGCCCGACCAGAACACAAGACCAGACTGCTGGATATTCTGAAGCCGGCCTTTGCTCCAGGGCTCCGGGCTGGAGAGCCACTCTAGGGGGTGCGCAACTTGAGACGTTCCAAGGCCTCGGAGTGAGCCTTCGGTCCCCGGAACCCTGCAGTGAACTGCCGCACTAAAACTATTAGCAAGCACCTGGTGGAGGAGGCCTCCATAGGTAAGTGGCGCCTTTATAACATCTGATATCCGGTTAAGGGAGATCTCTTCTGATGACAGAGAGGTGGCCTGGCGAGGCTCACATATACTCCTGTCCGGACAGTACGAGAAATCGTTCTGTCTTCTGTTCTGTTCTGTAGGGAATTCCTCTGGAAGGGTAGAGAGGTGCCGACGGGCACGCACGCACTCCTACCCCGGAGCTTTGGCAAGACGTTGCATTGCTCCTCTGTTTCTGTTTCGGTGCCGGGTTTCTGTTTTCTTGTTTTTGTTCTGTGTTCTATATGTTTTTTGTTTGTTTGTTTTTGTGCGTTTTGTTGTGTGATTTCAGTGATAAAAACTTAAGGATATTGGACGTGAAAATGAGTAATAAAGCAAGTCAGCCTGACACCCCTTTGGACTGTATTTTAAGGAACTGTGATGAACTGTACCCCCCTTTGTTAAGCAGGAGGAGAGAATCCCCTAGCTGGCTGCTTGAAGCACCTCCAGTGCAGAGGGCAATGCCTGCTGGGGACCTAAGAACTGAGTATCTCCCAGGTTAACAAGTGAGACTCCTTTAAAACCCCTTGTCCCTCCAGATCAAGAGAGTCAAAACCTTTGGGCAGAGTTCCCGGTGTTTCTCCTTTGTTAGCAAAACAATAAAACTCCCTTTTTCTTTTTCTCAAAACCCTGTCCTCATTATTAAATTGGCATTAATTGGCTCTAAGGTCAGGAACCGAACTTTCAGTTACAAATTTTGATACCCCCCCACCCCCAGAACTTTTTGAGAACTGACTACTGAAATGTTAGGAGATGAAATGTGCTTGGGGTGGAATCCTGTAAATAAAAGGAGGGACTGAGGGACTCCCAGCAGCTGCTGAAGCCCTGTTGCTTCGGGGATTCCCTCCTTCTTTCCCTGCACTGTAAGGATTATGCCACCTCTGTCTTCTTGAAAAGAGAAAAAGAAAAAGGAGACACTTAATGCAGTAAAGTCGCCATGGAGACCCTTGATTTTATATTTCAAATTGCTCCTCTGTGAAAACATCTGGTCCCCTTGTGGGGACATCTATGGTGCCACTGGTGTAGGAGATTTTTCTCTTATCTGCTCTGTTTGTAAAGGTTTCTGTCAGCCATAGTCTGGAGCTCCTCTCTGTCTGTCCTGTGTCTTTGTTTCTGACCCTTTAAGACATGTGCAATAGTGTGTTGATATTATAAATTGTTTCTTGGCAATGATCTTGGCTAAATGTGTATCTAAAAGATGATGTTTTATTGTAACAATCTGGTATCTGAATGGGTTTTTGATGCATTGCACAATGCTGCAGTTAAAAGTTGGGTTTAGGTAGTTGTTTAGTTTATGATTTCAAATAATTCATGTCAGAGAACTTAAATACTTAGGATGGAAAACTAAAGAACTCTACTTCCAAGTTGGCAAGTAACTTCCCAATCATTCAGTCTTTTTTCACCAATTTTGAATTGGGTAGCCTGGGAAAATGTTACTGTGTGTACCAGTGCATTAATTTGGACAAGGATAGTAAATCATAGTATGGTATCTGTTGACAAAACAAGATGTAAAGATATAAAATTTTGTGAATTGTATCTTAAACTTGTATCATGATTTTCAACATTGGAACTTGAAAATTATGACTTATAGTTAAAATGCCTTAGGCCTGAGGTGTCTGCTCAGAATAGCAGTTTTTCCCTGCTCCTTCCAGACCTCAGCCAGGACTTATGTTGAAATGCAAATGAAAGAAGCCTGCAAGCTCAGTAGGAGACTGATCTGAGACCTAAGGAAAAAAAAGTAAATTGTATGGTATTTACTAATTACTGGCCAGTCATTTTTACTAGGACTCTTGTTTTTTTCCTTAGATTCTGTATTTTTTTGAGCTCATGATTTTGACCCTACAGACCTAGGTTAATGTTTTTCTGATCAGTCCTATCTTTGACCAACTGTGGAGTTTTTGAAACATTGCAATGGAGATTTCACCTGCGAAAAGTTACTAAGGCCTTTACTATTGTTATGTGTGCACACTTTTGTTATGTGTTGTATGTCTATATATACATATGTCCGTATATCTTATATATGATATACAAATTAACATATATAAGGAGCGCTCATAAAAACAAATTAAAAAAAATGGATCCAAAGATTTTTAATTCATGTGATTTAAATGGTTCAATTTAAATTGGATAAACAGATAAAAATAAATGTCTTTAAATTTAACTTACAAGTTTTTCTAGGTGTTCAAAAAACTCATAAAATATTAATGTCTATAAAATGTCTAATATGCCTTGGTTCTAGGACTTTTCCTTCAACAAAAAATGGTTTACACTGTTCAATACATTTGTCTAATATTTTGATAAATAAGTAAAAAAAATTTGATATGGGATTATTCATGAGTACTTTTGTTAGATATCTGATTGATTTACTAAGGTCTGTATAAGTTTGTACTAAAGTCTGTATAAGATTGTAAAAATCAGTCATGTGTTAAAGAGACAAAAATTTCTTAAAATATAAGTTTACCCATAACATTGTGTTTATTAAGTTTTACTTTTTTCTAGAGCAAGCAACCATAAAAATTAAACAACTGGTTAAATAAGAACTGTTATTTTAGAGCACTGTACTGCCATTTTTTTAAAAGCTAAGCTTGGTTAATGTAGAAACATCAATGTAATTGTGATGCTATTAATGTGCTCATATCTTCCAGGTATACAAGTCTGTAAGGTAGAAACTTTGAAAGAGCATTATATCAAGCTGGTGTTCGGAAGTTGTATGGTAAAAAAATATATTGGGGATTTATTTACCTGTTATCAATAAGATATGTAAAGTTTTGTTACTTCTTACATTGGGGAACAATTTAAATGTATTGTTAAGTTAATGAGAGCCTAATCTATGTAAAGGTTAAAACTTTCAGCCTTTCTTTAATTCATGTTTTAAATGTGATATCAAATGGTGTTAGCTAATGTTCATGTGACCTCAAACAATTTATGTAAACTTTGTAAAATGATAATTAAAAATACAAAGATCAGCTTTAGAACTAAAACACTTAAGATTTATAAAGAGCCCTGCCTTACCTGAGATGAGGCTCTGTGTCCCATCTTACTACATGTGAGAAAGACTATGAAAACAGTAGGCCAGATTTTAGTTCATTTAAAGTTATGTTCAAAAATTTGTTTTTTGTTGTTTTTTTTCTGTCAAGATTACTAGGATCTCAAACAGGGGATATAATGTATAACTCAGACAAAAATTCAGGGTAGCTGTTACACGAACTAAGTGTTTTTACTCTTGTTAATTTTATTTTGTAATTTCCTTATAAGTGATCTAAAGATTCCCTGTTAGTGTTTTACAGAAGTGTTGCTTTAAAAACACAACATGGGTTAGTTTGAGATAATAAGCCATCACCTACAAGACAGATAGGATAATACAGATCCCAATTAATAAAAAGATAAATAATTATAAAGTTATAGACATTAAAGCCCAGTACTCTTAATATAAGGCTGTTAAAATTTATTTGCTGGATGTTTAAGATTAAGTTTTAAAATTAAAGTTAAATTAAAAGGGCCAGAAAAACCAATATTCGGCTCTTGCCCTCTGAGTCAGTCTGAATCCAGGGAACAGGGGACTTCTCTAAAGAGCTTTGCAACTCTGGGCCACATAACCTCCCGATCAGGGAGACTAATGAGACCACTGGAGAACAGAAAGCCAATCAGTGCATTTGCTATGAAGAGGAGAGTCATCAGAGAAGGGAGACATCCCTGGTGCTTCTGAGGGAAGCCACATGGTCAAGCAAGACCTAGACCCATCCTAGCGCAAATGGCACTAGCAGAACTGAGAAGTTTCCCCAGGAATGACTCCCATAAAAGCTCAGCTGTTAACAATAGATAGAAACAAAAGTCAGTTTGACTGCTTCATCTTAAACACTTAGCAAAGACAGTTAAAACCAAAATACAGCCATTCCTGGGCATTTTAAATAATAATAATGATGATAATAATAATTATTATTATTATTTAAGGTATACACTTTATGTTAGCCTCCCAAAATAAGTAAGACTGGAGGCTACAAAGAAGGATTCTCAGACAGAAATGTCTGATAACTATAAAAAGAGACTATCAAGAGGAGCTGCCAGAGACAAAAGTTTTTAGTTTAAGGCCTACAGTTATTCCTAACCTACACAGGTAGGCTTCGTGTTTGCTAGTATGATTATCCAGCCCTGAGTAACAGAATTAAAGGTTTCTCTATTAGACACAGAGCTCATACTAGTAAAAAAATTTTGCAAGATCAGATGGCATTAAATTATTAAACTGTATCTTATGGGGAAGGACATCTGTAATACTAAAAGTTAAATGTTAAATTTACAGGCCTGATAACTGGAAATGTTAAAGCCTGGTGAGGGAACTTCTATACAGTGACACGTTCCAGCTGCTACAACATTTACTCAGTACTCATGGTTTTTGTTTCTCTCATAGAAGCACCCATCCCCAGAAGACTTTACAACCTGTTCTTCCCCAACCAGACTTCAAACCGAACTGACTTCTAAAAGGCAACTCATGTCCCTCACGCCGTGCTCCCTCACGTCACCCTCTCTCAGCTCAGAAGAAGCCAAAATGAGTGACGCCTGTCTTCTTACAACAATGGAGCCAAAAATAAATAGATTATCAATATAAGTAATTAATTAAGTCAGGTAAAATCAGGGAGACTGGTTTTGGGTGAGTTCTAAAAATTTGGAGACTGTTACCTGAGGGATTAAAATTCCCTCAGTGCTCTTCCCCTACCCTATCAAAGATTTGAAAGGGACACATAAGAAAAGGGGGGAATGATAAACCCAACCTGATCTTTTATTAAATTGGGAGCCCTCTCACCACAAAGCCATGAAAAGCTAATTTCAGCTTTACTATAAATTACTGCAAATTCTGAACCTGCTTGGAATGCCTGCCCGTGCCTTGAACTCACCCATGCCTGGCTCTCTGACCAGATAGCAGCCCTCTCTGAAACTTTAGTGACACCTCATAAATATTGGCCTTCCCTGGCCAGACAACGACCCTCTCTGAGGCTCTAATGGGCTTCATAAATTCTGATGTTGGGGCCAGCAAAAAATGTAAACTACCATTAGTGTGATGCTTGTCAGAGTCCTGTTATCTGTAACCCCCCTTTTGTGTAACTTTCTGGGCTATAAAGCTGGGCTGTAGGAAAGCTGGGGCTGCTGTCTTGTTCCTGCCGTTTTGGGAGGAAAAGGCAGTCTGGCCGGTCGAAATAATAAGCTTGCTTTAATTTGATTTTAATTGGAGTCAGTGGTCTTTTTTTGAATCCTGGTCTAACAATGAGCTTTCACTGACACCCTGATGTGAGGGATCTCCTGCCAGGAGGGGCAAGTAATTTCTACCCTGACTGTGGTAATATATGAGCTCCTGCTGATAGCCAGGTTGGAAGGGTCTCTCGTCTGGATGGGGTAGTCTGCTCTACCCTGGCTAAGGTGGTATACAAGTTCCCAGCGACACCCAGGTGGGAGGGGTCTTCTGCCTTGAGGGGCTAATCCCTCTTTCCTGGATGCTTTGGTATATGAGTTCTTCCCCTACAAACACACCCTAGTGGGAAGGTCTCCAGCCTGAAGGGGCGAGTCCCTTTAACCTTGCCTGAGGGGGTATAAGAGGCCCATTTTAACTGCAGGAGGGAGAGGACACTGGCCTGAAGACACAAGTCACTGCTACCCAGCTGTAGCTGTATAAGAACCCTCCCTCTCCAGACATTCATGTGGGAGGGGTCTTCTGCCTTGAAGGGCAAGCACCCTCTCTCCAGGCTTAGGCGGTATAGGAGTTATCCCCATTCCAAGGTGGGAGGTGTCTCTCGCCTGGAGGTGTGAGTCGCCTCTACCCTGGCTGCTGGGGTATAAGAGCTCCACCAGACACCCAGGTGGGAAGGGTCTTGCGCCTGAAGGGACAAGCACTCTCTACCCTGGCTGCAGTGATATAGGAGGTCCCCTCTACACCCAGGTGGGAGGGGTCTCCCGCCTCGAGTGGGAGTCCCCTCTCCCCTGGCTGTAGCACTATATGTACTGCCCTGACAATCAGGTGGAAGGGATTTTCCGCATGTAGGGTGGAGTCCCCTCTCCCCTGATTCTGGAGGTATAGGAGCTCCCCACAACACCCAGGTAATGGGGTCTCTGGACTGGAGAGGCGAGTCTCCTCTACACTAGCTGCGGGGTTATAGGAGCTCCCCCTGACACACAGATGAGAGGGGTCTCCGACTGGATGGGGAAGTTTCCTTAATGCTTTCTGCAGAGGTAGAGGAGCTCACCCAGATAGCCAGTTGAGAGGGGTCTCCAGACTGGAAGGGCAAGTCCCCTCTATCCTTGCTTCAGTGGTATAGGAGCTCCCCAGGACACCCTGGTAGAAGAAATCTCCCTCCTGGAGGATCTAGTCCCCTCTACCCTGGCTGCAGCAGAATAAAAGCTCCCCCAGAAACCCAGTTGAGAGAGGTGTCCTGACTGGAGGGGCAAGTCCCCTCTACCCTGTCTGTGACGGTATAGGTATAGGATCTTCTTCTCACACCTAGGTGGGAGGTGTCTGCCTTCTGGAAGGAGGAGTCCCCTCTACCTTGGCTGCTGCAGTAATCAAGCCTCCCTGGACACCCAGGTGGGAGGGTATCCCAATTGAAGGGGCGAGTTCCCTCTACACTTCCTGGAGACAGATAAGAGCTCACCCAGAAACCCACCTGGGAGGGGTCTACCAATTGAAAGGGCAAGTCCGCTTTACCCTGGCTAAAACAGTATAGGAATTCCCCCTGAAAACCAGGTGGGAGGGGTTTCCCGCCTAGAGTGACTCCCCAAAACCCTGGCTGAGGTGGTGTACCAGCTCTCCCAGACACCCAGGTGGGAGGGGGTCTCTGATTGAAGGGGCGAGTCCCCTCTATTCTGGCTGCTATGGTATAGGAGCTCCATCCTTCAAGCCCAGATGGGAAGGGTCTCAAAAAATAATAAGCTCAAGAAATAATGCTAAAAGTTAATAAATGAGATGGCATCAAATTAAAAGGCTTCTGCACAGCAGAGGCAATAATTAAGAATAGAAAGAGAGAACCTAAAGAATGGGAGAAAATCTTTGCCTAGCTACTGTATTGAGAGAGGATTAATATCTAGAATATATAAAGAACTCAAAAAAATCAAATGACCCAATTAATAAATATAAACATACTAATGTATTAAACAGACACTTCTTAAAAGAAAAAATACAAATGGCCACAAATATATGAAAAAATGTTCAACATCATTAGCAATTAGGGAAATGCAAATCTCACAACAGTCAAAATGGCAGTCATTAAGAATACTAATAATAATAAATGCTGGAGAGGATGTGGAGAGAAAGGGACACTTTTACACTGTTGGTGGGATTGTACATTAGTATAAGCACTATAGAAATCAGTATGGAGGTTCCTTAAATGGAACCACCATATGACTCAGCTATACCAATCCTCAGTGTTTATCCTAAAGAATTAAAGTCATCATATTATAAGGTTACATATATATCCATGTTCATAGCAAAACAATTCACAATAACCAATCTATGGAAGTAGCCTCGGTGTCCATTGACAGGTGAATGGATTAAAAAAATGTGGTGTACATACATGATGAAAATTTATTGAGCCATAAATAGAAATAAAATTATGTCATTTGAAAGAAAATGAATGGAAACAGAGACTATTATGTTAAGCAAAATAAACCAAAGTCAGAAGATCAAGTGTTATGTTTTTCTCTGATATGTAGAGGCTAGAGAAAAAAAGGGAAAAAAAAGTTGGGGTGGATCTCCTAAAAATAAGTGGGAGGTCAAAAAGAGAAAAGGGACCAGGGAGTGGGAGAAAGGGAGTGAGGGAACAGTGCTAAGGAATGGTATTGGCCAAATTATATTCTTATAATGTGTGCATGTATGAATATGTAACAAAAAATCCCATCAATGTGTATAACTATGATACACCAATAAAAATATTCAAAATAAAATTCATGACACAAAAAGGAAAAGAAAAACTATTCCACTAAAGGAATACCCCAGCATGTATGCTAGGTACAGGCCTTTTATATACAGCCTCCATGGAATCTCATCCTTTTACAGATGTGTAGATACAGCCCTTCCAGGCTCCTCCCCAGACCTTCCTTCAAAGTAAAGCTAGCTAGTAGTGTTGCTGTTTCTTTGATGGTAATTTACTTCAGCTGCAGGAGTTTGTATGTTTGTGATGTCTTTATTGTAAGGATAACCCAGACAGTCAGAATGGAGCTTCATACTAAAGTTTGCAGCATTTTTTGTGCTGTTTTTTCATGCTCCAACTGTGTCATATTTGCTCTTTTATTTTAATCTCAATAATGTAAACATTTTGCATTCTTCTCCTTAACTGTCTCTCAAAGAATGTGTTGGTGGCCTATACAGGCTTTTCTCACTCCACTACTTAATATTGCTGTTACAGAAAACCCCTATACAGTTTACTCCTCTAGAATTATGTATTTCTCTTTTGTAAGAACTTTGTGGTAATACCAGCAAAATACTTTCATAATACATTTCAAAATTTCATTAAACTCTTATCTCTTGCTCCTGTATCTTTTCTTTACAATGCAACTACTACAGACCTACATGTAGTAGACTCCAGGAGTTTAGAAGAACAAGAGAAATATGTTAATAATGGACATAAGAAAAGCTTTGGAGTGAAGTCTAAAATCATAACATTTTTTTGGTTTATGTAATGCTTTATGTGTATCTAAAAAAACAGTAAATGTTCCTTTTTATAGTTTTATTTTTAATAAGAAACTACTCACATATGTTTTTGGGGTACCATGTGATGTTTCAAGTAAATTAGCATATGCATCACCTCAGTATTTGTCATTTTTTTGTGATGAGAGCATTTAAAACTTCTGTCTTAACTATTCTGAAACACACATTATTGCTAATTATTGCCCTCCTCCTATCTAACTTAACCTTATGCTTGTTTACAAAACTCTCCCCTTTCCACCAATTACCCTCCTGGCTCCCTCCTGCCTCACTGCCACACACATGAGACTTGGTAAACACCATTATACGCTCCACTTCTATGATTTTGACTCTTAGATTCCACATGTTAAGTAAGAGCATAAGTTTTTTTCTCCCACTACTTGGCTTATTTCACTTAACATAATCTCCTCACTTAACATACTGTCATCAATATTGTTATAAATGGAGAATTTCCTCTTTCTGTAGGGTGAATTGTATTTCATTTTGGATGTATACCACCATATCACTTTTTTAAAGAATCCCTTCATGTGTGGGGGGACACAGGTTATTTCTGTATCTTGGCTATTGCAAGCAATGCCTCAGTTAACACAGTGGTATATACACTAAGAGCCACAAGTTTCTTGAGGAAACTGCCCATAAAATTATAAAATATGTGCCTATAGAAAGTGTTCACAGCTGTTTTTTTTGCCTGTGTTTTTAGAATTTTCACAAAGGGCAAAAAGACTTTTTTTTCAAATATACAGCACTTTTTAAATAACAGGTAACCTCAGTTTTTTTTTAATTTTAAGAGCTTTTTATTTATTTTTTATGTTATTGCATATTTCTTTGTCTTATTTAGAAAGGTGTTAGTTTTATGCATCTTTAAGAAACATTTTTACCTTCTTCTGAAAGGCATAGTTTGGACTAGGTATAGACACCACAGTTCACATCAACTTCTGAGTTCCTATTCCCTTGTTGCTTTCTCCAATTTTTTTTTATAATTGCAAGACTGGGATTGAATCTCATGCTTAGTTGTCCTTCATTCACAAAGCTGCATTCCCAACTCTTTTAACATGTGTGATGAGATGTATCCATCCTACAGTACCATGCAGAATGTATCCACCATCCAGTACTACTATGTAGTGCCAGGTAGAATAGTTCCATTGCCCTAAAAATCCACTATGTACCATCTTTTCTTTCCTCCTCTACTCCAACCCCAGTTCCTTTCACTTTCTTTATAGTTTTATCTTTTTCAGTAGGTCACAGTTCATAAACTGATTTTAACTTCCTATGTCCTCAAAGGTGCTGAAGTCTGGCTGGGCACAAAATATCCGAGCCGCCACAAATAGCAACTCTTTATTTTGAAACTCTCACCAGCACTCTACACACACTTCCTAGGAACACACTCTCTCCACCGGGGTCCTTGTGCCAATTCTTCTGAAACCAAGAGAACTCCAGGGGAACTCCAAAGTAGAGGGCGCCAGAGGCAGCAGGATCTGCCCTAATCCCAGAGCCCCAGAGCAGCATTATTCTCGGGGCAGGGTCACCTTTCAACCATTCCCTCTGGCAAAATAACAGAAGTCATTTGACTAAACTATGGCTCTGGACACGCAGAATTCTTGATCTTATTGAAATTGGGGTGTTTTGTTTGATTTTCTAGACTGGGTGTGTGTTCTCAAAATTTCATTATGAGGTCTTTCCTTGGTTTAATCCTGCAATAGTTTTTCATTTTTTTTATTGTGTCTTCTGCGTCTTTATTGTTCTTTCTAGAAAGTGTGGAATTGATGAATTTGTATAGCTCTAGCCAAATGAATTTACTTTCTTCAATGAGTTTGACTTTTAGACCCTATATAAGTGAGACCAAGCAGTATTTGTCTGTGTCTGGGTTATTTCACTTGGCATAATATTCTCCAGGTTTATCTACATTGTTGCAAATGAAAAAAAAAATCTCCCCCTCAACCCAGTTCATGGGGCCTCCGCCTTCCTTCAGAGCCTTGGTGCTGGGGCTTCAGTAGCTTCTGGTGAAGTGGGGGTATGGGTGGGGGTGAGGGTGGTGTGTGGCACTCTGCTAGCATGGTCCTCGATGGCCACTCGGACACCATCCAGTCTGCCTCCAGGCACCACATGACCCTGGGAATGTCCAGCATGTGTGAAGCCACCACACCTAGCCACATCGCCTTGGCCCGACATACCCAGGCCCCAAGACCCAGACAGGCCCCTCTCAGCACCTTGCCATGGAGCCTTATCCCAGCCCAAGGAGCTGGCATTCAAGGCACCCTGCCAGTCCTGGACCTGATGCTCCTTCAGCCACGGGTTGTGCTCTGCCCAGTCTCATCCCCCTCTGGGAATGGGAGAAGGCCCCATCCTTTGATTATCCTCTTGACAGAGCTGTAGCACCCCAGCCATAGCGGGAGTCCCAGCTGTGACACTCTGGAGGTCCTCCATGGCCAAGGAGGTCATCTGAATAGTGCTGACTTTCTCGCTCTCCCCTGGCTCTGGCGGCATAAGAGTTCCCCCCCAAACCCAGGTTATGGGGTCTCCCACCTGGAGGGGTGAGTCCCCTCTACATGGCTGGGGGGCAATACAAGCTCCCCCTGACACCCAGGTGGGAGGGGTCTCCCGCCAGAAGAGGAAAGTACCCTCTACCTTGGCTGTGGTATTGTAACAGCTCACCCTGACACCAAGGTGGGATTGGTCTCTTGCCTGGTGGGGCGGAGTCCCCACTACCTTGGCTTCAGGGGTTTTAGGAGCTGCACCCACCACACTCAGGTGGGAGGGATCTCTCGCCTGGAGAAGCAAATCCTTTCCCTGGCTTTGGTGGTATAGGATCTCCCCCCTACACACTCGTAGGAGGGATCTCCTGCCTGGAAGGACCACTCCTCTTTACCCTGGCTGTGGTTATATATGAGATCCCACTGACACATAGGTAAGAAGTGTCTCCTGCATGGAGGGGCGAGTCCCCTCTAGACTGACTGTGGCTGTATGTGAGCTCCTACTGACACCCTGGTAGGAGGGGTCTCTGGCCTAAAAGGGTGATTTTCCCCTTCCCTGGCTGCAGGAGTTTACCAGCTTTCCCAAGACCAAAGTTCAAGGGGTCTTCTGCTTGGAGGGGCAAGTTCCTGGCTGCTGTAGTTTAGGAGCTCCCCCCCATACCAACATGGGAGATATCTCCCACTGGAAAGGGCGTGTCCCCTCCACCCTGGCTCTGGAGATACATGAGCTCTTCCCCACACCAAGGAGAACGTGGTCTCTTGCCTTGAGGGGCAAATCCCCTCTACAATGGCTGCAGCAGTATAAGAGCTCCCCCGACAACTATGTAAAAGGGGGTCTCCCACCTGAAGGGGCGAGTCCCCTCTACTCTGGCCAAGGAGGAATACAATCTCGCCCTGGCACTAAGACGGGAGGGGTCTCTTGCCTGGAGGAGCATGTTTACTTTACCCTGGCTGCAACAGTATATGAGTTTCCCCTGACACCCAGGTGGGAGCAGTCTTCCAACTAGAGGTGCATGTCCACTCTACTCTGACTCTGGTGGTATAGAAGCTCCCCTGATACCCAGGTTATGGTGTCTCCTGACTAGAGAGTCGAGTCCCCTCTACACTGGCTGAGGGGGTATAGGAGGCCCCCCCCCATAGCCAGGTGAGAGGGGTCTCCCTCCTGGAGCAATGAGTCCTTTCTACCCTGGCTGTGGATGTATAAAAGCTCTTCAAGACACACAGGTGGGAGTGATCTTTTGTATGGACAAGAGAGTCCCCTCTACTCTGGCTTTTGCGGTATACAAGCTTCCCTGACACCCAGGTGGGAGAGGTATCCCGCCTGGAAGTGGCAGTCCCCTCTACTTTACCTTTTACCATATAAGAGCTCTTAGTACACTCAGGTGGGAGGGGTCTTCTGCCTACAGGGGCATGTTTCCTCTACCCTTGCTGTCACAGTATTGGAGCTCCCTCTGACAGCTAGCTGGGTGGGGATCCGGCCTGTAGGATCGAGTCTCCTCTTCCCTGGATGCTGAAGTAATCAAGCTCCCCTGAACACCCAGGTGGAAGGGGTCTCCAGATTGGAGGGGTCAGTTTTCTCTACCCCGGCTGCAGACATATAGGAGCTCACCCAGACACCCAGGTGGGAGGGGTCTCCCGAATGGAAGAACAAGTCTGCTCTATCCTGCCTGCAGCAGTATAAGAACCCCCCCCAGGACACCCAGGTGGTTGGGGTCTCCCTCCTAGAGCTGCAAGTCCCCTCTACCCAGGACACCCAGATAGAAGAAGTCTCTGGTCTTGAGGGGAGAGTTCCCTCTACCCCACCAGCAGTGGTATAAAAACTCCCCAGCCATGCAGGTGGGAGGAGTCACTCACCTGAAGGAGAGTTCACCTCTACTATGGCAACAGTGGTATAAGATCTCCCTCTGAAACCCATGTGGGAGCGGGTCTCCTGCCTGGAGGAGCAATTCCCCACTACTCATTATTTACTGAATTAAAAAAAAATGCTAGAACTGTGGCTCAGTGGTTTAGTGTCCTTGAGTTCTACTCCTAATAACAAAGGGGGGGAAAAAAAGGAGAAAAAGTGAGTTGGGTACCTTGTTATGTTGCTGAATAAAATTTTGGGGTGCGGAGTTTTAAAGGCTGTTATTCTGCCTATAAGAGGAATAGGTTGTTATATTTTTACTTGTTTTTTTTTTTTTAAGAGAATACTGGTATCAGACCAGATGGAGGTTTTGTTCAGCTTAAAATGCTCTTTGGTAAATGTACAAGTTATCTAAATCCCAGAGAAAGCCTAGAGGGAAAAAAATGACAGTATGTTCACAAATAACAAAGAAGAAAATCCAAATTTATTCCAGAATAAAACACCAACCCACAGAAACAGAATAGAGAGTAAGGGAGGAAAACAGAGAAAAAGATGTAAAGAGAAATCTGAAAAATAAACTAAAAACAAATAAGACCAGTCAGAAAAAAATTCTGTATCTTTCAATCAAAAACCTTGAATGTAAAGGAAATAAACTCCCCTCTTTTAAGATGTAAAGTGACTGAATGGATTTTCTTCTTTTAATGGACTCAGTCACCTGGTATCTACAAGAAAGTCATTTCACCTCAGGATACACACAGAGTGACAGTGAAGGGATGGAAAAGATATTCCACATGAAGAAAACCAACCTAGAGCAGGAATGGCTAGACTCCTGTCAGATAAAATACACTACAGATTAAAACACAATAAAAAGAGACAAGGTGATCACACCATGATAAATGGGTCAATTCAGTAACATGAGAAAGAAATTGTACACACACATGTGACCGACACCCGAGCACCCACATGTGCAAAACAGATATTACTGGAATGTAAAACAAGAAGTTGACTACAACACACTAAGAACAGTGGGAGCTTCAACTCCGCCCCCCCCCACTTTTTTGAGAGAGAGAGAGAATATTAATATTTATTATTTAGTTTTTTTGGTGGACACAATCTTTTTTTGAATGTGGTGCTAAGGATGGAATCCGGGCCACACACATGCCAGGCAAGCATGCTACTGCTTGAGCCACATGCCCAGCCCAGCCAACTCCTTTTCTCAGCACTGGACAGATCATCTCTGCAAACAATAGACATTTACACACCATCCCACTCAACCACTGCTGAGCAAACATCCTTCTCAATAGCACACGACACATTTTCCATTTATCCTCAAAATAAATCTTCATAAATTTAATAAGAATGAAATCCGTAGCAGGGAGAACAACTGTCAGTTACAAAGCATGGAAATTCTCAAAGCATGTTTCCCCAAAACCAATGGGTCATTGAAGAAATCAAAACATTGTCAGGTACGTAAGAAATAAGAAAAATAAATAACAGTCAAAAAGAAAGTGTAAATGCCTGCAGACCAATGAAAAGGGCCACACAAGATATTCAAACCTGGGGATAAAGCAAAAGCAATTCTAACTGGGAAGTACTCAGCAAGAAATAGCTTCATTAGGAAAATCGATCTCGAATAAATGGCCCAATATTGCATCTCAAGGGACTGGAAAATATAAGGATGGGTCATGCCCCAGTTAGTAAATTTGAGAGAAGGAATAAAATCATAAAACTTCTCAAGTAGCTGGGATCCCAGGCATGTGCCACTGCAACCAGCTTTTCATACTTGTTTGTTATTGTTTTGGAAACCAGGCAGTGAACCCAAGGGTGCAACACCAGTGAGACCCATTTGCAGGTACGATTTTGAAATAGGGTCTCACAAACTTGCTTACAACCTCACTAAGTTGCTGAGGCTGGCTTTGAACTCACCATCCTCCTGCCTCACCCCCGAGCTGCTGGAACTACAGCTGAACAACACCAAGCCAGCTTTTCCAGTTGTTTTTGGAAGAGAATCTTTCAGAACATCAATTTGACTCACCTGTCCAGACCAATTAAAGAATGCATTCCATTGTTTTCATGAGGGTGGTGGTTTTTTTTTTTTTAATATTTCTAACAGAGGGACAGCTCTCTTCCAATTAAACCTTTCCAATATGGTCACATCATTTTTGAATTTATTTATTTGTTTACTTACTTCTGTGATTCTTTGGATGGAACTCAGGCCCTTCCACATGCTAGCAAGTGCTCCACCACTGAGAAATGTCCCCAGCTCCCTGAGTTAACTTTGATAAAGTTCACTAATTTCTCTAGAATAGCATGGGTTCTGGGTTTCTAAATTGTGAAGGTAAAATTGGCCAGTGTTCCAGAAGGGGCTGTATAGTTTTTGGATACAGGTGCACAATGTACGCTGCATCTTTCAGAGGCCAAGGAGTAAAACCCAGTTGCCACTTCCTGACTCAGCCACCCTTACAAACCAGGTCCTGTTTGTTATGACATCCTACAATTGTGTGCTTGCTCACAGCACAAATGAACCTAGAGTCAAAAGATGAGAAACTCAAAGAGAGGTGAGTGCTTTATCCCCAGGTATCTGAGAAAACAAAGTTCCCTCACAATCCTTTCAGTGTTTAAGGGGTCTGGAGGCACCCAAATATCTTCAAGTTCCTTTTTATTCATGATAACTCTTAGAAGAACACATGATGATAGATCTCATTATGCAGATCTTTGATGACTTTATTTGATCCTAGAATCCAACAAAATGAATGCCCTTCAGAACATTCTGCTTGCCTCACACATGCAAGCTAGACTAAGAGCCTGAGAAAAAGAAGTGCCATAAAGAGGGGGAGCAAGGCACAAAGATCACTCTGTGGGTGACAGAGGGGCCAACTGTGCTTGGCCCAGACTCTACAACCAGTTCCAAAAGTGAGCTTAAGTCTTCTGACACATCAAAGTGGGTTCCAGTTCACTATGTGTGGAGAATTATTCAAGCATAATTAAAACACGTTCACAGGCAGCTTTAGAATACCTCAAATGAAGACTGGGTGGACTTTGTTCTCATCCTTGGATGGGAAACTAAGGTGGCCGCACAACCCCATTAGCCAAGTCCTCAGTGGAGGGACGTGTTAGAGGAATATCTCTCAGTTATGTGCTACCTGCCCCCCTGATTAGAGATTGTAATTGATTAAGTTTCATTTTGAAATATTTACAAGTGTTATCTACATATATGATTCTACTATTTTCCTGAAAGGAAATTTGGGTACCTTCAAGGGGCACCAAAGGTTTATCTGTGGACAGACTACCTAGGTAGATGAAAGGCAAAGTTTGGTGAGGCTCAGAGGCTCTGATCAATGTGTAGCATGAACACGTCCTGCAGCACTGGGAGTGGGACAATGGAGCCTGTCTTATGCACAGATGCCCTTGCCCAGCACACCCAGAGACCAGGACCTGAGTTTTCTGGGTCTACATAGAGACCCATGAGGAAGAACCAGCATTGAATGTCTGGGTGGCACTGAGGTCCACTGAGAAGAGGTTTTCTTGCAATTTCTTATGTTCAATGCCTACATAGAATGTTCCAATCTACCAGTTTGAACCTGCATGTGTTAAGCCACAGAGTAGCCACACATTATGACCAGATTTCAGTTTTATACCTTGACTTCCTGGGGCTGAACCTCATTGTTCACCAAGTACCCCATGCCTTCTTTCTCCATCAGCACCTGGAGAATCCTAAGGTTTCATTAGAAAGCCAGGTAAATCCAGTGCAGATGCGGCAGAAGACAAACCTTTAGATAATGTTCATTTCTGAGGATTTATGGACCAGCCATGAAAGAATGTAGCATCTTCCTGTGCCCATCAAGCCTGAATCCCATTCTAAAAATCCAGGTCCCTATGTATGTCTCTATAAAGACACATGTCCTGAAGGTCCTAACCTCAGAGGGCATCCCTCCAATGGAGCTCCCTGCTGTACTTTCCTTTCCACAACCACACATTAGGCATTGTCTGAAATGATGGGCTCTGTATTTCCTCTAAGGTGAAATTACATCCTGGTTATAACTCCAATTGCCTAGAGGTACACTTTTGAAACACACCCAACTAGGCAGCTGTTGGACAGGAGCAGTGAATGAGGCCCTAGTTATACATGAACTTGGAGCCACAATGACAACAGTGGACAGTACAGAACACAAGGATGTTTGGCTGCCTAAAGTCCCTTACTATTGCTCTGAGCTCAGCAGAGTTGGGAACATCTCCCTGGGTGGATGGTACCCCAGGCATCATAACTCTCCAGAGGGGCAGGATACAGCTTTATGCTCAACTGGCTCAGCCTGGCAGTGTGAAGCAGCAGGTAACTCAGGGTTGATATAGAGAGGTGGTTACCATGAATGCTCAATATCACAAGCTGGGAGCAGTGCCTCAGGGCAGGTATGAGGGCTTGGAGCTTTGAGTCTGTGATCTCGCAAGCTGCCAAGTCTAGGCTGTTCAGTGGGCTTGCAGTGCTGTCCAGCAGGATTTAGAGGGGCTCCAGACTAAAATCCGTCAATTTGTTGCCCCTCAGTCCAAGGTGTCTGAGCTGTCTGGCATTTGGATATCAGGAAAGGTATTTCTAGTAAGAATCTGAAAGTGGGCAGTTGGTTATCAAGAGGGTCTCCAGGGGGGTCTTCAGTTTCCTAAGGAAAAACCAGAGAGTTAGTTCTGAGGATAAATGTCAAAGAGAGAAAAGACAAATTTGCCCAAACCCAAAGTCACCCTGGTGATCTGAAAATGGTCCACAGTTAAAATGCTGCCTTTTGCAGAATATGGTCATTCAAATCAACCCATGTCAGGGTGAGCTTTTCACCATATATCCTGTGAACAGATGAGTCCACATCTCTGTGTCCCTTAGTCACTTCCAAGCAGAAATTCACAGGTCTGGCCACAGAAGGTTATGGGGAGTCATGTATGAAGGACAAATTTGGGCAGGATGTAACAAAATCTACTGGGGTAAACACTCTCAGAGGCACACATCCTATAGCCACAGCAAAATTTTTACTTCGGCTCCTGACCCTTACACCCAACATCACTACCTGGAATTCAGAACAGCCTTTCCCAGGTGGGTATAGAGGCAGGATCTTTGCTCCCAGCTGGGAAGCACAGAGCTTCCCTGTTAACAGGTGTCACTGTGGGGGTTTCCCTCCTTCCAAGCCCTCTTCTCTATCTGCTTTCCACCACCTTTGCTGGACAGGCCTCCCATTGACAGAACATCAATCCCATCCCTAGATCCTCTCCCTCCATACTGGATTTCCAGTATGGTGGCACTTCCCAGACTATGGACACTCATTTAGGAGTCTGCTCAAACACAAAAAATCAAACTAGCTTCAGGATCCAATAGGAACAAAAGGATGGTTTATTTACATTCTAGTGTCTTATTAACCATGACAGTGTCAGTGGCTGGTAGGTGCAAATTTTCTTTAACTGGTCTGCAGAGGGTGCTCATCCCCCCTTACTCACCTCAGCACCTGTTCCAGGTAGCCCTCAAGGAGGAAGACAGCATTGGCACAGAACTTCAACAGGCAGTCCATCCTGAGGAACTGCGAGGTGAGCTGAGCAAGCAGCTGCTCCTGCTCCTCTTGGGAGCTGTAGGCAGGCACATAGACCTGGGAGACAAGCAGCTTCCTCAGGTTCCTAATCTGGCCCAAGAAAGGAGCCTAAGGAGCCAAGGTGGAGGGCACCCAGGTGCAGTGCACTTCAACCTTCTTGACAGAGTCCAGCTGCAGCAGTCTCAGGACCTTCCTTGTGTGACCAGTGGGTTTCCCAAAGATCTTCAGTTTATTGCAACACAGGTGAAGCTTGTCCCTTCTCTGTGTGACCCACAGGAACAAGTGGGTCAGCAATTCATCAAGCGGTCTTTTTCTGAGGTTCAGGTTTATGAAAACCTTGAAGGGTGGCTTAGCTGCCATTGCTGGACCAAGTTTCAATATTTGATTCTTCTTAATGTCCTCTGGTGAGAAGGCATCAACCAGAGCTCCAGACAACATCCTCCAGAAGTTTTAGGGAACATTCCACACATCCAGCACCTGCAGTTTCCACCTCCTGCAGGGACGACAGCAGAGTGTAGGCCATGAGGCCCCTTCCTTCACCTCTCAGCTGCTACCCCCTGCTCCACCTTTTTCTTCTGTCTCACCTTTCTCCATCCACTTCCCTCCAATCCAGCCTGGTTCCCCCATTTGTACAGACTGAGGCAGGGGAAAGTATAGCCTCATTAATGGGTCACCACAGTTGCCATAAGCACATTCATATCTGGAAGCCTTTCCCAGATGGGGCTCAGCATGGCCAAGGCCTCTCCACCCCTCCTTGCTGGCAGCAGAGGAAGCCTGTGGTGCACAATTCAGCACCAACTCTCCCTGCCTATACCCATCCCTTCCCTGGCATGCAGGGTGCTCCCTTCCAGGCCACCTAGGTCCCCCTCACTTGGGGCGATCCTGATGGCCAAGCAGCATGTCCAGCCTATCCAGGGCCACTTGGATCATCTCAAGCTGTGGCTTCCTCATCAGGGTCACCAGGGCAGATGGGTGAAGGGCCAGGCTTGCATCATTTTTTTCATTACCTCAGTTTATCCCCTGCTGAAGGCCTCCACAAAGAGTGGTGGGAAGAGCTCTATGGGCAGCTCCTCCAGATTCAGGACAGCCCTGAACTTGTTGCTCAGCAGGTTGCACCCTGCCAGCTTCAGCAGCATGGGTGTGGACCAGATGTTCATCCTGGGGAGAATGAATGAAGAATAATCCTGGAAAATGGTCCAGGGAAAAGGTCACTATTCCATCTATTGCCAGCCTCTGGGAAGGGGGTACTTGGAAGTCTACAAGCACACCTCACCCTTATGGGGGAAAGCTTTGGATTATTATTTTGTCCTTTTATAAGGGGAATTGGAGTGTCACGTGGCCTAAACAGTAGGCTCCTAGATTCAACAACTATATGGCTGGAAATAGACTTGCCCTCATATGGATGACATTCGTTTTAATTTTTTTTTTAAAAAATTAGCATTTATAAAACATGGACTCATGGTATAAAACACTTGGTAATTAAAACAGAGTCTCGTGGATATCTGTTACACATGTGAGATTCTGCCACCTTAGGGTGATGTTGAAGAGTACAAACGGATGAGAACAGAGTATGTGAACTGCACCATGAGATCATTTGAAGCTTTTGGTTTAATTTGTTTAAACAAATTATAAAAGTACAAAACCACTTAGGCCATACAGTATACTCTTTTAGGGGCTGATATTGGCGACTGAATTTAGGACACTCAACCACTGAGCCACTTCCCTAACCCTATTTTGTATTTGAGATGGAGAAAGGGTCTTACTTATTTGTGTAGCATTTCGTGTTCTGAGGCTGGCTTTGGACTCTAGTCCTCCTGCCTCCTCAACCTCTTGAGTTGGCGGGATTATTTGTGTTTGCCACTATACCCAGAAAATTGTATAATTTATAGGCACATAATATAAATATTTCCATCATCAGAAAATAAAATTGCAATATATTAGAATGAAATAGGAATCCAAATTCCTTGGTGAAGAAAGTGGCTGGGGCTCGAACTGGGCTTGATCCTCAGCAGAACATAAAAATTAATAAATATTGACCTGTGGATATACCTCTGTTATCAGAGTGCTTACATCACAAGTAGAAGGCCCTGGGTTCCATCACCATACCACCAAGTAAATAAATTTATAAATAAATAAATTATATTGTCCATATAAACATTAAAAAACAAAAATTAAACAAATCAATAAAAGTTGGGCCTGTGAATCTATACCTATAATCCCAGGGGCTCTGGAGAGTGACGCAGGAGGATCAAGAGATCAAAGCAAGCCTCAGCAAGAGCAGGTGATAAGCAACTCAGTGAGACCCTGTATCTAAATAAAATACAAAACAGGGCTGGGGATGTGGCTCAGTGGTAGAGTGCTCCTGAGTTCAATACCCGGTACCAAAAAAAAAAAAAAAGAAAAAAAAAGAAAAAGAAAAGAAAAGAATTTGAAAGTGACATAAACCAAGATGAAAATCCTAATATTTAGCATAAAGGCAAAACCACACTGAGAGACAAAATTGAAGACCTACATCGGTTCATGAGAAAAGACAGGAACAAAATTTTTCCTGAATCCACACAGGTGAGGATGGAAGGTGCTGTTCCTTTGGCCAGTGAGGGACTTACGGGATATGGTCAGGTGTGCAGGTGCTCTGAGCTTCCACAGGTCAGGATGTGTCTCCTTAGGCTGCAAGACTTTTGTGCTTCTCTTCTGGCTCTGCAGAAGCTTTTATGGACCTCTCAGGCCACACCCCAACCTTCATCTTATTAATCAGTCTTCAATCAGAAAGCAGTATGTGATCACCTTCCCCTGTCTCCACCCACTTAATCATGATGAGATTTTCTTCCTTGGATTAGTTCATTGAATCTGATGGTCATGCAAGAGCACAGAATCCAGAGATGTGAGAGTCAGTGATGCTTTTGTCCATGCACTCCCCACCATTAATTCAATTTTGTCCATATGTGATCCTCCTATTTCTACTGTGAGACTAAATAGTATTTAATCCTTAATGTAAAAAAAAATTATTGGGAAATACTTTTCTACAGGGATCTTTGCCATATCAAAATTATTTGAAAAAAATAATTTTCAAAAATATTTTGAAAATTCCAGATAGGAAACAACTTTTTGAAGACAGTAGTGTAATCCACAAAGATTACAGAATGGAAACCATGTTTTCAACGGTCACACAAGTGTCAAGTTAACTTGTAGCAAATATGAGCACACTAAGGGAGGTAGTGCACACAGGAAGGTAGAATCAGTCTTCTAGACATAGGGTAAGATTTCTTCTGTCTCTGAGTACTGGAGATGAAACCCATTGGCTCTCTTCCACTGAGCCACATCCCCATCTCTTTTTATTTTTTGCTTTTATTTGGAGGCAGAGTCTCACTAAATTGTTTATGTCCTCCCTCAGTTGCTGAGGCTGGCCTCAAACTTGCCATTCCCCTTCCTCAAGTCTCCTGAGTTGCTGTGATTACAGTCACAGGCCACCTTGCCCCATCAGACTTGAGAAAGTCTGAAAGCCACTGAGGTTGGAAGCAGTGGGCAACATGAGATATTGGAGAGAAAGACACAGGATTAGAAAGCAGGTGTCCTTGACTTCATGGAGGCCACCAATTACAGAGCCTTTATTCAGAATCAGGGAATGCCCCAGGCACATCTCCAAGAAAATCTTGGCCCCAGGCACTTTCCCCAGTATTTAGCCTGAGAGAAGAACACAAGAAAAGGACAATTTCAAGAGTCTGAGTAAAATGAAATTCTAAAATTGAGGTAGGAGAGACAGAAAGAGATGGAATGCATAAATGAGCCATGTGAGGTGAGCACTTCAGGGAACATGTAGAAGGAATTGTTTGATGGGTGGTGGTTAGACAATTGCATTTCTGTTTTTTTGGTCTCTTTGTGTTAGTCAGCTTTATGGTGCTGTGACTAAAAGACCCAAGGACAACAACTACAGAGGAGGAAGTGTTTATTTTGGTGGCTTGGTTTCAGTGGCCTCAATCCAGACACAGCACCTCAAAGTTGAGCCTGAACATCATGCCAGAGGCATGTGGCAGAGGAAAGAGGCTCACATTACCAGAAAGAAGAGAGAGAGAGAGAGATGGCCACTTGCAGATACAAACTATACACCCATATTCACACCCCAAAGGTCAGCTTCCTCCAGCCACAGCCCACCTGCCCCCATTATTCCCCAGTTAATCCCACCAGGGATTAATTCACCGGCTAGGTTAAGGCTATAAACCAATTACTTCTCCTCCAAAAACATTTTCACATGTGAGCTGTTGGGAGACACAGCATCTAAACCCTGATGGTCTTTTGGGGTATCTTGTTGGAAAATATCCCTGCTCGCATCACATAACCATATGTTAGTTGGATACTTACAATTGGCTAAGGTTATATTTGGTTTATATTTCACATAATAACTTACCACAAATGAAACACTTTTAATTTCATGTGTGTGTGCAGCTATATAGGATTAAGGCTACATCCAAAATTGTCTCTGGTTTTTATGCTCTACAATATTTGAAATCTACACTCTGATTTAATTTTAAGTTTCTCTGGATTTTGTCTGTGTGTCACCAGCTCAAAGGTTGACTTCATGCCACATCCCTGACTTCTCTTATTACCCCTGACTTGGTGCACAAGGCAGGTCAAAATTACAATCAACCTACATCACAATAGACAGTGTCTCTCCAAATGACAAGTGTAGTCAAACATAATAGGGCAGGACTGCAGCACCCCCAAAGAAAGATGAGTCAGAGCCCCATCCAGGAGGCAAAGGGAGACAGGGTGTCAAAGGCAGCTTTGAATCAATTATCAATGGCTCCACAGATTCAGTACCAAGGGTGGCCTCAGTTCAAGGACAATAGGTGGTTTCTGGCCAGGTGTCCTCTTAGGAAACATGGGGAGTGAGGGTTTGGGTGGATTTTATGCACAGCTGAAGTTGGGGCTGACTGGTTTGTGATAGTTCCTGCCATCAGGCAGGGCTGCCCAGGGACCTTCTATTCCCAGCACCCTGCTTTCCCTTCATCAAGATTTGAAACAGTTACTGCCTGTTTATTTGAGCACCATTTATGTTTCCCCCATGAGATGAAGATTTTTTCTATGGATGTATCACATAATGGTTAGGGTTTGATTCTATCTCAGTGCCAGGATAAACTTTCCCTGGTTGGTCCAGACCCCATTGAAGGGAATTAATAGATGATTAGGAATCAATGTTGAAAAATATTGAGCCACATTTGAACAACAAGGTGGGTTTGGAGGGAGTGGCTCTCAGAGTCCCTCCACCAGGAAATCACTATTAAATTCAATTATGCCTATTCATTAGGCCTTGGGTATCTCATCTCCAAGCTTTGGCCTTTAATATTCTATGAAGAGTTAGACTTTTGCACAAATTTTATGAGTACAGGTGATCATTTTTTAAAAATATTTAGGCCCTGAATTTATGTATTTTTATTTTTTTATTTTTTGACACTAGGGATTGAACCCAGGAGAGCTTTACCACTGAGCTACATCCTAAGCTTTTTTTTTCATTTAATTATTTAGTTAATTAAATTTTTCATGAATTAAGTTGGGTACCAAGGTTTGAACCCAGGGGCACTACACCACTGAGCTACATTCTGAGCTCATTTTTTTAAGTTTTTTTTTGTTTTTCTTTTTGTTTTTTGAGGCAGGTTTTCACTAAATTACTGAGACAGGCCTTGAATTGAGATCCTTCTGCCTTAGCCTGCTAAATAGATGGTGTTATGGGGAGTCTCTTCAGAAAGCACTCTACGTCTGAATTTCAAATCAAAAGAGAGCTTTACTTACCTGACTAGGGACTGTCATCCACCACAGTGTCTCAAATTCTGTGAGAGGACAGCAGCTTCCTGATCCATTCAAAGACATTATAAGCACAAAATCCACAACTCAGTGACTTGCTTATCCTCATGTAAAGCTATCCAATTATAGAAATTAAAACATTAATAAGTGCAGCCTCTGGGCTCTAGGCAGGATCAAAATTTTCCAGTCAGCAATCCAGCACATTAGCTTTGCAGTTCAGTTGAGCACAGTCTTGGGTTCAAGCAGGTGCTAGACAGTCACATCCTGAATGTGGGTGGGGGGTCATCGAGATGAGAATCTACTTCAGTCATGTAGACCCACAATAGCATCAAACCCAGGATATTGCTCTCCACGTCCACCAGTGCATCCTGAGTAGGGTACAATTTGTGAGGTACAAAGTACAAAAATGCAATTTTTTAAAATAAGAAAACAGCATTCATTTAAGTTTCTCAGAAACAGCTCTTATAACAGTCTCTCATAGGAGGCAACAAAATGGAGTTTCAGGCCTGCCTATGAGAGTTCTTGCTTTATAATTGTCGTATCTAACTCTTCATGATTTTATATCCATCATCTGTATTTTTTACTAATCTTTAACCCATAACTGACAAACGTATTGATTGTATTTATCACTTCACACCACAGCAGATGGAATTAAAAGTGTTAAACACCACACCCTGTTTTGAAATCCAATTTTTAAAAGATAGAGCATTTGCCTAACTTGCATGAGGCCCTGAGTTTGAACTCTAGCAACAATAAATAAATACATAGATATATAGAAAGACAGATAGATAGATGAGAGACCATTGTTCCAGTAAACTCATTAGTGGTTTTTTTCTTCTTAATCAGTTAATCTGATTTTAGTCATGTTCAGGGCAATAAGCCAAATGATAACTCTTTTTTTTTAGAGAGAGAGAGAAGAGAGAGAGAGAGAGAGAGAGAGAGAGAGAGAGAGAGAGAGAGAGAGAGAGAGAGAGACAGAGTGCAAGAGGGAGACTGAGAGAGAAAGAGAGAAAGAGAATTTTTAAATTTTTAAAAAATTTTTTGGCGGACACAACATCTTTATATGTAGGTGATTCTGAGGATCAAACCTAGGGCCATGTGCATGCCAGGTGAGCATGCTACCACTTGAGCCACATTCCCACCCAAATAATAGCAATTGATGCTAAACATTTAGAATCGTCATGGTTAAAAATTTATTGGGAATTTACAATAACCAGTTATTTACAAGGTGATTTGATTGGCATACATTTTAATATAGTGTCCAGTATTATGTCTAAAAATATATGAGATTTATTATGAATTTTTGCCATTTTAAAGCAAATATTAATAAAATATCTAAATAAATATAACTTGAAAAAGTTATGTCATATTTGACAGACTTCTTCTCATATCAAATTAGGCTAATTGACTTAATGTCTCTCTTCTAGAAATCCCTTGAGCAAATATGAAGTTCTCTAGAACATTCCAATGTTAGCTCAAGGTGAAATGACAATGTAGATTTTGATCATAGAGAAGTTAGACAATAATCTCAAAAGATTTAAAGCACTTAATGAAACCTGGGTTTCCAAATCATTATAAAAGATAATTCATTTAACCAGAGTGATGAAAGATATTTAAAGTCAATACAGAAAGTTATGTCCTATAAAATAATACTTCAACTTTTAACAGAGATGATTTAGTTCTCTTTTCCAATGTAATCAGAGAACTTGATAAAACCAACTTGAAGCCTAAAATCTTACTCTCCCCTCCTCCAGTACTGAGCATTGTACCAGGGGCCAATTGCCCAGTTCGCTTTGGTTTATTTTGAAACAGGCTTGCCAATTGGCCAAGTCTGGCCTAAATCTTGCCACCCTCCTTCCTGAGGCTACTGAGAATCTGAAATTACAGGCATTTTCCACCTCACCTGCCTAAAAGAGCAGCTGTTTGAGAGATGTTCAACTGGAACATTCCATGTGGAAGCCATTACCGTTTTTAATTGTCTTCGGAATTATTGCCCACCAGTTTCAAAATGTGCTTGAGAATGAACCATAATAGACTCCACTGCAGTGCAAAAGAAAAACTCTCCTGAAGTTTTTTGGAAGTTGCAAGTCCCATTCTGTGTTTTATTAATCTCTTGAGAGCCAATGATAAAAATTCTATGATCTTCTTTGGAAAGTTAGGAGTTTAGAAGCCATTTTTGGTGTAATGTTGTGGTTTTGTCAGAGTCCTCCTGAAGTCTATTATTAAACTATCAAGCTCAAAAACCTTCTCCTGCAGGGTCCCCTTCTCTCCACTTTTGTGAGGATTTGGTACATAAATTTTATTTTGATTCTGCAATCTTTCACAATAGCATCATCAGCTGGGACACTGTGACCACGGAATATTCTAAGCCATTTAATGGTCAGTCTTGGCTTCCTTGATTTGTCTGAATCTGATGGCAATCACTTGGCATGCAGGAGGCTGCTGGACTGTGTGTGTGTGTGTGTGTGTGTGTGTGTGTGTGTGTGTGTGTGTATGTGTGTGTGTGTGTATGTGTGTGTGTGTGTGTTTGTGTGTGTGTTTAGTACTGGGGATTATGTACCTGGGGCAGTTTACTACTGAGCTACACCCCCAACACTTTTTATATTTTTATTTGAGACAGGGTCTGACTATGTTGACCAGGCTGGCTTGGAATTGCTTATCATTCTGCCTCAGCCTCCCAAGTTACTGGGACTGTAAGTGTGCACCTCAGTACCTGGCCATAGAGCATTTAAAAACCTTTAGAGATTACATTGCACCTGGGAGCAAGTGCCATAACTAAAAGGAGAATAATAGCCTCAAGACTGCAAAATTCCTCTGGATGAATGTTATAAAGGTACCGAGTCCCTGAAATAACTCTCAGACCACACATTGCCAATCCAATTAAGCCTTTATTGCTGTCCAGCAGCAGACACTCTACTCTCTAAAAGCCAGATGTTCAGAGTAACATACCACCTTCAGATATGCCTCAGATTTAAGCCAAAAAACCCACAAAAGCGCGATTTCGGGGTCAAGCCAAGGTAAGCAAGCACACTTAATATGTAAAGAAGAGTAGTGTACTACAATTTTATTAATGTTTTTATATCAACCAAGTTTTAGACTCTGTAATGTGGAACAATACTCTAAAATAACAGTTGCTGTTTCACCAGAGGTATACAAACCTTCATTTGTCCAGTTAGTAGCTCTAGAGAATAAAACTTAACAGACACAATGTAATTAATATTTTAAGAAGTGTTTGTCATTTTAATATGTGAATCAAACTTTGGTTTATATTGGTAGATTAATACTTGCTCTTAGAGAATAACCTTGAATACTTTTAACTATTTGTATTACATATATAAACAACTTAGTTATAAAAAATTTTTAACATTTCTCCTTTATTTATAGATGTTTACATTACTTACTTAGACCCTCTTGTATACTTAGATGTATTATAATTATGTTTTACCACACAAAGACTTTCTTACCTGGAAACATGATTTTTACTAAATATACTTTTATATTTAGAAGCTTTTAATAATTTTTGATCCATGAATTCCTCTTTTTTATACCTTAAAATAACCCTTATCAATTTCTGAATTTAGATAAATTAATCCATTTTAATAAGAGGAAATATATTTATAGTACTCTAATTGAAATGCAGTTGAAACCTCTTGATTATTTGTATATAGAATTATACCCACTGGGACTTTTAACTTTTAGTAACCTTGTTTTGGGGATAATGTAATTTGAATATTTTAAAATTCACGAAAATATGAAAACACCAACAATGATTAAATATTTTACCTTATGAAATTTAAAAAGTTTCATTACTTAATATTACATTTGATAGTTAACATTTAGACTTTGTAAACCAATCAGATGTCTCTAACAAACACATCCATGATTAATTTCATATAGGTCAGATCAAATTTACATTTTTTTAAAAAAGGTATAAGACAAGTGCATTGAATAGCATTTGTAATTTTTTCCCATTGAAGAAAAGTCCTAGAGACAATGAATGTCATACACTTTATAGACATTACAATTTTATTAAATATTTGATCACCTAGAAACAAAACTCTGTATTAATAACTTTAAAGAAATTTTGACTTTTATTTATTCACCCAAATTTCAATTGAACCTTTTAAATCATATGAAGCAAAAGTATTTGTATCCATTTTTTAAATTTTAATTTCTGATCTCATATAACAATTTTTAGTACTAAATATATGTAGACATGACAATACATGTAGACAGAGAGTACCCCGGTGCCCCTACACAAAACAGACAAACAAAAGCCTTGTAGATTATTTGTTTAAAACCTATTAGACTGAGAATTAACCCTTGTAAATTGGCCTTAGAACAAAGCAAAATGTAATTAGAAAAACATATTAACCTACATGTATCAGATCAAAATTATGAATTTAACAAATATAGACTTTCAGAACCCTTCCTGTCCTTCTTCCTGAAGTGGTCCTGCTCATCAAAGGTGAAAAGAATTAAGGAAACATAGACAAATGGCAGGGCCTTATTTCTACCTGAAGGAACTTTCAAAAAAAGAAACTCCATAGGTCTCCTCAGGAGAGTCACCCAGGTTGGGGTGTCATTGTATGTTAAATATGAGAGCCCAGTCTCCATAATTTGCTGAAGTGGAAATTGTGAGTTTTTTGGGAAGTTGGGGAGCAGAAGATATGTGTCAAAGGCAAGTGTCTCTGATATGGTTTGGATATAAGTTGTCCTCAAAAAGTCTCTTTGTTAATGCAAGAAGTGAAATGATCAGATCATGAGAGCTATAATCCAATTAATGGATTAATCCATCAAATGGATATATTTCTGTGCATGTGAGTGTGTGTGTGTGCATATATATTCTGTTAATTAGCATGTTTTAAATTTTAGATAACTATTGACAAAAGGCAATTTCAGAAGCCCTTTCTGGCTGCTAGGGTCCTCTGACAATGACTGGTTTTAGCTGGGTTTCCATAACCCAGGTAGGTGCCATCCCAACCAGAACACAACTCTACTTTCCTCTTCAGGAGTTTTCCTCAATCTTCTCCAAAGCTTTTGTTTGTCCAAGGCTTTTTCTAAATCCAAAGAGTCCTCTTCTTTCTGTACTACAGTCTTTCAGTCTGATACCTTGTCAGGACTCTTGAGATAATCTTATGACCCAAGCCACTGGAGTGAAAGAAGGTGTGGGGGGATGACCAGAATGTTTGGCTGGGAGGTGCCCACAGAAGGCACATAGGAATCCCCTTGTCACATGGAACTAGGGGAGAGAAGGGAGTTGGGGCTAGAGAGGTGGCCGCAGGCAGGTCTTGCTAAGTGGCAATTGGCAGGCTTGGGCAGGGTTGGAACATGGCCTGAGGTCTGTTTCCATTTCCAGAAGGCTGTTTAGAGGATCATGCTCCCTAGAGGGAATTAACAAGAAACAGAGACAGCATCAGAGGAATCATTGCCACCAAGGTGAAAAGATTGGCTTGCACTTGAGTGACCATGAACAGCTTTTCAGACCATAGAGGTGGCCCTGGGCAACTTGACTGGAGGTTGCTCTTTTGCATCACAAAGAGGAGTAAAGCTTCTCCTGGGCAGGGAAGTAACCTACAGTGGGAAGAGTAATAAGACTGGCCTTTGGCGGATTTGGGGGAGTTGCGTCCCTCGGTTTCCAGAGGCCACACACAGCCAGGCTCTGCTTGCACCAGAGGTCACAGGAGCTCTAGTCCAGAAAGAAAAAACACCCAGCAGGAAAGCTAGATTCACCAATAAATAGGGTCCAGTTTTCTAGTTTTGTCTCCCCATTGCCTTCCAAGATGCCTCTACCCAGGTGCACCACCAGCCCCTACACACCTTCCAATAATAAAAACAAACAAACAGAAAATTCCTTTTGGGAGTGGGGGAGATTGGTTTTGAATTAATTTTCATGGCTACTCTCCACAGTCAGCGCCAATCACAGAAAAGTGTAATCTGAAGCAAGAACTACCTAAAAATCAGTGTCAAAAGAGCCAGTAGGGGGCAGGCTTGTCCCAGTGTGTCCCCTTTCCTATCAAGTGACTTTCTACTGCTGGGTTCTAGAGCCAGATGTCATTGTGCCCAGTAGAGAAACTGGGCAGCTTGTGGTTGGACTCTTTCTTAGGTCAGGGTTGTTCATTTGCCCTTAGCTGTTGTTGTTTTCTTTCTCTATTCCTCCTCCTCCTCCTTATTCTCCTTCTACTCCTTTTTTTCCTTCCCATTCTTCATCTTCTTTTTTTATTTTTTTTTATTTTTTATTTATTTTTTTGGGGGGGTACTGGTGCTTAAACTCAGGGTACTTAACCACTGAGCCAGATCCCAAGCTCTTTTCAATTTATATTAAGGCAAGGTCTCACTAAGCTGATAATGGCCTTGTTATGTTGCTGAGACTGGCTTTGAACTTGTGATCCTTTCTGCCTCAGCCTCCTAAACCACTGGGATTACAATCATGGCCCACCATATCTGGTTCCCAGCCCTGTCTTTGCTGAGACTGGATCTCACTTTGTTCTCCATACTAGTCTCAAACTCATCATCATCCTACTGTAGCCTTTTTAATAGCTGGATTACAGACAGATACCAACATGCTTCGTTTAAATGTAAGCAATGCTAAAAGCCACATAGAGTATTTGAGAACATTTGCAAGTAAGAGATGGAAAATGCTAACTTTGAGCTGAGGCTCGATTGTCATGTGTATCTTGTACATGTGACAGTGTGCCACTTTTGAGTGGAGTCCTGGGAAAGAAATAGATCAGAATAGAGTCCAGCATATAAAAAATATTGTGTCATTCCAGGTTTGGTGACCTGCACATGTAATCCCAGCTTCCTGGGAGGCGAAGGCAGATGGATTAAAATTTCAAGCAACACCCTTGGCAGTTTAACAGGACACTGTCTGAAAATACAAATGAAAATGCCTGGGATGTAGCTGCAACAGATTATCCCTGTGCTTCAATACCTAGTAAAACACACCCACACATATTTGCAAAGGGAAAATAAAGAAATTTAGCACAGTGTAGTGGCACATGTCTATAATTCCAATGATTTGGGGCTGAGGCAGAAGGATCAAATTGCTTAAGCAAGGATTAAATTGCTTCAGCAATTTAATGAGACCCTAAGCCACTTATTGAGACCTAGTCTCAAACTGAAAATATATAAATGAAAAGGAGATGTAGCTATGTGGTGTGGTGCACTTGGATTAAAACCCCAGAACCAAAACCAAAACCAAAACAAAACAAAACATACAACAGAATATTAAAAAGAAAAAAGAATGAAAGAAGTTTCATATGATCTAAACCAAAGCAGAAATTAAAACTATTGGGATGAAGGAAAACTGCCTGTAGAGACCCTAAGTCCAGACCTCTGGTCATTTGAAGAGAAAGAAATGTGATATTCTCTTTTCATCACAAACTGTTTGCCACAATCTTGTGTTTCTTTTTTGGTACTGGAGACTGAACACAGTGGTGCTCTACCACAGAGCTACATCTCCACCTCTTTTTCTTTTTATTTTGAGGCAGGATCTTGCTAACTTGCTGAGGCTGGCCTCCCACTTGTGCTTCTTCTGCCTCAGCCTCTGGCGTTTTTGGGTTTGCTGGCATGTGCTACCACTCTTTGGCTGCAGGTCACTAGGGAAGACTGTCTGAGTGTAGAGCCTCTAAAGGTTCTGTTTTGAGCTCAGTTGCTCTATACGACTAAAGCACTTGTTTTCAAATGCTATGTTCTCCTCCCTGAAGCTAATATAATTTCGAGGACACAGTTTTGAGAAAAAGAAAAGGGAATGTTTACTATTTTGGTAGAAAAAATAAAAACCAGAGGGTCTTCTGCCCCAAGGGCTGTCATTCTCTCTATTAGAGAAATAGGTTGTTATATTTTTTGCTTGATTTTTTAAAAAAATAAATGACATCAGAATGCATTATAATTTTTATTACATGTATACAGCAATATTTTATATCTCTGGTTGTATATAAAGTATGTTGACACCAATCCTTCTCTTCATACATGTATTTGTGTAATTATGTCCATTACATTCCACCATCCATGCTAATACCCTGCGCCCTTATTTTTCTTCCCTCTCCTCTGCCCTATCTAGAATTTATCTATTCTTCCTATGGTCCCCCTCCATACCCCACTATGAGTCAGCCTTCTTAAAGCTGAGAAAATATATGACATTTGTTTTTTGGGGGGATTTTCTAACTTCAATTAGTATTATCTTCTCCAATGTCATCCATTTACCTGTAAATGCCTTGATTTTATTCTCTTTTAATGCTGAGTAAAATTCCATTGTGTATATAATCTACATTTTTTTATCCATTCATCTTATGAAGGAAATCTAAGTTGGCTCCATAGTTCAGCTATTGTGAATTGTGCTGCTATAAACATTGATGTGGCTGTGTCCCAGTAGGATTCTGTTTTTAAGTACTTTGGGTATAGTCTGATGAGAATAATAGATTTGTCAAATGGTAATTCCATTATCAGATTTCCAAGGAATCTCCATACTGCTTTCTGTATTGGCTGCACCAATTTGCAGTACCACCAGCAATATATGAGTGTGCCTTTTTCCCCACATCCTCGCCAACACTTACTGTTGTTTGTCTTCATAATAGCTGCCATTCTGTTTGGAGTGAGATGATATATTAGAGTAGTTTTGATTTGCATTTGTCTGATTGCTAGAGATGATGAGCATCTTTTCATATGTTTGTTGATTGATTGTATATCCTCTTCTGAGAAATGCCTGTTCAGGTCCTTGGCCCATTTGCTTAATGGGTTACTTGGGTCTTTTTTTTTTTTTGGTGCTTAGCTTTTTGAGTTCTTTATATACCTTAGAGATTAGTGCTGAACAAGTTGTTTCTTAGAAGTGATTCTGAGAAAATTAGATTAGAGAGAAGAAACCAGGAAGGAGAACATCAGGGACAAGAAGATTACTAGGAGGAAGTTAGGGAGAAGACTTGGGGGAAAAAAAAATGTAAGATTCAAAGCCACAAGGGATTTAGTGAAAGCATCAAGCAAACCCCTGTTACACACTGAACCACATCCAAACTCCCTCTATTGTGGAGGGACTGGGGATTGAACCCAGGGCTACTTTAACACTGAGCCACATTCCTAGTACATTTTTTTTTATTTTGAGAGGGGTTATCCCTAACTTGCTCAGGATGTCCGTGATTTTGCAATCCTCTTGCCTCAGCTCCTGAGTTGGTGGAATTAGAGGTTGTGCCACAGTGTCCACTGCAATCCATCTTTTTAAAAATTACCCACCCCAAAATTTTATTCAGCAAAAGAACAAGATACCCAAGTTACTTTTTTTTTCTCCTCTTCCCCCTTCCCTTTGGTACCAGGAGTAGAACCCAAGGACAATAAACCAGTGAGCCACAGTTTTAGCATTTTTTTTTAATTCAGTAAATACAAGTTGTAGGAAATGAATAGTTTAATTATACAACATGTTGGGCAATTAGGCCTTTCCTATTAGTTCAGTTCCTGATTTTTTAAGCTTACTCTTTTGAGGTAAGATGAAACATTGAACTGTTTCATTAAAAAATTAATAGGGACACAGTACCCTTTATTATTGAAACCTAGGCACTGAATTAAATTTACCAGGTGCATTTTGCTAGTCTTATTTGTCTCTCAGAAATGCCCTTTTTGTCCCTAGGGGTGTAGGTCTTTTTGTGCTGACACCAAGCAGATGTTAGAGCTGTGGTGCTGCTTATTCTCAAGGCTGCTCTTCCTGGTTCTTTGGTCATCTTCTGTATCTGATGTCTTTGTTTGCTTCTACCTCTACTCACACTTCTGTGCTATTGTGTCTCTCATCTGGGCTCTGAGGCTGTAGGGTCTGGATCTTTGGACTCAATCAACCTTGGATTGAACATGGTTCAAAATTAATTTCTCTGTGCTTAATGTGTAGAGTCTTTCTTCTTGTATTATTCTCCAAACTGCACAGTATAAACTGCTATATAATATTTCCATTGTGTTAAATGTGATAAGGAATCTCAAGATGGTTTAAAGCACACAGGAGGATGTGCATAGGTTATATTCAAACAGTTCATCATTTATTCCTGGACCTGGAACACGTGCAGAGTTCGGTATACAAAGGGTGGGCGGCGGGAAGTTCTGAAATTAATTCACTGTGAATACTGAATGAAGACGGTACTTGGCCTTTGGATAGGGAGTATAATTTTCACATATGCATTTACTCTCTAGGTCACTTGAACCCTACATATTTTCACACATCAACAATCATTTATTTTGTGGTGGGCACCAGGGATTAAACTCAGGGGCACTACCACTGAGCCACATCCCCAGCAAAATTGTGAATATATTTTAGGGACAGGAACTCCCTGATGAGCTTAGTGCCTTGTCATTGCTGAGGCTGTTTTGAATCATGATCTTCCTATGTCAGCCTCCTAATCTACTAGGATTACAAGCATGTGCCACTGTGACTGGCAATCGTGGTTCTTAGTATCAAAAACTAACCCAGGTACATTTAAGCAGAGTGAATGTACAATAAGCATGTTGTTGCCAAGGTCTCGGCTTGGCACGAAAATCACCAGCCACCACACACCTTTGTAGGTTCAAACAGCAATTCTTTATTCCGCTCTCACACCGCCTCCACACATGTCCAGGGGCAATCACATTCTGCGATCTGTGCGCACAATTCACCTACTCCACGAGGCTATCTCCAAATCCCATTTTAATCTCACGAGAACTCAACTGGAACAAGCAGCAGGAACACCCTAATCCCAGCAATAATCTTCAACCTCCAACTTCCCTAAAACCCATTGTCTTAAACTGGCAACACCTTAAACTCAAGGAGCCGGTTACTTCCTCAAAGCTGATCAGCTCTAAACCCGGATCCGCCTTGGTCCTTGAGCAAGGTCACCTTATTAAAGCATGCATGCAATGTCCCATCGAATGTTCTCTAAGCAGCATGAGGTACGCTTGGCAATGAAATTTCGATGCGTCATTCCTACTTGGTAATGGCCCTCAGCATGTTGTAAAGCCCACAAGATTATTGGCAAAGTTAGAAAAATGCTGTGGAAGTGGGCAGGGACTAAGCGAACGTGGCTAGTGTTGGGATGGGTGAAGGTGTGACATCTGTAGTGGAGGGGAGAAATAAATCATATCCACATACTAATGCATTTTTCAATGCTTTATTCACTCAAATCACTCGATACAACTTCATTGTATAGGTTCTTAATCAAGAAAATTATAATCCTTAATGTTGGGAACTGCAATACACATAATCAATTCAAAACTAAAAATCCTAAGTTAACTCTGAGCACAGCAAACACTTAATCATGCCAGACTCATTACAGACATTCCCTCTGCATGCTCAGCTCAAGTGCCAGGTTTAGAGTCTCAAGTCTTAGGGTTGAATTCCAGCAGATGCTCACTCATACAGACCACAGTGATAAGCCAGGAACTGATAAAGGCTCCTCCTGGGCTGGATGTGACATCTGGTTGAGGAAACAATCTTAAGACAAAGTCACCATTCTCACCAGCGTCAAGATGTGGCTGTAGAGTTTGAGAGTAGTGAGGATGAATGTGAGGATCAGTCAGATAATGACAAGAATTGGGATATTAGTACAGGACCTCATCAGGCTCTCCAGCATGTTGCCATGATTGCAGCTGGCTGAATGTCTGTTCACTTGCTCCATCATTTCTACTAAATGTTGGGGCTCTGCTCACCTTTTCAGTCTCTATCAGCTATTACTGTGTTTCTTAGTGACATCTTACATTCCCTGGTCATGACCTCTGGTTTGACAAATTCTGCCCTGACCTCTCACCTCTGACTCACATCAGGGTGAAGGAAATGACCATGACTGCACTCTGAGTTTCCACTGGGTTGTGGACAGAGACTTGTCTTTATCAGGCTGTGCCTGATTCATACTAGAGGGCTCTGGAGGCTGTGCCTGGTGGACCTGCAGGTTGATTTTCAACTGAAATTACTTAGGCTTAGGCCATTTTTAGGTTAAGGCCATCCTTACAGCTAGCCTGGACCACAGCTTGGAACCCCCACAGATATCCTGATTAGGACCTGCAGCCAGGTAACATAGCACGTTGGGGGCACAGGTAACACCTTAGGCATTAACCAAATACCACATAAGGAGGCAGAAAAGTACATTTGACTTTTTAATTTCTATCAACTGATCATGGACCCTGCCTTAATTGGAGACTCCCATGTTGGGTGGGGAATTCCTTGACACAGGACGGGCTTTCATTCAAGGAACTGAAAAAGATAAGAATGGGTCATGCCCCAGTTAGTAAATTTGAGAGAAGAAATAAAATCATAAAACTTCTCAAGTAGCTGGGATCCCAGGCATGTGCCACTGCAATTGGCTTTTCATACTTGTTTGTTATTGTTTTGGGAACCAGGCAGTGAACCCAAGGGTGCCACACCATGACCCCCATCCGCAGGTAGGGTTTTGAAATAGGGTCTCACAAACTTGCTTACAACCTCTCTAAGTTGCTGAGGCTGTCTTTCAACTCACCATCATCATGACTCACCCCCTGAGCTGCTGTAACTACAGCTGAGAACCACCAAGCCAGCTGTTCCAGTTGTTTTTGGAAGAGAATCTTTCAGGACATCAATTTGACCCACCTTTCCATAACAATTAAAGAATGCATTTTTTTTGTTTTCATGTGGATTCTGGTTCTTTCTTTTTGAATATTTCTAACAGAGAGACAGCTCTCTTCCAATTAAACCTTCCCAATGTGGTCACATCATTTTTAGATTTATTTATTTGTTTACTTATCTCTGTGATGCCTTGGATGGAACTCAGGCCCTTCCTCATGCTCGCAAGTGCTCCACCACTGAGAAATGTGCCTAGCTCCCTGAGTTAGCTTTGATGAAGTTCACTCATTTCTCTAGAATAGCAAGGGCTGTGGGTTTTCTAAATTGTGGAGGGAAAATTGGCCAGTGTTCCAGAAGGGGTTGTAGAGTCTTTGGATACAGGTGCACAAAGGACTGTGCATCTTTCAGAGGCCAAAGAGTGAAACCCAGTTGCCACTTCCTGACCCGGCCACCCTTAAAAACCAGATCCTGTTTGTTATGACATCCTACAGTTGTGTGCTCTCTCAGAGCACAAATTAACCTAGAGTCCAAAGATGCATTAGGTTTGAGATTTTGGGAAACATTTGTTATTTTTTGAAATATTTTATTTTTAATTTTTAATTGTAATTAAACCGGGTACCTTTATTTATTTATTTATTTATTTTTATGTGGTTCTGAGGATTGAAGCCATGGTTTGCAAGTGCTAGAGGAGTGCTCTACCACTGAGCCACAACCCCAGGCCTCATACATCATTTGTTACTAATAAGCCTGGCTTATTCTGACTAGAATGTACCTAGGATTAGACACTGCTATTGCTGCTTTCAGCACTGACTCTCACACTGTGAAGATCACAAGGGGAGTGTGAATGTCACATACACGTCATCACACTTCACAAGTGACCTGCAAATGCAGGAGGGTAACCTTCATTTACTTGTACATTTTTTTCTAAAAATATTTCTTTGGCAGAACTTATTTGTAACTGGAACTCAAGTGAGAAATGAATCTGAGAAATGTCATTTTTAGCTCTTTAATTTCTTCAAACAGGATGGTGGAGTGGAATTGGAAGGGGTACCAGTAATGTACCCATACTGCAAGTTTTTTAAATGCAGGGATAGGTTTGCTAATTATGTTTATATGTTTTGTATCCAGTTTGGGACCTGACATTAGTGGGTGTTAAAAAATATTTCTTGAAATAATCTAAATTTATGAACCAATCCTAAGTTTTTTTTTCTTTATCAGGTAAAATAATAGAGATGTAAAATATGTGCTAAAACTATTGGCTGGTAAGGATTTGAGAGTTCTGGAAGTACTCTGGACTATGGGAATGAAATAGCAGAAGGCACCAATACAAAGGGGGTGGATGTGGGCATAAGAGAAAATAGACAAACAAACAATTAGAGAATACCTTGTAAGTAAAGTTGATTCAACTGTAAATAAAACTCAAAATGACAGTGGCTTAAATATGACAGCAGCTCATTGTTTCCTTAAAGACAGCAGGTAAACAGTCTGGAGCTCTGCCATGGGAGCTCCTTGACCCTCAGGAACTCATGCACTGTTATGCCATCATCTTTAATGTGTGGTTTTGACCTTATGGTTGAAGACAGCTGTTTGTGCTCCAGCTACCATTTCTCAATTTTAGTCAGTGAGAAGATGGTTGGAAGAAAAGTATGCTGCCTCATTTCAACAACACTTCCTAGAAAATGCACACTCCTCTTTTATTTAAATATCATTTAAATTAATGTGCAATGTGAACAGATGTATCTACAAAGCCAGAGTGGAGGGGACTCATCCCTTCCAGCGGGAGACACCTCCCATCTTTGTTGGAGGGGGGAGCTCCTATACCATAGCAGCCAGAATAGAGGAGACTCGCTTCTCCAAGCAGGATACCCCTCCCATCTGGTTCTCTGGGAAAGCTGGTAAACCCCTGCAGCCAGGGTAGAGGAAAGTCACCCTTCAAGGCTGGAGACCTCTCCAATGTCTGTGTCATGTAGAGCTCCTTAACAGCTGCAGTCAGGTTAGAGTAGACTCCTTCCTCCAGGCAGAAGACCCCTCCCACCTGGGTGTCAGGTGGAGCTCATATACCCCAGCAGCCAGGGTAGAGGCAACTAGTACCTCCAGTCAAGAGACACCTCCCACCTGGGAATGGTGGTAATTCCTATACTGCCTTAGCCAGGCTAGAGCGGACACACAGGAGATGCCTAATTCAGTAAAAGTGTTTTTCTCACACCAAATTTTTAACTGCAGATGTGGACAGTTGCTCTCCATGTTCTTAGAATCTAGGAGGCTTCAACTTTGTAGCTACTAGATTACCCAGGGTTTCTTCCATGACTTTTGTGGCATTGAAGAGACAGTCTAGAGAGTGTTCACAGCTTTTGATGGTGTCATCCTGGAAGTGACACATTACTTCCTATCAGGTATAATTGGCTAGAATTAGTCACATGGTACTATCTACATGAGGACCTAGAAATGTAAGCTTCCATATTTGGAAGTAAATGAGTCACACAAAAGGAAGCAAGAATGTGAAGAGAGAGCCTACAGAATGGGGGGAAAATCTTTGCTACCTGCACCTCAGATAGAGCAGTAATCTCCAGGATATATAAAGAAACCAAGAAACTTAACACCAGCTGGGTATGGTGCTGCACGCCTCTAATCCCAGCAGTTTGGAAGGCTGAGACAGGAGAATTGTGACTTCAAAGCCAGCCTCAGCAATTGTTAGGTGCTTAGCAACTCAGTGAGACCCTGTCTCTAAATAAAATACAAAATATTGGTGAGGATGTGGCTTAGTGGTCGAGTGCTCTGAGTTCAATCCCGGTACCAAAAAATAAATAAAAATAAAAAGCAAACTAACACCAAAACCAAATTAATAACCCAATCAATAAATGGGCAAAGGAACTGAATGTACACATCACAGAAGAAATACAATTGGTTAATAAATATATGAAAAAATGTTCAACATCTCTATCAATTAGAGAAATGCAAATTAAAACTACACTTAGGTACAGTTTGGTTTAGTGAAAGTGTGAATCCTAGCAAGTATCAAAGTAATCTCACTCCAGTCAGAATGCCAAATATCAAGAATACAAATAACAGAAAATGTTGGCGAAGATGTGGGTGAAAATGTACCCTTATACATTGCTGATGGGACTACAAGTTGGTGCAAGTACTAAGGAAAGCAGTATGGAGATTCTTTAGAAAACATTGAATGAAACCACCATTTGACCTAGTTATCTCACTTCTTGGCATATTCCCAAGAAACTTAAAATCAGTGTACTATAGTGACACAGCCACATCAATGTTTACAACAGTTCTATTCGCCATAACTAAACTAATGAACCAAATTACGTTTTTTTCAAAAATGGATAAAAAATGTGGTATAAAAACATAATGGACAATTGCTCAGCCAAATAGAAGAATGAAATTATAGCATTTGCCAATAAATGCATGGAACTGTAGACAATCATGCTAAGTGAAACAAGTCAATCCCCCAAAATCAAAAGCCAAGTGTACTGATATGCAGATGCTAACACACAATAAGGAGTGGCATGAAGTGAAAATAGAAGTTCTTTGAATTAGACAAAGGGGAATGAAGGGAAGACAGGGGCAATGAGAATAGGAAAGACAGTGAAATGAATCAGACATAACTTTCCTATGTTCATATATGAATATACAATCAGTGTAACACCACAACTTACACAACCACAAGAATAGGAAGTTATACTCCATGCATATATGGTATGTCAAAATACACTCTACTGTCATGTATAACTAAAAAGAAATGAAATAGGCCCAGACTAGTTATGTTCATAACTGATGTGACTTTGGACTCACTTTTCTGGGGATTTCTAGTCCTTCATCCCTTCTAAGGACCTCAGAAGCACTGAAATGCTAGATGAAATTCCTTTGTGTTTTGAAATATCTAGAGTGGTTGTGGATTCCTACAGTAAATGCTGGCTGAATCGAGTGTGTACTGGTAGCTTTGTATCATTTTACCACTACCTGACCTTACCATCTCTGCCTCCTAAGGCTGTCCTTTATGAACTGCATCTTCCAAGCTCCTTTGCCTTCTGGCTTTGGTTGAGTGGGATCATGGGAGAATCCAGCAGAAGATAAGAAAATAGGAATTAAGACAGATCAGGATATCTCTCTTTGCCTCTTTCCAACTCCCCATTAAACTGTGAGTTCTTGATTCTGCCTCCAACTCTGTAGGCTTCTTTTATTAAATTTCCCTCTTGAGTACCCTTTGAGTATGATGTCTGTTTTGAACCTGATTCATAGCAGGTATTTAATAAGCAAAAATTTTCAACTATAAGTCTAAAAAAGAGTAACAGACCATCTCCCATCTTCCAATTTTACTACAGCTGGAGATCTTTCTAAGATGCTCTTATTCTGCCTTAAAACATCAGTAGCTCCAAAGTATACCCATCACCACACTCCCACTGTAAGCTGCAGCCAGACAAAAGTAATTTCAGCTCCCTCTGCAATATGATCTCTTCCTCTGAGCCTCTGCACATGCAGCCTAGGCTGGAAATTGCTCAGCAACCCCACTCTCATCTAAAAGTCACTTACCCTCAGAAGCTTCCCTGAGATGGTAGAATACTTGTTGAGGGCCACAGCCCAGTTGGGATGACTGCATGGTATTTTGCCAGAAGGGAGTGTTTAAAAGGTGATGGCAGAAAGCTCTTGAGATGTTGATGGTTACGTTAAGCTGTGTATTCAACTGTATCTTAGACCTTTCCTGTCAGGTAATAGGGCGGGCAGCTCTTGTTTCCTTAGGCATGTCCTCTACTTTGGAGTTCCCATAGAGTTCTGGAGAGTGAGTGTGCTCAGCCAGGGGAGGATGCATGGAGTGCAGGTGGAGTTTGGGCAATAAATTTTTCTGTTTGAACATACAAGTGCTTTGTGGCAGCTCAGTTATTTGTGCCCAGCCAAACTGCTGCAAATACTCTCCCTCTACAGTCTTTATGTACCATAATACAGAGAGAGTATTCACTGTTACACTGTACTAGGACTGCCTACTTACCTGTGTCCTCCAAGACTGTAAGATCTAGAACAAGGAAAGAGGCCTAGGACAGGAAATGAGTCTTTCCCTCTCCCTATGCGTCTCTGTCTCTTTCTGTTTCTCATTGATCTGTTGCTTTTCTGTTTTCTTCCATTCATTTGTATTTAGATCCCAGCATAATTGCCTGGCACACAGTAGGTCTTAGTAACTACAAATGTTGAATGGTTAAAACTCTCTCTTGGCTTCCAGGTCATCTCTGTTTCTTGATTTTTCTCTTTCTCTGGCTTTCCTCTTTCTTTGTTCTTGGAAGCCTTCACAATCAACTCCTCCTCTGTCTACCCATTAACTATTCTTCAGAGCAGCTCATTCTTATCTGCCTTTTGGACTTCAGCCATTAGTAAATACCACAATCCCCAAAAGCATATTTTCAATCTTAATCTTTCACAGGAGCAAAGGCTGGCCCTCTCTCCCTTCAAGCAGTTCAGATAAAGTCTCATTATTTCTCCATTCCCAACCTTTCCTCCTTCTGCTTCGAGTACTCAGTCCACCCAGTTGTCCAAGTGACAAACTTTAAAGTCCCCCAACTCATTCTATTGTTTTTCCCCCTTTGTCCTGCATGGCAACATGTTTCATCCATTTTCACAGTTTACAGTCTGTTTCTGAGTCTTTATTTTTCCTAATTCTTTTACCAAAAACACTTTGCCCCCACTTTGACTCAAATACTTTGCATTCTTTGAAATTCAGAAAACTGGTCAATTTCAATTTATTGCTTCTTCCTCCAAGTTCTACCTAAGTGATTTCTATTTTTGTCTGCTTGTGGGATTTGTTTGTTTGTTTTTGCATTTCAGGGGTTTGAACCCAAGACCTTGCACACATGCTAGTTAAGTACTCTCCCACTTTGCTATAGATCCCCCACACTTATTAAAATTTTGGGCCAGGGTCTTATTTTTCCAGGCTAGCCTCCCACTTGTGATCCTCCTGCCTCAGCCTCAGAAGCAGCTGGGCTTGATGGGTAAGCCGAGTAGATGGCTAGGGCACCTGGCTTGATGCCATGACTTTCAATGTTGGATCTAAACATGTCTTCATCAGTAGAAGGTAAAATTCTTAGGGTTTTTTTTTAATAATTGGGACTAGCTTGTGGTTAATATTTTATGCAATTAAAATATTTTATATGAATGAATGAATAAATGAATTAACTGGAAAAGAGAATCTTTTCAATTACACCCTTTCAGAGGTTATTGCAAGAGAATCTTTGAGATTAAAGGATAATAGTCTCAGTTGAAAAACCTGAACTTCATGTGACCAAGTCAATATACACTTTAACAAGATAGTGTATGTGCTTATACAGGACAGTTAATTGCTATGCATGTAGAAAGATTTTTTTTTAAGCTTACACTGAAGAATTTGATTTTAAACATTTTCAATTCCAAGTATGGTCAAATTTTAAAAGGGAAGGTGTTATTTTAACTACTTCTATGCTCTTTTTTACCCTGGGTGACAGGCATTAGATAAAAGAAAGAAAGAAAGAAAAAAAGCCTGTATCAGTACAGGGCTGGACACTTGGTAGGCCCTCAACACATTTTAATCCCTTTCTTTTTTCCTCTTCTTTATTTCATATTTGAAGTTTCATGAATGTTGATTATTTAAGAGAAGTTTTAGTTTTTGTATTTCAATTTGACTAAAACAACGTCATATTCTGACAGTTCCTGTTAACTCTGAAACCCAAGGGAAAGAAATCCCTGGAAGGGGACGGGGAGAATAGAGGTGGTGCAAAAACTGAAAGCAAAGGCGCCCAGGAAGCCATAGAATGCAGCTTTTTTGGCTGCCTTTGTCTTTTTTAAGCCCAAAGAGGCCTGATGCACTGACTGCAGTCGCGGATTAGTTTTCCCCAGGAGGCGCCCGCCTGCCCAGAATCTCCCAGCCCTCCAGGTGCCTCCTGCTTCCGCCTGCAGTGCGCTGCAGATCGCGGCCGCTGGGGGCGCCAGGGGCCGACTTGCTGAGGTGGAGAAAGAGACCTTACTCCGAGCTTAGCCTCTCAAAGCTCTCAGAAGGGTGGCCACAGTGGGGAGGTGCGCACCAAAGGGCGCCCTTTCCCCGGGCAAGCTGCAGCAAAACTGCTTGCCAAAGGCGCCTGGGGTCAGTGATGCAGCCGCCGCCGGCTCAGGTTCAGGCTGCTGGAGAGGCTGCGGTGGGGGTCCTGGCCCCTGCTGTCCAGCGGTCGCCAGGGACTGGGCCGATCTTGGGCTCAAGGGAGCTAAGGCGGCCGGCGCCTGCCTCTCACAATGATGAAGAAGTTTAAGTTTAAGGTGGACTTCCAGCTCCAGGTACCCTTCATCAGTGGAGTTTTCTTCTTCAAGATGTGGCTGCTGGTCAGCAGCAGCTTCACTGCAGGTAAGGCGCCCTCTGTGCCTGGCGCGCCTCCAGAGCCCTGCCTTCGCAGCCTTGGCTGGTTCATGGACAGCATCCCTTCCCTTGGCCCCTTCATTCCAGCCTGGCAGCCAGCCTTGTGAGCTACCTGTCCTGCAGGGACCCATCCACAACCAGTCAGGAATGTATCCATCAGCACAAAATGCTTCACAAATGGGTTTAACTAGGTTGGCCTTGGCTTCTGCATTCCTCACTCCAAATGGTTCCTGGTGACAGCTCTTTCCTCCCAATTCTCTAGGAATGAGAGCAATGGCCAAAGGGAGAGAGAGGATGCTTCTTGTTTCCTTTAAGACATTTCCATATTTGCAAAATACAAAGTGTATTTGGAGCTGTTGTTAAAATAAAAAGGATCCCAACTTCTCTGAGTTCTAAGGACGACCCCTGTGAACAGCCTGTGCTTGGTTGACACCAAGTAGGTTTTGTGCATCCAGATTGAGGCTGAGGTAGGCCAGGTTGGTCTTAATTTAAGGCAAGTGTTTCTGGCAGATGAGGCAACAGTCTATGAGACTGTAGATTGCATCTCCAGCTCCGAACTAATGCTCATCTAATTACCTGTCTTGAAGTGACCACTGTGAGTCTCAATGTGGGGGACTTAGAACCAGGAGGGGACCCCAAACTCTGTGCTAATTTTGAAATGAGCCTCTCCCTGTGTGCCCTGTACACTCTCTGGGAGAGATATTAGTAGGTCCCAGAATGCAGCCAGGTGTGGCAATTTTCCTTGAGTAATTTCAGGGTTATTCACAGACTGACAGATTTGCCCTAGGGTGTTTTTGTATTTTCTTGAAAAGGAAAAAAAAGTTTATCACTGAAATTTTGCGTTCTTGAGGTAAAGGAGAAGGTTTAATGATCTTTGTTTAACCCAAATATATATATATAATCTCAAAGTCTGTGATATATATATATATATATATATATATATATATATATATATATATATATGGTGGTTACAGACTTTATTTTTACACTAAAAATATTGTACTTTCTTTTTAATCTATCATTCCATTAAAATTGTATAGAAAATAATGTCAATGGATTGTGGAATTTGAGCCAGAAAATTTTCCACTGTGGCTATATTGAAGATTATGGCAGCCTGATCATATCTGGTTGGCTAAACCAAAGGACGTATAAAGCACTATTGATTCTCAAAATTAATAAATAGTCCACTGAGGATAATTCTAAAAAGTAAGTTTGGTAACAAATCTGAAGATATTCAGCTAATTAATTATAATACATAATTTTTAGCACACCGGTAAGAGAATAATGAATGGTACAAATAATATGTGTGTGTGTGTGTGTGTGTGTGTGTGTGTGTGTGTGTGTGTATAACCAGCTCCCAAGGTATGGAAAAGCCTATATCAATTCTGAGTGTACTGTAGGTGAAAGTCACAGTCTTGTTTTGCTGCTAGGTTCTACCCCCCTACCTGGAGCAGATAGGTGAGTACTTCTGGCAATGGTGACGCCTGGTGGTCAGGACACTTGCTGGTTAAGTTCTGAATATAATTTTTTAGTTCTTTCTTTTTTTTTTTGTACAGAGTTTTTAACTCAGGAGTACTGGACCAGTTAGCCACATTCTCAGCTCTATTCTGTATTTTATATTTGTACACTGGGTCTGGCTGAGTTCCTTAGGGCTTCACCATTGCTGAGGATGGCTTTGAACTCACAATCCTCCTAAAATATACTATCATATTTAATTCTCACAGCAAGCCTAGGGATCCACATTTTGTGAATAAATGATTCAAAGTCCCCACAGATGATATGTGTGATGATGAGATTCTGATGCAGTTGTAACATCAAACAGGGTGATGCCAGATAAAAGGAGAAAGTGTGTTCTGTGCTGAAGAGTTTCTAAATAGGCAGCTTCCTAATGGTTTTAAAGTGCAGTGGGTATCATTTGATTTGTCCTCTGCAAGAGCTGGAAAGGAAAAACTATGCTGTGGTAAGCTTCACCCTTTCTCTTCCAACTAAAATCTGGCTTTAATCTAGGTAAACACTGTTAAAGCATATTGCTTGATTTTTTGTTCCTTTTTTTCCCTTTTAGGCTGAGCAGAGAATGAGAAAACTCTGATTCTTGATTTATCCCCCCCTCTTCATTCTCAATTCTTTTTAATTTATTTTTTTTAATTTGTTTTTGTAGTTGTAGAAGGACAGAATGCCTTTGTTTATTTTTATTTGGTGCTAAAGATTGAACCCAATGCCTCACACAGGCTAGGTAAGTGCTCTGCCACTGAGCTACAGCCCTACCCCTCCTCCTCAGTTCTTATCATTACAAAATTTGTATTTATGAAAAAAAAAAGAATAGTGCTTGGTACAGCCAAACAAACAAAGAAACAGAATTTGAGGGAAATGATTTACAACAAGAAGTATATGCCTTTGAAGTTAGGTAGAGAGAGTTAGCATAAAGCTAAGAACAAGAGTTTGAAATGAGGTAGGTTTAAGCCTAATACCAGTTCCACCGTGGTATATCTGGTTGTGGTTACATAGGCTCTCAAAGTTAAAAATCTGTAAAATTGAAACAGTCACTGATACTTGAGGGGATTTTGAGGATTTAGTAAGCTGATGTGCCGAAGATGTGCCCAACAGTGCTTTGGCATCTAGTTGGCACTTAAAGAGGTGATGACGAACTTTTTCAATAATGTCTGCTTGCTTTAGATGTTATAGTTAATTTCTTTTTCCTAACAAGTACAAAAATATTGATTTAAGTAACATTCCTCATTTTACAAGGGAAAAAAGAAATCCTGAAATACCAGTGGTAAGTAAATTATTTCAAAATTGCATAACTCTTTCCTAGTGGATGCCAGTCTAGGAATGCAAATTTAATTAAATGCTAGGTTTTAATATTTAAAAATCCATTAGTGGGACCCTTTTAAATCAGAAACATTAAACACTTTAATATTTCTCCAATAAATATGTGAAATCAATAATATGTAAAAGATATAATAAAGCACACTCAAGACTGCTCTCTTTAGAAAGGTTTACCAGGTTGTTCTTGGTTAGTGTCTGGGAATCTGAGTCGTAAATAATTCTATACCTGATACAAAACTTCATCTAAATGATACAAGGTACTCAATGTGCCTAGACTGCACAAAGTCTGATTCTTTATAAACACCTTCTGAGAGTCATGCATTTGGGTCCATTAAGCAAAGGGTGCTAAAGTAACAAACCTAATAAAAACCTTCATCACTGAGTCTCTAATGAGTTTTCCTAGTAGACAACACATGCCACAATTTAATGCTAAACAAATTGTGCATGAGTCTGCTTAGTATTCTGTTGCTGTAATAAATCATAGCCATAAAATGACTATATACTGAGTCCTGTGAGTTCTCCTGAGGAATCTCCAAACTGAGGGATGGTCTTGGGAACCCCCCAACATGAACTAGTGTGAAATAATATTTGTTTGTTAGAAAAAAAGTCTTGGAGATATACAGAAAATTCTCTGTCTCTTACACACACATACACACACACCACACACTTGGCTTTGTATAAAAACTAAACATGAAGATACTTCATTTTTCATCAAATATTAATTGTGCATTTACCAGTTTCTAGCTGTTAGGAATCATGAGAAGTACAACAAATAAAGGGTCCCCAAAAAATTACCTCAAGTTAATAAAAATAATTATAATTATTTTCAGTAGAGACAATATGACTTGCTGCCCTGTCCATGGGTCAGACAATATGTGAGGGTTGTTGAAACTATAAAGGAAAAGAGTTCATTTACAGCTGTACTAGTTACTTAAGATTGTATTTGCATTTAAGTGGAGCATGCTGGGAGGATGAATTTTTATTGACAAGAAAGTAAAGTGGGAGGACAGCTTGAGCAAGACACTCATAGAACTGGTTCTGGATCATCCTGATTCCACAGAGTTCATGTGGAGCAACAGCAGAAGATTAGAAAAAGCTTTTGAATGCCATTTTAGTTTGCTTTCCACTGCTCATAAGATAAAATTCAAGCTAGGATTCTTGACCTGAGTTTTAGTATGATTAAAGTGATATTTGAGCCTCCTAGCAGGATGACGCTTTTGAATTTAAGTAATAATAGATGAGATGAGGAGAAAAATTAGGAGCCTATTAAAATAATGCAGGCAGAAGCTAATTAGATCTTGAGCTCAAGTTTCTCATATGAGTGACTGATAAATGAAAATGCTGTGATAGAGCCCTTGATGCCAGGAGTGAAATAAGAAAGTCCAGACAATTGTATATGGTGGTAGAAGATATGAAGATTTAAGTTGATAACATGATAACATGATACATTGGGGGTGACAGTGAGTGTGATAAGCAGTTGAAGACACATTTATTGTGATACATGTTTCTTAAATTCTAGTCTATGGGAGCCATACAAACCTGATTATTTCTCATTTAGGTCTTCCTTATACTGTTTTGGCCTTTTAGTGATTGTTAGTGAAAATTAATTTTAGAAGGATCCAGTTTCTTAAGGGACTGTTTGCTCAGTGAAGATGTTAAAAAGAAATAAGACTAGAAGGTATTTATTTGTAATGAATGATGTTATTATTATGATTTTGGTACTGGGAATTTAAACCAGGGGTGATTAACCACTGAGCTTCATCCTCAGCCATTTTTAAGTATTATTTTGAGACAGGGTCTTTTTAAGTTTCTTAGAGCCTCACTAAATGCTGTCTGACTTTGGACTTGGGATCCTCCTTCCATAACCCGCAATGCCCCCAGTCATTGGGATTGCAGGGGAGAGCCACCGTATCCAACTATAATTGTTATTAAAATGGTCAGGGTAAATAGTTAGATTTTCCATAACCACAATTATTATAACATTTGGAAAATACCTTGTACAATTATATTGGTCTATTAAGCTAAGCAAAATTCTTGCATAATAAAATATTTTCAAATATCTCTTAGACAAAATATTATATTTTTTGAATCTTTTTAGAGTTCTTTTTTGTAAACATTTAAATCACTTTTGAATTTTTATTAAGACTTTCAGGATAAATTTAATTCTGTTCTGTTTAAATAAAGGAAGAATTTTTTTCTACATATTTTAGGCTAATTTCCCCCATTTCTTCATCTGTATGGGTGGGAGGGTGCTAATAGCTAAAGTAACTTTTCAGATTTCACACGAGTTTGTGGCAAAAACACATGTGAATTCAGGGAGTGTCCAGGAAGCTTTTGAACACGTCTGGGTATTGGATCTTTTACTTTGTAAACAAGCTGAAAAGATTTCTCTCTTTTTTGTCAAAGACTGTCTATGTTTTCAAGATTTTACTTGTTTTTTTTTAACTTGTATAACAAATATTTATTATTTTAACTAAATTTTTATTCCAATTTGGTAAACATGATGGCAGAATAGAATTTATTTCATATTACATAAATAGAGCACAAGTTTTCAAGTCATTGATTGTATACAAAATATTTCACACTTTTCATGTCTGTGTACATGTACTTAAGGTAATGGTTTCTAACTCATTTCCTCATCATTCCCACCCCAGTGCCCCTTCCCTGTTTTTAATATTTTAATTCACTTAATTGTTCATTTCTTTTAGTAATTTTTCATACTTCAAAAGTAATATACACTCGTGTGGAAAACTTAGAAAAGAAAAAATAAAAGAACAAAAATTGCATGTAAATGAACAATCCAGAAATAAACACTATTACTAATATTTTGGTGTATGACCTAAAAACCTGTATCAATCCGCACATATACATACATACATAGACATATGTGCATGCCCTCTCCGCAATCATTAGCATTTTTAAAAAGAGATCATAATGTAATTAATACATTTTTTGACTTCTATATCATTAAATATTAAATGTTAAAGTGCTTTAAAATTAGCATACTATAGTGATCCATGCATAACAAAGTTTATATCAGTGCAATGTCAAATATCGGAGTAAAGGAACCAGTCTAGGTGCCCATCAGCAGATGAAAGGATAAAGAAAAAGTAATATATATAATGGAATTCTACTCATCCATAAAGAGGGATGAAATCATGGCATTTGTGAAGTAAACACGACTCAGAAAATTAAGGGCAAATGTTTTCTCTCATATGTTGAAGCTAGAGCAAAATAAGGGAGAAAAGGTGGGGGCCCCATGCAAATAAAAGGGAGACCATTGTAGTAGAAGAGGAGGATTGAAGGGAAAAAGGAGGGACTATAAAAGGGAGGATGCACAATAAATTGACCAAATTTATCATCTGTACATATATGATTGTACCACAATGAATTCCACCTTTATGTGCAACTATAAAGCACCAATTTAAAAAATAATAAATACATAGAAAAAAGATCTGCAGAGCAGAGGAAGGGAATAGAGCTGGGGAAGAGGGGAGGGAAAAAGAAAGTATCTGGGACTGAAATGGAGCAAATTGCTTTCCAGTCATGTATGATTGTATAAGAATGAACTCCACTATTATGTATAATTATAATGTGCTAATAAAAATGAAAATGTTTTTAATAGATGCATATCATTCTATTTTGTTAATTTTCATGATTTATTGTACAAACCTTATTGTAGCAGTCGGGTTCTTCTTGTTATTTTGAGATGCTGGGTATTGGACCTCTACCTCTGGGCCATATCCCCAGCTCTTTTTTTCCTTTTTAATTAATATTTTATAAATAAACCATCATAAGCATCCATATAGCCCAATTTGGTGCATAATTATTTAGGATTAACACTTAGAAATGGAAATATTTAGTAATGCATGCATGTTTTTAAAACATTTGACATATACTGCCAGTTCACCCTTTTGCATTAAATTGAGTTTTGATGATAAAAAAAAACTAATAAATATCAAATATCAAAAGTAACCAATATTAGGAAATTCTTTTTTACTATATGACAGATAATTGTTTACACCCTGGCTTCAGCAATGGCCCTTCTGTGTATATATCCAGAGGCAATAAAATCAGTATGCTGAAGAGAATTCTGCACTCCCACATTCATTGCAACATTATTCACAATAGCCAAGACACTAAAACAACCTGTCTGTAACAGATGAATGGATTTTTAAAATGTGGTATATCCAATGGAATAATATTCAGTCTTTAAAAAGAAATAAATTCTGTCATTTATGACAAAGTGGATGAATCTGGAGGAAATTTTGCTAAATGATATAAGCCAGGCATAGACAGTGCACATGTGTAACATGAAAAAGGCCAATTCGTGGAAGCAGAGAATAGAATGGTGGTCTCCAGAGCATAGGGGTGGAAGGTATGGGGAATTTCTAATTTCTGTTAGAATTAATAAGTCCTAGAGATATAATGTATATCATAATTATTAGAGTTAATGTACATTTAGAAATTGCTGGATGATAAATGTTCTGAGAAAAAAAAAGTAAATTGGTGAAATTATTAACTTAATTGAACCATTTCACAATGTACACATATATCAAAACATCATTATAAACCATGTAATAACACATTATGAAGTAAATATATAATTGAGTACATAATTTTTGGTCAACTATATATTAATATAAATAAAGATGTAATAAGAACTCTTTATATCCTCACTGGAAATGGAATCATCAATTCACTTTATTATAGTAGCTGTGATCTACTAGTAGCTAACACTTATTTTAGCACTTTCCTAATATATATATATATATATTTTTTCAATTAAATTATAGGTACATGATCATGTGTATGTATAAAAGTAAAAATTGCTCATTCATTAAACACCTTGTGAATACCTAGTAGGCACCAGACATTGGGAAGGGTGTTAGGAATCTCTAGTAATGATTACATCGATACCGGGAATTAAACAGCAGACTTTTCTCTGGAGCCTTATATGAGGGAGGCATGGAACAGGAATCCTCCACCTAATTTAGTTCCCATTTTATAATTAAAGAACAAGGAATTAGAGAAAATATCTAATGCAAATGATCAGCTCTATTTGCAAAGCGGTTAACTAATTTATGGTCTGTTAGGCTCAAAAACGTGTCCAGCTATGTCACACTGTGCTCGTAGAGAAGACAGATGTACATTCCCCCAAAAAAACAAAGGTGAAAAAGGACAGTAGATATGCAGAGAGTGAAGAGACACCATGGTACATGCTGTCCTTCAGCAGGAACTTCACAGATCTCTAACGGAGAAGGGTCAGACCAATACTACAAGGTCCATGGATTTTCTCGTGCATATTTTCTCTGTCTCCAATGCTTCCTTTTTAAGTCCCTTCCTCTGTGACTGGGAAGTTGACTCAGTCAGGCTTCTCTGGCTTGCAGGTCACAGGTGCAGAGGCCTCAGGACTCACTGGATGCATGTGACATTAGGCTGCCCGGGGGTCCATGTAGGGCAGAAGAGCTCAAACCTGCTCAGCACGCCTCCTAGGTGGCCTGCCAAGCAAGACCAGACTCCCTCATGGTGGGATACTAACAGAATGACCAGGAGTAAGAGAGGGCAGAGTCTGTTTTTTTGGCCAGCAGCACCCCAAAGGAATCGGCCACTTGTTTCTGCTGATCTCAGCATTTCATCTCTTCCAAGACCTGATCAGTTTAGTTTTCTTTAAGTTGTGTTTATGTTAGTCACAAGCAGTGGCTGTTGGTTACCAAAGAACCCAGTTAACAGAGGGTATCCACATGCTGTAGCAACCGAGTGCTCCACAGGGGTCACTTTCTTAAATTGTCAGCAAAAGCAGATATGGTAGAAAGGAAATATGGACTCTACATGAGAAAGCTGGGGCACAGAGATGTCAGGTCAACTTCTCCATGCCACACAGCTAGGCAGTGATGGAGCTGTGACTCAAACTGGGATCTGTCAGACCTCTGAGTTCATATCCAGAGCCTTCCTGCAGTCACCACCTCAGTGAAATGTCAGGTGCACACAGTGCTATGGGGCCAGGGAGATGGATGTAGTCAACCCAGCTAATGGGTCAAGAGAGACATTGCTGCCCAGATAAAATCCATCAGATGCATCCACAGAGAGGGGACAGGTGGGCCTAGCATACTAGGTGACCAAGTTAGGAAGGACATTGCAAGCAGAGAGCCTGTCCGCGAGACCTGATCTCTTGCTGATCTTCAAGAGACCAGGAACACGTATGGCCCAGCACTAGTTAATTCGTGGCTCATCCCCCTTGGAATGAGGTTCTGCATTCACCTGGATTCTGACATTTCACACCAACTCTTGGGGTACAGGCAAGCATTCTCTATTTTATTCCCCACCTCTCAGTGACCTGTTCTTGTGCCTGCTTTTTCCTGGGAATCTGATTACCTGCTGTCTGAATCTACCAGCCACCTCTGCCTCAGGGGTCACTGGAACCAGTGCCAGTTTAGGGGGTGTTCATGGAAAGTTCACAGGGTTTTTGAGGAGATGGGCTCCAGGCAACCCTATCAGATGGACCATGAACCAACCATGCAGTGCCCAGGGCTCCTTCATGGAAGCCAATGGACCATCCCAGACTCACAGAATAAAGGCTTGTTTTAACCTTTTTTGAAAACTCACAGTTTGCTTTCTACACATGCACTGGCGGGGATTTCTCCAGGATTTTGTTCAGTTGATACCCAGGGTTAAATTTTCAGCTTTGGAATGAACTCAGAGCTGTTGAACTGACATAGGTTTTGGAGTTAAACTTCAAACAGCTTTACAAAAGATGCTTTTTGGGGAAGAGCAGCTGCTCCCAGAGGCTTTGCTGCCATCTTTTCGGCTCCTCCCATGAGCATCTTCTCTCTTTCCTGATGGATTACCTGCCCACCCTTCAGTGGGACATGATGGTGACAGCATGCAGGCTGTCAGCCAGAGGACTGTACACGGGGATCAGAGAGCAAGCACTAAAGTTATTTTGGTGGACTTTCCTTGAATAGGCACTTTGATTTAGGTGGCTAACACGTTGATCTTAGTTCCTACTGGAGGTCAAAGTCACTACTATGGAGCTGGGAAGAGTCATGTGGATCCCAGGCTTGGTGCTGGGGCCAGCTGCTCCGCTCTCTGTGTTCCTCTTACTCTGGTGTACACTCCAAAGCGGTGTGTCAGTTGTGCGGAACCTGATGGCAAGGTGCAAGGCGGCTGGGCCCGACTTCTTGGGCAGATCATGGTCCAGAACTCATGGTTCAACTGCAGTCAGTTCTGCTGACCAGTGTCGTCTATGAACGTTATTCCAAAGTACTCCTTTTGTTTCAGGTTGAAGTGGGAAGCCACAAGGTCCAGCAGCTCTCTTGACAGAACTTTGAGCTGAACCAGCAGCTCCAGCCTTCTGTCATCCAGGAGCTGCACCTGTAGTGCCTGTCCACTGTCATCTGGTACACACCGCAGCCCGCACAAGTCCACAGCACCTGATGGCAAGCGCGCAGCCGCTCCATCTCCGCAACGTGGACACTGTCAGGTTCCACACAAAGGGGCTGCTGGTGAACAGCAGGTCCTCCATGCAGCACATGAACAACGAGGCCATCCTCTTGGCTCCGGCCACGGTCCTCACCGCCATCCCAACGCCACATCCACGGGCAGCAGTGTCAAGCCTGTTGACTGGCTGGTCTACAGTGTGCATCCCGGTCGGTTCCAGGCAGCATGCCTTGGGATTGGGCACCGGCCACCCAAAGGCAGCGGCTGGCACTGGTGGCCTGCCTGCGCACCGCCCGCTGCATTGCCCAGCAGGCTGCGCTAAGCTCCACCAACTCCTACTATATTTTTACGTCTTTATTTTAATACTCAAAATAATCGTATGAGGAAGTACTAATATTTTCTCATTACTCTTACTATTGTTACCATTGTTGTTATTATTAATCTCATTTTATACCTGAAGAAATAGAAACACAAAGAATTGTTGAAAAGTCAGCTAGTAAGTGCAGAGCCAAGAGGCAGGCTGGCTCCATGGTCCATTATTAATCAAAGACTTTAATGCTGCTTACATTTTGAGTTGTATGCTTTCTCAGCTTTATGTTTTAGAAAACCAATACATAAATCGATGTAGTATAATTTTTCCTGAATGTTAGTTATAGGAAATTGGTTCCAAAATGTGATACCACTAAATGGGTTAGTAGACCTGGACCATTTACATTTGCCTCAAGATAGTCATATATAAAAGATAAAAAATATAATACTCATGCATATACTCCATTTTTCAAGCTGTGGCTTTCTAGTTCTAAGTCTACAATATTCAGTCTCATTACCAGGTATTCATGCCTTGTAAAACTTTTGCTAATGCCATTTTATGCCACAAAGTTAATATTCACCATTATATCATTAAACCATGCACACAAGGCAGGAGAGTCTGAAATTCAAAACAAGTTTGGACCCAAAATTTTAAAAAGGGCTAGAATGTGGCTCAGTGGTTATATACACTGAATTCAGTTTCTCAGTACAAGAGAATGGGGGAGAGATGAAGGTCTTCAAATGCTGAGAATTGAATATATATACATATATATATATACACACACACACACACATATGTATATGCTTATATAGTATATAAAATAAATACACATGTATAGTCTAACTCATATATATACTATATATGCATATATATGCATGTATATTTTACATTCCTAATTTTACCCAATTCTTACAAAATCTTTTTAAGAAAAGTAAAAAAAAATATTGCTACTCTTCTTGGATTAGCAGATATGTCATAACACATTTAAAAATTTTTTAATGTTAAGGAAATTATCAGAATAAGGGTTTAGAAAAACAAAAATATTCAAAAAAGACCATTCATCCTATTACATGAAAAATAGTTAATTGAAGTGCTAGATAGTTTAGGAACTGTCTCATAGAGAATAAGTAGATCTGGGGCTGGGGTTATGGTTCAGTGGTAGAGCTTTCACCTTGAACATGTAAGGCCCTGGGTTTGATCCTCAGCACAACATATAAATAAAATAAAATAAAGTTTACAAAAAAAGAAAAAGAAAAGAAGTAGATCAGACATTAGTGTCACAAGAGCACAAAATGAGGACCAATAGATGGGAGCTCTAGGGGAGTAGATTTATAATCAACCTAAAGAGCACGTCCCAATTCTTTGTACTGACTGGACATCTAATGGGTTTCTTTGAGAGGATGGTGTAATCCTAAGCACTGACTGAATAACTGTTTTGGAAAATGTTGAAGAGTGAATCTTTGGAAGGTTTTTTTTAATACTTTTTTAGTTGTAAATGGACACAATATTTTTGTATGCATTTATTTTTATGTGGTGCCAAGGATTAAACCCAGTGCCTCACAAATGTGAGTGGAGTGCTCTATCACTGAGCTACCACCCCATCCCAGAATCTTTGCAAGTTGGCTAATTATTCTGTTCCCCTCTCTCTGCAGTAGATTAAATACCTGTGGAACTCAGAAGTGATCATGTGACTTTCTCTGACCAATGAGATGTGAGCAAAAGTGACATCTGCCATTTCCAGGCAGAAGGTTTAAGAGAAATGATGTAGTTTGCTGTGTCTCTTTTTCTTTACTACAAACAGCTGTCAATGTGTGGACAACCTGGACACTAAATGAATATGGTATGGTTCAGAATCTCAAGTAACCTCCACTAGACATTAACATGAACAAAAACAAACCCTTGGATTTGAACCATCAGAATTTGGGGGTTGCATATTAACTGAAGCATAATGGACCCTATCCTGACTGATACAGACTCTTCTTGATTTAGGTGACCCCTAAAACCAATCCTATACATAAAGTTTACAGGATGTGATATCATCTGCAGTATTTTTTTATTGTTTACTTCCTGTATTTCTTCCTTATATTTGAGTTGTAATTATCAAGGGTTATAGAGTCAAGAAAAAAAAAAACATCATGAATCGTTTGGTTGTAACTCAGTTGTAGAATGCTTGTCTCATAAGCATGAAAGCCTGGGTTTTATCCCCAGTACACCTCCTCACATACACAATACACAATACCCCCCCACACATACACAACATACAAGAATCATGAATTTTCAAAGTTACCCTTGAAAATAATGAGAAATACCCACAAAACCAAAACAATGAATGCATATAGTATATGCATATCTCTGTTAGTATTATACATACATTTACAATGAAGTTGTTTGACTATGTTTTTAAGGATCATGTTGCAAAAAATACATATCTTTAAATTCTAGAATTGTACCTGTGTAGCAAGATGTGCATGTTTTAATAGTTACCAGGAAACTAAGGACAAAGTAACTGAAGAAATTAAAATTGGTGTCTTCCATTTCATGCTGACTGGGGGCTTTTTCTCTCTGAGTGGAGTGGTGAGGGAGACCCTGTGCTTTTTTTTTCCCACTATGGCTCTAAGTGTTATGTTCCCTATGTTACATGTGCCATGTCATGGTGCAATTGTACACTACTTCTTTTCTTCCTTATAGTTTGTGTATTAAGGGCTGGGGTGGTGGCTCAGTGATAGAGCTCTTGCCTAGCACATGTTAGACCGTTGATTCTATCCTCAGCACCACATAAAATAAAATAAAGATACTGTGTCCATCTACAACTAAAAAATAAATATTTCAAAAAATAGTTTGAGTATTAAAAAGCAAGCTTAGGTCCTGAAGCAAAATTTAATGTGACCGAAGATTAGAGGAGTCCAACAAATTTGGACAATATGTTCTTGTGTAAAAACACATTTATTTTTAAAATGTAACAAGTATCTTAAACAAAATAAAAGTTTATTTCTCTCATATAAAGTCCAAACTGGCATGGTATTTCTGCCTTGTCAAGTCGTCAAGGGCCTTGTCTTTTTTTTTTTTTTTTTTTTGTCTTGTTTTCAGGGTATTGTGCTCATCCACAGAGATTAAGTTAGCTCACTATACATCAAAATTCTAGCCCAAACCCTTGGGAATGAGGAAAGAGGATGAGGAAGTCTCTTCTGCTCACGTTCCATTGACCAGAACATAAGCAGAATGCCACATTCAATTGTGTGGAAGGATAAAAAATGTATTAATACCCAGGTTCCATATACTTAGAAAAAATATCTAATTATAATCAATGGAGGGGACAGCAGATGTCAGGAGACAATTAGCTTCTGTACACTTCTTTTTTAGAGATGAGAAAGATGATCCTCAGAAAATAATTTGTTCAAGGCTGCACATAACTAAGATATTTGAAAAACTGGTGATAAAGAGGACATAGAGTTATGCTGGGTACATCAGAAGTCAGAACCAGGACTGGAAGGGAGGCATGTTTCTATACAGTTAATCTTAGAACAAATAATTTTCAACATTTAGAATAGTACAATAATGAATAGGCTACCTCAGTGATACTACCAATTGAATGGCCTTGTCCATTTGTCAGGGATGTCATTCTTACTTAGACACCATGCCTGTAATCCCAGCACCATGGCTGAGGCAGGAGGATTGCAAGTTTGAGGCAAGCCTGAGCAACTCAGACTCTCAGCAACTTAGCAAGACTTTATCTTAAAATTGAGAGAGAGAGAGAGAGAGAGAGAGAGAGAGAGAGAGAGAGAGAGAACATTCTTCATTAGGAAGATGAATCACTTAGGTCACTCTTAAGGTCTTTTCTAATTCCAAGAGTCTGTGACTGTGCTTTCAGTTTTGTCTCCTAATAACAGTGATCCTAAACCTTTCTTTTTTAGCCAGGACCAGTCAGTTTATATTAACCAAATATGTATATGTTTGTTTCCTTGGTAACCTATCATTTCTCTACCTCTCCTTCAAGCTTCTTTTAGTTGATTTACATTTCAAACTTTCTTCAAGATCTAGATATAATTTAATGTCTCATCTGTTTTATTACTATATGTGTCCCTACCTACAGGCTACCCACTTGTTTCTCTCCAACCCCTGGTGTACATACTAAGTATGTTGTTAATATGTTGGTTATTTGTTTAATGAATGAAGAACCTTCCTCACCATCCTACTTTGACTTCTCACTCAGTTGTTATAATTTTTGTTTCTACCAGTCCCTTCACACCAAATTTGTTCTTCAAGTTACCTTTATGGATAATTACCATGCCATGTAAAAATTGCAGTAATACAAATAAGACGGAGGAGGAGGAGGAAGAGGAGGAGGAGGAGGAGGAGGAGGAGGAGGAGGAGGAAACTGGGAAGAATTTAAGGTTTTTTTTTTTCTTTTTTCATTGAGGGGAGTTAGGAGACATGGAAGGGATTTCTTTAGCAAACTTTTTGTTTGTTTGTTTTTTGGTTTTTTAAGGATAGCTGGAGGAGGAAATAGAGTGGCAGAATGAAAAGCATACACAACAGCATGAGCAACATGGTGTGTGGAGGGCACAGTGAGGATACTGGTATATTCTGATGTCACAGAAAAATATTGAGAGGAAGTAGTTATTTCAAGGAGTCTAGACTTAAGTGCATTCTGTATTTAGGGAGCCAAAACCAGAAGAATGACTTAAACAATGTGGTAGGTCGGCTTTAGGCTGAAATTGAGAGGATTTCTCATTTGATAGACCACCTTAGCTTTCTCAGCCATCAAGAAAGGTAGACTAAGGTATGATAAAATATCAGAAAAGCTTCTTCAAGTGATGGAATAAGAAGTAGAACAAAGGGAAGTCCAAAAGGCCCCACTGAAAGTTTAAAATATGAATTTTAGTAAGAGTAGCATGCACATTTGTACAGTTTTCTTCAGCAATGCTCATTGGTTAGGTGTAGGAGAAAATGGATGGTAGGATTGATTTAGGTTTAGAAGTTGATAGTTAGATGGAAAGGTCAAAGGCAGGGATTAAGAGTTTTGAAAAAATTTTAAGCAATCAATTATGGGATCCAAATTGCATAAGAAAGAAAACCAGGCCAAAAATAGAAATCTGGAAAGTATAGAATGTTTGGAAGATGAGGCCTCAGTGATGTTAATAAAGGTGTTTATTTAAGCAGTGATGCTATGATGTTTAGTTAAGCTAGAGGAGGGGTAGGAATTCAAGAGTGGGATAGTAAAGCCTGAGTTTTTTTCAGTAAAGCAGTGTAGAGAGGGCAAGATCAAGAGTGTGGGTGTTGCTGAAATGGCATGAAGACTTGGTTAGGTCAAAGAATTCTGAGCCTAGGGTGTTAGGTTATTATTCCAGTGTTAAGGTAGCTAGTATGATTGCAGGTGTTTGGGTGAAGAAAGAGATTGCAAAACAGATATTTCAACTGTAGTATCAACTAGGAGAAGAGCATGACATAACCAGACATGTTGTACCTTCAGATTTTGAGTCTTAAGTTTGAAAGTAGAAGGGTGAAAACCTGCAAGTGACAGGGCGCTACAAAGGGTTGGTGCTGCCTCTGGAACTGTGGGAGATGGAGGTGGAGAAGTAACCTCCTACAAGCAGGGCCATAATTCCAGTGATATTCTCTTGAGGTAGTCAGGTTTCATTTAGGCAGTAAGTGGAGGGTTAGTGAAAAGACTGAGAATGTGAGGGTTTGCTGAATCTTGGAACAAAGGTTTCAGGTGGTGTGACAGAATAAGGTGAAAGAAATTTGCAACAAGAGAATGAATCAGAGTGAGGTTAGGTGTAGGAGAAAATGGATGGTAGGATTGATTCAGGTTTAGAAATTGATAGCTTGATGGAAGGGTCAAAAGGAAATGGATTAAGAGTGTAAAAAGAAATATAAGCAATCAATTATGGGATCCAAATTGTATACGGATGGCAACAAGGCAAGGGAAATTTTTTAAAAATTCAAAACAAAGAGTTAGAAAACACAGAGCAGATTGGAACTGAAAGAGAATAGGTGACCAGGACTTCCATTTTCATCTTCTCCTGTGGATTGTGGGGATGAAATACATAGGTAGGACTGAGGGGCCTTAGGATGTCCAATATGGACATGAAATAGTTTATATCAAAGGCCCCAGAGATACAAGGTGACTCTCTCACCCCTCTACTTATGGACTCAATCCTCATCACCATCTGCCTATTAGCTCTCATTTCAGAAAATTAGTATTCCTACTATTCCCTGCCATCCCTATATCTTTGACCCAATCCACATCTTATTTTCTTCTCCTTGTTTTGCTATGCAATTCTGAGCTAAATTCATGAAATAATAATCTACAATTTCTATCTCTTAAAAATTTCTTTTCTCCCTTTTAACTGTTACTCTGAGTACTGCTGTACCATTTGACTCAAAATATTTTTTTGCTAATATCATCAGCCATCTCCAGTTGACATAGCTAATCAATATTTTCTCATTTGTACATTTGTGCTCTGCTCAAAACTTCATCATAACCTATTTTTTGAAACATGAGAGTTTTGGTTTCATGAACCATATTCTCTACCTTTACCTCCCACTTCTTTATTTCCTTTACTATATTCTCTGAGGGTATTACTTCTCCCCATTTTTAAAAATCAACTTTATTTTAAAAGCAAGTATATACTTTCCATATACCTTCTGTGCTCTCACTCACAGAGGCTTCCCCACCTTGGTAATCCTGCGTTTGTTACAGTGGCATACTTGTTACATTCAGCAATCCACACTGACACCTCATTGTTCCCTAAATTGCATAGTTTCCATTAAGGATCAATCTTCGTGTTAGATATTGTATGAGTCTTGACAAATGTATAATGACATGTATTCACCATTGTATTATAATAGTGAATAATTTCACAACCCTAAAAATCCTCTGTAGGTTTCCTATTTTCCCTGTCTCCCCAACCACTAATCTTTTTACTTTCTCCATAATTTTTTTCTTTTTATCATAATATTATGTAGTTAGAATCGAGCAGTATGGAGCCCTTTCAGATTGGTGTCTTTCAATTAGTAATATGCATCTAAGCTTCCTCCATGTCTTTTCATGTCTTCCTAACTTTTTTTGATTTTTAGTGCTGAATAATATTCTGTTATCTAGAATTCAATTCATTTGTTTTTATCAGAACATCTTGATTGCTTCCAAGTTTGAGAAGTTATTAATAAAGATGCTATAAACATGTATAGTTAGGGTTTTATGTGAATATGTTTTCAATTCACTGGATTAAATACCAGAGAACATGACTGCTGAACCACATGGGTAAGTGTTGTCCACCCTTTTTAAAGGAGAATGGTCCATAGGAGGCCAGTCATTAGTATTGTGCTTTTTAAATAGGTAACTTAACGTCAAAAAAATTAAATGACTTACCCAAGGATTACACAGTAATAAGTAATAGAGCAGGTCTAAACTTTGGGATTTTTCCCTACTGGTCCAAGACTTTTTACTATCTTATGTGGCTTCCTCATTACATAACAGAGAACAAGTTTGGATTTTTTACCCAGGGGTCTAAATCTAAAATTATCACACAACTCAAAAAGACTGCAGTAATGTTGTACCTAGAACTGGATGGGGAAAAAGTACAAGCTAGAAAAGTATAATATTTTAATAACTTTAAGAGTGATGAGGATATTAAAGTTTCTAAAAAATCCCAAGAGTTTTATTTATATTAAAGCATATTTAGATGATAGTTAAATAGCAACTTATAGGAGAAAAGAAAATATTTACAAATCACATATTCCATAAGGGTTTAATATCCAGAGTTGGGCTGGATTTTTGGCTCAGTGGCAGGGCACTTGCCTAGCATGTGTGAGGTACTGGGTTCAATTTCCAGCACCACATAGAAAAATAAATAAAATTAAATATTATGTCCAAATACAACTAAAAATATTTTTTAAAAATACCCAAAATAATGGGCTTGGGTTGTGGCTCAGTGGTAGATTGCTTGCCTGGCACGTGTGAGGCCCTGCACCACATAAAAATAAAGAAGTAAAATAAACATATGTGTCTAACTAGAACTAAAAGATAAATATATATATTTTTCAAAAATACAAAGTGAATAAAGAACTCCTTCAACTCAACAAAAATAAAACTTGATTAAATATGAGCAAAGTACTTTTCCAAAGAAGTTTCACAAATGACCAATTAGCACAAGATGTACAGCATCACTTATCATTTCGGAAATGAAGATCAAACTACAATAGGAACCACCTCACACCCATTACAATTGGCTACTATTCAAAAATAATAATAATAACAAGTGTTGACAATGGAATGGAAAAATAGGAACCCTCTTGTGTTATTGGAGTAATGTAAAATAGTACAGCCACTATGGAAAACAGTATGGCAGTTGCTGAAAAACCTTAATAAGCAATTCCACTTTGGGGTACATGTACCCCAAAGAATTGTTAAGAAACCCAAACAGGTATTTTGACAACCATGCTCATAGCATTATTTGCAGTAGTCAAAAGGTGTAGGCATTTTAACTGTCCATCAAAGGTTGAATGAATAAACAAAATTTGGCATACACACATAGAGTAGAATAGTATTCATCCTTATAAAGAAAGGAAATTCTGATACAACATTCATGAAATTTAAGGATACGATGCTATGTGAACTAAGGACTAATACCCTATAATTCTACTTAACTAAGTTAATCTGACCCAGAATTTTCAGATTCATAGAGACAGAAAATTAGATTGGTGGTTGTCATGGAATAAATAATGGAATGGGGAGATGATTATTAAAATGGAGTTTCGGTTTTGTAAGATGAAAAGTTCTGAACTTTGGACACACAACTGCATGACTGTATTTAACCCACTGAACTGTGCACTTAAAAATGGTTGTGATGGTGAACGTTATGTGTATTCTACCATTATTTTTTTTAAAAAATGAGTAAATATTTTGACCAAGCCCCAGATTTTTATAAGGCTAAGATAATTGTTTATTTGTTATTATATTCAAGTAAAGTACACAAGTGTTAAAAACATTTTTTTTCAATACTCAATTTTTGATGAGTTCAGTCAGTCACTCTACTAATATTATTTAGTAAACTATAGACATGTAGGCTTAGGCTTATAGTGATTACTTTTTATTTGACACTTTTGGAAAGTTCTTCCATTGCCGCAGTCTGGTTAGGCACAATTCAGGAGCCACTTGTCAAAAGAAACGAACTTTATTTTTAGAACACATGCACCACACCACACAGCTCTTCATGAAAACCTTAAGAGCCCAACTGCCACCACTGGCTTCCCACAAGCCTCTCAACCTCCCCTACAACACCTGTTCTTGAAGCCAATAGGCTGGGTCACATGGGCAGAGCTGAAAAAAAGTCCCCCAATGAGCAGCTCCGTTTTCTGAAAGGGCAGGGAAACAATCCAATGAGCATCACTGCAGAGGAGCCAATCAGTTGGCAGCTAGAAGTTTGCTGGAATTGCTGTGAGCCAATCATCAGCTGGCAGCTGGAAGTTTGCTGGCAGCTGGAAGATTGCTGGCAGCTGGAAGTTTGCTGGGGCCTCTTCTGATGGGGCCACTGTGAGCCAATCATCAGCTGGCAGCTGGTACTGGCAGCTGGAAGTTTGCTGGGGCCCCTTCTGCTGTGGCCACTGTGAGCCAATCATCAGCTGGCAGCTGGTACTGGCAGCTGGAAGTTTGCTGGGGCCCCTTCGGTTGAGCCAGCTGGAAGTTTGCTTGGGCCCTTTTGGCTGTGCCTCTCAACACTCCATCATAGTATAACGTTTAACTCTGAGGCATTGCCAAGTTGTTTTTCAAGAGGCTGCACTAGGAAATGCTTTCTTGACAGAAACATAAGTGCAAGCAAATGTGCTTCAGGTTGACTGGGTTCTGGGGGCTCAGGTTTCTACAAAATTTAAATTTCAACCCAAGGTTATGGTAAAACATGTGAAGTTCAATGCCAGTATTTTTTTTTTTTTGGTATAGGAGGGGAACATGGAAGGTGCCTACAGGACCTTAGCAGAATCCTCACCATAGATGGGCACTGAGGATATGAGGCTATAGAGTGGTGCTGTGATATGCCTGGCCTCCTTTGATGGCAGGGAAACTGTAAAAGTGCTGGTGGATCTGCAAAGTGGAAGTGGCTCCAAAAATCAATTTCTTTTTTATTACTCCCCAGTGTGAGGACTGGAACCCAGGAACATTCTACCTCTGGGCTGTATCCCCAGCCCTTTTTAAAAACTTGATTTTGAGACAGGGTCTTGCTAAGCTGTCCAGGTTGCCCTCAAACTTGCAATCCTCATGCCTCAGTTTCCTGAGTAGTTGGGATTATAAATGGTGGAATGAGAAGGTCATTATTATGCCAAATACATGTATAAAGACACGAATTGGTATAAATATACTTTATATATGAACAGAGATGTGAACTATTGTGCTCTATATGTGTAATATGAATTCCAATGCATTCCACTGTCATAAGTAAATAAAAATTTTTAAAAAATGTGTTTTATAAGAGATCAATAAATGAGATGCTTTTTAATGTTAGAAATGCAAAATAATAGCTTTTTGTAATATATAAATAATCTCAAAGTTTAAAAATTATTCTAAGTACAATATCATGTGGTATATGTTTTTGTCATTTTACCCTTCTTATACTAACATTTCTGTTGTAAGGACTCAGCTCCTTTGGAACATTTCAGCAATAATTAATGAAAAAAGCAGCTGTAACCCATAAGTTCAGAAAATGGAGATTTCCCACAAGATGTAGATACTGTGAATGCATTGTCATATTTCGAGGTCTTAAATGTGAAGAGGTATGATCTTTATGAAATCATATTTTTTAATTTTGCTATATACTTCTTTGTTATGATTTTACTTATTTGGAGATGTGTGTGTCTATATACATATAAATATATATAAATTTGTTGTTTGTACTCCTGGGAACTAAATTCAAGGTCTTTAACATACCATATTTTTAGAGAGAGAAGAGAGAGAGAGAGAGAGAGAGAGAGAGAGAGAGAGAGAGAGAAATGGAGAGAGAGAATTTTTTAACATTTATTTTTCCGTTTTCGGTGGAAAAAATATCTTTTTTTAAATTTTATTTTTTATGTAGTGCTGAGGATTAAACCCAGAGCCCCGTGCACACCATGCGAGCACATTACTGCTTGAGCCAAATCCCCAGCCCATCTACCCTTTCTTAAACTTGTGTTTTGAAATGGGTTCTTGCTAGATTGGTCTGGCCTTCAACTTTTGAAATTCCTGTTTCAACCCCTCAAGTAGCTGGATCATGGGCATATGCCATCACACCTGGGTTGCCAGTACTTTTTTAATAAAGTCCCACAGTTTATTTTTATAGTTTTCTTCTTTGTTTTTCTGTTAAATGTAATTCACAAACTACAAATAGTACTTTTTAAATTATTTTTGTCATTATTAGTTGGTCTCTATTTTTCTTAGTTGTGAAAAATTTGAAGTTGAGTCAATCAGTTTTCAAATTTTATTTTCTTTAGTGTCTTCTTGTCTGCCATAAAAAAATCATGGTAAACTTAACCATCGTTTGTGGACATTGGAAACTTCGGGGGAAAATACACTAATTTGGAGCAGAATTTTCCTGTGTTGCCAAAAAGGAGCCCAATGGCATTCCTTTCATAATCAAAATGTGTACTTTAGAAATTGAAAAGACTGCCTTGTGTTTACAAGTATGTTTTTTACTTTTAAAACTCTAAAAACATAAATGCCTTTGTGATTTGTTTTAATGAAAAAGAGACTTTAAGAAAATCAGCACTCTCAATTTGTAATAACTAAATTTATTCACGTTTACTTGGAAAAAATGTTAATTTATTTGATTTCAACTTGTAATTTTTAAATAGTAATAGAAATTAAAGTAGATACATCAACTCTGTCTAGATGTCTGCATTTAGCTCTTTGTACTAAAGTAAAATATTGCAATCTGTTTTTTCTTTTCTCTTCAAGGGAATTTACTGAGTCAGTGGCAACAACACAAAAATCCCAATACTGTGTCAAGCTCTGGAAAACGGAAGGCATTTAGTAGATCTGTCCGAATTTTCTTCATGTGACATCTGTGAAGTGTTAAAATTTTACCTTCAACAGGTTCAAGTTTTATTCTAAACCTACCATCAAATGCAAAGAGCAAAAATATTCTATATTTCATATTTTTCACTGTTATAGATTATGTCATCACCCCCCTCATTATTCTAAGATTTTTATTATTTTTTATAATTTTATTTAAGATTTATTGTTGGTTGTTCAAAGATTACATAGTTCTTGACATATCATATTTCACACTTTGATTCAAGTAGGTTATGAACTCTCATTTTTACCCCATATACAGATTGCAGAATCACATCTGTTACACATCCACTGATTTACATATTGCCATACTAGTGTCTGTTGTATTCTGCTGCCTTTTCTATCCTCTATTATCCCCTCTCCCCTTTCTTCCCATCGTGTTTCTCTACCCCATCTACTGTAATTCATTTCTCCCCCTTGTTCTTTCCCTTTCCCCTCACTTCCTCTTGTATGTAATTTTGTATAACCATGATAATATTCCATTTCCATGCAATTTCCCTTCACTCTCCCTTTTCCTCCCACCTCTCGTCCCTGTTTAATGTTAATCTTCTTCTCATGCTCTTCCTCCCAATTCTGTTCTTAATTACTCTCCTTATATCAAAGAAGACATTAGGCATTTCTTTTTTAGGGATTGGCTAGCTTCACTTAGAATAATCTGCTCTAATGCTATCTATTACCCTGCAACTTCCATGATTTTTTCTTTATTCAATGCAGAGTAATACTCCATTGTGTATAAATGCCACATTTTTTTTATCCATTCATCTATTGAAGGGCATCTAGGTTGGTTCCACAGTCTTACTATTTAATTGTGCTGCTATGAACATCGATGTAGCAGTATTCCTGTACTATGCTCTTTTTAGGTCTTTAGGGAATAGACCAAAAAGAGGAAAAGCTGGGTCAAATGGTGGTTCCATTCCCAGCTTTCCAAGAAATCTCCATACTGCTTTCCAAATTGGCGACACCAATTTGCAGTACAACCAGCAATGTACAAGTGTACCCTTTTCCCCACATCCTCACCAGCACTTGTTGTTTGACTTCATAATGGCTGCCAATCTTACTGGAGTGAGATGGTATCTTAGGGTGGTTTTGATTTGCATTTCTCTGACTGCTAGAAATGGTGAGCATTTTTTCATGTATTTTTTGATTGATTGTATGTCCTCCTCTGAGAAGTGTCTGTTCAGGTCCTTGGCCCATTTGTTGATTGGGTTATTTGTTATGTTATTGTCTAATTTTTTGAGTTCTTTGTATACTCTGGATATTAGGGCTCTATATGAAGTGTGAGGAGTAAAGATTTTTTCCCATGATGTAGGCTCCCTATTTACCTCTGTTATTGTTAATTTTGCTGAGAAAAAACTTTTTAGTTTGTGTAAGACTATTTGTTGATTATTGTTTTAAATCTCGTGCTATGGGTGTCCTATTAAGGAATTTGGAGCCCGAAAACACAATATGTAGAGTAAAGCCAACTATTTCTTCTATCAGACGCAGAATCTCTGTTTTGATATCAAGCTCCTTGAACCATTATGAGTTAACTTTTGTGCATGGTGAAAGAAAGAGATTCAGTTTCATTTTGTTGCATATAGATTTCCAGTTTTCGCAGCACCTATTGTTGAGGATATGTTTTTGATATGTTTTTGTATCCGATTCGCCAGAATTTTATTGAGGATTTTTGCATCTAGGTTCATTAGAGCTATTGATCTGTAGTTTTATTTCTTTGAAGTGTCTTTGTCTGGTTTAGGAATCAAGGTGATGTTGGCCTCGTAGAATGAATTTGGAAGTTGTCCATCTTTTTTCTATTTCCTGAAATAGCTTGAAAAGTATTGGTATTAGTTCCTCATTAAAGGTTTTGTAAAACTCTGCTGTATACTTATCTGGTCCTGGGCTTTAATTTGTTGGTAGTCTTTTAATGGCTTCTTCTATTTCCTCAATTGATATTGGTCTGTTTGGGTTGTCTATATCCTCCTGACTCAATCTGGGCATATCATATGACTTAAGAAATCTATCTATGCCTTCACTATCTTCTATTTAATTGGAGTATAAAAATACAAAATAATTTCTAATTATCTTCTGTATTTCTGAAGTGTCTGTTGTGATATTGCCTTTTTCATCCCGTATGCTAGTAATTTGAGTTCTCTCTCTTTTTTCTCATTAGCATGGCTAAGGGTCTGTCGATCTTATTTAATTTTTCAAAAAACAAACTTATAGTTTTCTCAATTTTTTCAATTGTTTCTTTTGTTTCAATTTCAATTTTAGCTCTGATTATAATTATTTATTGGCTTCTACTACATTTGATGTTGTTTTGCTCTTCTTTTTCTAGGATATTTTGAAGAAGTGTGAGAACATTTATTTGTTTTTTTTTCTTTTTTAAGGAATGAACTCCAAGCAATGAAATTTTCTTTTAGAACTGCTTTTATTGTGTTTCATAGATTCTTATATGTTGTGTCTCTGTTTTTATTTATCTCTAAAAATTTTTTAAATTTTTTTGATGTCTTCTATAACCTATTGATCATTCAGTAACCTATTGTTCATTCTCCAAGTGATGCATGATTTTTTTTTCTTTTTTTATCATGAATTTTCAATTTCATTCCATTATGATCAGATAAAATGCATGGTATTATCTCTACTCCTTTCTACTGTCTAAAAGTTTCCCTGTGACATAATATATGATCTTTATTGAGAAGTATCCATGTGCTGCTGAGAAAAAAATGTCACTGCTTGATGTTGGGTGGTATATTCTATATATGTCAATTATGTCTAGTTTATTAATTGTATTACTGATTTCTATAGTTTTTTTATTCAGTTTTTGTTTGGAAGATCTGTCCAGTGGTGAGAGAGGTGTGTTGAAGTCTCCCATAATTATTGTATGGTGGTCTATTAGACCCTTGAAATTGAGAAGAGTTTGTTTGATGAGCATAGCTGCGCCATTGTTTGGAGCTTATATATTTAAGATTTTTATGTCTTGTTGGTGTATGGTTCTCTTGAGCAGGAGGTAATGTCTCTCTTTATTTCTTTTTATTAACTTTGGATTGAAATCTATTTTATTTGATATGAGTATGGACACTCCTGCTTGTTTTCGAAGTCCATATGTGTGATATGATTTTTCCCAACCTTTCACCTTCAGTCTATGTATGTCTTTTCCTATCAAATGCATCTCCTGTAGGCAGCATATTGTTGGGTCATGTTTTGCGATCCATTCTACTAGCCTTTGTATCTTAATTGGTGAGTTTAAGCCATTAACATTTAGGGTTACTATTGAGATATGGATTGTTCTTCCAGCCATATTTGTTTATTTATGTTACTTAACATAGTTTGTTTTTCCTCTTTGATTATTTTCTCCCTTTACTGTACTACCTCCCACTGTTGGTTTTCATTGTTATTTTCCATTTCCTCTTCCTTTAATGTTTTGTCGATGATGTTTTGGAGAGATGGTTTTCTAGCTGCAAATTCTTTTAACTTTTGTTTATTGTGGAAGTTTTAAATTTCATCTTTCACCCTGAAGCTTAATTTCGCTGGATACACAATTCTTGGTTGGAAGCCATTTTCTTACAGCATTTTAAATATGTTGTTCCAGGATCTTCTAGCTTTCAGAGTCTGTGTTTAAAGATCAGCTGTTATCCTGATTGGTTTACCCCTAAATGTAATCTGCTTCCTTTCTTTTGTAGCTTTTAAATTTCTCTCCTATTTTTGTAATTTTGGGCATCTTCATTATAATGTGTCTATGTGTTTATCTCTTATGCTTTTGCACATTTGGCGTCCTGTAGGCTTCAAGGATTTGGGATTTTGTCTCATTCTTCATGTCTGGGAAGTTTTCTCATATTATTTCGTTGAACAGATTGCTCATTCCTTTGAATTGGACCTCTATACCTTCCTGTATCTCAATGACTCTTAAGTTTGGTCTCCTTATGTTATCTCATATTTCTTGGATGTTCTGCTCATGGTTTCTTAACAGTCTCACTGAGCTGTCTATGTTCTTTTCAAATTGAAATACTTTGTCTTCATTGTCTGATGTTCTATCTTCTAAGTGTTCTACTATGCTGGTAGTATTCTCATTTGAGTTTTTAATTTGGTTTATTGCTTCCTGCATTTCTAGGATTTCTGTTTGTTTGTTTTTTATAACCTCTATCTTCCTGTATATTTGATCTTTTGCTCCTTGGATTTGTTGATGTAATTCATTGTCGAAGTGATATTTCATTGTCTGATTTTGCTGTCTAATGTCTTCCTTGAGACTCCAGATCATCTGAAGCATGTAAATCCTGGACTCTTTTTCTGGCATTCCATCTTCTGCAGATATTACCTCTTCTAAAGTTGAGTTGACCTTCATTGCTTGTGGTCCTTTCTTTCCTTGTCTTTTCATACTGCTCGCATTTCTTTCTGCTTGGTGAAACTGTTGTGTTACTGAATTTTCCACCCATATATTTATATTGCTCTTGTGTAGTTGCAAAGTCTCCCTTGCAGTCACGGGTGGCGGCTGTGCTACTCTTAAAATTGGGGTGTCCGTCTATCACACTGGTGGGCCACTGGGCCCCTTCTCTGTGTCGCATGGTCTGCCTAACTTGAGAACAATGGTAGCTCCCCTCCTCCAATAGGGGTGATCTTTCTATTATGCTGGTGGGCCTCTGGGCCTGTTCTCCAGGTTGCAGGTCTGCCTACCTTGCAGGTGCAGGTGACAGCTGTGTCCCTCCTCCAATTGGGGTGATCTTTCAACTAGGTCTGCGGGCTTCTAGGCCCCTTCTCTGGTACACGCGGTCTACCTACCTTGCAGGCGGCAGCTGGGCCCTCCTCCAATTGGGGTGATGTGTCTACCATGCAAGCAGGCCACTGGGCCTGTTATCCCAGTTGGTCACAGGTCTGCCTATCTTGCAGTCATGGGCTGCGGCTCTGCCTTTCCTCCAATTTTGGTGATTTGTCTACCACACTGGCGGAACACTGCACCTGTTCTGCAGGTTGGTCGCAGGTCTGCCTACCTTGCAGGCGCGCTCAGCAGCTTTCTCTAAGATCTTATAATGATGTACTTTGATGTAGATATATTTCCATCGAGTATTCTGGCCACTCCATGAGCTCCTTCAGTTGTGAGCACTTTAGTTTTTGGAACTTTTCTTGATTTTTATTGCCATTCTCCCACCTTTGTACTTGAAGCTCTTCTGTGAAGATGTGTGTGTGTATATACATACACACACACACATATATATATATATATATATATATATATATATATATATATTTATAAATTTGATATTTGTACTTGTGGGGATTAAAAATTCAGGGTCTTGCACTTGCTTGGCAAGCATACTTTTTCTTTAATTTTTTTTAACTTTTCTTTATTGTTCTTTTTTCTTTCAAAAACCTTATAAGACATTTTCTTGTCTTTTTCTTTTTGAATAAGTAAATAACTTCAATTGTGAGATCATGTTTTAATATTCAATAAGTCTGATTTTCTATTCCTTTGATTAAATTTTTAAATGATTATATGATGCTCTTTTATTGTGGATATCTATAAATTTTTCTCATTAAGGGTTATTTTCTCTATTTGGCCTCTAACCTATGTAGAAATACAATGTGACCCTCATATATAACATTAAATTTTCTATAGCAACATAAAAATTAAAAATAAAGTGAAGCAAATTTTAATATATCATTAAACATTTTGAATATCTAGTTTTTTAAATTATGAGGTATTTTGTTTCTTTATTTATTTGTATTTCATATCTTTTTCTTTGAAATCTGGTATCTATTTTTCATTTAGTGCACATCTAAATACAGATCAGTTGCATTTTCAGTACTCTTTCACCATATCTGACTAGTTGCCAGCATATTGACAGTATCATTTTAAATCTTCAATTTGTTCTTTTTCTACTCATTTTGAATTTTGTCTTTCATGGTACCTAGATATATTAGAGTTTGGACTTGAAATAGCTTTGGAAGCACTTGAACACATCAAGGCTTTTTAAAAACTGAACTTTAGTATAAAGTGATCTAGGTGTACTGCTTGGTATATGCCTGACTACATGTCTCTAGTTCCCTGTTATGGCACTGCTGTGATCCTCCTGAGAAGGCATTTTATTTAATTGTAGATGGACACAATATTTTTAATTAATTAATTTATTTTTATGTGGTGCTGAGAATCAAACCTAGTTCCTCACACATGCTAGATGAGTGCACTACAATGAGCCTCAAACCCAGTCCCCCAGGAAAGGGTTTTTTTTTCTTTTTTCTTTCCTAGAGATACAGTATCAATACAGTGGGAACCAGGGTTACTTAGACTGTAGGATCTGTGCTTTCAGTGTGCATATAGCCAACATATCCCCATTTGAAGACAGTTACCTCTCTGTACCTTATGTTTGGCATTGCCTCGATTCAGAGAGCCTCTATATCCCATTGCCCAGAGAAAAATTTTCCATAGTTTTAGAACAAAGATTGCTCTAGTACATGGAGTGGAGACAGGATTCTATAAAGAGCTAAGCTTTCTCAGCTGGCCCACCTGCAACCTAACCCAAGATCAGAGAACCTGGTAGTGATTGTTCACGTCCCTTTAGGATTCTGAAAATCATGTTGAGTGACAAAGTGTCAGTTCTTTTGGAAATGCTACATCAGGACTTATTCATATGCTTTTCTACTTGTGAATTGTTGCTTTTTATTTTCTCTATTTTCTTAGTCCTTATGAGCCTACTGAATTTTAGTGGAATTTCAGGAGAGAAAAAATTAAGTATAAATTGCTGGATCTACAATGTTAGCCCAGGAAAGCTTTGATAATGCTTTAATTACATTCTTCAGACCCTTCAACTGAGAAATGGAGGTTGATACCTTTGAATGACTATAAGTCTCATAATGTGTCATTCTTAATCTTGTTTAGTCAGTCAAAGAGAGGAGATGAATTGGCTCCAATACAATAAACTTACATTCTGTTGAGGAATTTTGTATGTCTAGGACTTTCATTTGGGAAAGTTTGCTCAATTCTTGCAATAGTGTTAGAGAGTAGCCTTTATCTGATTCTTTGACCTAAAGCTCCAAGAGGTGAAGTGAGTTGCTTCAGATCCCAGAGTGGTGAAGATAGAAACTGATCACAGGGCAACATTCTAACTTTCTACAGATTTTATAGGACATTAGGTAGCTAACATTTCACTGAATTTTCTATTGTAGATCAATAGAAACATTGAAATTAATTATGGCAGTAGATATTTGTTGTAAGAACTTTTCCTTTGATCTATTCATGGCAAATTATCCTGTTTTAAAGTTTCTTGAGATGTTGACAGTATGTTTTTGTAGGTCATATTATCTTGTGCTGATCTTCATTTTTGCCCAAGTAAAATCTATTCCCTTTAGCACTTTGGTATTTTTACCCCTTACTCATAAAATCCATGGGTTTCTGATTTATTTTATAGATTTTGTGCACTATTCTATGTTTGTTCCAATAAAACAGCTGAAGATTATGCTATTTTGGGGGGGAATATGTGAATATAATGTGTTTAGGATAGAGATGAAATATTTTAAAATCCCATAATGAAGCTTAAAGTTTGAACTTCATTTAAAGTTTAGAATTTCACTTATTATCTATTAATTTGTTATTAACATAAATATAATTTATAGTCAAGATTTTGATTTGCTTTCTAAGTCACTTCTCTACCAAACATATATATTTTATTTTATGGGCAGGGATGAAGCTCAGTACTAGAGTGCTTGCATAGCATGCTTGAGGTCCCAGGTTCAATCCCCAGTACTGAAAAAGATATCAGTAAATACAGATTGACTTTAGATTTTGTTAATCTAAAGAGACATGCTAAATTATTTCAGTAATTCTCACTTATAGTTGACTTTAACAAAGAAAACAGGCAGACGAGTTTTTTCAAAATATTAATTTTTTGGTTGTAGCAGAATGCAATACCTTTATTTTATTTATTAATTTTTATGTGGTGCTTAGGATCAAACCCAGGACCCCATATGTGCTAGGAAAACAGTCTACCTCTGAGCCACATTCTCATCCCAAATGTATTTTTACTATTACTAGAAGTAGTAGGAATATACCTCAACATAGTAAAAGCTCTCTATGCTAAACCTAAGGCTAACATAATTCTAAATGAAGAAAAATTGGAAGCATTCCATCTAAAAATTATGCAACATAATTCTTGCCACTCTAGCCAGAGCAATTAGATGAAAGCAATTCAAGGAAATATGAATAGGAAAAGAAGAACTTAAATTATCATTCTTTGCCAATGACATATTTTTATACTTGGAGGATCCAAAAAACTTCACCAGAAAACTTCTAGAATAATAAATGAATTTGGCAAAGTAGCAGGATATAAAATTAATACTCATAAATCAAATGCATTTCTATACATCAGTGATGAATCCTCTGAAAGACAAATAGCAAAAGTCCTCCTTTCTAGTCTAGCACATGTCTGAAAACAAAGACAGTCCATTACCTCTCTGCAAACATTAACTCACTGATTCCATTTATCTGATTTGATATATATATATATATATATATATATATAGTGAATATATAGATATATTCACTATATATATCTCACAGCTTTTTTACCCATAGTTAAATCTAGTATCATCCTGATAGCTAAACCAGGGAGACACAGATTTTCTTAGATAATCATAGAAATAACAAGCTGAGAGTGTTGGAAGTAAAACTAGAACATTGATAGTGTCAATAGAACCGAGAGATGTTCAGGAGAATTATTTAGGCAAGAAAACTAGGTGTGAACAGCTGGGAGTGTGGCTAGTGATAAAACACTTACCTAGCACATGTGAGACACTGAGTTTGATACTCAGCACTGCATAAAAATAAATAAATAAAATAAAGGCGTTGTGTCCATCTCTACATAAAAATTATTTTTTTAGAAAAAGAAAACTAACTGGGAAGTGAAAGAGAAATTGACAGTGATTTTTCAGTTTCCAGTATAAGAAATGGTGAATATATCCCACATACAAAGATGGAGCAATTTTTAGGGGTGTTTTACTGAGTTCAGTAGTTCCTTCTAATTACATGCATTTTATCCTAATATAGTACTCTGAAACTCAGTTTGGTGTGTGGTAAGTATCATAATTAAACATAGAATTCTTTCCCTATACCCACTAAACTTAACCCTTGACAAATGTTTTATAGTCTTCTATAGCCCACGTTATCTCCACCCTTCTCAAGTCATAGTAAACTACAATTAAGGACCTCTATTAGGCAAATCTCATACATTTTATGTGTTCTTATTTTAAGGGTTGTAGTCCATTCTAAAGAAAATCTGATGAACTCAAAAAACTTGGGTGTGGTATTTGGACCCTGTCTGATGAGGACCAGGCCTACTATTACTCCTGGTTCCATCTCCTCCTCCCTTGTTGCATATGGCAATCAGGCTCTTTTGTTAGAGTTTCTCATTACCAATGCACAGATGATCTTCAATGGGTCCCTGGAGCCACAAAATATTTCATCTAGTACTGATGTTGTTGCACCTCTGGTAGATAAAAGCCCTCCTTCCAAACGTGTAATATCAACAGAACATTCCACAAAGTCACAATATTTTTCTACAAAGAAAGTGAGTTTTGACCATTACAGAATTGCATTAAAATTGTGATGTTTATATTAACAAGTTAATAGTCTTTGATCTGTTTGTTTTGAGATGTGTTTTGCTTTTAGTTTAAAACTTTTCTTGTATCAATAGGATATCCACACTGCAGATATTGAAATTAAAAATTATGAATTGACTATATCATTTGAGAAATCAGAATGCAAGCAAAATGCATTGAAAAAATGGGATGCATGTCTCATTGGTGAGTGGTCATGTAACATATGTGTTTGATTATTTCAAACCTTGTCAAGAAGTCATGATTAAAAACCAAGGTGAGGCCTGGGCTATTAGCTCAGTGGTAAAATGCTTGCCTTGGCATCTCTGAGGCCATGAGTTGGATCCTCAGTACCATATAAAACAAATGAATAAAGATAAAAATATTGTGTCCATCTATAATACTCATCCTTTAAAAATAACAAGGTGTTTTAAATTGAGGTAAGTTCAAACTTAAAGGTTTTATTAGTTAACTTTTCTAGCCATTCAGAAAGTTTAATGAATGTCATTAAAATGCTTTGTTTTTTTCTTGTAAAAAGATATATTGAAATTCATAAATTATTTTAGTTCTCTTTCTGAAATTTGTTTTCACCTTTACTTCTTTGTCATCAATTAAAATCAAAGCAGAAAAAAAAACTGGACTCCTGAAACTCAAAAAAATAGACTAAAATTTATTGATGTTCCTTTACCTGTATCCTAACTTCAGCACATTAAGCACACATATCTTCCATTTTCTTGGCTCCAGTCTTTTTGTTCACTGTTTTTTGACCATTTTATTTCAGTGAATGTTTTCTCATAAGGGTGTTGAAAAACTTTCATTCATTACTGCTTTAGTAGAGCTAAATCTGAATTTTTTAATATATAGCCATAAATGTTAAAATTGATATATAAAATTAATAAAATAACAATGAGTGTACCCTGAGAAAGTCTGAAAACAAAGACAGTCCATTACCTCTCTGAAAAGAAAAGCACTGGACTCACTGATTCAATTTATCTGATTTGATCTTATTAGCACTTCTGTGCTATGAACCTTGGACTCATTTAAGCCATAGCTAACAGTCTGAGGAAGGTAAATAATTCCATGTGTCATTTCTCTAATTATTATAGATTCAGGATTTTAACCTCATCCTTTATCATTCCTAAATGAAATCTTGTTTCACTGTCCAATGAAATTGGATTCCCAGGTAGTTATAGTAATAACAATAAATAGTTTTAATATATTTGAAGTTTTCATTACATACCAGGTAATTCTGAGCCTTTTCTTTATAAGATCGTTAACACCACATGCCAACATATCTCGACATAGGAGTTTGTCTTGACAGAGAAAGGCAGGTAGGGCTAGTACACTAGGCTTTCCCAGGACAGAACTGGAGCAGGGGCTGAGACAGCACCCAGGCAGCTAGAAGTGGTGCTAGAAGTTCTGCAGGACTGTAAATATTTTCTAGTGGTTGCCATCCAACCACAATGGCTCAGCTTCCTTCTATCAATGTGGAGAAGGGACCAGGACAGCAAATCACATGAGTACTGCCTGGGAACCAGGGAAGAAAGGCCAGAAGCCTCAGGTGAAGAAGGAGGTCAGATGAGATGATGACCTGCAAGTGATGCTTATGTGCACCTGTCTGTAAACCACCACTCAATGATATGGGAGAAGAACCAGGTGACAAGACTGAGGACTGTAGGCTATGAACAGGGCTGTTGAAAAGCCATCAGACCCGTGGCAAGGCACACAGTTTTCTGATGTTTCACAGCAGTGAAATGAGGATCATGGCCAGAGGGATGCACTTTTTTAGCAAAAGGAGCTTCTGGGGTATATGCAGCAAAGACAGAGTGTGAGATGCTAGGGTTCTAGGGGATAAAACAGGGACATTGGGACCAGACTAGAAAAGAAAGAGAAGGAGGTAAATCTGGAGTCTTCAGGACCAGTAGCACAATGTCAATTTTGACAGCTCTTAAATCTTCCTTTGTTCAGAGAATGTTGCCATGTATTAGTGGATCAGCTGGGAAAGCATCCAAGTCCTCTCTGGTGTGTTGCCCTCAGTATGGACAGAATGTAGCTTGAAAGCATATTAAGTGACAGGCAAAGTCCTTGGGATTCAGGACATGGCATTTCTCGGTGTACAGAATAGTGTTACTGTTCTAGAGTTTCCATTGTCTCCCTGTTGAAATCAGGAATGTCTTAACCCAGAATATATTCATTCATGGGTAGTATATTAAAACAGTTATTATAGGAAGTGTTTTTTAAAAAAAATTCATGTGATTTGTGACTATTAGTTTTATTAAGATAAATTTTTAAAAGTAATTCTTTAATTAAAAATGTGCCTTTAATATTGTATTGATTTTTAATTCCTCTTCATAGATAACTGAGAAAATAATGTTGGAAAAATATGTAAGACTCTGTTTTTTGAGAGAATGCCCATCAATAAATAACCACACTTCCTTATTAACCAAGCTCCATGAAGTTAAAAAAAATCTCTTCTTTTTCAGATCACAAGGAACTTAAATCACCATCACAAAGGATGAACAATACATCTAAAACCCCGAAACCACTTAGTCTGAAATCTGATGTGACAACAAATGATATAAAGAGGCCTATGCCAAGCACCAAGATCAGATCTTTCTGTTTGCCTATAGATAGGTTCCATCTTGCAAGCTCTCCTAATGAGAAAAACAGCAGAAACATGGGAAATGTAAATTCAAACAAGTTTTGCCAAAATCTTACCTTTGAAGGACTTAATAGAAAAGATACCCCTACTTCTGGTGGCTCCCAATTTAATGGTTTTGATCAGCAGATTCTACAAAAAAATCAGCGACAACAATGTGAACCAAAGAACTTAACTGGCATGAGTGCAGTGATTGTGCCAAGTGTACTCCAGGAAAATGTGAAAATGAGCATCAAAGTTAGTGTTGACCATTTCAATGATGACACACAGCCCAACATGCCAGCCAGTTCAGCAAGAGAAATATCAGTGAGACTGTCCTCTCATTCTCACCGTTTTTTCCCGGCAAGAGCACCCAGAATACTGCAAACTGAAGTCGGGACAACAAACCACCTACTCTGACCAGCAAAGTCAGGGGGACTGAGGAGAGAACAGCTTCACCTTCAGCAGGAGTGCCTCCTAGTACAGCTCTTACTCCCCTGAGTCATGTGGAGAAAGATGTTCCAGAGGCAGACAGCACATCAGCTTATGCTTTGAAGCCAGCTGCTGAGCCTAAAGAGAACTCTGAGGAGCTCGGCCTGCCTGAAATGAAAACAATGTGCCAGGGACTCAGACTAAAACAAGTGGAAGAGAGTCAAGACCTTGAATTTGAAATGCCACAGTTTGTGTAGGGCTGACAAAATTCACTTTTTTTTCTTGTTTCATTTTTATGTACTGTGTTTATTTTATGACAGAATGCAGTGAAAGAACCCCTTTTGTATAGGATTGCCAAAGTGTATATTTTGCCTTTTTGCCTTGAATTTTGTTTGCTAGTAATATAGAATGGTAGTGTTTTAGTCATATAGAATGATAGTGCCTCACTGGTATTGTCTTTAAATTCTGTGGTTTTGAGGTTATGCATAAAATAATTATTATAATTTTAAATTTAAAATAATTTTCTCTATAAAATGATTCATGTAAATGCATCTTTAATATATAATATTGCTTTCAACAAATAGGGGCAGTAGGGGAAAATGAGCTTTATTTTGGAGAAAACCTGGTGCTGATTCATAAAATGCCTCTGAATGAAAGTGCCTGAAAAATCTTGATTGGGTATGAATATATTTTCTTCCACATAATGGTCTAGTGCATCTTTGACCACTTGTGTTGTTATAGCATGTATGGAAGCATTGGCAATTCACTTAACTTTTCAATATTTACATAGTGGCCTAAAAGCTTGCAAATCTGTGTTTACTAGCATTCTACTTGTCAATTTTTACTTATGGTAATTAATATCATTGTAGAAAGAAAATGCACTTAAATACTAAAAAGTTTGAGACATTGGCAAAGACAACACAGACTGACAAAGTTGAGGCATCTCGAGTGTGAGAGACCTATACCCTCACTCCTCTCAGCTGCAGCCTGTTGCTGCATTGCCTGGGACTTCTGGCTGTCTGCTGAGGAGAGCAAGTGGCCAACAGCTAGGGCAAGATGAAGCTTTCTCTGGTGGCCGTGGTTCTACTGCTGCTCTGTGCAGCACGGCCGAGGATTATGACAAAAACGACGTGGGTACCGTGCTGGGCATAGACCTGGGGAATACTTACTCCTGCATCGAGGTATTCAAGAATGGCCACTGGAGATCACCTCAAATGATCACGGCAACCGCATCAGGCTGTCTAATGTGCCCTTCACCCCTGAAGAAGAATGTCTGATAATCAGCGATACAATCAAGAACCAGCTCACCTCCAATCCTGAGAACATGGTCTTCCATGCCCAGCAGCTCATTGGCAGCAATGGGAATGACCCTTCTTTGCAGCAAGACATTAAGTTCTTGCCTTTCAAAGAGTTATAAGAAAAACATAAACCATACATTCAGGTTGATATTGGAAGTGGGCAAACTAAAACATTTGCTCCAGAAGAAATCTCTGCTATGATTCTCACTAAAATGAAAGAGACTGCGGAGGCTTATTTGTGAAGAAGGTTACCCATGCAATTGTTACTAAACCAGTCTATTTTAATGATGCCAGTGGCAAGCAACCAAAGATGCTGGAACTATTGCTTGCCTGAATGTTATGAAGATCATCAATGAGCCTACAGCAGCTGCTATTGCTTATTGCCTGGATCAGAGGGAGGAATAGAAGAACATCCTGGTGTTTGATCTGAGTGGTGGAACTTTCCATGTGTCTATTCTCCCCATTGACAATTTGATGTCTTCAAAGTCATGGCCACCAATAGAGATACTCATCGAGGTGAAGAAGACTTTGACTAGCGTGTTATAGAACATTTCATCAGGCTGTACAAGAAGAAGACTGGCAAATATGGTAGGAAAGAAAACAGAGCTGTGCAGAAACTCCAGCATGAATTAGAAAAGGCCAAGTGGGCCCTGTCTGCCCAACATTAAGCAAGAATTAGAATTGAGTTCTTCTATGAAGGAGAAGACTTTTCTGAAATCCTGACTCAGGCAAAATTTGAAGAAAAAACATGGTCCTGTTCTGGTCTACCATGAAGCCTGTTCAGAAAGTACTGGAGGATTCTGACTTGTAGAAGTCTAATATTGATAAGATTGTTCTTGTTGGTGTCTCTAGTCAAATTCCAAAGATTCAGCAACTTGTTAAAGAGTTCTTCAATGGCAAGGAGCCATTCTGTGGCATAAACCCAGATGAGGCTGTTGCATATGGTGACACTGTCCAGGCTGGTGTACTCTCTGATGATCAAGATACAGATGACCTTGCTCTGCTTGATGTATGTCCCCTGACATTTGGTATTGAAACTGTGGAAGGTGTTATGACCAAAGTGATACCAAGGAACACTGTGGTACCCACCAAGTAGTCTCAGATATTTCTACAGCTTCTGATAAGCAACCTACCATTCCAATCAAGGTCTATGAAGGTAAAGGACCCCTGAAAAAGGACAACCACCTTCCGGGTACATTTGATCTCACTGGAATTCCTTCTGTGGGGTCCCCCAGATTGAAGTCACTTTTGAGATACATGTCAATGCTATTCTTTGGGTGATAGCTAAAGACAAAGGTACAGAGAACAAAAATAACATTACAATTACCAATGATCAAAATTTCCTGACACTTGAAGAAATTAAAAAGATAGTTAATGATGTTGAGAAGTTTGCTGAGGGAGACAAAAGTCTCAAGGAGCTCACTGATAGTAGGAATGAGTTGAAAAGCTATGCCTACTCTCTAAAGTATCAGATTGAAGATAAAGAAAAGTTGAGAGGCAAACTTTCCACTGAAGATAAGGGGACTATTGAAAAAGATGTAGAGGAAAAGATTGAATGGCTGGAAAGCCACCAAGAAGCTGACATTGAAGACTTCAAAACTAAAAAGAAAAAACTAGAAGAAATTGTTCATCCAATTAGCAGCAAATTCTATGGAAGTGTAGGCCCTCCCCCAACTGGTGAAGAGAATAGAGCAGAAAGAGATGAGTTGAAGACACTGATCTGCTAGTGCTGTAATATTGTAAATACTGGACTCAGAACTTTCATTAGGAGAAAACTGAGAGAACTTAAGTCTTGAATGTAATTGGAATCTTCACCAAAGATTGGAGTTGAAAATGCTATAGCCCAAGTGGCTGTATACTGCTTTGCATTAGCAGTTGCTCACATGTTTTGGGGAAGAGAGAGAGGAGGAATTTTCTATCTTTAAAAACTAAATATAAAAATATAGGTCAGAATATGTGTTCACCTCAGAAATGTTCAATTTAATGATTGCGTCATGCACATCTGGTGTAGGAACTTTTTTTCTACCATAAGTAAGACCAATAAATGTTTGTTATTTAAAAAAAATACTAAAAATTTGGAACTGTCATAAAATAAAAATTTGTACATATAAAGCTAAGGGATAAAACAGTATCAGAAGCATTAAAACATCTAAAGCCAAATAACAAAACTATATAATTTAAATGATAATATGTTTATATATTATATATTATGTATTATATATTATATACAAAACATTATAGATTTACATATAACTATATAATATATTATAAGTTGTTTATATATAATTATAATATTATCCATATGTTTTATATATTGTGTTAATATAAATTATACTAATACAATAATTGTATTATTATCTTATTAATTATAGAAATTATAGTATTATATAATTACCTTACAATAATATGTAATATAATATAAATTAATATTAATCTAAATATATTATATGATATATAATAAATGTTATATATAATAAAATAATATTTATACATTTATTTTATATATATTATCCTATTATATGTGTATATAATATATATGTATTTCATATATTATATTTAATTTATTTAAGTACATATAAATCATAAATATTTTGATATGTTATATATAATTTATATAATATATATGCTTATATAATTATACATAAATATATATAATTTGTGTATAAATGTATAAATATGTTATGTAAATATATTATATGAATTATATATACTATATGATTATGAATATATAATATGAATATATAATATATATATATTAATAGACATAAAATTTATATATATAATTTATATATTTTTATATATGTATATATGATAAAATAAATATATTATATATAATATAAATTAGAATGTTATATAAATATATTGTTTTTAATTTATATTATATATGTATTATATACTATGCAATATATTTACATAATATTATAGTTTAAATTATATAGATAAATTATGTCTTATTTGACTTTACATGGTTTTAATACATTTATTTCAATTTTAACCTTTTTTGTATTTTTTATAATGGTCTTAATAAATGCGTGCTTAAGATATTTTTAATTTCAATGCATTTTCTCTTGACATTTTGAGGGTTTGGTTAAAAATATTCTTTTGGATGTATTCCTGTAATTCTAGTATCTTGGGATACTGAGACATGTAAATCTCAAGTAGAAAGCCAGCCTTAGCAATAGCGAAACTGTTAGCAATCCTGTCTTTAAATGAAATTCAGAATAAGACTGGGGATTTGGCTCAATGGTTGAGTGTCCCTTAGTTCAATTTCCATTACCCCCCCAAAAAAGCCGTTTTGTTTGAAATGTTTTGATTATAAATCACTTTACATACTTTTTCTACCTGGACTATCAACCAGTGAAAACATATATGTCATTAGAATGGAACAATAATGTATTTAAGTTCATTTTGAGAGTAAGAAAGGTTGATCTTAACCAGGTGATGGTGAAGTGTACTGAGAATTTATTAGGTCTGGTACTGTTCTAAGCACTTTTCATCTCAACAAACTCAAAGGAACTCCTAATTGATTTACATAAGACTTGGCCCTTCCTCATTTTGTTATTGAAAGAAGAGTTTGTGGTGCTATTTAGTCCACAGGCAGCACAGGTGGTGTGAACAGTTTGGTCATGTTGGAAAATCCTCAGGGAGCTTAAATTAAAGACGCAGACACCATTTTACCTTTAAACCAGCTCTGGGATGGCTCCTTGAACCCTCAGCCTCAAGATCCCTAGGGGGGCAGTGAGGTTTTACTGAAGGGGAGGAGAGAGAGAGAGAGAGAGAGAGAGAGAGAGAGAGAGAGAGAGAGAGAGCGCACACTAGAAAGAGGGCTTTTATTGGGAAACAAAAAATTCTGGGGAAAATTTAATTCAATGAAGGTGAAGTGGGGGCAATGTGGCAAGGTCAGGCACAATGATTGGATCTTTGGGGCAGTGGTGAGACGTGCCTCCACATCTCCACATAGAAAAGCTCTCAAACTCAAGAAGGGTGGGGAGAGCTCTGCCACATTAAAAGTGTCTGAGTACCTCACACCTAGCCAGGGAGTAAACTCAGTCAGTTCAAGGATGGACTCTCATAGTGCTGCACTTCATAGGGAAGGGGAAAAAAATATAATGACTCCTCTCCAGGGAGCAGAGTGGCTCAGCAGCTAAGCAGCTTGTGGGTCACCCAGTTCCAGGAATGGGGGGAGGTCCAGATAACTCAGTCAGTTCCAGAACTGCAGGGTTCTGGGAGATCACTTCATTGTAGGGTCTAGGATTATTATCCAGTTCCAGGACTGCAGAATCTTGGGAGGCCTGCTGCCCCCAACAGAACAGGTAGCCAAACTAAAGGTTGAGTGAATTTCCTAGGATACCAAATAAAAAAGCCAGGACAGCTCCTCTTCCTCAAGCTCCCCAAACGGGAGAGAAAGGAATGTCACAAGGGGCTGGTGAGAGTGAACATGTCCAAAAGTGGACTTTTACTGGGGAGACCCTCATTCTTTAGAAAATTTCATTCAAAAAAGGTCAAGAGGGGCAGGGTTACAAGGACAGGTAAGGTAATTCGACCCCTGGGGTTATAGGAAGGCATGCCTGAGCATGAAGACACATTCTGCTACTTCCAGGATCAGGGCAGCAATCTAGGGCAACTTAGAATGTGGCAAAATCACTGGAAGTGACTGACAGAGCTGCAACCAATCAGGGAAGGAAAATGCTGGTCACTCAGAGCAACAGCCCCCCACAGAGGCCTATCAAGTTCTAGGTCTGGAAGGTCTAGGAAGCTCACACAGTTCCAGCATTGCAGGGTCCTGGCTCTTACCCGGAATTTTAGGGTTTTCTGACCTGTAGGGTGAGGATGCAGCTCAGCCAATGCTCTGTTTTCTGAACCCATAGCACTACATTCATCTCAGCCCTTGCAAGTCTGGCTGCTCAGCTAGGTCCCAAGAAGTGATGTGAAACTTTAGTCAGATGTTGATTATGACTGCTGTGGGCACTCAGATGTCTCTTCCAGGAGGAAGCACACAGTCCCAGCCCAGGCTCTGAGGTGCACGGTGCATCAGAGACTGGGAGCACTGATGTATGGCTTCACTGCAGCCTGTCCCAATGAGGTAGGCTATGACAGGGGCTGAGCTCAGGAGTGGCAGGACACCAAGTGTGGGTGGTTTAGCAGTGCCTAAGTCTCAGGGAAGGTTGGATGCCATGGCTGTTTGTCACCTAAGCAAGACACAATCCAGCAGTATTTTCAGTCCCCAGGTGCCATGGTCTAATAGTTGTGCTGGCCACAAGAGTCGGGTACACATTCACCTTTTTTTCTTCTGGGAGCTCAGATGTGTGGACTCCAGGCAGTCCCCTCAGGGAAGCTGAGTGGCATGAGAATACAAGAGTCCTAGTAGTGAGTATGGAAGGTGTCTAAGGTTTGGGTGGATGCTGCTGGGGTCCCCTTGCTTGATTAGTCCACACAGGGAGTAGGCTCCCTTGTTTTGAGCTGCTCCTGGCTATTGATGGCATGTCAGACATTAAGTGTGTCCTATACTCTGTGTGGACATCTCAGGTTCCCATGCTCTATCTGGCTTCTGCTGATCCTTAGATATGCTCTGAGGATCTCTTTACTTACCCTCACCAAAATGCATTGCTTATTTTGGGAGTTGTCTTTGTGGGAGAAAGGATGGTAGGGCTTCTAGTAAGACTTCTTGCTAGCATCTCTCCTCCCTAGAAATTCTTACTTTAAAATCAGAATAATCATACCCACTATCACCATGTTTAATCAAATTTGTATTGGAGATCCTCATGAGTTAAATATAGTGAGAATAGAAGAAAGTAGAAGAATGGAATACTAAAATATAGAAAGCTTACTTGAATTATTTTCAAATGATGTCTATTTTTTAATATTATTATTTTATTTTTTAAATTTTAGATAAACCCAATATCTTTATTTTATTTTTTAATGTGGTACTGAGAATCGAAACCAGTGCCTCCCGCATGCCAGGTGAGCGCACTACCACGTGAGCCACATCCCCAACCCAAACTATTTATATTTTGAAAAAAAAAAGTAATCTTCAGAAAGATTATTGGAAATGCCTATAGAAATTTTCAAGGTTCCTGAATAAAAGCTTGAGGTATAAAAGTAAAATTAAAGTTTTATATTTCAGTGGCAAATGATTAAAAATTGTGATTGAACAGGATGTACTATTTACAATAGTATTAAAAACTGAAATTGCCTAAATAATCAAATAATAGACTTAAGACTTCTATAGACAAATTATAAAATTTCATTAGGGGATATTCAAAAGAACATAAATATATAAAGGCATATACTACATTTGTCAATATAATACTTGTTGGGAAAAGAATAAACGGCAGCCGTATCCCAGAGGAAAAAAAAAACAATATGGCGCCTAAGGACTTCTTCTTCCTACCTTCTTCTTCTCTGCAGTGGCTCGAAAAGTTTCCACCCTTGTGAACTCTCCCGCTGGTGCCAATTTCAAATCTCGCTGGCGGGGAACCTTAGCCCCAATGAGAACTAATTCCTGGGCTCTGGAGCTGATATCTGGAAGAACTTGCCAATAAACCAGTGGCCTGCCATTTATCTAAGCCCTACCCTCGCCCCTTAATTCTCTATAAAAACATAGCTTTTACAATAAAATTGGAATTCTCCTGGTGAAGTGTCTTTGTGTGGGGAATTTTTTCATTCTTTGTCTAGGTAATTTTTAAAAGAATTTTTAAGGTAGCCAGGTGAGGTTGTGCACACACGTAATGCCTGCAGCTCAGGAGGCAGAGACAGGAGGATCATTAGTTGAAAGCTAGCCACAGCAAAAGCAGGAACTAAACAATTTAGTGCGAGCGTGTCTCTGAAATAAAATACAAAATAGGGCTGGGGATGTGGCTCCATGGTAGAGTGCCCCTAAATTCAATCCCCAGTACATCCTCCCCCCACCCAAGTATTTTGAAGGCTAAAACACCATGAAATCTAAAGAGTAACCTGGAGTGGGTCTGGCCTATAAATTAACTATTAAGCTATTATTATTATTATCATTATAAATTAAGCAAATGTCATTATAAAGTTGTTCTTATTAAAATAGTATAATGCAGGTGCAGACGTGGAAATTACATTAAGTACAAAATTACTTTGATGTAACAGCAACCTCCTATCAATTAGACATCTCATTTTGCATGAAAACACAGAGTCTCACAAAACAACTCAGCATTCTAGAATCACAGAGTTTTTGAAGAATTTAAAAAATGCCACAGTCTGGCTGGGCACAAATCACCAAGCCGCCACAAAGCACTTGTATCTTCAAATAGGAAACTTTATTGCCCCAATTCTACGAGCACTCCACGCACACACAAGGAACTCTCTCAGCTCTCTACCTGGCGCTGCCCCCACTCTTTCAGATGGTGAGAACTCCATGGGAACTCCAAAGTAGAGGGTGCCATAGGAAGCAAGAGCAGCCCTATTGCCGGACAGTTAAGGTCTGTATACAATTGAATACACAACTTAGCATAACCATCATCATCTCAATGGCTCGCTGGATTCACCTCTGAATGACTGCCTTCCAGCAAAATGCCATGTGTCATCCCAACTGGGCTGTGGCCCTCAACAAAAAATGTTCAGTAAAATACAAGAGGAAATTCATTGCAAAATTACACACTAGGGTAGTGTGCAAGAAGAATGCAGAATGGAAGCAGTATACAATCTAAATGTCTGAATGTTCTATTCCTCATGACATACCCACTCCTATGCACACATTAGGCTTTCTTGGTAACAGTGTAATAGGTTAGTTGTGAGGACCAGACTGAATGTAAGCAAGGCTTCTCAGCAGAGGGAGTTTTCCGAGAGCCATGCACTCTTGCTCTTTTGGGAGATGCAGCTGGCAACGCTATTGGTCAAAGCCACAAGTCTCTCGTTTTCTTAACTTTTAATTTGTTTTAATTACTTACACATGACAGTAGAATGCACCTCTATACTTTGATATATCATACGTAGATGGGATACAATTTCTCTTTTTTTGAGTGTACATATTTTAGAATCACATTGGTCATACAGTCACATATATATATAAAGTAATAATTTCTGCTTCATTCTACTATCTTTCTTATCCTCATATCCACTGCCTTCCCCTCCTTTCACTTTTCTCTACCTAAGGTAATGTTATTTTTTTAATACACATATATACCACAATTTTTGTATTTGTGTTTGTATATAAAGTATGTTGACACCCAATTCAAGTCTTAATAAATTACATTTCACCATCCTTGCTAATCCCCTGCCCCCTCCATTTCTCTCCCACCCCTCTACCCTATTTCTCCTTTTCTCTTCCTCCCAACCCCACCATGAGTCAACTTTCTTATATCAGAGAAAACATTCAGTATTTGTTTTGGGGGGTATTGACTAACTTCACTTAGCATTATTTTCTCCAGCGCCATCCATTTACATGCAAATGCCTTAGAATTGTTCTTTTTTAATGCTGAGTAAAATTCCATTGTGTATATATGCCACATTTTTATATCCATTCATCCACTGAAGGACATCAGGTTCTCTCACTTCTATTTCATTCTCCTATCTTTCCTATCCCCACATCCCTGCCTTCCCCTCCTTTATCTATTGTGAATTTTGGTGCTATAAACATTGATGTGGCTGTGTCTCTGTGGTATGCTGTTTTTAACTCCTTTGGATATAGTCCGAGGAGGAGAATAGCTGGGTCAAATGGTGGTTCCATACCTCCATACTGTTTTTTATATTGGCTTCACCAATTTGCAGTCCCACCAGCAATGTATGAGTGTACCTTTTTCCCCACATCCTCACCAACACTTATTATTGTTTGTCTTCATAATAGTTGCCACTCTGACTGGAGTGAGATGATATCTTAGAGTGTTTTTGATTTGCATTTCTCTGATTGCTAGAGATGATGAGCATTTTTTCTTATATTTATTGATTGACTGTATATCCTCTTCTGAGAAGTGTCTGTTCAGAACTTTAGCCCAATTGTTGATTGGGTTATTTGTTTTTTCTGTATTTAGCTTTTTGAGTTGTTTATGTACCCTAGAGATTAGTGCACTATCTGATATGTGAGGTGTAAAGATTAGCTCCCAGGATGTAGGAACTCTGTTCACTTCACAGATTGTTTTTGTCTGTACTCCTTGAAATAACCACTTCCTCTCACTATCTTTCTGTGGTAGCATAAAATACCAGTATCCTCACTGTGCCCTCAACACACCATGTTGCTCAGGCTGCTGTGTATGCTGTTCCTTGTGCCACTCCATTTTCTCCTCCAGTTAGACTTAAAAAACAAACTAAAAAAAGCTTTGCTAAAGAAATCTCTTCCATGTCTCCTAACTTCCCTCAATGAAAAAAGAAAAAAAAGCACTTAAATACTTTTTACTTTCCTCCTCTTCCTCCTCCCCCTCCTCTTCCTCCTCCCCCTCCTCCTCCTCCTTCTCCTCCTTCTCCTCCTTCTCCTCCTCCTCCTCCTCCTCCTCCTCCTCCTCCTCCTCCTCCTCCTTCTCCTTATTTGTATTACTGCAATTTTTACATGGCATTGTAATTATCCATAAAGGTAATTTGAAGAACAAATTTGATGTGAAGGGACTGGTAGGAACAAGAAATATAACAACTGAGTGAGAAGTCAAAGTAGGATGGTGAGGGAGGTTCTTCATTCATTAAACAAATAATCAACATATTATCAACATATTTAGTATGTACACCAAGGGTTGGAGAGAAACAAGTGGGTAGGCTGTAGGTTGGGACAGGTATGGCAATCAAACTGATGAGACATTAAGTTATATTTAGATCATGAAGAAAGGTTGGAATGTGAATCAACTAAAAGAAGCTTGAAGGAGAGGTAGGGAAAGGATAGGTTACCAAGGAAACAAACACATACGTATTTGGCTAATATAAGCTGACTCATCCTGGCTAAAAAAAAAAAAGGTTTAGGAACACTGGTATTAGGAGACAAAACTGAAAGCTCAAAAACAGACTCTTGGAATTAGAACAGACCTTAAGAGTCACCTAAGTGACCCATCTTCCTAATGAAGAATGTTCTCTCTCTCTCTCTCTCTCTCTCTCTCTCTCTCTCTCTCTCTCTCTCTCTCTATCTCTCAATTTTAAGATAGGATCTTGCTAAGTTACTGAGAGTCTGAGTTGCTGAGGCTGGCCTCAAACTTGCAATCCTCCTGCCTCAGCCAATGTGCTGGGATTACAGGTATGGTTCCTAAGTAAGAATGATGTCCCTGACAAATGCACAAGGCCATTCAATTGGTAGTAACACTGAGGTAGCTTATTCATTATTTACTCTTCTAAATGTCGAAAATTATTTGTTCTAATATTAACTGTATAGAAACATTAACTTTAATGTCTCCCTACCAGTTCTGGTTCTGTCTTCTGATGTACCCAGCATAATTCTATGTCCTCTTTATGGGCCAGTTTTTCAAATATCTTAGTTATGTGCAGCCTTGAACAAATAATTTTCTGAGTATCAGCTTTCTCATTTCTAAAAAAGAGGTGTACAGAAGCTAATTGTCTCAGATATCTGCTGTTCCCTCCATTTATTATAATTAGATTTATTTTCTAGGTATATGGAACACAGCAATGATTACATTTTTTATCCTTCCAGACAATTGAATATGATATTCTGCTTATGTTCTGGTCAATGGACTCTGAGCAGAAGAGACCTCCTTATCCCCTTTCCTCATTCCCAAAGGTTGGGGCTAGAATTTGGATGTAGAGTGAGCCAACTTAATCCTTGTGGATGAGCACAATACCCTGAAAACAAGATAATAAGAGACCAGGCCCCTGACAACTTGACAAGGCAGATCTACCATGCCAGTTTGGACTTTATATGAGAGAAATAAACTTCTATTTTGTTTAAGCTACTTGTTATTTTTTAAAAATAAGTGTGTTATAACACAAGAACATATTTTCTAAATTTGTTGGTCTCCTCTAATCTCCGGTCACATGAAAGTTTGCTTCTTGTCCTAAGCTAGCTTCTAATACTCAAACTGTTTTACTAAAATATTTATTTTTTAGTTTTAGATGGACAGAGTATCTTTATTTTATTTTATGTGGTGCTGAGGATCGAATCCAGGACCTCACATGTGCTAGACGAGAGCTCTATCACTGAGCCACAACCCCAGCCCTTAATACTCAAACTATAAGGAAGAAAAGAATTATTGTACAATTGCACCATGGCATGGCACATGTAACATAGGGAACATAACACTTAGAGTTATAGTGGGGGAAAAGAGCACAGGGTCTCCCTCACCACGCCACTCAGAGAGCAAAAGTCCCCAGTCAGCATGAAATGGGAGACACCAATTTTAATTTTTTCAGTAACATTGTCTTTAGTTTCCTGGTAACTATTAAAACATGCACATCTTGCTACACAAATGTAATTCTAGAATTTAAAGATATGTACTATTGTGCAATATGATCCTTAAAAACATGATCCAACAACTTCATTGTAAATTTATGTATAATACAAACAGAGATATACATATGCTATATGCATTTACCTTTTTGGTTTTTTGGGTGTTTCTCATTATTTTTAAGGGTAACTTTGACAATCCATGATTCATGTGTGTTGTGTATGTGGGGGAGGTGTACTGGGGATAAAACCCAGGGCTTCATGCTTACAACACAAGCATTCTACTACTGAGTTACAACCCAACAATTCATGATATTTTTTCTTGACTCTATAACCTTTGACAATTACAACTCAATTATAAGAAAATACAGGAAATAAACAACTAAAAAATACTTCAGATGATACCATATCCTGAAAACTTAAGGTGTAGAAATGATTGTAGAGGACACCTAAATCAAAAAGAATTTGTATCAGTCAGGATAGGGTCCATTATGCTTCAGTTAATATGCAACCCCCCAATTCTGATGGTTCAAAAAACATCCAAGGGTTTGTTTCTGTTTATCTAATTTCTAGTGGAGGTCACCTGAGGTTCTGCCCCATACTATATTCATTTGGTGACAAGGTTGGCCACACATGGACAGCTGTTTGTGGTAAAGAAAAAGAGACACAGCAAATTGCATCATTTCTCTTAAACCTTCTGCCCAGAAATGTCAGATATCACTTTTGCTCACAACTCATTTGTCAGAGAAACTTATATGAGCACTTCTGAGTTCCACAGGTATTTAATCTACTGCAGAGAGAAGGGAACAGAATACCTAGAAAACTTGTAAAGATACTAGGATGGGGTGGTAGCTCAGTGATAGAGCACTTGCCTCAAATTTGTGAGGCACTGTGTTTGATTTTTGGCACCACATAAAAATAAATACATAAAAAGATATTGTGTCCATTTACGACTAAAAAAAGTATTTAAAAAAAACTTCCAAAGATTCTCTCTTCAACAGTTCCCAAAACAGTCATTCAGTCAGTGCTTAGGACTCCACCATCCTCTCAAAGAAACCCATTCAATGATGACTCAGTACAAAGCATTAAGAAGTGCTCCTTTAGGTTGACTACAAACCTACTCCCCGGGAGCTCCCTCCTATTGGTCCTCATTTTTTGCTCTTGTGACAGTAAAGTCAGATCTACTTTTTTTCTTTTTTTTTTAACTTTATTTTATTTTATTTATTTATACGTGGTGCTTAAGATCGAACCCAGGGCCTTACATGTGCAAGTTAAGGGCTCTACTGCTGAGCCATAAACCCAGCCCCAGATCTAATTATTTTCTATGAGGTAGTTCCTAAACTATCTAGCACTTCAACAATCTCTCACGTAATAGGATGCATGGTCTTTTCTGAATATTTTTTTTCTAAGCCCCTCTTCCGATAATAAATTTTCTTAACATTAAAAAATTTAAAATGTGTTATGACATATCTCCTAATCCAAGAAGAGTAACAATGGTTTTTTTACTTCTGTTAAAGGGGTTTTGTAAGAATTGAGTAAAATTAGAAATGTAAAATATACATACATATATAGTATATATATATGCTAAAATATATGTGCATATTTTATTTTATATACTAGAAAGCATATACGTGTGTGTGTATGTGTGTGTGTCTGTGTGTGTGTGTATATATATATATATATATATTTTTTTTTTTTCAATTCTCAGCATTTGAAAACCTTCATCTCTTCCCTACTCTCTTGTAATGAGCAACTGAATTCAGGTGTATGTTACCAGTGAGCCACATTCCAGCCCTTTTCAAAATTTTGAGTCCTCTCCAAGTAACCCAAACTTGTTTTGAATTTTAGATTCTCCTGCCTTATGTGCATGGCTTACTGATATAATAGTGAATATTAACTTAGTGCCATAAAATGGTATCAGCAAAAGTTTTACATGGCATGAATACCTAGTAATGAGACTGAATACTGCAAACTTAGAACTAGAAAGCCACAGCTTAAAAAATAGAGTATATGCATGAGTATTATGTTTCTTATCTTTTATATACGATTATCTTGAGGCAAATGTAAATGGTCCAGGTCTACTAACCCATTTAGTAGTATCACATATTGGAACCAATTTCCTATAACCAATTTCCTATAACTAACATTCAGGAAAAGTCATACTACATAGACTTATGTATTTGTTTTCTAAAACATAAAGCTGAGAAAGCATACAACCCAAAACGTAAGAACCATTAAAGTCTAGTGATTAAAAATGGACCCAGGAGCCTGCTTGACTTCTGGCTCTGCACTTACTAGCTGACTAACTTTCAATATTTTTTTGTGTTTCTGTTTCTTCAGGTATAAAATCAGAGTAATAATAACAACAATGGTAATAATAGCAATAGTAAAGAGAAAACAATAGTACTTCCTCATAGGATTATTTTGAAGAATAACATAAAGAATTAAAAATATATTAGGATCTGGCTGAGCTTAGCGCAGCCTGTGGTCTGTCTGAGCAAACTCAGGCCACTAGTGCCAACTGCGACACTTGGCTGGCTGGTGCCCAATCCCGCGGCATGCTGCCCAGAACTGGCCAGGGCGCGAGCTTTAGACCAGCCAGGGGGCAGGCTTGACACAGCTGCCCACAAAGGTGGTGTTGATATGGCAGTGGGGACCCCGCACCCAAGCCAAGAGGATGGCCACGGTGTTTATGTGTGGCATGGGGTACCTGCTGTTCAGCAGCAGACCCTTCCTGTGGAACCTGACAGTGTACACGCTCTGGAGATGGCCTACAGAGCGGCTGCTGGCTTGCCACCAGGTGCTGCGGACATGTGCAGGCTGCAGATGTGTACCAGATGACAGAGGACAGGCACTGCCAGGTGCACCTTCTGGATGACAGAAGGCTGGAGCCGCTGGTTCAGCCCAAATTTATGTCAAGAGAACTCCTTGATCTGATGGCTTCAAACTTCAACCTGAAACAAAAGAGTACTTTTTGTTCATAGATGACACTGGTCAGCAGAACTGGCTGCAGTTGGACCACCGAGTTCTGGACCATGACCTGCCCAAGAAGCCGGGCCCAGTCGCCTTGCACCTTGCCATCAGGTTCCGCACATCGGAGACACCACTCGTTTCTCTGGGGCGTTTACCAGAGTAAGGTGAACACAGAGAGCAGAGCAGCTGGCCCTAGCGCCAAGCCTGATATCCAAATATGCTCAGGCAAAAGCAGGCACCAAGACAGGTCACAGAGAGGTGGGACTGCTTGCTGGAACCCCAAGAGTCAGGGTGGGACTTCAGAGGCCAAGTGAATGCAGAACCTCATTCCAAGGGAGATGAGCCACGAATCAACTAGTGCTGGGCCATCTGTCTTCCTGGACTCTGAAAGACCAGCAAGAGACCAGGTCTCCTGGACAGGCCCTCTGCCTGTGATGTCCTTCCTAACTTGGTCACCTAGTGTGTTTGGCTCACTTGTCCCCTCCCTGTGGCTGCATCTGATGGATTTCAGCTGGGCCGCAATGTCCCTCTTGATCCATAAGCTGGGTTGACTACATCCATCTCCCTGGCCCCACAGCACTGTGTGTACCTCACATTTTACTGAGGTGGTGGCTGCAGGAAGGCTCTGGATATGAACTCGGAGGTCTGACAGACCCCAGTTTGAGTCACAGCTCCATCACTGCCTAGCTGTGTGGCATGGAGAAGTTGACCTGACATCTCTGTGCCCCAGCTTTCTCATGTAGGGTCCATCATTTCCTTTCTACCGCATCTACTTTTGCTGACAATTAAAGAAAGTGACTCCTGTGGAGCACTTGGATGTTCTAGCACATAGATACCCTCTGTTAACTAGGTTCTTTGGTCACCAACAGCCACTGCTTGAGACTAATATAAACACAACTTAAAGAAAACTAAACTGATCAGGTCTTGGAAGAGATGAAAAGATGAGATCAGCAGAAACAAGTGGCTGATTCCATTGGGATGCTGCTGGCCAAACAAATAGACTCCGCCCTCTCTGACTCTTGGTCATTCTGTTAGTATCCCACTGTGAGGGAGTCTGGTCTGGCTTGGTGACAGCGCAGCTAGGATGTGTGCTGAGCAGGTGTGTGCTCTTCTGCCCTACTCCCTCATGGGGGCAGCCTCAAGCCACACGCACCAAGTGAGTCCTGAGGCCTCTGCACCTGTGACCTGCAGGCCAGAGCAACCTGACTGAGTCAACCTCACAGTTCCAGAGGAAGGGACTTAAAAAGAAAGCATTGGAGACAGAGAAAATATGCATGAGAAAATCCATGGACCTTGTAGTATTGGTCGGACCCTTCTCTGTTAGAGATCCATGAAGTTCCTGCTGGAGGAAAGCATGTACCATGGTGTCTCCTCACTGTCTGCACATCTACTGTCTTTTGTGACCCTTGGTCTTCAGGAAAAGTAGATCTGAATTCTTTATGAGGTCAGTGTGACGTAGCTGGACACATTTTTGATCCTAACAGACCATAAGTTAGTTAACCGCTTTGCAAGTAGAGCGGATCATTTGCATTAGACATTTTCTCTAATTCTTTGTTCTTTAATTATAAAATGGGAAATAAATCAGGTGGAGGATTACTGTTCCATGCCTATCTCATAGAAGGCTCAAGAGAAAAGTCTGCTGTTACCTTTGCAGTATCAATGTCGTCATTACTATAGATTCCTAACATCCTTCCCAATTTCTGGTGCCTAATAGGTATTCAGAAGGTGTTTAGTGAATGAGAAATTTGTACTTTTATACATACAAATGATCATATACATATAATTTAATTGAAAAAAAAAATATATATATATATATATTAGGAAAGTGCTCAAATAAGTGTTAGCTACTAGTGGATTATAGCTATTATAATAATGTGAATTGATGATTCCATTTCCAGTGAGGATATAAAGAGTTCTTCTTATATATTTATTTATATTAATACATAATTGACACACAAAAGTTGTGCACTAAATTATATATTTATTTCATAATGTGTTATTACAAGGTATATAATGATGTTTTGATATATGTGTACATTGTGAAATGGTTCAATTAAATTAATAATTTCACCAATTTACTTGCTTTTTGTTGTCAGAACATTTATCATCCACTCTCAGTAATTTCTAAATGTACATTAACTCTAATAATTATGATACACAATATATCTCTGGGACTTGTTCATTCTAACAGAAATTAGAAATTCCCCATACCTTCCACCCCTATGCTCTGGAGACCACCATTCCATTCTCTGCTTCCACAAGTTTGCCTTTTTCATGTTATGCATATGCACCGTCTATGCCTGGCTTATATCATTTATCATAATGTCCTCCAGTTTCATCCACTTTGTCACAAATTACAGGATTTATTTCTTTTTAAAGATTAGATTTTATTCCATTGGATATACTACATTATAAATATTCATTCATCTCTTACAGACAGGATGTTTCAGTGTCCTGGCTATTGTGAATAATGTTGCAATGAACATGGGAGTGCAGACTTCTCTTCAGCATACTGATTTAATAGCCTTTGGCTATATACCCAGAAGGCGATTGCTGGAACCATGGTGTAAACAATTATCTGCCATATGGTCAAACAGCATTTTCTAATATTGGTTATTTTTGATATTTAATACTTATTAGTGTTTTTTCCATCAGCAAAACTCAGTTTAATGCAAACGGGTAAACTGGAAGTATATGTCAAAGGTTTTTAAAGCATGCATGCATTATTAGATATTTCCATTTCTAAGTGTTGATCCTAAATAATCATGCACCAGATTGGGCTACATTGATGCTTATGGTGGTTTATTTATAAAAATATTAATTACAAAAGAAAAAAGGGCTGGGGATGTGGACCAGAGGTAGAGGTCCAATACCCAGCATCTCAAAACAACAAGAATCTGACTGCTACAAAAAAATGTTGGTACAATAAATCATATAAATTAATAAAATAGAATGATATGCATTGATTTAAAACAGTTTCATTTTTATTAGCAAATTATAATTATATATAATAGTGGAGTTCATTCTGATACAATCATACATGACTAGAATGCAATTTGCTTCATTTCAGTCCCAGATACTTCCTCTTTCCCTCTCCTCTTCCCTGTCTCTATTCCCTTCCTCAACTCTACTGATCTTACTCCTATGTATTTATTGTTTTTTAAATTGGTGCTTTACAGGTGCACATAAAGGTGGAATTCATCATGGTACAATCATATATGTTCAGATCATAAATTTGGTCAATTTATTCTGCATCCTCCCCTTTACAGTCCCTCTTTTTTCCCCTTAAATCCTCCTTTTCTACTACTTAGGTCTCCCTTCTATTTGCATGGGCCCCCTGCGTTTTCCCTATTATTTTGCTCTAGCTTCAGCATATAAGAGAAAACATTTGCCCTTGATTTTCTGAGTCTTGTTTACTTAACAAATGCCATGATTTTATCCCTCTTTATGTCTAAGTAGAATTCCACTATATATACTACATTTTCTTTATCTTTTCATCTGTTAATGTGCACCTAGACTGGATCCATTACTCTGCTACTGTGCACTGCACTGGTATAAACATTGGAATGCATGGATTGCTATAGTGTGCTAATTTTAAAGCACGTTAGCATTTAATATTTAATGATATAGAAGTAAAAAAATGTATTATGACATCTTTTAAAAGAATTTGATGATTGTGGAGAGGTTGGGCGTATAAATCTATGTATGTATGTATATGTGGGGATTGATAGAGTTTCCTGAGTCATACACCAAAATATCAGAAATAGTGTTTATTTCTGGATTGTTCATTTATGGGCAACTTTTTTCTTTTTCTTTTTTTTTTTTTTTTTTTGCTTTTCTAAGTTTTCCACATGAGTCTATATTACTTTTGAAGTATGGAAAAATTAGTAAAAAGAAATAAACAATTCAGTGGATTAAAACCTTGAAAGCAGGGAGGGGGCACAGTGGGTAGGAATGATGGTGGAATGAGTTAGACATGATTACCCTAAATACATGTACATAGACACTAACAGTGTGAAATACTTTGTGTACAATCAATGACTTGAAAAATTGTGCTCTATATTTGTCATATGAAATAAACTGCATTCTGCCATCATGTATACCAAATTAGAATAAATAATTTAGTCAAAATAATAGACAAATATTTGTTATACAAGTTAAACAAATAAAATCTTTAAAACATAAAGACAGTCTTTGACAAAAAAGAGAAAAATATTTTTTGCTGGTTTACAAAGTAAAAGATGTAATAAACAGAAGTGCTCAATAGCTTCCTGGACATTCCCTGAATTCACATGAGTTTTTGCCAAAAACTCATGTGAAATCTGAAAAATTACTTTACCTATTAGCACCCTTCCACTCACACAGGTGAAAAAATAGGAAAAAATTGGCCTAAAATATGTAGAAAAATTTTCTTTCTTTATTTAAACAGAACAAAATTAAATTTAATTAATGACAGTCTTAATAAAACTTCAAAAGTGATTTAAATGTTTTCAAAAGAAAACTCTAAAAAGATTCAAAAAATATAATATTTTATCTAAGAGATATTTGAAAATATTTTATTATGCAAGAATTTGGCTTCAGCTGAATAGACCAATATAATTGTACAAGGTATTTTCCAAATGTTATAATAATTATGGTGATGTAAAAATTAACCATTTACCCTGACCATTTTAATAACAATTGTAGTTGGATATGGTGACTCTTTCCTGTAATCCCAAAGACTGGGGGCATTGCAGGTTATGGAAAGAGGATCCCAAGTCCAAAGTCAGACACAGCATTTAGTGAGGCTCTAAGCAACTTAAAAAGACCCTGTTTCAAAATAAAACATAAAAATGGCTGGGGATGAGGCTCAGTGGTTAATCAACCCTGGGTTTAATTCCCAGTACCAAAATCATAATAACAACATCATTCATTACAAATAAATACCTTTTAGTCTTATTTCTTTTTAACCTCTTCACTGAGCAAACATTCCCTGGAGAACTGGATCCTTCTAAAATTAATTTTCACTAACAATCACTAAAAGGCCAAAACAGTATAAGGAAGACCTAAATGAGAAATAAGGAGGTTTGTATGGCTCTCATAGACTAGAATTTAAGAAACACATATATCACAATAAATGTGACTTCAACTGCTTATTGGACTCACTGTCACCTCCAAATGTATCATGTTATCATTTTATCAACTTAAGTCTTCATATCTTCTACAACCATATACAATATTCTTCTTAAACAAAACAAAGAATTCTCTGGACTTTGTTAGTTTTCTCCTGGAATCAAGGGATCTTTCACAGCATTTTCATTTATCAGTCACTCATATGAGAAACTTTATTTCAGGATCTCATTAACTCCTGCCTGCATTATTTTAATAGGCTCCTAATTTGTCTCCTCATCTCATCTATTATCACTTGAATTCAAAAGCATCAGCCCCCCAGGAAGCTCAAATATCACTTTAATCATATTACAACTCAGTTCAAGAATCCTAGCTTGAATTTTATCCTATGAGCAGTGGAAAGCAAACTATAATGGCATTCAAAGGCTTTTTCTAATCTTCTGCTTTTGCTCCATATGAACTCTGTGAAATCAGGGTCACCTCCATGGTCTGCCAAGCTGCTCATGGTAACTAAAGTGAAAACCAGTCTTTTTCACCTTGGTGGCGATGATTCCTCTGATGATGTCTCTGTTTCTTGTTAATTTCCTCTAGGGAGAATGATCCTCTCAAAAGCATTCTGGAAATGGAAACAGACCTCAGGCCATGTTCCAACACTGCCCAAGCCTGCCAATTGCCACTTATCAAGCTCTGAATGGGGCCACCTCTCCAGCCCCAGCTTTCTGCTCTCCCCTAGATCCACATGATGAGTGGTCTCCTATGTGCTTTCTGTTTGCACCTCCCAGCCAAACATTCTGGTCATCCTTTTACACCTTTGTTCACTCCAGTCCTTTGGGTCATAGGATTATCTTGAGAGTCCTGACAAGGTTCCAGACTGAAAGACTTTAGGATAGAAAGGACAGGAGTCTTTGGATTTTGAAAAAGCCTTGGGCAAACAAAAGCTTTGGAGTAGATTCACGAAAACGCCTGAGGAAGAAAGTTGAATTGTGTTCTGGTTTGGATGGCACCTACCTGGAAACCCAGCAAAAATCAGTCATTGTCAGAAGACCATAGCAACCAGAGAGAGCTTCTGAAAATGCCTTTTGTCAATAGTTATCTAGGATTCAAAACATGCTAATTAACAGAATATATATATATATATATATATATACACACACACACACACACACACACACACACACAGAGAGAAATATATCTATTTGATGGATTAATCCACTGATTGTATTATAGTTCTCATGATCTGATCATTTCACCTATTGCATTAATACAGAGGCTTTTGGAGGACAACTTATATCCAAACCATATCAGAGATCTTTGCCTTTGACACATATCTTCTTCTCCCCAAATTCCCAAAGAACTCATAGTTCCCACCTCAGTGGATTATGGATACTGGACTCTCATATTTAACATACAATGGGACCCCAACCTGGGTGACTCTCCTGAGGAGACCTATGGAGTTCCTTTTTGGGAAGTTTCTTAAGGTAGGAATAAGGCCCTGTCATTTGTCTATGTTCCCTTGCTTCTTTTCACCTTTGATGAGCAGAACCACCTAAGGAAGAAGGACAGTATGGGTTTTGAAAGTCTATATTTGTTAAATTCATAATTTTATTCTGATACACATAGGTTAATATATTTCTCTAATTCATTTTTCTTTGTTTTAAGGCCAATTTACAAGGGTTAATTCTCAGTCTAATAGGTTTTTAACAAATAAACTACAAGGCTTTTGTTTGTCTGTTTTGTGTAGGGGCACTGAGGTACTCTCTGTATACATGTATTGCCATGTCTATATATATTTAGTACTAAAAATTGATATATGAGCTCAGAAATTAAAATTTAAAAAATGGACACAAATACTTTTGCTTCAAATGATTTAAAAAGTTCAATTGAAATTGGGTAAATACATAAAAGTCAAAATGTCTTTAAAGTTACTAATGCAGAGTTTTGTTTCTAGGTGATCAAACATTTAATAAAATTGTAATGTCTATAAAGTGTCTAACATCCATTGTCTCTAGGATTTGTCTTCAATGGGAAAAATATAAATGCTATTCAATGCACTAGTCTTACACCTTTTTTAAAAAAATGTAAATTTGATCTGACATATGAAAGTAATCATGGATGTGTTTGTTAGAGACATCTGATTGGTTTACAAAGTTTAAATGTTAACTATTAAATGTAATACCAAATAATCAAACTTTTTAAATTCCATAAGGTTACATATTTAACCATTCTAAGTGTTTTCATATTTTGGTAGATTTAAAAAAATTCAATTTACTTTACATTATATGCAAATTTTCAAGAGGTTTCAACTGCATTTCAATTAGAGTACTATAAATATATTTACTCTTATTAAAATGGACTAATTTATCTAAATTCAGAAATTGATAATGGTTATTTTAAGGTATAAACAAAAAGAGGAATCAGTGGATCAACAATTATCAAAAGCTTCTAAATATAAAAATATATTTAGTAAAAAACATGTTTCCAGGTAAGAAAGTCTTTTGTGGTAAAACATAATCATAATATATCTAAGTAAACAAGAGTTTTTAAGTAAGTAATGTAAACATCTATAAATAAAGGAGAAATATTAAGATTTTATTATAACTAAGTTGTTTATAAATGTAATACAACTTGATAAAAGTATTCAAGGTTATTCCCTAAGAGCAAATATTAATGTACTGATATAAACCAAAGTTTGATTTACCATTAAAATGACAAACACTTCTTAAAATATTAGTTACATTGTGTCTGTTAAGTTTTATTCTATAGAGCTACTAACTGGAAAAATGAAGGTTTGTATACCTCTGGTGAAATAGCAACTGTTATTTTAGAGTATTGTTCCACATTACAGAGTCTAAAACTTGCTTGATATAAAAATATCAATAAAATTGTAGTATATTACTCTTCTTTACATATTAAGTGTGCTTGCTTACCTTGGCTTGACCCCCAAATCGTGCTTTTGTGGTTTTTTTGGCTTAAATATGAGGCATAACTGAAGGCGGTATGTTACTCTGAACATCTTGCATTTAGAGAGTAGAGTGTCTGCTGCTGGACAGCAATAAAGGCTTAATGGAATGGCAATGTGTGGTCTGAGAGTTATTTAAGGGTCTCGGTATTCATATAACATTCATCTACAGGAATATTGCAGTCTGAGGATATAATTCTCCTTTTAGTTATGGCACTTGCTCCCAGGTGCAATGTAATCTCTTAAGGGTTTTAAATTCTCTATGGCCAGATACTAAGGTGCACACTTAGAGTCCTAGTAACTTGGGAGGCTGAGGCAGGAGGATCAGACCTTCCAAGCCAGCCTGGTAAACATAGTCAGACCCTGTCTCAAATAAAAATATAAAAAGTTTTTGGGGATGTCGCTCAGTAGTAAACTGCCCCAGGTATATAGTCCCCGGTACTACACACACACACACACACACACATGTCCAGCAGCTTCATGCATGCCAAGTGATTGCCATCAGATTCAGACAACTCGAGGGAGCCAAGACTGACCATGTAATGGCTTAGAATATTTTGTGTTCACAGTGTCACAGCTGATGATGCTACTGTGAAAGATTGCATAATGAAAATGAAATTTATGTACCAAATTCTCACAAAAGTGGAGGGCAGGGGAACATGCAGGAGAAGGTCCTTGAGCTTTATAGTTTGATAATAGACTTTCAGGAGGACTCTGCCAAAACCATAATGTGTAACCAAAAAATGGCTTCTAAACTCCTAACTTTCCAAAGAAGATCACAGGATTTTTATCATTGGCTCTCAAGAGATTAATAAAACACAGAATGGGACCTGCAACTTCCAAGAAACTCCAGGAGAATCTTTCTTCTGCACTTCAGTGGATTCTATTATGGTTCATTCTCAAGCACATTTTGAAACTGGTGGGCAATGATTCCGAAGAAAATTAAAAACAGTAATGGCTTTCACGTGGAATGTTCCAGTTGACAGCTCTCAAACAGCTGCTCTTCTAAGCAAGGTGAGGCAGGCCATGCCTGTAATTCCAGATTCTGAGGAGACTGAGGAAGGAGGATGGCAAGATTCAGGCCAGACTTGGTAATTTGGCAAGCCTGTTTCAAAATAAACCAAAGAGAACTGGGCAGTTGGCCCCTGGTACAATGCTCAGCACTGGAAAAGGGGAGAGTAAGATTTTAGGCTTCAAGTTGGTTTTATCAAGTTCTCTGATTACATGGAAAAAGTAACAACTAAATCATCTCTGTTAAAAGTTGAAGTATTATTTCATAGGACGTAACTTTCTGTATTGACTTTAAATATCTTTCATCACTTAGGTTAAATGACTTATCTTTTATAATGATTTGGGACCCCAGGTTTCATTAAGTGCTTTAAACCTTTTGAGATTATTGACTAACTTTTTATGATCAAAGTCTACATTGTCATTTGACCTTGAGCTAACATTGGGATGTTCTAGAGAACTCCTTATTTGCTCAAGGGATTTCTAGAAGAGAGACATGAAGGCAATTAGCCTAATTTGATATGAGGGGAAATCCTGACAAATATAACATAACTTTTTCAAGTTATATTTATTTAGATATTTTATTAATATTGGCTTTAAAATGGCAAAAATTCATAAAGAATCTCATATTTTTTTAGACATAATTCTGGACACTATATTAAAATATATGCCAATCAAATCACCTTGTTAATAACTGGCTATCATAAATTCCCAACAGATTTTTAACCATGACGATTCTAAATGTTTAGGATCAAGAGTTATCATTTGGGCGGGGATATGGTTCATGTGGTAGCATGCTCACCTGGCATGCACGCAGCCCTGGGTTCAATCCTCAACATCACATACATATAAAGATGTTGTGTCCGCCAAAAAATAAAAATAAATAAATATTAAATCTCTCATTAAATCTCTCTCTCTCTCTCTCTCTCTCTCTCTCTCTCTCTCTCTCTCTAAAAAGGAGGTATAATTTGGATTATTGCCCTGAACATAACTAAAATCATATTAATTGAATAAGAAGTCAAAAACCACTAACAAGTTTACTTGAACACAGATCTATCATCTATCTATCTATCTATCTATCTATTTATTTATTAATTTCTTTATTTATTGTTGCTAGGATTCAAACTCAGGGCCTCATGCATGCTAGGCAAATACTCTATCTTCAAAATTGGAATTCAAAACAAGGTGTAGTGGTGAACACTTTTAATCCCAGCTGCTGTGGTATGAAGTGATAAATACATCAATACCTTTGTCAGTTATGTGTTCCAGATTAGTAAAAAATACAGATGATGGATATAAAAACTTGAAAAGTGAGATAATACAATTATAAAGCAAGAACTCTCATAGGCAGGTCTGAGACTCCATATTGCTACCTCCTATGAAAGACTGTTGTAAGAGCTGTTTCTGAGAAACTCAAATGGCAGTTGTTTTCTAATTTTAAAAAAATTGCACTTCTGTACTTTGTACTCCACAAATTGTACCCTACTCAGGATGCACTGGTGGACATGAAGAGCTATATTCTGGAATTGATGCTATTTTGCATCTACATGACTGAAGTAGATTCTCATCCCTATGACCCCCACCCAAATTCAGAATGTGACTGTCTAGCACCTGCTTGAAACCAGGACCTTGTTCAACTGAACTTAAAAGCTAATGTGCTGGCTCACTGACTAGAAAATTTTGATACCACCTAGAGCCCAGAGGCCCCACTTATTAATATTTTAATTTCTATGATTGGCTAGCTTTACATGAGGATAAGGAATTCACTGAGTTATGAATATTGTACTTATAGTGTCTTTGGATGGATAAGGAAGCTGCTTTCCTCTAAAAGAGCTTGAAACTCTGTGGTGGGTGACAGTCCCTAGTCAGGTAAGTAAAGCTATCTTTTGATTTGAAATTCAGACTTAGAGTGCTTTCTGGAGGGACTCCCCATAACACCATATATTCAGCAGGCTAAGACAGAAGGATCTCAAATTCAAGGCCTGTCTCAGTAATTTAGTGAGAACCTCTCTCAAAAAAAAAAAGAAAGAAAAAAAGAAAGAAAGAAAGAAAGAAAGAAAGAAAAAAAGAAAGAAAGAAAGAAAGAAAAAAGAAAAAAAAAAACTTTATAAAATAGACTCTGGATGTGGCTCAGTGGTGTAGATCCCCTTGGTCCAAACCTTGGTACCCAAACTGAATTCATGAAAAATTTAATTAACTAAATAATTAACTAATGCAAATTTAAAAAAAAAAGCTGAGAATGTAACTCAGTGGTAAAGCTCTCCTGGGTTCAATGCCCAGTGTCAAAAAACAAAAAATAAAAATTCATAAATTCAGGGCCTAAATATTTTTTAAAAATTATCACCTCTACTCATAAAATTTGTGCAAAAGTCTAACTCTTCATAGAACTGTAAAGGCCAGAGCTTGGAAATGAGATATCCAAGACCTAATGAATAGGCAAAATTGAATTTAATAGTGATTTCCTGGTGGAGGGACTTTGAGAACCACTCCCTCCAAACCCACCTTGTTGTTCAAATTTGGCTTAATTAGTTTCAACATTGATTCCTAGTCATCTATTAATTCCCACCAATGGAGGACTGGACCAACCAGGAATAGTGTATCTTAGCAATGAGATAGAAGCAAACCCTAACCATTATGTGATACATCCAGAGAAAAAATTTTCATCCCTTGGGGGAAACATAAATGGTGCTCAAATCAAAAGGCAGTAACTGTGTCAAATCCTGATGAAGTGCAAGCAGGGTGCTGCGAAGGGAAAGTCCCTGGGCAGCCCTACCTGATGGCAGGAACTATCACAAACCAGTCAGCCCCAACCTCAGTTCTGCATAAAATCCACCCAAACCTTCACCCCCCATGTTTTCTAAGAGGACACCTGGCCAGACACCACCTATTGTCCTTGAACTCAGGCCACCCTTGGTACTGAATCTGTGGAGCCATTGATAATTGATTCAAAGCTGCCTTTGACACCCTGTCTCCCTTTGCCCCCAGGATGGGGCTCTGACTCATATTTCTTTGAGGGTGCTGCATTCCTGCCCTATTATGTTTGACCACATTTGTCCTTTGGAGAGCCACTGTCTGTTGTGACTTAGGTTGATTGTCATTTTGACCTGCCTTGTGAACCAAGTCAGGGGTAATAAGAGAAGTCAGGGCTGTGGCATAAAGTCACCCTTTCAGCTGGTGACACACAGACAAATTCCAGAGAAACCTAAAATTAAATCAGAGTGTAGATTTCAAATATTGTAGAGCATAAAAACCAGAGACAGTGTTGAATGTAGCCTTAATCCTATATAGCTGCACACACACATGAAATTAAATGTGTTTCATTTGTGGCAAGGTATTATGTGAAACAGAAACAAAATATAACCTTAGCCAATTGTAATTATCCAACTAACATATGATTATGTGATGTGAGCAGGGATATTTTCCAACAAGATACCCCAAAAGACCATCAGGGTTTAGATGCTGTGTCTCCCAACAGCTCACATGTGACAATGTTTTTGAAGGAGAAATGATTGGTTTATAGCCTTAAACAAGCCAGTGAATTAATCCCTAGGGGGATTAACTGGGGGATAATTAGGGCAGGTTTGATGTGGCTAGAGAAAGCTGATCTCTGGGGTGTGAATATGGGTGTAGAGTTTGTATCTGCAAGTGTTCAATTCTCTCTCTCTCTCTCTCTCTCTCTCTCTCTCTCTCTCTCTCTCTCTCTCTCTGTCTGTCTCTCTCTCTGCTTTCTGGTAATGTGAGCCTCTTTCCTATGCCACACACTTCTGCCATGAGATTCAGTCTCAACTTGGAGGTGCTGTCTCTGGATTGAGGCCACTAAAACCAAGCCACCTAAATAAACATTTTCTCCTCTGTAGTTTTTGTCTTTGGGTCTTTTGGTTACAACACCATAAAGCTAACTAAAACAAAGACAGACTGAAAAAACAGAAATTCAATAGTCTAACCACCACCCATCAAACCATCCCTTCTACATGTTCCCTGGAAGTGCTCACTTTACATGGCTCATCCAAGCATTCCATCTCTTTCTGTCTCTCCTTCCACAATTTTAGAATTTCATTTTACTCAGACTCTTGAAATTTTCCTTTGCTTCTGTTCTCCCAGGCTGAAAGCCTTGGAAAGTGCCTGGGGCAAAGGTTTTCTGGGAGATGTGCCCTGGGGCAGTCCCTGATTCTGAAAGATGTCTCTGTAATTGGTGGCTTCCCTGAAGTCAAGGACACCTGTTGTCCAACCCTGTGTCTTTTTCTCCAACATTCCAATTTGCCTGCCACTTCCACCCTCAGTGGCTTTCAGAGGTTCCATGTCTGATGGGGCATAGTGCCCTGTGCCTGTAATCAAAGCAATCAGGAGACTTGAGGAAGGGGCATGGCAAGTTTGAGGCCAGCCTCAGCAACTTAGGGAGGACCTAGGCAATTTAGTGAGACTCTGCCTCCACATAAAAGCAACAAAATAAAAAGGGATGGGGCTGTGGCTCACTGGAAGAGAGCCAATGGGTTTCATGCTCAGTACAAAGAAACAGAAGAAATATTGCCCTAAGTCTAAAAGACTGATTCTATCTTCCTTTGTGCGCTACCTAACTTATTGTGCTCATATTTGCTGCAAGTTAACTTGATACTTGTGTGACTGTGGAAAACATGGTTTTCATTCTATAATCTTTGTGGATGACACTACTGTCTTCAAAAAGCTGTTTTTTCTCTGGAATTTTCAAACTATTCTTGAAAATTATTTTTTTTTCAAATAATTTTGACATGGCAAAGATCCCTGTAGAAACGTATTTTCAAGTAATATTTTTCTTACATTAGGGATTAAATACTTTTATGTCTCACAGTAGAAATAGGAGGGTCACATATGGACAATATTGAGTCCATGGTGGGGAGTGCATGGGCAAAGTCATCGCTGACTCTCACATCTTCCGATTCTGCACTCTTGCATGACCATCAGATTCAATGAATTAATGCAAGGAAGAAAATCCCAGCATTATTTAGTGGGTGGAGATTTTGGAAGGTGACCACATACTTCTTTCTGATTGGATGCTGATCAATCAGATGGAGGTGGGGGCATGGCCAGAGAGGTCCATAAAAGCTTCTGCAGAGCCAGAAGAGAAGCACAAGAGTCTTGCAGCCTAAGGAGACACATCCTGACCTGCTGAAGCTCAGAGCACCTGCACACCTGGCCAGATCCTGAAAGTCCCTCACTGTCCTAAAAAACAGCGCCTTCCCTTCTCACCTGTGTGGATTTAGGAACAATTTTGTTTCTGTCTTTTCTCATGAACCAACTTAGGCCTTTGATTTTGCATCTCAGTTTGGTTTTGCCTTTATGCTTAATATTAGGATTTCCATTTTGGTTTATTTCACTTTCAAATTTCTTTTTTTCCTTTTTTTTTTGTACCAGGTATTGAACTCAGAAGTACTGGATATTGAACTCAGGAGCACTCTACCACTGAGTCACATCCCAAACCCTGTTTTGTATTTTACTTAGAGACAGGGTCTCACTGAGTTGCTTAGCACCTGCTCTTGCTGAGGCTGACTTTGATCCCTTGATCCTCCTGTGTCAGTCTCCAGAGTCCCTGGGATTATAGGTCTAAGCTAACATGCCCCACTTTTATTGATTTGTTTTATTTTTGTTTCTTAAGGTTTATATGAACAATATAATTTAATTATTTATCCATTTATTAATTTGGTGGTATGGTGATTGACCCATGGCCTTCTACTTGTGAGGCAAGCACTATAATAATAGAGGTATATTTCCAGGTCACTATTTATTAATTTTTATGTGCTGCTGAGGATCAATCCCAATTCGAGCCCCAGCCACTTTCTTCACCAAGGAGATTGGATTCCTATTTCATTCTAATTGATTGCAATTCTATTTTCTGATGATGGAAATATTTATATTGTGTGCCTATAAATTATACTCTTTTGCTGGGTGTGGTGGCACACACCAATAATTGCACGAACTCAAAAGGTTGAGGAGGCAGGATTATTAGAGTACAATGCCAGCCTCAGAACACGAAATGCTACACAAATCAGTAAGTCCTTGTCTCCATCTCAAACACAAAATAGGGTTAGGGAAGTGGCTCAATGGTTGAGTGTCCTAAATTCAGTCTCCAATATCAGCCCCTAAAAGAGTATACTGTATGGCCTAAGTGGTTTTGTACTTTTATAATTTGTTTAAACAAATATAAAAAAAAGCTTCAAATGATCTCATGGAACAGTTCACAAACTCTGTTCTGATCTGTTTGTTCTTTTCAACATCCCCCTAGGATGGCAGAATCTCACATGTGTAACAGATATCTATGAGACTCTGTTTTAATTTCTAAGTGTTTTATAATATAGGCACATGCTTTATAAATTCTCATTTAAAAAAAAATAAAAGGAATGTCATCCATATGAGGGCTAGTCTATTTCTACCTATATAGTTGTTTAATCTAGGAGCCTACTGTTTAGGTCACATGACACTCAAATTCCCCCTTTTAAAATAACAAATTAATAATCCAAAGCTTTCCCCCATAAGGGTGAGGTGTGCTTGTATACTTCCCAGTACCCCCTTTTCAGAGGCTGGCAATGGATGGGATAGTGACGTTTTCCCTGGGCTATTTATCAGGATTTTTCTTCATTCAGACTCCCCAGAATGAGCATCCATTCCCCACCTACGCTGCTGCTGGAGCTGGCAGGGCACAGCCTGCTGAGCAACAAGTCCAGGGCTTTGCTGGATCTGGAGGACTTGCCCATAGAGCTCTTCCCACCACTCTTTGAGGAGGCCTTCAGCAGGGGACACACTGAGGTCCTGAAGAAAATTGTGCAGCCCTGGCCCTTCACCCACCTTCCCCTGGGGGCACTGATAAGGAAGCCACAGCTTGAGATAATCCAAGTGGCACTAGATGGCCTAGACATGCTGTTTGCCCAGCAGGATCACCCCAGGTGAGGGGGACCTAGGTGGACTGGAAGAAAGCACCTTGGGTGCCAGAGAAGAAATGGGTATAGGCAGGGAGGAGTGGGTGCTGAATTGTGCACCACAGGCTTCCTGTGCTGCCAGCAAGAAGAGGCCTTGACCATGCTGAGCCCCATCTGGGAAAGGCTTCCAGATGTTGAGGTGCTTGTGGCAGCTGTGGTGACCCATGAAGGAGGCTATACCTGTCTCTGCCTCAGTCTGTACAAGTGGGGAAACCAGCCTGGATGGGAGAGAAGTGGATGGAGAAAAGTAAGACAGAACGAAGAGGGGGAGCTTGGGGCAGCAGCTAAGAGGTTAAAAAGGGGTCTCAGTTGTGAGACTCTGCTGTTGTTCCCGCAAGAGGTGGAAACTGCAAGTGCTGTATTTGTGGAATGTTCCCAAGAACTTCTGGAGGATGTGGTCTGGAGCCGTGGTTGATGCCTGTCACCAGAGGAAATTAAAAAGAATCGAACATTGAAACTTGGTCCAGCAATGGCAGCTAAGCCACCCTTCAAGGTAGTCATAGACTTGAGACTCAGAAATAGACCCCTGGTTTAATTCATGACCCACTTCTTCCTGTGGGTCAGACAGAGAAGGGACAAGCTTTACCTGTGTTGCAATAGGCTGAAGATCGTTGGGAAACTCACCAGCTACACCAGGAAGGTCCTGAGACTGCTGCAGCTGGACTCTGTCCAGAAGGTGGAAGTGCATTGTGCCTGGGCGCCCTTCACCTTGGCTGCTTGTGCTCCATTCTTCCGCCAGATGAGGAACCTGAGGAAGCTGCTTGTCTCCAAGATCTATGTGTCTGCCTACACCTCCCAAGAGGAGCAGGAGCAGCTGCTTACCCAGCTAACCTCACAGTTCCTCAGGATTGACTGCCTGCAGAAGTTCTGTGCCAATGCTCTCTTCCTCCTTGAGGGTCACCTGGAACAGGTGCTGAGGTGAGTAAGAGGGGGTGAATATCCTCTGCAGACCAGTTACAGGAAATTGGCACCTACTAGCCACTGACACTCTCATAGTTAATAAGGCACTGGAAGGAAAACAACTCATCCTTTAGTTCCTATTGGATCCTGAAGCTAGTTCACATAACATGAGTTGGAGCAGACTCCTAAATAAGGGTCCAGAGTCTGGGACGTGCCACCATGCTGGGAATTCAGTTGGGAGGGACAAAAGCTAGAAATGGGATTGATGTTCCCTCCATGGGTGGCCTGTCCAGCAAAGGTGGTGGAAAGCAGGTAGAGAAGAGTGCTTAGAAGGAGGGAAGCCCCAACACTGACACCTGTCAACAGGGAAGCTCTGTGATCTCCAGCTGGGAGCAGAGGACCTGCCTTTATACCCACCTGGGGAAGGCTGTTCTAAACTCCAGGTAGTAATCCTGGGTGTAAGGGTCAGAAGCAGGGGTAGAAATCTTGCTGAGGGTATAGGTTGTGTGCCTCTCTGAGGGTTAACCCCAGTGGATATTGTTACATCCTGCCCAAATTTGTTCTTCATACATGACTTCCCATGACCTCCAGTGGCCAGACCTGTAAGTGAGGAGGGGACACAGATATGTGGACTCATCTGTTCACAGGAGATGTGGTGAAATGCTCACCCTTACATGGGGTGATGTGAATGACCAGATTTTGCAAAAGGCAGCATCCTCATTGTGGACCATTGTCGGATCACCAGGGTGACTTTGGTTTTGGGCCAATTTGTCTTCTCCCTCCTTGACATTGCTCCTCAGAACTAACAGTCTGGTTTTTAATTAGGAACCTGAAGACCCCCATGGAGACCCTCTCAATAACCAACTGCCCACTGTCAGATTCTGACTGGAATTACCTTTCCCGATATCCAAATGCAAGACAGCTCAGACACCTGGAACTGAGGGGCATCAAACTGACCGATTTCAGTCTGGAGCCCCTCCAAATCCTGCTGGACAGCACTGCAACCACACTGAACATCCTAGACTTGGCAGCTTGTGGGATCACTGATTCCCAGCTCCAAGCCCTCTTGCCTGCCCTGAGCCGCTGCTCCCAGCTAGTGTTCTTGAGCATCCATGGGAACCACCTCTCTATTTCAACCCTGAGGGACCTGCTGCTTCACACTGCCAGGCTGAGCCATTTGAGCGTAGAGCTGTATTCTGCCCCTCTGAAGAGCTATGATGCCCGTGGTACCATCCACCCAGGGAGATTTTCCCAACTCTGTGCTGAGCTGACAGCAATACTGAGGGATTTTAGGCAGCCAAACATCATTGTGTTCTGTACTGTCCCCTGTCGTCATTGTGGCTCCAAGTTCCTGTATAACCAGGGCCTCATTCACTGCTCCTGTCCAACAGCTGCCTAGTTGAGTGTGTTTCAAAAGTGTACTTCTAGGCAATTGTAGATATAACCAGGATGTAAGGTCACCTTAGAGGAAACACAGAGCCCACCATTTCAGGCATTGCCTAAAGAGTGGATGGGAAAAGGAAAGTACAGCAGGTGGCTCAATTGGAGGAAAGCCCTCCTAGAATAGGACCTTCAGAACATGTGTCTCTATAGAGACATACATAGGGACCTGGATTCTTAGAATGGGATTCAGGCTTGATGGGCACAGAAAGATTCTACTTTCTTTCATGGCTGGTCCATAAATCATCATAAAAGGAACAGAATCTCAAGGTTAGTACTCTGTCATCCTCTGCACTCGATTTTCCTGGCTTTCTAATGAAACCTTGGGATTCTCCAGGTGCTGATGGAGAAAGAAGACATGGGGTACTTGGTGAACAATGAGGTTCATCGCTAGGAAGTCAAGGTATCAAACTGAAATCTGGTTATGATGTGTGGCTACTCTGTGGCTTAGCACATGCATGTTCACACAGGTGGATTGAAACATTCTATGTAGGCATTGAACATGAGCCATTTAAAGAAAACCTCTTCTCAGTGGACCTCAGTGCCACCCAGACATTCAATGCTGGTTCTTCCTCATGGGTCTCCATTTAGACCCTGAAAACTCAGGTCCTGGTCTCTGGGTGTGCTGGGCAAGGGCATCTGTGCATAAGAAAGGCCCCATTGTCCCACTCCCAGTGCTGCAGGAGGTGTCCATGCTGCACATTGATCAGAGCCTCTGGGCCTCACCAAACCTTACCTGTCTTCCACCTAGGTAGTCTGTCCACAGTTAAACCTTTGGTGCCCGTTGAAGGTACCCAAATTCGCTTTCAGCAAAATATAGAATCATATATGTAGATAACACTTGTAAATATTTCAAAATTAAACTGAATCAATTACAAGCTCTGGTGGGGGGGCGCATTTAGCACATAACTGAGAGATCTTTTTCTAACAATTCCCTCCACTGAGAACTGGGCTGAGGGGTCGTGCAGTGACCTTAGCCTTTGTTTCTCATCCAAGAATGAAAACAATGTCTACCCAGTCTTCATTTGAGGTATTCTAAAGCTGCCTGTGGACATGTTTTTATTATGGCTTGAATAATTCTCCACACATAGTGAACTGGAACACACTTCAATGTGTAAGCAGATTGCAGCTCACTCTTGGAACTGGTAGCAGAGTCTGGGCAAAGGACAGCCATCCTCTCTGTCACCCACAGAGTGATCTTTGTGCCTTGCTCCCTCTTTGTGGCACTTACTTTACTCCAGCTCTAAGTCTAGCTTGCACATGTAGGGCAGATTTTTTCTCAGATGTCTGCGGATAAAGCACTCACCTCCCTTTGAGTTTCTCATCTTCTGACTCTAGGTTAATTTGTGCTGTGAGCAAGCACACAACTGTAGGATGTCATAACAAACACGACCTGGTTTGTAAGGGTGGCCAGGTCAAGAAGTTGGGACTGGGTATCACTCCTTGGCCACTGAAAGATGCACTGTCCTTTCTACACCTTTATCCAAAGACTCTACAGCCCCTTCTGGAGCACTGGCCAATTTACCTCCACAATTTAGTAAACCCAGAAAACATGCTAATCTAGAGAAATGAGTTAACTTCATCGAAGCTAACTCAGGGAGCTGGGGACATTTCTCTTTGGTGGAGCACTTGCTAGCATGTGGAAGGGCCTGGGTTCTATCTAAGGCATCACAGAAATGAGTAAACAAATAAATAAATCCAAAAATGATGTGACCACATTGGGAAGGTTTAATTGAAATAGAGCTGTCTATCTTTTAGAAACATTCAAAAAGAAAGAACCACAACCCACATGAAAACAATGGAATGCATTCTTTAATTGGTCTGGACAGGTGGGTCAAATTGATGTCCTGAAAGATTCTCTTCCACAAACAATTGGAAAAGCTAGCTTGGTGGTGCTCAGCTGTAGTTCCAGCAGCTCAGAATGTGAAGTAGGAGAATGGTGAGTTAAAAGCCAGCCTCAGCATCTTAGAGAGGTTGTAAGCAAGTTTGTGAGACCCTCTGTTAAAAACCTACCTTGGGATGGGGCTAACTGGTGTGGCACCCTTTGGTTCACTGTCTGATGCCCTAAACAATTACAATCAAGTATGAAAAGCCAGTTGCAGTGGCACATGCCTGGGATCCCAGGTACTCTAGAAACTTTATGATTTTATTCCTTCTCCCAAATTTACTAACTGGGGCATAACCTATCCTTATTTTTTTCAGTCCCTTGAGATGCAATATTGGGCAATTGATTCAAGATCTATTTTTCTCATGAAGCTATTTCTTGCTGAAGACTTTCCAGTTAGAATTGCTTTTGCTGTATCCCCAGGTTTGAATATCTTGTGTGGCCCTTTTCATTGGTCTGCAGGCATTTTACACTTTTTATTTTTATTTATTTCTCTTATTTCTTACTTACATAAAAATGTTTTGATTTCTTCAATGACCCATTGGTTGTTGGGGAACATGCTGAAGAATTCCCATGCTTTGTAACTGTCCAGGTGTTCCCCCTGCTATGGATTCCATTCTTATTAAATTTATGAAGATTTATTGAGAATACATGGAGAATATGCTGTGTGCTTTTGAGAAGGATGTTTGCTCTGCAGTAGTTTGGTGGGATGGTCTTTAAATGTCTACCCTGTGCAGACATGATATGTCCAGTGCAGAAAAGGGTAGTTGATTGGGCTGGGCATGTGGCTCAAGCAGTAGTCTGCTAGCCTGGCATGTTTGGGGTCCAGATTCCATCCACAGCACCACATACAAACAAAGATTGTGTCCACCAAAAAAACTAAATAATAAATATTAAATCTCTCTCTCTCTCTCTCTTTCTCTCTCTCTCTCTCTCTCTCTCTCTCTCTCTCTCTCTCTCTCTCTCAAAAAAGGGGGGGATTTGAAGCCCCCACTGTTTTTAGTGTTTTGTAGTCAACTTCTTCTTTTACATTCCAGTAATATCTGTTTTGCATATGTGGGAGCTCGGGTGTCAGGAACATATGTGTGTACAATTTCTGTCTCATGTTGCTGAATTGACGCCTTTATCATGGTGTGATCACCTTGTCTCTTTTTATTGTGTTTTAATCTGTATTGTATTTTATCTGACAGGAGTCAAGCCATTCCTGCTCTAGGTTGGTTTTCTTTATGTGAAATATCTTTTCCATCCCTTCACTGTCACTCTGTGTGTGTCCTGAGGTGAAAAGACTTTCTTGTATATAGTAGTTGACTGAGTCCATTAAAAGAAGAAAATCCATTCAGTCACTTTACATCTTAAAAAAGGGGAGTTTATTCCCTTTACATTCAAGGTTTTTGATTGAAAGATACAGAATTATTTCTGACTGGTCTTATTTGTTTTTAGTTTCTTTTTCAGATTTCTCTTTAGATCTTTTTCTCTGTTTTCCTCCTTTACTCTCTAGTCTGTTTCTGTGGGTTAGTGTTTTCTTCTGGGATAAATTTGGATTTCCTTCTTTGTCATTTGTGAACATGCTATGATTTTTGTTTTTTGTCTGGGCTTCCTCTGGGATTTAGAAAATTTTTACAGTTTTCAAAGAGCGTTTTAAGCTGAACAGAACCTCTGTATGTTCTGATACCAGTACTCTCTTTTAAAAAATCATGTAAAAATATAACAACCTATTCCTCTTATAGGCAGAATAACAGCCTTTAAAACTCCGCACCCCAAAATTATATTCAGTAACAGAACAAGGTACCCAAGTCACTTTTTCTTTTTCTCCTCCTTTTTTCCCCCTTTGGTACCAGGAGTAGAACTCAAGGACACTAAACCACTGAGCCACAGTTTTAGCATTTTTTTTTAATTCAGTAAATACAGAGTAGTGGGAAATTGCTCCTTCAGGCAGGAGGCCCCTCCCACATGGGTGTCAGAGGGAGATCTTATACCACTGTAGCCATGGTAGAGAGTATTTTCTCTTTCAGGTGTGTAACCCCTCCCACCTGGATGGCTGGGGAGTTCCTATACCACTGCAGGTGAGGTAGAGGGAACTCTCCCCTCCAGATGGGAGATCCCTTCTATCTGGGTGTCCTGGGTAGAGGGGACTCGCAGCTCCAGGAAAGAGACCGTTCCACCTGGGTGTCAGGGAAAGTTCTTATACTTCTTCAGGCAGGGTAGAGCGGACTTGTCCTTCCAGACGGGAGACCTCTCCCACCTGGGTGTCTTGGTGAGCTCCTATACCTCTGCTGCCAGGGTAGAGAGGAGTGGCCCCTCCAATCGGGAGGCCCCTCCCACCTGGGTGTTCAGGGGAACTTGATTACTTCAGCATCCAGGGAAGAGGAGACTGGCTCCTACAGGATGGATCCCCACCGAGCTGGCTGTCAGAGGGAGCTCCAAGACTGTGACAGCAAGGGAAGTGGGAATGTTGAGAGCCACAGCCAAAGGGGCCCCAGCAAACTTCCAGCTGCCAGCAATCTTCAGACTGCCAGCTGATGATTGGTTCACAGTGGCCCCAGCAACATCTAGCTGATTGGCTCCTCTGCGGTGATGTTCATTGGGCTGTTTTCCTGCCCTTCAGACTGCCAGCTGATGATTGGCTCACAGCGGCCCCAGCAACATCTAGCTGATTGGCTCCTCCACGGAGCTGCTCATTGGGGGACTTCTTTGGCTCCACCCACGCGACCCAGCCAATCGGCCTCAAGAGCAGGAGGATTGTGGGAGGTTGGGAGGTTGGTGTGAAGGAAGGCTTGTGGAAGCCAGTGGTGGCAGTTGGGCTCTGAGGGTTTTTTCCCTGAGGAGCTGTTTTGTTTGGCGTTTGTAGTTCTAAAAATAAAGTTAGTTTCTTTTGACAAGTGGCTCCTGATTTGTGCCAGCCAGACTTCGGCATTTGGTGGCTCGCACGGGGAGCGACTGAGGGTAAGTAAACTGCTCGCCCCTGAGGGCAGGGCGAGAGGATGGGTAGCCATTCTAAGTTTACTCTTTTGTTTTGCTTCATTTTTGTTTTAACTTGCCTGTCCCTGGAAATGAGAGAGAGGGAAGAAAAACCGCTCACATTTGAGGAAAAACTATTTGCGTCTGAGGAACAGATAGGGAGAAAGGACGGATGCACACGTCAGGAGGATAGAAAGGCTGATATAATGATTTTATGTGGTTCTATTTTTATTGGATTCTGTCTCGGTTTTATTTGCTGTTATCTTGCTGGGTTGTATTATAGTAGAAATACAGGATCAGCAATTAGTAAAAAACAAACCGAAAGAGTGTTAAGTAAATTGTTAGAGGAAGGAGTCTTCCCAGTAAAATCAAGAGCAGTCAGGGCATACATTGATATAATACAAAAATATAGCCCATGGCTTTTTAAGGAGGAGTTGTTAGATATATCACAATGGAACCATCATGTTGAAGATTTAAAAAGAATAGAAAAGAACAACCCAGGGACTCTGCCAGTTGGCACATTGCCATTGTGGACGTACATATCTGGTTTGCTTAGTCCAAAGCCTTCAATTCAGACAAAGGTAGAGGAAGGAGAAGACATATTGATACAAGTACAAGAGAAGGTCTTTCGAGCTAGTGAGACAGAGGAAGGAAGTTTAGAGCAGAAAAAGCCATCAGGGGAAAAGTTACAACAGGAGACTGCTAATAACATCTTTCTATCACAGAGCGAAAGTGTCCAACCAACAGCACCATCTCTACCAGAGGGCATAAGTGTCCAATCAACAGCACCACCTCCATATGCTAGGAAAGCCCCAAACCCCGCAGTTGATAGTTGGGATCCTGAGACAGGATCTCAAGTATGCCCTGTATTTGAGGTAGGAGGGCAGCGAATTCACCAGGGTTTAAATTTCACATCAGTGAAGGAGCTAAAAGAGGCTGTAACAACCTATGGTCCTCAAGCACCCTTCACTGTAAGCTTGGTCGAATCCATTACCAACTTAAACATGACGCCAGCAGATTGGGCTAATGTTTGTAAAGCTGTGTTAACTGGAGGACAATACCTGTTATGGAAGGTTGCCAATGAGGAATTTTGCAAGGAGACGGCTAGTCGAAATGCAGCAGCTGGTTATACTCAGAGAAATCTAGATATGTTGTTAGGAAAGGGACCTTATGAGGATCGGCAGCAACAACTTGCATATGATCCTGGTGTATATTTACAAATTGCTGTAAATGCAGTTAAGGCATGGAAGACTTTACAAGGACATGGAGGTTTACAAGGTCAATTATCTAAGATAATACAAGGAGCTAATGAACCTTACGCTGAATTTGTAGATAGGCTTATTCAAACAGCTACCAGAGTTTTTGGGAATACAGAACAAGCAATGCCATTAATAAAACAACTGGCTTATGACCAAGCGAATCGTTGGTGCAGAGATATCATTAGACCATGGAAACAGGAAGATTTAAACACATATATTAAATTATGTAGAGACATTAATGAACAAGAGCAAGTCATGGCAGCTGCAGTAAAACAGGCTTTAAATGCCAGAGACATTAATGAACAAGGGCAAATTGTGGCAGCTGCAGTAAAACAGGCTTTAGATGCCAGAGACATTAATGAACAAGGGCAAATTGTGGCAGCTGCAGTAAAACAGGCTTTAGATTCCAGGCCAAGAACATGCTACAATTGTGAACAAACAGGACATTTTAAAAGGAATTGCCCCATAGGAGGAGGGTTTAAAAAAACTAGGTATCAAAGGAGTAGAATACCGGGTATTTGCCCACAATGCCATAGAGGGAGACATTGGGCTAATGAATGCCGTTCTCAAACCACCATAGAGGGTACTCCATTATATTGGGCTAATGAATACCGTTCTCAAACCACCATAGAGGGTACTCCATTATCAAAAAACGAACAAGGACAAAGTGTTTATCCACAATATCGTGGACAAAGGCATCGGGCTCCGTTGCCAAAAAATGGACAGGGGGCCCCAATGCTCCGGGGCCCCAAACCACAAATATATGGAGCACTAGAGGAACCCAGCAACCCCAGCAACCCCATCAGGGCAGTGCCCAGGACATCAGATCCCTCATCAGACAAACCAGAGGGAGCACAGGGTTGGACATCTGCGCCTCCGCCAAATCAGTACTAACTCCAGAGATGGGAGTTCAAATCATTCCCAGAGGGGTAAAAGGACCTCTTCCCAAAGGAACAGTAGGCTTATTATTGGGATGCAGTTCTTCTATGCTAAAAGGACTTATGATAAGTCCTGGGGTAATTGATGCCGATTATGAAGGTGAAATAAAAATTATAGCCAGTTCTCCAAAGGGTATATCAATAATTTCACCAGGAGATAGAATAGCACAGTTACTAATAATACCAAGCCTACATGATAAATTTTCCAGTCATGCTGTAGAAAGAGGTTCCAAGGGATTAGGCTCCACAGGTATAGATTGGGCTACGCTTTCTTTAAATTTAGATTCTCGCCCCATGCTAAAACTAAATATTCAAGGACATGAATTTAATGGGCTACTGGATACAGGTGCAGACCTTAGCATTATCTCTCGTCAAGAATGGCCAAAACATTGGCCATTACAACAAGCCACTCAAACGCTTCGAGGCCTAGGAGTGGCGACTAATCCCGATAGAAGTGCAATGCTATTAGATTGGAAGGATCCTGAAGGATGTGAAGGAACTATACAGCCATATGTATTGGATCATCTTCCCGTAAATTTATGGGGACGAGATGTCCTAGATCAATTAGGTTTGACATTAACAAATAATATCAATCAAAATGCACCCACTATTATGGCTAGACAAAGTTTTAGGAAAGGAAAAAGATTAGAAAAACAAGAACAAGGTATAGCAGCACCAATACAAATAGATCAAGGAACAGACAGACATGGGTTGGATTTTCACAAAGGGCCACTGAGACAATAAAAATTACATGGAAATCAGAAAGACCAGTATGGGTTCCTCAGTGGCCCTTGACTAAAGAAAAGATACAAGTAGCCCATGATCTGGTCAAACAACAATTAGCGGAAGGACATGTACAACCTTCTGTATCTCCCCATAATACTCCCATTTTTGTCATCAAAAAGAAATCTGGTAAATGGAGATTATTGCAAGATTTAAGAGCCATTAATAATAAAATGGTCATTATGGGACCTGCTCAATCGGGGATTCCTCAATTGTCTGCTTTGCCAAAAACTTGGTATGTTTTAGTTATACATATTAAAGATTGTTTTTTTTCAATTCCAATTCATCCTGAAGATAGTCCACGTTTTGCATTTACTATCCCTGCACTAAATCATGAAGGTCCTGATCAGAGATATGAATGGAAAGTACTCCCTCAAGGGATGACTAACAGCCCAACTATGTGTCAAATTTATGTTAACAAAGTAATCCAGCCACTTAGAAATCAAAATCCTGAACTACAAATATTTCATTATATGGATGATGTATTATTAGCACACAAAGCTAAAAACACGTTGCTAGAATGTTATGCCACACTTACAAACTTATTAAAAAATTATAATCTAGAGATAGCAATAGATAAAGTACAATTAAATTTTCCAATTAATTATTTAGGAGTTCTATTATCCTCAACCATGGTCCGTCCACCAAAAATTCAAATACGAGTAGATCAACTCAAATCACTTAATGACTTTCAAAAGTTATTAGGAGACATAAATTGGATAAGGCCTTATCTAGGTATTCCAACAGGAGAATTGGGACCTTTATTTGATATCCTAAAAGGTCCATCAGATCCAAATTCACCCCGAATGTTAACGCCTGAAGCAAGAAAGGCATTAAAAATCATTGAAACATATATGGAAAATATGCATTTGGATAGAATTGATATAAGTTTGCCTTTATTATTTATTGTACTACCAACAAAATATATTCCTACAGGAGTATTTTGGCAAGAAGGTCCATTATTATGGATACATTTATCTTATTCTCCTAACACTATTCTTACTAGGTATCCTGAAGCTGTAGGACAATTAATACTCAAAGGAATAAAAGCAGCAAAGGGAGTGTTTGGAATTTCTCCCAATAAAATTATTACTCCATATACTATGAATCAAATTGATGAATTAGCTAATGAGTTAAATACTTGGGCAATAATCATGTGCAAATCTAATGTTTCATTTGATAACCACTTACCATCTAATCCTTTATTGTCTTTTTGGTCATTGCATCCTGTAATTTTTCCAAAAATGACAAGAAAAACACCTATCATGAATGCTCCAAATATATTCACTGATGGGTCAAATAATGGTACAGCAGCAATAGTTACACCTGATCAAACTTTTTACATTTTTAGTACCCAAACAATCAGCTCAAAAGGTATAGCTTAATGCCGTATTACAAACTTTTGTGATGTTTAAAGATTCGGTATTTAATTTATTTTCTGATAGTCAGTATATAGTTAATGCTATAATATCCCTTGAAGATGCTGGTAGGATTTCCCCTTCTTCTACTGTTTTCTCTTTATTTTCCACTATACAAAGTTTAATCTGGGACAGAAAAGATCCATTCTTTATAGGACATATCAGGGCACATACAGGATTGCCTGGAGCCCTTAGTTTGGGCAATGATTTAGCAGATAAAACTACACATGACATACATATTTTCTCTACACTAGAAGAAGCTATAAATTTTCATAAAAGATTCCATGTCAATGCTAATACTTTACAAAAGCGTTTTAAAATAACTAAGGAACAAGCTAGACAAATAATAAAACAATGTCAAAATTGTGTGACGTTTTTACCACAAGTTAATCTTGGAGTCAATCCTAGAGGATTGATACCTAACCATATTTGGCAGATGGACGTCACACACTTGCCAGAATTTGGAAAATTAAAATATTTGCATGTTACAGTTGATACTTCTTCTGGATTTTTGATGGGCTCACTTCATGCCGGAGAAAAAACTAAAGATGTTATAGCTCATTGCTTACAAAATTTTGCCACTGTGGGCATTCCAAAACAGTTAAAAACAGATAATGCCCCTGGTTATACGTCTACTTCCTTAAAACAATTTTGCTCATCATTTGGCATTACTCATATAACAGGAATCCCATACAATCCACAGGGACAAGGCATAGTTGAAAGAGCTCATCAAACTATTAAAATGTACTTATTAAAGCAAAAAGATGAAATTGGGAAGGGGTATATATTCCCCAAAGATAAACTTAAAATAACCTTTTTTACTCTAAACTTTTTAAATTTGGATTCATCAGGACTTAGTGCTGCAGAAAGGCATATGTGTCAAAAAAATGTACATAAGCCCAAGGTACTTTGGAAAGATATTCTAACAGGACAATGGAAAGGTCCTGACCCAGTAATTGTCTGGAATCGGGGGTCTGTTTGTGTGTTTCCACAGGAAGAACAGCAGCCGATTTGGATTCCAGAGAGATTAACTAAAATCCTGACCCAGTGATTGTCTGGAGTCGGGGGTCTGTTTTTGTGTTTCCACAGGGAGAACAGCAGCCGATTTGGATTCCAGAGAGATTAACTAAAGCGATTTCTACAGACCAAAAAGAAGATGATTTAGCTCAAATCCATAATAGCTGATATCCAAAACTCCAATTTGGCTATCCTTACATCTGCGACAGAACCAGGATGCTTTTTTCAATATCTATTTTATTATTGCCCTTTCCCATATCATGAAGTTCTATTTTATTTTTTTGAGCTCATACAGACCTAGGTTAATGTTTTGCTGATCAGTTCTATTTTTTTTGACTATGGAGTTTTTAAACATTGCAATAGAGATTTTACCTGTAAAAAGTTATAAGGCCTTTACTATTATGTTATGTGTTGTATGTATTATATTATGTGTGCACACTTGTGTTTTGTGTTATATGTTTGAATGTACGTATGTCCAATGTACGTATTTCCATATATCATATATGATGAGCGCTCATGAAAAGATGGATCCAAATATTTTTTTTATTCACGTGATCATTCAGCTAAAATTTGGGGGCCAACAGAGGTGAGGCAAAAAACCTCACCCCCCCCCCCACTGAGACCTCTCCACAGGTGTGGCTGTATATTGGACCTGTAGTCAATGACGGGTAAGATCCAATTACAATGGTACCAACCTAAGACAGGAGGCTGACGCCCTGAGGTCAGCTCATCCAAAGACGGGTAAGGACCATATGTAGTATTGGACAACCTAAGGCAGGCACGGTCCCTAAGCCACATGCTTGTTGTTTAAACAGAGAGGGGGAGATGTTGAGAGCCACAGCCAAAGGGGCCCCAGCAAACTTCCAGCTGCCCTTGCAGGAAAAAGACCCCTCCCACCTGTGTGTACTAGGAGCTCTTATATGGCAAAAGGTAAAGTAGAGGCGACTCGCACTTCCAGGCGGGATACCTCTTCCACCTGGGTTTCAGGAAAGCCTGTATACTGCAAAAGCCAGGGTAGAGGGGACTCTCCTGTCCATACAAAAGACCACTCCCACCTGTGTGTCTTGAAAAGCTTTTATACATCCACAGCCAGGGTAGAAAGGACTCATTGCTTTAGGAGGGAGACCCCTCTCACCTGGCTATGGAGGGGGGCCTCCTATACCCCCTCAGCCAGTGTAGAGGGGACGCGACTCTCTAGTCAGGAGACACCATAACCTGGGTATCAGGGGGAGCTCCTATACCACCAGAGTAAGAGTAGAGTGGACACACACCTCCAGTTGGAAGACTGCTCCCACCTGGGTTTCAGGGGAAATTCATACTGTTGCAGCCAGGGTAAAGTGAACATGCTCCTCCAGGCAAGAGACCCCTCCCATCTTGGTGCCAGGGCGAGGTTGTATTCCTTCTTTGCCAGAGTAGAGGGCACTCGCCCCTTCAGTTGGGAGACCCCCTTTCACATAGTTGTCAGGGGAGCTTTTATACTGCTGCAGCCATTGTAGAGGGGACTTGCCCCTCAAGGCAAGAGACTAAGTTCCCCTAAGTGTAAGGAGGGGCTCATGTATCTCCAGAGCCAGGGTGGAAAAGAAGTGCCTTTTCCAGTGGGAGACATCTCCCATGTTGGTATGGGGTTGAGCTCCTAAACCACAGCAGCCAGAATAGAGGGGACTCGCCCCTCCAAGCAGAAGACCCCTCGAAACTTGGTCTTGGGAAAGCTGGTAAACCCCTGAAGCCAGGGAAGAGGAAAATCACCCTTTTAGGCAAGAGACCCCTCCTACCAGGGTGTCTGTGGGAGCTCATATACAGCCACAGTCAGTCTAGAGGGGACTCGCCTCTCTATTAGGGAGACACTTCTTACCTATGTGTCAGTGGGATCTCATATATAACCACAGCCAGGGTAAAGAGGACTGGTCCTTCCAGGCAGGAGACCCCTCCTACCAGTTTGTGTGTGGGAGATCCTATACCACCACAGCCAGGGAGGGGATTTGCTCCTCCAGGTGGGAGATCCCTCCCACCTGGGTGTGGTGGGTGGAGCTCCTAAAACCCCTGAAGCCAAGGTAGTGAGGACTCGCCACTTCAGGAAGGAGACCACTCCCACCTTGGTGTCAGGGTGAGCTGTTACAATACCACAGCCAAAATAGACGGTACTTTCGTCTTCTGGCGGGAGACCCCTCCCACCTGGGTGTCAGGGGGAGCTTGTATACCCCCCCAGCCATGTAGAGGGGACTCACCCCTCCAGGTAAGAGACCCCATAACCTGGGTGTGGGGGGAAATCCTATGCCGCCAGAGCCAGAGAAGAGCGAGAAATTCAGCACTATTCAGATGACCTCCTTGGCCATGTAGGACCTCCAGAGTGTCACAGCTGGAACTCCCTCTATGGCTGGGGTGCTACATCTCTGACAAGAGGATAACCGAAGGGTGGGGCCTTCCCCCATCCCCAGAGGGGGATGAGACTGGGCAGAGCACAACCTGCGGCTACAGGAGCATCAGGTCCAGGACTGGCAGGGTGCCTTGGATGCCAGCACCTTGGGCTGAGATAAGGCTCCATGGCAAGGTGCTGAGAGGGGCCTGTCTGGGTCTTCGGTGCCTGGGCATGGCCGGCCAAGGCGATGTGGCTAGATGTGGCGGCTTCACACATGGTGGACATTCCCAGGGTCATGTGATGCCTGGAGGCAGACTGGATGGTGTTGGAGTGGCCATCAAGGACCTTGCTAGCAGAGTGCCACATTCCACCCTCACCCCCACCCATACAGCCAATTCACCAAAAGCTACTGAAGCCCAGGCACCAGAGCTCCGCACAAGGCGAAGGCCCCATGAACTGGGTTGAGGGGGAGAATTTTTTTCCATTTGCAACAATGTAGATAAACCTGGAAGATATTATGCCAAGTGAAATAACCCAGACACAGACAAATACTGCTTGGTCTCACTTATACAGGGTCTAAAAGTCAAACTCATTAAAGAAAGTAAATTCATTTGGCTAGAGCTATACAAATTCATCAATTCCACACTTTCTAGAAAAAACAATAAAGACGCAGAAGACACAATAAAAAAATGAAAGAAAAATTGCAGGATTAATCCAAGGAAAGACCTCATAATGAAATTTGAGAACACACTCCCAGTCTAGAAAATCAAACAAAACACCCCAATTTCAATAAGATCAAAAATTCTGCATGTCCAGAGCCACAGTTTAGTCAAATGACTTCTGGTATTTTGCCAGAGGGAATGGTTGAAAGGTGACCCTGCACCAAGAATAGGGCTGCTCTGGGGCTCTGGAATTAGGGCAGATCATGCTGCCTCTGGCGCCCTCTACTTTGTAGTTCCCCTGGAGTTCTCTTGGGTCCAGAAGAATTGGCACAAAGACCCCGGTGGAGGGAGTGTGTTCCTAGGAAGTGAGTGTAGAGTGCTGGTGAGAGTTCTAAAATAAAGAGTTGCTATTTGTGGCGGCTGGGTTATTTTGTGCCCAGCCAGACTTAAGCACCTTTGAGGACATAAGAAGTTAGAATCAGTTTATGAACTGTGACTTACTGAAAAAGGTAAAACTAAAAAGAAAGTTAAAGGAACTGTGGTTGGAGTAGAGCAAGGAAGACAAGATGGTACATAGTGGATTTTTAGGGCAATGGAACTATTCTACCTGGCACTACATAGTAGTACTGGATGGTAGATATATTCTGCATGGTACTGTAAGATGGATAAATCTCATCACACTTGTTAAAAGAGTTGGGAATGCAGCTTTGTGAATGAAGGACAACTAAGCATGAGATTCAATCCCAGTCTTGCAATTATAAAAAAATGGAGAAAGCAACGAGGGAATAGGAACTCAGAAGTTGATGTGAACTGTGGTGTCTATACCTAGTCCAAACTATGCCTTCCTGAAGAAGGTAAAAATGTTTCTTAGTGATGCATAAAACTAACACCTTTCTGAATAAGACAAAAAAATGTACAATAACATGAAAAAAATAAATAAAAAGCTCTTAAAAATTAAGAAAAACTGAGGTTATCTTTTATTTAAAAAGTGCTGTATATTTGAACAAAAAGTCTTTTTGCCCTTTGTGAAAATTCTAAAAACACAGGTGAAAATAACAGCTGTGAAAACTTTCTATAGGCACATATTTTAAAATTTTATGGGAAGTTTCCTCAAAAAACTTGTGGCTCTTAGTGTATATACCACTGTGTTAACTGAGGCATTGCTTGCAATAGCCAAGATACAGAAATAACCTGTGTCCCCCCACACATGAAGGGATTCTTTAAAAAAGTGATATGGTAGTATACATCCACAATGAAATACAATTCACCCTACGGAAACAGAAAATTTTCCATTTATAACAATATAGATTACAGTATGTTAAGTGAGGAGATTATGTTAAGTGAAGTAAGCCAAGTAGTGGGAGAAAAAAACCTATGCTCTCACTTAACATGTGGAATCTAAGAGTCAAAATCATAGAAGTGGAGCGTACTACGGTGTTTACCAAGTCTCATGTGTGTGGCAGTGAGGCAGGAGGCAGCCAGGAGGGTAATTGGGAAAAAGGGGAGAGTTTGGTAAACAGGCATGAGGTTAAGTTAGATAGGAGGAGGGTTATAATTAGCAATAATGTGTGTTTCAAAATAGCTAAGACAGAATTTTTAAATGCTCTCATCACAAAGAAATGACAAATACTGAGGTGATGCATATGATAATTAATCTAAAACATCACATGGTACCCTATAAACATATGTGAGTAGTTTCTTATTAATAATAAAACTATAAGAAGGAATATTTACTGTTTTTTTTAGATACACATAAAGCATTACATAAACCACAAAATGTTATGATTATAGACTTCACTCCAAAGCTTTTCTTATGTCCCTTCTTAACATATTTCTCTTGTTCTGCTAAACTCCTGGAGTCTACTACATGTAGGTCTGTAGTAGTTGCATTGTAAAGAAAAGATACAGAAGCAAGGGATAAGAGTTTAATGTAATTTTGAAATGTATTATGAAAGTATTTTGCTGGTATTACCACAAAAGTTCTTACAAAAGAGAAATACATAATTCTAGAGGAGTAAAATGTATGGGGGTTTGCTGTAACAGAAATATTAAGTAGTGGAGTGAGAAAAGCCTGTATAGGCCACCAAGATATTCTTTGAGAGACAGTTAAAGAGAAAAATGCAAAATGTTTACATTATTGAGATTAAAATGAAAGAGTAAATATGACACAGTTGGAGCATGAAAAAACAGCACAAAAAATGCTGCAAACTTTAGTATGAAGCTCCATTCTGGTTTTCTGCATTATTCTTACAATAAAGATATCATAAACATACAAACACCTGCAGCTGAAGTAAATTACCATCAAAGAAACAGCAACACTACTAGCTAGCTTTACTTTGAAGGAAGGTCTGTGGAGGAGCCTGGAAGGGCTGTATCTACACATCTGTAAAAGGATGAGATTCCATGGAGGCTGTATACATGCTGGGGTATTTCTTTAGTGAAATAGTTTTTCTTTTCCTTTTTGTTTCATGAATTTTATTTTCAATTTTTTTATATGTGTATCATAGTTATACATATTGATGGAATTTTTTGTTACATATTCATACATGCACACATTATAAGAATATAATTTGGCCAATACCATTCCTTAACACTGTTCCCTCAATCCCTTTCTCCCACTCCCTGGTCCCTTTCTTCTTTTTGACCTCCCATTGATTTTTAGGAGATCCACCCCAACTTTTGTTTCCCTTTCGCTCTCTAGCCTCTACTTATCAGAGAAAAACATAACAACACTTGATCTTCTGACTTTGGTTTATTTTGCTTAACATAATAGTCTCTGTTTCCATTCATTTTCTTTCAAATGACATAATTTTATTTTTATTTATGGCTCAATAAAGTATCATCATGTATGTACACCACATTGTTTTTATCCATTCATCTGTCAATGGACACTGAGGCTACTTCTATAGATTGGTTATTGTGAACTGTTTTGCTATGAACATGGATATATATATGTAACTTTATAATATGATGACTTTAATTTTTTAAGATAAACACTGAGGATTGGTGTAGCTGAGTCATATGGTGGTTCTATTTAAGGAACCTCCATACTGATTTCTATAGTGCTTATACTAATGTACAATCCTACCAACAGTGTAAAAGTGTCCCTTTCTCTCCACATCCTCTCCAGCATTTATTATTATTAGTATTCTTAATGACTGCCATTTTGACTGTTGTGAGATTTGCATTTCCCTAATTGCTAATGATGTTGAACATTTTTTTTTCATATATTTGTGGCCATTTATATTTTTTCTTTTAAGAAGTGTCTGTTTAATACATTAGTATGTTTATATTTATTAATTGGGTCATTTGATTTTTTTGAGTTCTTTATATATTCTAGATATTAATCCTTTCTCAATACAGTAGCTAGGCAAAATTTTTCTCCAATTCTTTAGGTTCTCTCTTTCCATTCTTAATTATTGCCTTTGCTGTGCAGAAGCCTTTTCATTTGGTGCCATCTCATTTATTAACTTTTAGCATTATTTCTTGAGCTTTTGGGGTCCTATTGAGAAAGTCATTTTCTATACCTGTATGCTAGAATGTTGATCCTTTATTTTCTTCTTGGTGTTGTATTGTTTCTGGTGCAATGGATGGCACAGTTTTACTGTGGAATTTCCTGCTGATAATGATCACAATTGATACAAATAAGCTTCATATTTATGTATGACATTGCATTACTTTACCTGTCTGATACCCTGTCTCACATCTAGAAAACCTAGAATGAACAGGTAGCTGAGTTAGAGAACCTGTAAAAAAAAAAATTAAAACGTCTTAATTATTTTGAATGCTAAACAGATGTTTTTTTGAAGGTAATATAATACAGCAGAGAGTTATATAGCAGCTAGATTTTATAAAAGTTAGAGTACCAAAAAGAGTTTAAAAATTTATTTTGACTTTTAACCAGCTGATATATTAGTTTTCTCAAATGAGGAAATGCTAAGTGCTAATGTTGCAGTTATTACTGAGTTCCTGGTTGCTGAAGGAAGCCTGGCACTTTATTAGTATAATGAATTTACAATTCTTAACTTATTTAATTGCAAATACATATTATCTGTATTATTAGCCTGATGATTATTTTTCCATTAGTAGAAATTGTGTCATTTATAGTGGCTCATTTACAGTTGCTTATAAAATATTCTTTATTAATTTAGTCTAAAGCAAAATTTTAGTACCAATTACCTTCTTTTGCAAGCTCTATGAACAATCTTTTGTATGGAAAATAAAATGACTCTGGCACTTTGTGGATAGAAAGAGTTTTAGATAGGAACAGAGTCTCTAGAGTTAGAGGAGTTGTTCATGAGTCCCAGTTCTCTGTCTTGGGCATCAGGGGCTGGTAGTTGATTGACTGACTGGTTGGTGAATTTATGTATCTGATCTTGCAGGAACTTCTGTAGGCAATTCAATAGTCATGGTCCTATTAGGAGAAACATAAAGAGAACTAATAGGGTCCTACGAGGGGGAGGAGCCAATGCAATATTTGACTGAACATTCTCCATGGAGACTGTTGGCCTGGTTGCTGTCTCCTCTTTTCTAGCTGTTTTTGTCTTTCATTACTCCTACGAATGTCTGTGTTTTGGCTTAACTGTTTGGTAGGTGTTTAAGAGCAAGCTGGACAAAATTGAGTTTAATTCTATTTATCGTGAAGAGTCAGCTGAGTTTTCATAGGGATGACTCGTAGGGGAACTTGAGAACAGCTTCTTAGTTCTGCTAGTGCCATTTGTGCGAGGATGGGTCCAGGTCTTGCTTGACTATGTGGCTTCCCTTGGAAGCATCAGGGATGTCTCTTGTCTCTAATGAACCTCCTCTTCATAGCAAATGCACTGATTGGCTTTTCATTCTCCATTGGTCTCAATAGTCTCCCTAATCAGGAGGTTATGTGACCTAGAGTTGCAAAGTGCTTTAGAAAAATTCCCTGTTCCCTAGATTTCAGACTGACTCATAGGGCAAGAGCCAAATATTGGTTTTCTTGGCCATTTTAATTTAAGTTTAAGTCTTGATCATAAATATCCAGCAATGATAGTTTCACCTTAAATTAAGAGTATTGGGCTTTAGCTGAAGTTTGGCCTACTTTAGAGTCATTCTGACATGTAGTAAGATTGAAGGCATAGCCTTAACTCAGGTAAGCCAGGGCTCTTTAAAAATCTTAGGTAAAGTGTTCTAGTATTGAAGTTGATCTTTTTTAAAATATATTATTTTATAAAGTTTACATATATTGTTGCTTGATGTCACATGAATATTAGCTAACACAATATGATATTACATTTAAATTGTACCCAGTGTATAGAACTTTATATTAATCTTATTCATAACAGGTCCAGTTATAGAACATTAAATGGTATAAATACATCTCCAATATGTTATTTTTATAAGCCTAAAATTACCATTTAACCTTTTGGAGAACATCAGCTTGATATAATTTTTTTAAAGCTCCTATCTGAAAGACTTTTATACCTGGAAAATATGAACACATTTAATATACAAAGAAGAGTAATAGTACCACAATTACATTGATGTTTTCATATTAATCAAGTTTAGCTGTTAAAGAAATAATGTATTACAATATTGCAAAATAACAGTTGTTGTTTAACCATAGTTGTATAACCTTGAATTCCTTCAAGATTACTTGCTCAAAAAACTTACATACATAACCAATGTACACAGACCTTCTTTATAATTTGCTTAAACCCTCTTATTTACTTTATAGACTCTCTTATACAGAAACACATTTTCCTTCTATTAAATCCATACTTAGAACCTTTTAATTTCTCTTTCCCATCTGTTAACTCTTTCTTTATTCACACTTTGAAATAATCCTTGTAAATTTCTGAATTTACACAAATTATTCCAATTTAATAAGAGATATTTTTTTATTTGCAGTACACAATTAATCACATCTGTTTCCCATTTCATGAAAACATAAACAATGTTTAAATGTATATAATTATATTGTTCTAGGGATGGACAAGGCAAGGCACCTAAGATAGCAGTGAAGATAGGGAAACAGTTTTATTTGGTTGCAGCCAGATTCAGAGGGCACAGCTTCTACTGTAATCAATGAATCCTCTGAACTCCAAGTTTAGGCAGTTTCAGAATTTTGCACCCAGCATGTAAGGGAAGGAGCTCAGAAGTTCAAAGTCTGAAGAAGTTCAAAAAAGCAGTTTTTTTTCTTTTCTGTTCTGGGAAAGTTAACCCTTCAAGGACACCTTGAAAGGAGAGAGCTTTTTCTTCCCTTTCTTTCCTCCCCCTGCCAGCTGTTACCATGGAGCCCAGTTAGTAACTCCCTTATCTTAGAAATGTAGTAAGCACTTGTGAAAAACTAGTAAGGAGGTGTCCAGCACCTGGAGTGCTGATTTTTTTCAGCACTCATGGAAAACAGGGCAACAAGAAAATAGCAAGTTTATCTACACTGAACTCTTTTGTAGAGATTCTTTTGCTGAAAGTCCTGAAATCAGCCATGGTGAATATTGCTGGAGAAGGTCAGTTAAGACTTTTCTGTGGGCCTGGGTAGGAAGGGGGCAGACAGGAATTCGGGGCTGAGAACAGCTCCAGGGTGGATCTAAGAATGAAGAAGAAGATGTAAAAGAATAATGGGTAAGGGATTTGGGATTTTCCCTAGCAAGGAAAACTTGAGCAGTAGAACAGGTAGAGCAGAGAGGAAGATGGGAGTGAATATCTCAAAAGCCTGTAAGGGACTTTAAGTCTTAGTAACCTTTTTTTAATGATGACAAAGCAACTTTAAAGGCCATTTTCACCACATCTTGAATAGAGGTCTGAGGGCTCTCCTCAGCTGATTTGAGCTTTGGGTTAACTGGTAAGTGGACCTGGTGGGACTGAGTGTGGGCACTGACAGGAGAAGAGAGGAGTGAGTGGGTGAAGGGATTCCTTCAGTAACTGCTACCTCAGCAAGGGGGCAAGAGTCTGAGGAAGGGTGGTGATGTACATTTTTGATCTAGTATTTGGAGGGGAGAAAGCAGGTTACTAAGGTGGGAGTGAAGGCAGAGAGTCTGGGGCAGATGGTTGAGGGTGAGGACTTACTGGAGCCAGGCTATAGGATGGAGGTTTATTAGCAGATTCAGCAGTAGTGGATGAGTGCAGAGAAAGAGAAAGTTGGGGATCCATAGTTGGGGGAGTTGATTTGCAAGCTGGAAGAATTTGTAGATGTTTGCGAGAGGTTCAGAGAGCATAATTAGAACAGAGCAAGAAAAAAGTGATCTTTAACTATTTTTTCGAACACTCACAGTAATTGTAGAGATCTCTTAGAATGGAGGGATCCAGGGACCTAAAAGGGAGCCATCTGCTTTGGTTGTTTAAGGGATAAGTGGGCCAGGACTGGGTGCTATATTTGATCAGTATTTTTGGGTTTGATGTCTGCTGTCAAGGAGAGGGTTTTGAGGTTATCCAAGAGGCATTATAGGGGACAGTCGACTGGCAGAGAGGACACATTCCCCATATCACAGGATGCAAAGTAGTATAGGGGAGAAGGAAGGAGACACAAACATAGTATAAGGGAGAGGAAAGAAGACACAGAGATAGTATAAGAGAGGAGGAGGAAACTGATTTATTGGCAAAAGGGGCATCCCCACTAGAGCCAAAGATTAGGATGCCTTAGAGGCAGGCTTGAACTGCAGAGATTGGTCATCACCAAATCCTGACAGTGGAAGCTCTCCTCCTGGATGGAGCCAGAGCCATGGGAGACCTTGGCCATGGCTTTTTGGGACCCCTCCTGGAGATGCCAGATAATCATAGGGCCATAAAGAGAAGAAAGAGAGAGACAGGGTAAGAGAGAGAAAGGGGAGAGTAAGCATCTCTCTAGCACCTGAGTCTTGAAGGTGAGGACTAAGACTTTATAAGAGTCACCGAAAGAGTGAAGGTCTGGGTGGTGTGTGATGTTTGGTTCTCTGTTATAATGTCCCTGGAGATTACACAGTCCTTTGAGGGAGACCTACAAAGCCTATGCTGGTAAACTACCAGCTGGGAAGGGGAATAATTTTGAACCCAAGAGTCTAATCTGCCCAAGAAAAGAGTCCCTGAGGGCCACTGTGGCCTTAAAGGCTGGGGTGGGGTGTTTTTCTCCCCACAGGTGGGCAAAGAGGTTTTCTGGATTGTCAATGGTCAAATCCTCCTGCCACCACCATTGGGTTTAGGACTCCAAGAAGGGGAAACTCACCAATTGAAGGCTGGTGGTGGATAGAGTTCTGGTGTTCGAGAAAATGGGTTCAGGCTTTCCAGTGAGTGGCACTTCTGAAAGAAGAGGGACCCAAAAGTGGATTTTAACTCTCTCCTGAGATTCAACAACAATGAAAGGAAAGTGACCACAACATTCAGATCAACCAAGAGATCTTTATTACAGCAGTGCAACAGAGGAGAAAAGAAAGAGAGAGAGGAAGAGAGAGAGAGAGAGAGAGAGAGAGAGAGAGCATGCACAAGAGAGAGAAAGACAGAGAAAGTAAGAGAGATAGCAAGAGACAGAGAGGGGCCCAGCAGGAGGGAGTTTTTATAACCCAAATCTAATGGGGTCTCTGGGTCTGCAAGCTGCCTTGTTGGCACAAGGGGGTTAAGTGTTCGGCCTTGAGTGGTGGGCTGAGTGTTCAGCCTTTAGCAAGGGGGCAAAGTGCTCAGCCTTGAGCTGGGGCTTGGGCATTTGGGCTTAAAGCAAACAGGTGATAAAGAACCAGAGAGTTTGAGAGGCCAGGTCATCCTGCAGCTAACTTTGTTTGGCATGCCCTGCAGACAGCTTACTCAGCCTGTCCTGCACCTAACAGAAATAAGCCCAATTTTTATGTTGGCATCCACACAAAATCTAACACTAAATACACTTTGCATTCTTGTCCCTCATTATATCCTAAAACATTCTCTTCTTTCTTGCTGGACACTATGTTTTCAACATTCCTTCATGGTTCTGTCCATGTCTTAGCAAATCTGTAAAAAGTGGGAAATGTCAAACTTGAAGAACTTTGTTTCCTAAACCTTAAGACAGAGGATGGAGGACAATATTTAGAATCACCTAAGAAAAAAAGAAATTATTTTATTCAATCCATAATGGATATATTGGTAGGAATAATAAACATAAAACTCACAGTCTAACATGACACATGATAAAATTTTCTCTTGAGTATAAACTGCCATACAAGTTTAAAATTTCTAATAGAATTTAAATACATAATCTGAACCTATATAAACTAAACTTAATAAAAATAATAGCCACTATACACATTATGGAAATTAAGATAAATCAGAATAATAAAATCTTTATACATTGTACAGATAAGAGAATAAACACCAAGAAAAATAATTTCATAGTATTAAAAAAGCAAAAAAATAACAAGTAGTTTAATTTCTGAAATAGTATCTAGTAGATACTCAACAGGTATTTGTTAAATAAAAGAATGTACTTGTCCAAGGAATTAGATTGTGCCTGATGGGAATTAATCAGAAAACACTTGTTTTTTAAAACAACTTTTTTTAATATAATTCACATAATATTCAATTTATTTATTTAAAAGATGTTTTTAATCGTTTTTAGTATATTCAGTATGTGAAATCACCATAATCAATTTTAGAACATTTTTGTTACCTCCAAAAAAAAAGCTTGCACTCATTAGTAGTCATTCTATACCTCCCTTTCTCCTACTCCTCAGACTCAAGTGACAACAATTTATCTACCATTTGTTTATAAGATTTTGCTTTTTCCAGATATTTCTTTTATTTTTATTTTTAGACTTAAATACTATAATATGCAATGAAGAAAAGAGAATGCAAGTTACAATAAATAAAATGCTAGAGTACTTAAGAACACAACTTCCCTCACTTTTTCTATTAGCATATAAAAGCTACTAATATGCAAAAACCATAATTTAGTCCTTTGAATTGCCCTGAAGCTATGTTCTGAAGGGTTTGTAACACTTAAGAACTGGCATTAAAAAGGCAAAAAGCATTATAACTCATAAACAGCACGCAAATCTTACTTAATCTCTAAAAATAATAGAAATGCAAATGTTTTATTTGCCATAGAAATAAAAAAAAGAAACATCAGTGGAATGAATTGGACAACATGATTCACACTTCATTACAAGCCGTTTTCCCAAATTCACAACTTTCACATTTGGGTGATCTTAAAAAAAAAAAAAAGTTTAAAAAGTAAAGAAAGAAACTTTCACTAGATGTAAATAGGCCAAGTCATTTAATCCCAACACATGTTTAAATTGACTACAATTTTCTAGCTGGGAATGTATTTTCCTTATTTTAGTGAGCTTAAATAATGTACCCATGGTAATGAATGAGGCCTGGCTTTAGGTCCAGAAACCTTCTCTATCAATCTGTTTCATTATTACTCCAATATTATGAAACACAATAAGACGTTTTCTTGGTTCAGTTTTAATAGTAATAAGAATTTTTAAAATCCATGCTACTTCGTAGTTTTTCAGAGTTTTTTTCTCTGAAATGTGGATTTTGAAATTCTTAGGTAAGCTATATAATTATATAAAGTCCATTTCCATGTGTTCATAAACTTTAGCACCCAATAAAAGTAGTAGGAACTGGGCTATATAAACTACTTCCTCATCTCCACCCCTTAATTACCAGTAATGAGTTTCATTTAGGGAACAAAGAGGAACAAGTACCATAGCCTACAGGCATCTAGCAATGGAGGGAATTCAGACAAAGAATTTAAGGCTCTGGAAAAGTTAAGTCATAGTGGAAACTTCTGGAGTGGAGCTGAACTCTTATACTCTTTTCCCAGCTGCAGACTTAGATAAGGTGTGAGGTGTTTAGTTTGTGCATGGGACCCACTATAAACTGACATTTTATCCATCTTTTTTTTTCCTCCAAGAAAGAAAAGAAATGGAAATACAAGTGCTTGTTACCACATGCTTTTAAGGCTTAAAAGCCTATCAATAAGCATGTTGTATCCGTGATTGAGGAGATCACTTTATAAATTGCCAGAAGAATCTTCTCTAATGAAGACTGAAGTCACTCTCTCTCCCCAAGAGCCATGAGGGAAAAGAGAGATAGTCCGCTACTTGCACATGAAATCTCCCTTTCTCCTCCGACCTCCCTATTCCTCTCCCAAACAGGCCAGGCTGCCTTGGGAGGTGGCTGGGAGAAAAAGAAACGCTCAGTCCCCCATGGCAAAGTCTTTGGTCTTTTCCTCCTGGTCCCCCATTTTGTAGCAGAGCAGAAAGCACAGGTGAAGAGGGTTGTCCTGGGAGGGAAGCAGCATGATCTCTGCTGAAATGACCCTGCCTTGCTCCACTTGTACTGTCTCCTTTAGGTAGAGGAGTGTCCTGCTTCAAGAGTGTCGCCTGGTGAAAAGGCGAGATGGACAGCACCACCAGTTTCTCCGAATCTCCCCCAGGGAAGGTCACCTGGAACCAAAAGGCCAAACCATGCATGGGCGCCCAGTCATAACAGCTGTAGAGAAATCGCCTACTCACCTTGCCTCCAGCTCCAGCTCCAGGAAAGCGCAGGCCAGCTGGAGCTGAGAAAAGTGCTGCAGCCAGGCCAACACATCCTGGCCGGACAGACCCTGCACTAAGATCTCTGAGTGCCTCATAAGGCAGCTTGTGGTGAAACTCTAGGCAACTCATGTCCATGCCTTAGTGCTGCTTCACCTTGCTCCAAAAGCCTAGGCACCACTCCAGCATCTTGTCGCTGATGGGGGCTACAAAGAACTCAGTGAAAACCAGTAGGAGAAAACCGACCTCCCTCAGCCACTGAGTGTGCAAGTGCAGCACAGAGCTCAGCATGGACTCATGCAGAAGTCCACAGCCCATTCACTCGCTCACGATGGCATCCACCTTCTCTGGCAAATCCACCATCTTCACCGGACCCTGCAGGACATGCACTTGGTCATCCAGCCCGTTGAACCGCCCTACCTCTTGGGCCTCTTGCCAAATGGCACTATCAGCCTGGGCACAGAATATGCTCAAAATGCCAGTGCCTGCGCCCACCTCCAACAAGGTCTTCCCTTGCAGAGCTGCCCAGTTCTGCAGGATGCCAAGGCGGTAGGCATTGGTGAGAACGCAGTTGGAGATTCTCTTCTCCCTGACATGTCCTTGTAGCACTCCTCCTTTGCTGCCGCCCCCTCAGGACTCTCCAGATATTTCATATAAATGGAATCATACAATATGTTGTCTTTTGTGATTGGCTTCTTAACATGATGTTTTCAGGTTTCACCTACAGTGCAGCATGTATCAGTACTTCATTTCTTTTTATTGCCAAATATTTCATTTTAGGGATACACCACATTTTATTCAGTTGACAGATCCTAGGGTCATTTACATATTTTTGGCTCTTATGAATAATTCCATATGAAATTCATGTGCAAGTTTCTATATGAACATTTTATTTTCAATTCTCTAGCATATATACCTTTGGGACTTACTGGGGCATATGCTCTTTCCCCTTACTGATTAAGGGTAAGTTCAAAGAAAAAAAATGGAACTGTTAATTCTGGCTGAGAAATTAGAAAAGACTACTTGGTAAAAGTGGTATGTGAGCTAAGTTTTGAAATAGGAGTGATAGGATTCAACCAGAAAAGGGAAAATGAGATGACAGAAAGTCAGACATTTTGACTTGAATAACATTAGACTTATGTTTGCATATCATTATCCACAGTACATGTATGAAAACACAAATAGGTGTAAATATATTTTATATACAACAAGAGATATGAAAGCTGTGCTTTGTAAGTGTAATATGAATTGTAATGTATTCCGCTGTCATATAAAAAAATCAATTAATAAAAGGCATTTTAAAGAGTGGTATATCAGTAGTAAATCTTCATCAACACAGCATGTGTTTTTACTTCTGAATGTTTTATTTGTATATTATAGTTACAAATAATAGTGGGGCTCATTTTGACATAATTATATATCATGGAATAAAATTTTCTCCACTTCAGTCCCCAGTTCTTCCCCTTTTCCTCTCCTTCCCCCTCCTTTTATTTCCTTTCTACTCTAATGTTCTTCCTTTTATTTATTTATAATTTTAAAATTTAGTTCTTTATATAGAAACATAAAGGTCAAATTCACTGTGGTGCATTCACATGTACATAGCATAATTTGGTCAATTTTAATCCATTGTTCCTCTCCTTTCCCATTCCTTCTCCCTCCCCATCCATTGCTCCACTGATCTCCCTTCTATTTTCACAGGATTCTTCCCCCACTTTTTTCCTTTTCTTTGGTCAAGCTTCCTTCTATAAGAGAAAACATTCAACCTTGACTTTCTGAATCAGACTTATTTAATATATATATATATATATATATATATATATATATATATATATATTAGTAGAATACTCACAAAATTTAATATTTAACTAGAGCTCTACAGTTTCATGGCATTGAGTACATTCACATTTGTACAACCATCACCAACATCCATCTTCAGAACATTTCCATCTTGGCAAATTGCAAATTTTCACCCTTAATAAAGATAATCCCAGTCTCTGGAAACCTTTACTCTACTCCTAGAGTACTTTTGGACTGTTTCTTTTTCACGTAGTAAGAGAGGTCCACCACTGACTAATGGGTGGTGTCTATATTTACAGGCCTTGCTGCACATACATAATTTAGTGTATTGTAAGCACAGGTAACAAAAAATAGGGGAAAAAAAGAGGTGGAGACAAAAACTAAACATATGGATCTCTATCCACAGGCTTAAGCAGCCCTGCCACAGATCTGCCTGATTATTTTACATCAAGAAATTGACCTTCCACCTGGTGCTGTGGTGCATACCTGTAATCCCACCAGCCTGGGAGGCTGAGGCAGAAGGATTGCAAATTCAAATCCAGCCTTAGCAAAAGCAAGGGACTAAGCAACTCAGTGAGACCCTCTCTCTAAATAAAATACAAAAATAAGAAGGCTGGGGATGAGACTTGGTGGTTGAGCATATCTGAGTTCAATCCCGAGTACTAAAAAAACAAAACAAAACAAAACAAAAAACATAATAAGAAAAAAAAAACAGAAATTGAACTTTGCCTTGACCTTCCTATAATCCCAACTACTCAGGAAGCTGAGGCATGAGGATTTCAAATTTGAGGGCAACCTGGGGAGCTTAGCAAGACCCTGTCTCAAAATAAAGTTTGTAAAAAGAGCTGGGGATGCAGTTCAGAGGTAGAATGCTCCTGGTTTCCAGTCCCTGGATTTTTGGAGTCATTTTCACTTTGGAGATTCACCAGCAGTTTTACACTTTCCCAATTTCTTTGCCTTCACAGGAGGCCAGGCACATAACAGCACCACTATACCTTCATGTCCTCAGGGTCCATCCATGGTGAGGATTCTGCTGAGGGTCCTATAGGCACTTCCATGTTCCCCTCTTGTACCATCACAGTCCTGGCATTGAACATCACATGTTTTACCATGACCTTGAAATCTAAATGTTGTAGAACCCTGAGCCCCCAGAACACAGCTAACCTGAAGAACACTTGCTTGCACTGATGCTTTCTGTCAAGAAAGCATTTCCTAGTGCAGCCTCTTGAAAAACAACTTGGCAATGCCTCAGAGTTCAACAGTTATACTATGATGGAGGAACTTTCCAAAAGTGTCAAATAAAAATTAATCACTGTATAATCCTAAGCTACATGTCTACTAAATCATATTAGTTAGTAGAGTGACTGACTGGACTCATCAAAAATTGAGTATTAAAGAAAATTCTTTTTAACACTTGTTTATTTTACTTGAATATAATAACACATAAGTAATTAGCTTAGCCTTATAAAAATATGGAGCTTGGTCAAAATATTTACATATTTTCTAAATTAATGGTAGACAACACATACCACTCACCATCACAACCATTTTTAAATGTACAGTTCAGATCAGTGGCTTAATTACAGTCACGCGGTTGTGTGCTCAAATTTCAGAACTCTTTATCTTACAAAACCAAAACTCCATTTCCATTTAGCAACTCCATATTCCACTATTCATTCCCTGGCAATTACAAATCTAACTTTTTCTCTATGAATCTTTCTACTCTGGGTCAGATTAACTAATGTTAAGTAGAATTATACAGTATTTGTCCTTAGTTCACATAGCATCATATCCTTAAGTGTCATTAATGATGTATCAAAATTCCCTTTTTTTTTAAGTATGAATACTATTCTACTCTATGTGTGTATGCCAAATTTAGTTTATCCATTCAACCTTTAATGAACACTTAAAATGCTTACTCCTTTGGCTACTGCAAATAATGTTATGAGCATGAGTGTCCAAATACCTGTTTGGTTTTGATTATCAATTCTTTTGGGGACTTATATCCCAAAGTGGAATTGCTTATTAAGTTTTTTCAGCAACTGCCATACTGTTTTCCATAGTGGCTTCACTATTTTAGCTTACCCGACCAACAACACAAGAGGGTTCCTATTTTTTTATTCCCTTGTCAACACTTGTTATTATTATTATTTTTGAATAGTAGCCAATCATAATGGGTGTGAGGCAGTTCCTAATTGTAGTTTTGATTTTTATTTCCCTAATGATAAATGATGCTGTACATCTTGTGCTTATTGGTCATTTGGGCAACTTCTTTGGAGAAATACTTTGCCCATTTTTTAATCAAATTTTATTGTTGTTTAGTTGAAGGATTTCTTTATTTACTTTGGATTTAAAAAAATATTTATTTTTTTAGTTGTAGTTTGACACATACCTTAATTTTACTTATTTATTTTTATATGGTGAAGGGCCTCACACATGCTAGGCAAGCACTCTACTGCCGAGCTACAACTCCAGCTTTTTACTTTGTGTATTTTTTAAAAAATATTTTTAGTTATAATTGGACATAATAACTTTATTTTATTTATTTTTCTATGTGGTGCTGAAAATCGAACCCAGTGCCTCACACATGCTAGGCAAGTGCCCTACCACTGAGCCACAAACCCAGCCCAACTCTGGATATTAAACCCAATGGGATATGGGATTTGTAAGTATTTTCATCTCTCGGATAAGTTGCTATTTCACTAACGACTTAACAAGTTTTAAATATAAATAAAACTCTTGGGTTTATTTGAAACTTTAATATCCTCATCACTCTTGAAGGTCTTAAGATATTATACTTTTCTAGCATGTACATTTTTCCCACCCAGTTCTAGGGATGACATTACTGCAGTCTTTTTTGAGCTTTGTGATAATTTTAGACTTAGACCTCTGGGTAAGAAATCTAAACTTTTTCTCTGTCTTGTAATGAGTAAGTCACATAAGACAGTAAAAAGTCTTGGACCAGGAGGGAGAAAACCCAAAGTTTAGACCTACTCTATCACTTATTACTAGTATAATACTTGAGTAAGTCATTTAACTTTTTTTGACCTTAAATTATATGTTTACAAAGCAGAATATTAATTATTGGCCTCCAGTGACCCATTCATCTTTATACAGCATGGCATTTTCACCATGTGGTCCAGAAGTCATGTTCTCTGGTATTTAATCCAGTGAATTGAATACATATCCATATAAAACCCTAACTATGCATGTTTATAGCTTCTTTATTAATAACTTCCCAAACTTGAAAGCAATCAAGATGTTCTGATGAAAACAAATGAATTGAATTTTAGATAACAGAATATTATTAAGCATTAAAAAAAGGTAAGGAAGCCTTGAAAAGACATGGAGGAAGCTTAGATGCACATTACTAAGCACAAGACACCAGTCTGAAAGGGCTCCAAACTGTTCAATTCCAACTACATAATATTCTGAAAAAAAATTAAAAATTTTTAAAAGAATTGAGGAAGAATGGGGGAATAAATAAAAAATCAAACTTTTCTCATTCTCTGCTCAGCCTAAAATGAAAAAAAGGAACAAAAAATCAAGCAATATGCTTACCTGTGTTTACCATGTTTAAAGCCAGATTTTAGTTGGAAGAGAAAGGGTGAAGCTTATCACAGGATAGTTTTTCTTTTCCAAGTCTTGCAGAGGACAAATCAAATGATACTCACTGCAACTTAAAACCATTAGGAAGCTTCCTATTTAGAAACTCCTCAGCACATAACACACTTTCCCCCTTTATCTGGCATCACCCTGTTTGAAGTTTCACATGTACAGAATCTCAGCATTACACATATCATCTGTGGAGACTTTGAATCATTTTTTCACAAAATGTGGATCCCTAGGCTTTCTGTGAGAATTAAATAGGATAGTATATTTCAGAAGGATCGTGAGTTCAAAGCCAGCCTCAGCAGTGATGAGGTGCTAAGCAATACAGCCAGACCCTGTCTAGAAATATAAAATACAAAATAGGGCAGAGGATGTGGCTCAGTGGTCCAGTACTCCTGAGTTCAAGCCCAGGTACAAAAAAAAATATTCAAAATGCCTAGTGGACTAGTTTGCCTGCAATGACTAAATAACTGACTTGAGAAGGTAGCCAAAAAGTGTCCTGACCACCAGGTATCACCATTGGGTCAGGAGTATTCACCCAACTGCTCCAGGCAGGGTGTAGAACCTAGCAGCAAAACAAAACTGTCACTTTAACATACAGTACATTCATATTGATATAAGCTTTTCCCTACCTTGGGAGCTGGTATTACACACACACACACACACACACACACACACACACATTATTTGAAATATTATAATATTTCATTATTCTCTTTTAGGTGTGCTAAACATTATGTACTAAAGTTAATTAGCTGAATATCCTCAGATTTGTTACCAAAATTTAATTTTTAAAATTATCCTAAGTGGACTATTTATTAATTTTGAGAATCAATAGTGCTTTACACATCCTTTGATTTATTCAACCAGACATTTTCGGGCTCCCATAGACTTAAACATTGACACAATGGACAATTTTCTGGCTCTAATTTTACAATCCATTGACATTATTTCCTTTACAATTTTAATGAGATGACAGATAAAAAAGAAAGTACAATAGTTTTAGTATAAAAATAAAGTTTTTGACCACTAAATGTGGGTAAAACAAAGATTATTAACCCTTCTCCTTGACCTCAAGAACTCAAAAATTCAGTTATAAACTTTTTTTGTTTGTTTGTTTTCTATTTTCTTGAAAAGAAAAAATACCCTAGGGCAAATCTATCAATCTGTGAATAACCCTGAAATTACGCAAGAAACATTGCCACACCTGACTGCATTCTAAGACCTACTAATGTCTCTCCTAGAGAGTGCACAGGGCACACAGGGAGAGGCTCATTTCAAAATGAGCACAGAGTTAGGGCTTCCCTCCTGCCACATTGAGACTCACAGTGGGTCACTTCGAGACAGGTAATTCGATGAGCATTAGCTTGGAGCTGGAGGTGCAATCTACAGTCTCATGGACTCTTGCCTCATCTGCTAGGAACACTTGCCTTAAATTAAGGCTGACCTGGCCTACCTCAGCCTCAATCTGGGCATGCAAAATCCCTCCTAGCCCACCAGAAAGAAGAGTGACACCAAACACAGGCTGTTCAGAGCAGATTCTTGGAACTCCAGCAGCTGGGGTAATTAAAAAAAAAAAAAAAAAAAAAAAAACAGCTCCATTTCCACTTTGTAAGAAGCACTTAATGCTTCTTAAGGAAAACAAGAAGCATCCTATCTCCCTTTGGTCATCTACTCATTCCTAGAGAATTGGGCGGAGCTGTCACAAGGAACCATTTGGAGCCAGGAATGCAGAAGCCAAGGCCAGCCTAGATAAACCCATTTGTGAAGCACTTTGTGCTGATGGATACATTCCTGACTGGTTTCAGACCGGTCCCTGGAGGACAGCGAGCTCAGGAGGTTGGCTGCCTGGCTGGAATGAAGGGGCCAAGGGAAGGGATGCTGTCCAGGAACCAGCCAAGGCTGTGCAGGGGGCGTGACAGCTCAGGAGGAGCAGGAAGCCCGGAGGGCGCCTTACCTGTAGGACTATCAGGTGAAGCTGCTGCTGTCCAGCAGCCCCATCTTGCAGAAGAGGACCCCATTGACTTAGGGTACAGAAGAGAGCTCCTCCAGCTCAAAGTCCACCTTAAACTTACACTTCTTTAACATTGTGAGAGCCAGGCGCAAGCAAGCGGGCAGTATAGTCGGGTGCCGCCCCCTTAGCTTCACTAAGCCCCAGATCCGCCCAGATCCAGGGCTGGGGCCTCCAGCTGAGGGCAGGGGCGAGGCAGAGGGCTCCAGGGGCTGTGGCAGCAATGTCTCCTCTCTCTCTGTAGCCCAGGCCCAGCGCGGTTGGGGCACCAACCTCGGCTGACCTCCTCTAGCGGTTGTGCTGCAGCTGGCCCAGGGAAGGGCAACTTTAGGTGAGCACCTCGCCCTTGTCGCCATCCTTCAGAGATCTGTGAGAAGCAGAGCTCAGAGTATGGTCGCTGTCTCCACCTCAGCAACTCGGGCTGGGGCACCCCCAGTAGCCGCGATCTGCATCGCACTACTGGGCTGAAGCTGGAGGCATTGGGAGGGCTGGGAGATTCAAGGCGGGCTGAAGCCTCTAGGGGAAAACTAAACCTCAATGGCAGTTAGCGCCATCACACCTCTCTGAGGTTAAAAACAACAACAACAACAACAACAGCAGCAGCAGCAGCAGCAGCCAAAAAAGTTTCTTTCCACAGCTTTCTGGGAGCCTTTGGTTTCAGTTTTTGCACCGCCTCTTTTCTCCCCCTCCCCTTCCAGCTATTTCTTTCCCTTGGGTTACAGAGTTAATAGGGACTGTCAGAATATGACTTTGTTTTAGTCAAATTGAAATCCAAAAACTAAAACTTCTTTTAAATACTCAATATTCGCGAACCTCCAAATATGCAGTAACCTCTGAAAGGGTGTAATTGGAAAGATTCTCTTTCCCAGTTAATTTATTTTTTCATCATTTATATAAAATATTTTAATTGCATAAAATGTAAATCACAAGCTAGTCCCAATGATTAAAAAAAAAAAAACTAAGAATTTTACCCTTTACTGATGCAGACCTGTTTAGATCCAACATGAAAAGACATGGCATCAAGCTAGGTGCCTAGGAGTCTACTTGGCTCAGCTACTCATCAAGCCCAGCGGCTCTGAGGCTAAGGCAGAAGGATCACAAGTGGCAGCCCATCCTGAGAAACCAAAACCCTACCCCAAAAATTTAACAAGTGTGTGGGATCTATAGCTCAGTGGTAGAGTGAATAAATAGCATGTGTGCAAGGTCCTGGGTACAAACCTCTGAACTGCAAAAACAAACAAACAAACAAATTCCACAAGCAGAAAAACATAGAATTCATTAGGTAGAAGTTGAAGGAAGAAGCAGTGAATTGAAATTGACCAGTTTTCTGAATTTCAAATAATGCAAAAGATTTGAGATAAAGTGAGGGGAAAGTGTTCTTGGTAAAAGAAATAGAAAAAATAAAGACCCATGAAACAGAGTGTAAAATGTGAGAATTGATAAAACTTTTTGCCCAGCAGGACAGAGGAGGAAAAAAACAGTGGGAAGAGTGGGGGGACTTTGAAGTTTCTCACTTGGACAATTGGGTGAACTGAGTACTGGAAGCAGAAGGAGGACAGGTTGTGAACGGAGAAATAATGAGACTTTATCTGAACTGCTTGCAGGGAGAGAGGGCCAGCCTTAGATCATGTGAAAGAATTGAATATATGCTTTTGTGAATTGTGGTATTTACTGATGGCTGAAGTCCAAAAGGCAGATAAAAATGAGTTTCTCTGAAGAATAATTAATGGGTAGACAGAGGAGGAGTCAATTGTGAAGGCTTTCAAGAACAAAGAGCCAGAGAAAAAGGAAAATCAAGAAAGAGAGATGATCTGTAAGCCAAGAGAGAGTTTTAACCATTCAACATTTGTAGTTACTAAGACCTACTGTGTGCCAGGCTATTATGCTGAGATCTAGATAGAAAGGAATAAGACACACAGAGGCTTACAAATGAATGTAAGAAAACAGAAAATCAACAGGTCAATTAGAGACAAAAAGAGACAGAGACACGCAGAGAGAAGAAAACATTTCTTGTCCTATGACTCTTCATTGTTAATAATCTTACAGTCTTGGAGGACACAGGTAAGTAGGCAGTCCTAGTACAAAGTAATAGTGAATACTCTCTCTGTATAATGGTACATAAAGACTGCAGAGGGAGAGTATTGTACCATCTCAGGGAAGCTTCTGAGGGTAAGTGACTTTTTGATGAGAGTCGGGGTGGGGAGCAATTTCCAGCCTACTCTGAATGTGCAGTGTCTCAGAGGAAAAGAACACATTTCAGAGAGAACTGAAATTACTTCTGTCTGGCTGCAGTTTACAGTGGGGCTGTGGTGATGGGTAGAGATGGGAGCCAATAATGTTTTAAGGCAGAAGAAGGACATCTTAGAAAGACCACCAGCTGTAGTAAAACTGGAAGATGAGAGATGCTCTGTTACTCCTTTTTAGACTTATAGTCAAAAAACTTTGCTTATTAAACACCTACTATGGGTCAGGGTCGAAACAGACATCATACTCAAAATGTTTAGATGGGGGAAATTTAATGAAAGGACCCTACAGAGTTGGGGGCAGGATCAAGAACTCACAGTTTTTGGGGGAGTTGAAAGGAGGCAGAAATAAATATCTGATCTGTCTCAACTCCTGTTTTTTCATCTCCTGCTGGAGTCTCCCATGATCTGCTCCAACCAAAGCCAGAAGGTAAAGGAGCCTGGAATATGCAGTTCATACAGGAAAGCCTTAGGAGGCAGAGATGATAATGACAGGTAGTAGTAAAATGAAATAAAGCTACCAGTACAAACCCGATTCATCCAGGATTTACTGTAGAAATCCACAACCACTCTAGATATTTCAAAACACAAAGGAATTTCATCTGGCATTTTAGTGCTTCTGAGGTCCATGGAAGAGATGGAGGAGTAGAAATTCCCAGACCAGTGAGTCCAAAGTTACATCAGTTAAGATGAACATTACTAGTCTGGTCCTATTTCACTTTCTTTTTTTAAAAAAAAAATATTTATTCTTTTTAGCTATACATGACAGTAGAGTGTATTTTTACGTATCATACATGCATGGAGTATAACTTCCCATTTTTGTGGTTGTATATGATGTGGTGTTACACTGGTTGTATATTCATATATGAACATAGGAAAATGATATCAGATTCATTCTACTGTCTTTTCTATTCTCATTTTTCCTCCCTTCACTTTATTCTCCTTTGTCTAATCCAATGAACTTCTCTTTTTTTCCCTACACCCCCTCCTTATTGTGTGTTAGCGTCTGGATATCAGAACTTTGATTTTTAGGGATTGACTTGTTTCACTTAGCATGATTGTCTACACTTCCATGCATTTACTGGCAAATGCCATAATTTCATTCTTTTTTATGGCTGAGTCCATTATTATGTATACCACATTTTCTTTATCCATTCATCTTTTGAAAGGCACATAGTTTGGTTCCATAGTTTAGCTATTGTGAATTGAGCTGTTATAAATATTGATTTGGCTGTTGTCACTATAGTATGCTGATTTTAAGTCTCTTGGAATGTGCCCAGAAATGGGATAACTGGGTAAAATGGTGGTTTCATTACAAGTTTTCTGAGAAATCCATTATTGATTTCCTTAGTACTTGCACCAATTTGCAGTCCCATCAGCTTGAAGAGTGTACCTTTTCTCCCATATTTTAACCACATTTACACCACATTTACTGTTATTTGTATTCTTGATAATTGGCATTCTGACTAGAGTGAGATGAAATCTCAGTATACTTTTAATTTGCATTTTTCTAATTGATAGAGATGTTGAACATTTTTTATATATTTATTAACCAATTGTATATCTTCTGCGATGTGTACATTAAATTTCTTTGCCCATTTATTGATTGGGTTATTTATTTGGTTTGGGGTGTTAATTTTTTTTGGGGGGGTACTGAGATTGAACTCAGGAAACTTGACCATTGAGCCTCATCCCACCCCTATTTTGTTTTTTATTTAGATGCAGGGTTTCACTGAGTTGCTATGTACCTCACAGTTGCTGAGGCTGGCTTTGAACTCACAATTCTCCTGTCTCAGCCTCCCAAGCTAATGGAATTATAGGTATGCAGCACCATATCCAGCTGGTGTTAAGTTTTTTGAGTTCTTTACATATCCTGGAGACTACTTCTCTATCTGAGGTCCAGGTAATAAAGATTTTTCCCCCATTCTGTAGGCTCTCTTTTCACATTCTTGCTTCCTTTTGTGTGACTCCTTTACTTCCAAATATGGAAGCTTACATTTCTAGGTCCACATGTAGATAGGACCATGTGACTAATTATAGCCAATTATATCTGAGAAGAAGTAATGTGTCACTTCCAGAATTACACCATCACAAACTTGTGAGCACTCTCTAGACTGTCTCTTCCATGCTACTAAAGTCATGGAAGTGACCCTGGAGTAACATAGTAGGTACAAAGTTGAAGCATCCTAGATTCTAAGAATATGGAGAGCAACTGTCCACATCTGCAGTAAACATTTTGGTGTTAGAAAAAAACTTTTACTGCATTAGGCCACTGAGATTTGGGGAATCATTTGGTTTTTTTATTTTTTTAACTTATTTTGAATTTTTAATTATAATTAAACACAGTACCTTTTATTTTATATATTTATTTATTTATTTTTATGTTGTGCTGAGAATTGAACCCAGGACCTTGCAAGTACTAGAGGAGTGCTCTACCACTGAGCCATAACCCCCCCCAATCATTTGTTACTAATAAGCCTGGCTTATTCTGACTAGAATGTACCTAGAATTAGAAACTGCTATGGCTGCTGTAAGCACTGACTCTCACACCATGAACACCACAAGGGGAGTGTGAATGTCACATACATGTCATCACACCTCACAAGTGACCTGCAAATGCAGGAAGGTAACCTTCATTTACTTGTACATTTTTTCTAAGTGTATCTCTTTGGCAGACCTTATTTGTACCTAGAACTCAAGTGGGAAGAGATTCTGAAAAATGTCGTTTTTAGCTTTTCAACTTCTTCAAACAGGAGGGTGGAGTGGAAGTTTGAAAGGGTATCAGTTATGTACCCATAATGCAAGTTTTTCAAAGGCAGGGGTGGTTTTGTTAATTATCTTTGTATGTTTTGTATCCAGTCTGGGATGTGACATTAGTGGTTGTCAAAAAATATTTCTTGATATAATCTAAGTTTATGGACCAATACTAAATATTTATCTTTCAGGTGAAATAATAGAGATGTAAAATAAGTGCTAAAACTACTCCCTGCTAAAGATTTGAGAGTTTTGAAAGTACTCCTAGACTATGAGAAGGAAATGGCAGAAGTCATCAATACAGAAAAGTGGAGGTTGGCAGAAGAGAAAATAGCCATACCAAACAATTAGATAATACCTTTTAAGTAACATTAGATTCAACTGCAAATAAAACTTAAAACTGCATTGACTTAAATATCATAGGATCTCATTCCTTAAAGACAGTGGGTAAACCACCTGAAGCTCTGCCATGAGAGCTCCTTGACCCTCAGGAACTCATGCACTGTTATGCCATCCTCTTTAATGTGGGTTTCTGACCATATGGTTGATGATAGCTGCTTGTGTTCCAGCCACCATTTCTCAGTTTCAGTCAGCAAAAAGATGGTAGGAAGAAAAGTATGCTCCCTTTTTTCAAGAACACTTCCTAGTAGATGCACACTCCTCTTTTATTTAAATATCATTTAAATGAATGTGCACTGTGAACAGAAGTGATGATACCAATTGAGGCCTGGTCCATAGAGACTGCCCTTACGTGATCCTCTTCATTTTTGGCATCTTCTGGTCAGATTTTTGCCATCAAGGGAAACATTGTATATTACATATTGGATGACAGAGCCTCTAATAACCTGGATCCCTAGTTGATTATGAATCAAAGGGTTACTCCCCTCACACCCCCCCCTTGGCCAGGAAATACTTACACTGAACTGTTAAGTGAGCAAGAAACAAAAATGCATTGTGACCCTTTGAAGTATATTTGCCACAACAACTAGCATTGTCTTCATACAAAAATTGTTACAGAAGCAGGATGCTATTTTAAAAATCTCAAACTTATCAGGCTGTAGACAGCAAGAAAACTTACCAAAGACTGGAAAATGGAAATCCATGGCAAAATGTCTTGATATCTTTTCTCCTATTAAAAGCATTACACCACAATTTGGATAGGTTAGAATTAAGAGTGGTTTATTTTGGCTTATACTTCTGCTTCAAGGTCAAAGGGCTACATCTGGTGATGGCCTTCTTCCTGGCAGAGTCCCAAAGTGGTGCAAGGCATCAAAAGGCAAGAGAGAGGGACCATGAGAACTGCCTTTTGTAGCAAACCCACTCTCAATTCATTATTCTATTAATGTGTTAATCTATCAATCACATAAATGAGTTAATCCATTTATGGCGGAAGAGCTCTAAACACCTCCTAAATGTTCTTTCTCTTACTGTCCCATATAAATTCAGTTTCAGTACAAACTTTGGGTATTGAAACGATAATACAAGACATTTGGTAAAAATTGCCTGCAGTAAATTGAAAGGACAATAAGATGCCTTTAAATCCCATAGCTGTAGAAGAGGTTGGAAAATGAAATGCTGGTAGGCTATATTCACTGGCTGTACTTAACAAGATATTGGAAAAATAAGATGAGATCTTAGAATAATGAAAAGGTTTTCAAACATGATGATAAAGGAATACAGAGAGTTCAGAACTTTGGAGCCTTGAGGGTTTGAAAAAGCTGACTATTTTATACTTCAAAGAATAGGACATAAATCTGAAAAGGCATTTGAGCAACAAAGGTCGATGAAATTTCAGTTATGAAATAAAAATTAGATTTAGGGCGTGGCCTCACATTGAAGGTTTCTAAGTAGCTCCCTCAAATCAGAGGAAAAGAGGCACAGGAATGAAGAAGCAAAGAAAAAGGATCAAGAATTATCTCTAGGAACATTTTATGTTTACTGGCTTATGGAACTGACAGAAAAGGAAATGGATCAAAAGTGTTTTCAGTGTTTGAGAAATTGTACTGCTAAGAAAATCACTTAAGAGCTTATTTTAAAAGCTGTACTCTTTCTGCAGAAGTCATGCTTCTCAATACCAATTTCAAATGCAGGCTTAGAGGAAGAACTTCCAGAACACAGACCCAGTGACTACAGAGGACCAAGAACAAGAGGGTTTCCTACTGAGAGTGGTGCCAGGGTCTAGTGGAGTAACTTCCCGTTCAGGTCCATTACAGTTCCTCCTAGCAGAATCTCATCCTTTCATAGGCCAGTGTCTTCTTTTCCCTGCTTTCCTACCTGGACATGTTGATTGCAGTAAAGTTTCTGCATTGTTACATACTGGGTGCAGGTTGGTACAGATATCAGTTCATGGGTTGCAGTAGAGTTCCTCACCCTCAGCACTACTGATATGTTGGACAGGAATGTTCTTTTTGTGGGGCTGTCCTGTGTATTTTATAATGTTCAGCAGCCTTCCTGGCCTCTGCACACTAGTTTACAATAGTATCCACCTCACTTCCCCAATTGTGTCAGTCAAAACGTTTCCAGACATTCCACAAAAACCACCTCTGGTTGAGAATTATTGGTCCACAGGATAATATGAAGAGATATCACGGTCAGATGGAGAATCCTGTGCGTTACCTGAAAATCCTGTATTTTGAATTTAGTGCAGTGGATGGGTGGGATTTTACGTCATCTTACTTGGTGAGAAAATGAGCATATTATTTGTTTGCTAAAAATAAAGGATGAAATGGTGATTTGGTGACCAAATGGATGGACTATAGCATAGAGTTCAAGGTTATCACCAAACCTGCTTTCTCATAATTCATGATAGCTAAGATCCAAACTGGGATTAGATAAGCCACTCTGCTTAGCCCTAAATATAAACATTCAACAAACAAGAATGTCTGCCAGAGTACTACTAGCAATGGCCTAAAACTCAAAGGACTTGGCAGAGCTTTACATCCCTCTGGAGGAGCCTGTTCTATAATTGATAAACCCTGATATACCTCACCACATTTAGCATTTATCAGCCTATATACTGCCATCTTCAGCAAACCCTAACAAGTTTTTATACTAAACAAGAGAATTTCACATTAATATGTTAGGTCAAGGTGTAGCCTATAAGGTGGAAAGTAATGAACAACATTTTCTACTTCGTAGAACAAATCTTCATGACAGCTTTTATGAAACTTAAAAGCCCAAGTTGGATTTAGTAGTAAGTTAAGAATAGAGAGCTTAGCTGAATTGGGCAATAAAGTATGCACACACCACCCGTCACCCTCTTCAAATATAATTACACAAATCCTGATACATAATTCACTTGATTAGACTGTATGAGAAGAGATAACTCATAACAAAGTAGACATACTGGAAAGTGTGTTTAGAATAATAAAAATGTAGCTTATTCACTAAATCACCCGGCCTGCACCCGGGAGATTTCACCCTCTATGAACATTTTGAATTAATGCTAGCCCACAATCACTTCCCACTAAAATGTGATTAATTTTAATAAATAAAACATTTATCTTAAATAAAAGTAGAGGAGATAGAAATTATTACCAGGAGCTAAACAGAAAGCACTGTAAGGAAAGATGAAAAAAAACTTTATAGTGTAAAAAAGCAATGACTAAAACTTCTACCTTTTGCATAATGATTTATCCAGAAAACCATTGACAAGAAGAATTTAAGCCAAGCACCTTGAAACCGGATGAGCTCTTATGAGCAGCTAATAAGAGGTCATCTGTCTATGTTGCAAAACAGGGAAATGACTTATAAGTAGATGTGAAAAGCCTAGGCAGCTTGGTGATAGTTGGTTGTCCAGATTAGAATTTAAGATCTCCTTTAAATTTACCTGAAGCACAAGCAAGCCAAATGCAATTTTAAATGTTAATCTAAAGAGGAAAAGCACTTTAGAATCAAAGAAAAACCTTAATTAGGGAGTAAATCTGCTAATTTCCATAGTTGGCCTAAAAGCAGTCTTCAATTGAAAAAGCATTAAAGCTTAACCTTATCATCAAAACTTAATATCTAACTCTCAATAACCTCCTAAACCAACACTTTACTAATCTATTTTTCTTATAGAAGAAATTATGTTAAAATGAGTGACAAGAAGATAGTTCTACCTACATAAGTTTATATCAGACCGAATAATTCACTGATAGTTAACACTGATAGTTAATCTTTGACATCATCAATTAGACTATATATTGTTGCTCCTACCCTAGCCCTAACCCTGGCATTTACCATGTGAATCCCCCTACCCATACCCCAACCCCTGACCAACATAAATATAGATGTCCTATTCATTCTTGCTACCTCAAGCCTAGCTGTATATGCAATCCTGTGTCAGGCTGAGCCTCCAACTCTAAATACTCTCTAATTGGAGCAGTATGAGTCATAGCACAAACAATCTCATATGAAGTAACCATAGCCATTATTCTCCTCTCTGTATTACTAATAAATGGCTCCTTTACTCTATCTACCCTTATTACTACTCAACAGTTCACATGACTACTACTACTGACATGACCCCTAGCAATAAAGTGATTCATCTCAACACTAGCAGAGACCAACCAAACTCCGTTTGACTTAACAGAAGGAGAATCAGAACTTGTACCAGGCTTCAATGTCGAATATGCCCTTTCACCTTATTTTTTATACCTGAATACACAAATATTATTATAATAAATGCCCTAACAGCAACCTTCTTTATAGGGACATTACTCAACCCTTCCCTTCCCAAAACTTTTACACTCAGTTTCACCCTAAAAACCCTGATTTTAACTTCTATGAATTTTAGCATTCTATACACAATTTCGTTATGATCAACGTATGCATCTTTTATGAAAAAGCTTCCTACGCCTCACTCTGGTCTTATGCATATGACATATCTCCCTTCCCATTATTACTGCATGTATACCACCCCTAATCTAAAAAATATCTCTGGTAAAAGAGTTACTTTGATTGAGTAAATACTAGAGGTTTAAATCCTCTTACTTTTAGAACCATAAGACTTGATTCTAATCCTAAGAATTCAAAGTTCTTAATGCTACGTTTACACTGTGTCCTAAAAAGTAAGGTAAGCTAAATAAGCTATCAGGCCTATACCCCGAAAATGTTGGTTTATATCCTTCTTGTATTAATTAATCCCCTAAACTCCTCCACAATCTACCTTACTTTATTTTCTGGAACAATAATTACACTATTCAGCTTCCACTGACTACTTATTTGATTAAGCTTAGAAATAAGTATGCTAGCAATTATTCCCATGCTAATGAAAAAATTCCACAGAAGATGCATGCATATATTTCCTAATTCAAGCCACTGCATCAATAATCTTAATAATAGGCACAATTATGAATTTTACAAACTTAGGCCAATGGACCCTAATTCATACAATCAAATCTCATCATTTATATTCACAATAGCACACTCAATAAAAATGAGACTTGCCCCATTTCACCTTTGAGTACCAGAGGTCACTCAAGGAATTGCACTTAAATCAGGATTAATTCTACTAACATGACAAAAAATTGCCCCAATCTCCATGCATATCAAATCGCATCTTCCATAAACTCCACCCTTATATTACGTATGGGAATCCTGTCTATTATGTTAAGAGGCTGAGAAGGACTCAACCAAACTCAACTATGAAAAATCTTAGCATATTTATCAATCACAAATATAGGATGAATAATAACAATTATTACATATAATCCAACTTTGACAATATTTAACTTAATCATTTACATTACACTTACCATTAATATATTTATACTTCCCCAATACAACAAAAAACTTCTACCTTCTCCTTATCAAATTCATGAAATAAATTCCTCCTACTAACCCCATCAATTCTAATCATACTAATATCACTAGGAGGATTACTTCCTCTAAACAGATTTTCCCCCAAATGAATTATTATTAAGGAACTTATTTCAAACAACAATATTATCTTCTCTATACTAATAGCAATACTAGCCCTCCTAAATTTATATTTCTACACATGACTTATTTATTCTACATCCCTAACCCTATTTCCATCATTTAACAACACTAAAATAAAGTGACGATTCAAAAATACAAAACTAACTCCCCTTCTACCAAATTTTATTATTATCTCTACCCTCTCCCTACCACTCACACCTCTCCTATCATCTCTGAGCTAGGAATTTAGGTTAACCCAGACCAAGGGCCTTTGAAGCCCCAAGTAAGTGTCCAACACTTAATTTCTGAGTTAAGGACTGCAAGACTCTACCCTACATCAACTGAATGAAAATCAATTAATTAAACTAAGCCCTTTCTATGGTATTTAAACCCATAAAACTTAAGTTAACAGCTAAATGCATAATTCAACTGGCTTCAATCTCCTTCTCCTGTGGTAAGTAAAAAGGCCAGAGAAGCCCTGGAAGAGTTGAAGCTGATCCTTTGAATTTGCAATTCAATGTGATTATTCACCTCTGCGCTTGGTAAAAAGAGAGCTCAACCTCTACCTTTAGATTTATACTCTAATACTTACTTGGCCATTTTACCATCTACCTATGTTCATCAACTGTTGATTCTTCTCAACTAATCACAAAGATATCAGAACACTTTACCTCATACTTGGCGCTTGAGCTGGAATAGAAGGAATAACACTTAGTCTATTAATTTTGGCTGAATTAGGCCAACCCCTGGAGCACTGTTAGGCGATGATCAGATCTATAATGTTATCGTAACTACACACGCATTTGTTATAAATTTTTTTATAGTCATGGAAATCATGATTGATGGATTTGGGAACTAAATAGTACCCCTTATAATCAGAGCCCCTGATATACCATTTCCCCATATAAATAACATGAGCTTCTGGCTCCTTTCCACCTCCTTCCTCCTTTGCTTGCTTTTTCTATAGTTGAAGCAGGTGCGGAAAAAGGTTGAACAGTATATCCCCCACTAGCTGGAAATCTTGCCCATGCCGGAGCCTCAGTAGAATTCACCATCTTCTGCCTTCACTTAGCAGTATTATCATCAATTCTAAGAGCAATTAATTTTATTACTACAATTATTAACATAAAACCCACTGCTATATTCCAATATCAAACCCCTCTGTTCCTATGATCCATACTAATCACAGCAGTATTACTTATTTTATCTCTTCCAGTCTTTGCAGCAGGGATTACAACACTTCCAAAAGATCAAAATCTAAATACTATATTTTTGACCCCGTGGGAGGTGGAGATCCTATTCTCTATCAACAATTATTCTGATTCTTTGGGCATCCTGAGATCTATATTCTTATTATACCAAGGGTTGGTATTATCTCCCATATTGTAAAATATAGTCAGATAAAAGAAACCATTCGGTTATATAGGAATAGTATGAGCTATAATATCTATTGGTTTTCTCGGATTCATTGTATGAGTGCACCACATGTTCACTGTAGAGATAGATGTCGATGATACCCGAGCTTACTTAAAATCTGCAATGATAATTATTGCTATTCCAAGAGGGGGTAAAGTTTTCAATTGACTAAGCAACCTTACATGGAGGTAATATTAAATGGTCACCAGCATTACAATGAGCCCTCGGCTTCATTTTCTTATTCATCATTGGAGGTTAGCAGATTCCTGCTAACAAGAATCATTCTGGCGTACTCTTCATTAGATATTGTCGTACATGTTACATATTATGTTGTAGCTCACTTTCACTATGTCATATGTATACGAGCCATATTTGCCATCATAGGAGGGTTGGTTCACTGATTTCCCCATTTTTCCCTAGTATATGCTAAATAATATATGACCTAAAATCTACTTTAATGTAATGTTTGTAGGGGTAAATTTAACTTTCTTCCCGCACACTTCTTGGGATTATCAGTAATACCATGTCGATACTCCCACTACCAAGATGCATACACGGCATGAAATAATGTATTTTTAATGGGCTCATTTATTTCCCTCACAGCTATCATAATTATAATTTTTATAATTTGAGAGGTATTCGCATCAAAACGAGAAGTTCTTACAATAGAGTTAACACCCAATAACTAAGAATGACTACAAAGGTGCCTTCCACCTTATCACACATTTGAAGAACTGACTTATATTAATGCCTGGACCAAGAAAGAGAAGAATTGAACTTTCTAAAACTAGTTTCAAGCCAGCCCCATAACCATTGTGACTTTCTTCATGAGATATTAGTAAAATAATTACATAACTTTGTAAAAGTTAACTTATAGGTTTAACTTCTTTATATCTCTATGGGATACTCCCTTGAATTAGGATTTCAAGATGCCACATCACCTATTATAGAAGAGCTTCTACACTTCCATGACCACACTCTTATAATTGTCTTCTTAATTAGCTCTTTTGTCCTCTACATTATCTCATTGATATTAACTATAAAACTAACCCATACAAGTACCATAGACGCCCAAGAAGTAGAAACTATCTGAACTATTCTTCCTGCTATTATTCTCATCTTAATTGCCCTTCTCTCACTCTGTATTCTATACATAATAGACAAAATAAACGACCCATCTCTAATGGTAAAAACTATAGGCCATAAGTGATATTGAAGTTATGAATATACAGACTATGAACATCTTAGTTTTGACGCCAATACTTCCAATAGTACTTCCAATAGAGTTACCTGTGTGAATACTAATTTCATCTGAAGACATGCTTCACTCCTCAGTGGTCCCATCTCTTGGCCTAAAAATGGATGCAATTCCAGGTTGACTTAATCAGGCTACCTTAACATCAACATGGCTGGGGCTTGACTATGGGCAATGTTCTGAAATCTGTAGCTTTATGCTAATCGTCCTTAATCTGGTCCCATTAAAACATTTTGAAAGTTGATCCTCACCAATGTTATAAATTCATTATGAAGCTACAGCAGCATCAACCTTTTAAGTTGAAGATTAGGAGCCAAAATCTCCTCATAATGAGATGCCCTAATTAGACACATCAGCATGATTTGTTACAATTTTATCAATGATCCTAGTCCTATTTTTCGTATTTCAACTTAAAATTTTAAACCATCTGTACCCGTCTAACCCTTCCCTCAAAGAAATTAGTTTAACTGAACAGAAAACCATATGAGAAGAAAGATGAACGGAAATTTACTTGCCTCTTTCATTATCCCTACAATGATAGGACTCCTATTGTTTTCTTTATTATTATGTTCCCCAACATCATCTTTCCCTCACCAAACCAACTTATCAACAACCACCTAGTGTCATTCCAACAGTGATTAATTCAACTTGTACTAAAACAAATAATGGTCATACATAACCCAAAATGATCAACCTGATCCCTAATACTAATTTCACTGATTATATTCATGGGCTCTACAAATCTACTAGGTCTACTCTCTCACTCCTTTATACCAACAACCCAGCTGTCAATGAACTTAGAAATGGCCATTCCCCTATGAGCAGGTGCAGTAATTACTGGTTTCCACCACAAGACTAAAGAATACCTCGCCCATCTTTTTTCCCAAGGAACTCCTATCCCGCTTATCCCAATATTAATTATTATCAAAACAATTAGCCTGGGGCTGGGGATATGGCTCAAGCAGTAGCGTGATCACTTGGCATGCGTGTGGCCCGGGTTTGATCCTCAGCACCACATACAAACAAAGATGTTGTGTCCGCCGAAAACTAACAAATAAATATTAAAAAATTCTCTCTCTCTCTCCCTCGCTCTCTCATTCTCTTTAAAAAAATAGCCTTTTTATTCAACCCATAGCACTAGCCAAACGACTAACAGCTAATATTACAGCTGGCCACTTTATTATACACTTTTTTTTTATTGATTGTTCAAAACATTACAGAGCTCAAGACATATCATCTTTCATACATTCGACTCAATTGGGTTTTGAACTCCCCAAATACATAATACAGACTCACTTCTGTTACATACTCACATTTTTACATAATGGCATATTAGTGACTGTTGTATTCTGCTACCTTTCCTATCCCTTACTATCCCCCCTCCCCTCCCCTCCCCTCCCATCTTCCCTCTCTACCTCCTCTGCTGTTGTTCAATTCTCTCCCCTTTTTCCCCCCACCCCCTTGTCCCTCATAACCTCTTATAATTTTGTGTATCACTGAAGGTCTCCTACCATTTCCATATGTTTTCCCTTCTCTCTTCCTTTCTCTCCCCCCATTCGTCTTAGTTTACTGTTAGTTTTTTCCTCATGCTCTTCCTTCCTGTTCTATTCTTAGTGGCTATCTTTATATCAAAGAAGACATTTGACATTTGTTTTTTAGGGCTTGGCTAGCTTCACTTAGCATAATCTGCTCTAATGCCATCCATTTCCCTGCAAATTCTATGATTTTGTCGTTTCTTAGTGCTGCATAATACTCCATTGTGTATAGCTGCCACAATTTTTTTATCCACTCATCTATTGAAGGGCATCTAGGTTGGTTCCACAGTCTAGCTATTGTGAATTGTGCTGCTATAATCATTGATGTGGCCGTATCCGTATAGTGTGCTTTTTTAAGGTCCTCAGGGAATAGTCCAAGAAGGGCAATAGCTGGGTCAAATGGTGGATCCATCCCACAGCTATCCTAACTTTTATTATTCTAGTATATTAACAATACTTGAATTTGCTTTAGCACTAATTCAAGCCTATGTCTTTACCCTTCTTGTAAGTTTATATTTACATGATAATACTTAATGACTCACCAAACCCATGCCTATCATATAGTTAATATTAGCCCCCGATCTTTAACATGAGCCCTTTCTCCCCTACTCTTAACTTCCGGTCTAGTAAGATGATCCCACTTTAATTCCTCTTTTCTCCTCATGTTAGGCCTAATAGCCATCATTCTTACAATATACTAATGATGATGAGATATTGTACATGAAGGTACATTCCAAGGGCACTATATAACAATTGTTCAATAAGGTTTATGATATGGGATAGTCCCATTAATCATTTCAGAAGTATTCTTCTTCGCTGGATTTTTCTGAGCATTTTATCACTCCAGCCTAGATCCCAATCCAGAATTAGGCAGCTGATGACCTCCAATGGGAATTAACCCACCTAATCCCCTAGAAGTTCCATTACTTAACACCTCCATGTTTTTAGCTTCAGAGGTCTCAATTACCTGGGCCCATCACAGTCTAACTTAAGGGGACCGACAACACATAGTTCAAGCATTATCCATCATGATTGCACTAGGATTATATTTAACCTTACTTCAAGCCTCAGAATATTTAGAAACATCTTTCACAATCTCAGATGGTGTATATGGCTCAACATTTTTTATGTCTACAGGCTTTCATGGTCTCCACCCTATTATTGGGTCAACCTTGCTCTTAGTATGCCTTATTCGTCAATTACATTTCCACTTTACATCTAATTACCATTTTTGATTTGAAGCAGCCTCATGATACTGACATTTTATAGATGCTGTATGACTATTCCTTCATGTAACTATTTATTGATGAGGCTCATACTCCCTTAGTATTAATCAGTACAGTTGACGTCCAATCAATAATCTTTGGTAAAACCCAGGAGAGGGTAATAAACCTTATAATCTCCCTACTTCTCAATTCTTCTATTGCACAATTACTAATCTCAGTGGCATTTTGATTACCCCAGCTAAATGTATACACCTAAAAAGCAAGTACCTATAAATGTGTTTTGATCCCAAAGGACCTACCCACCTACCATTCTCAATAAAATTTTTCTTGTTGCAATTACATTCTTTTTATTTGACTTAGAAATTTCTATACTTCTCCCCCTTCCCTGAGCCACTCAAACAATCTCAATCTTATACTAACTATAACTTTTTTCTAGTTCTAATTTTCATCTTTTGGTTAGCCTATGAATGAGTTCAAAAAGGCTTAGAATGAATTGAATATGATAATTAGTTCAAGATAAAACAAGTGTTTTCAACTCACTAGACTATGGGTTACCATAATTATCAAAAGGCCTATTATCATACTTAACATCCTCCTAGCTTATACAACATCTTTACTTGTCTAATTTAATATCATCATTCCTATGCTAAGAAGGAGTAATATTATCTATATTTGTCTTATGCTGCCTCCTAATTTTAAACTTTCACTTTTCCTTATCATTTTTAATCCCTATTGTCTTACTAGTGTTGGCAGCCTGTGAAGCGTCCTTAGGGCTAGCTCTCCTTGTAATAGTGTCTAACAGATATGGAGTAGACTATGTTCAGAACTTAAATATCCTTCAATGTTAAAAATTATTATACCTACAATTCTACTCTCCCCCTTATATGATTCTCAAACCCCTCAATAATTTGAATCAACCTCTGGATTCATAGTCTGATAATCAGCTTAATGGTGCTCCTTACATTAAATCAAACAGCAAAGATCTAATTTTCTCACTACCTTTCTTCTCAGATCCACTATCTTCCCCTTTACTGATTTAACACCATTATTCCTTCTACTATAATTCTAGCAAGCCAAAACCACTTAGCTAGAGAGCCACTGATCTTAAAAAAAAAAAAAAAAAACTTTATATTCTTATACTAATTTCCTTTCAGTCATTTTTTAGAGAGAGACAGAGAGAGAGAGAGAGAGAGAGAGAGAGAGAGAGAGAGAGATTTGAAATATTTATTTTTTAGTTTTCTGCAGACACAATATCTTTATTTGTACGTTGTTCGAGGATGGAACCCAGCATTGCATGTGCATGCCAGGTGAGCACACTACCGCTTGAGCCACATCCCCAGCCCAGTCACTTTTAATTATAAATTTTCCAGGTACCAAACTAATAATATTGTATATTCTATTCAAAACCACCCTAATCCCCACATTAGTTATTATTACTCGATGAGGAAAGCAAAGTGAGCGTCTAAATGCAGTACTGTACTTCCTATTATATGCTCTGGTAGGTTCCCTTTTCCTTCTAGTAGCATTAGTCTGTTCAAAAGTACACTGGGTCCATAAACTTTATTATATGTATACACCAGTCATCTGTACTGTCTTCTTCCTGAACTAGTGATATCTAGTGACTGGCATGTATTATAGCCTTTATAGTAAAAATACCCTTATATGGTCTCCACATTTGACTCTCCAAAGCCCATATTGAAGCCTCTGTTGCTGGCTCCATAATCCTGGCAGCTATTCTACTCAAATTTGGCAGATTCCGAATAATCCAAATTTCAGCTATACTCCACCCTATTGCAAGTAATATGGCATATCCCTTTATTATGTTATCGCTATGGGATATAATTATAACAAGCTCAATCTGCTTACAACAAAAAGACCTAAAATCCTCATCACCTACTCATCAGTAAGTAATTAGCATTAGTTATTGTAGCAATTGTAATTCAAACACCTGAAGCTTTATAGGAAACACAGCACTCATAATTGACCATGGATTAACATCCTCCATACTATTTTGTCTCACAAACACTAATTATGAGTAAATTCATAGCCGAACTATAAGGCTAGCCCAAGGCTTACAATCCATTGTTCCCCTTATGGCAACATGATGAGTTCTGGCTAGTCTAACTAATCTAGCTCTTCCCCCCATAATTAACTTTATTGGAGAACTATTCATTATCACATCATCATTCACCTGATCAAATATTATGATTATTTAACTGGCGTTAATATATTAATCACAGCCCTTTACTCAGTATATATATATATATAAATCATAACACAACTGGAAAAATTTACATACCACACATCTAACATTAATCCTTCTTTCACGTGAGAAAACACACTCATGTTACTTCCCCTCTTCCCACTTATCATTCAGCAAATCCTACTATCATCCTGGGACTTTTATACTGTAAATATAGTTTAAATAAAACTTTACCTTGTGAATCTAACAATAGAGAATCATAATTCCTTATTTACCAAGAAAGTATGCAAGAACTGCTAATTCATGCTCTCCATGGTTACATCCATGATTTTCTTAATTTATATAGGATAGAAGTAATCCATTGGTCTTAGGAGAGAAAAATTGCTCCAAATAAAAGTAATTAATATATTTTTTTCACTCATCCTTATGTCACTTGTTACACTAACTTTCCCCATTTTCCTTACTATAACCAACTCCTATAAACACAGCAACTACTCAAACTATGTAAAAACATCTATTATCTATGCATATTCATTTTGTATAATTCCAACACTAATATTTATCAATTAAAATTATGAACTTGTTATTTCACTGACACTGAATGACAATTCAAACTTTTACTCTCTCCATAAGCTTCAAATTAGATTACTTCTTTATGTTATTCATGCCCATAGCACTATTTGTTAAATGATCAATCATAGAATTCTCAATATGATATATACACTCAGACTTCTTTATCAACCGCTTCTTCAAATACCTACTAATATTTCTCATTACCATGATAATCTTAGTCACATCCAACAACCTATTCCAAGTGTTCATTGGCTGAGAGGAAGTAGGCATTATATCATTCTTATGTATTGGTTGATGATATAATCTCACAGATGCTAATACAGCAACTCTCCAAGCTATTGTATACAACCGAATTGGTGACATTGGATTTGTTTCAGCCATAGCATGATTTCTACTCAACTCAAAGTCATGATAATTAAATATCTCTTCATAATAGATGTATCTCTACTTCTCCTCCTAGGCTTACTCTTAACAGCAACAGGAAAATCCGCCCAATTTGGCCTACAGCCCTGATTGCCCTCTGCCATGGAAGGCCCTACTCCCTAATCAGCCCTACTCCACTCCAGCACTAGAGTAGTAGCAGAAGTATTTCTTCTTATTTGTTTTTATCCCCTAATAGAACATAGTAAGACTATCCAAACACTTACTCTCTGCCTGGGAGCCATTACCACCTTATTCACTGCCATCTGTGCCCTCACCCAAAATGATATTAAGAAAATTATCAAATTTTCTACCTCAAGCCAACTAGGATTAATAATAGTCACTATTGGAATTAACCAACCCCATTTAGCATTTCTCCACATCTGCACTCATGCATTCTTCAAAGCCATACTATTTATATGTTCTGGGTCAATCAATTTAGAAACATAAATGATGAACAAGATATTCAAAAAATAAGAGGCCTATTCAAAGCCCTTCCATTCACCCCATCCTCACATATTATTGGAAGCCTAGCACTAGCAGGGACCCCTTATCTAACTGGATTTTATTTATAAGTCCTAATTATTGAGTCTGCAAACACATCATTTACCACCAATGCCTGAGCCCTTACTATCACACTTCTTGCCACTTCCCTAACTCCTGTATATAGTACACGGATTATCTTCTATGCTCTTAAAGGACAGCCTCGCTTTTCAACACTAAACTCTAGCAATGAAAACAACACCCAGCTACTTAATTCAGTTAAATGCTTTCTAATCAGCAGTATCTTTGCAGGATTTATCCTTTCCTACCTCATCCCGCCTATAAATGTCCCAGTACTAGCCATTGCCTATGTCTTTAAAAATTTCAGCACTACTAATCACCATTCTAGAATTTATAATTGCTATGGAACTAAATTTAATAACTCTCTGTCTTAAAACTAAAATGTATTCAAGCACATCAAAGTTTTCCAAACTATTAGGCTATTTCCCTACTATTATTCACTGCTCAGTTCCCTACCTTTACCTCTTTATGAGTCAAAAACTGTCATCAACCCTGCTAGACCTAGTGTGATTAGAAAAAGCCATGCTCAAACTCTTAGCCAACCTTCACTTAAGGGCCTCTGTTAAAACCTCAAACCAAAAGGGTCTCATCAAATTGTATTTCCTATCCTTCCTAATCTCAATACTACTAGCAATTATCACTGTACTCTATTTCCATGTGTAATTTCAATTACAATAAAAATACTAACAAATAATGATCAACCTGCTACAACCATCAATCAACTCCCATAATTATACATAGCTGCCACCCCAATTAAATCCTCAGGAATTAACCCTAAGTCATCCCCCCTCAAACATCATTCAATTCTCAGAATTCTTAAATTCAATTACAATCTCTATCTCATCATACAATACCATAAACATAACGATCAAAAACTCCATTAAAAATCATAACAACAGTACACCCCAAATTATTACACTTCCATTTCTTTAGCTGTAGTATAACCAAATACCACTAACATATCTCCTAAATAAATTAAAAATACTATCAAACCTAAAAAAGAACCTCCAAAATATAATACTACCTAACACCCAATTACTCCACTAATAATTAACAGTAATCTACCATAAATAGGAGACGGCTTTGAGGAAAATCCTACAAACCTAAAACAAAAAGTATGCTTAATAAATATGTAACATATGTCATTATTTTTACATGGAATGCAATTATGAACAATGACATGAATAATCATCATTGTTATTCAACTATAAAAACATTAATGATAACATCTGCAAAACTCATCCCTTAATTAAGATTGTCAACCACTTCTTTATCGACTTACCTGCACCCTCTAATATTTCCACATGATGAAACTTTGGTTCCCATTTAGGCCTCTGCCTAGCTATCCAAATTCTTACAGGGCTATTTCTAGCAATACACTACACATCAGACACCGTAACAGCCTTCTCATCTGTCACTCACATTTGTGGAGACATTAAATATGGCTGAATCATTTGTTACATGCATGCTAAGGACGCCTCATATTCCTTATCTGTCTCTTCCTTCACATAGGCCAGGGTGGTATTAAGGGTCCTACACCTACTTTGAAGCATGAAACATGAGTTAATCTTGTCATCGCTGTAGCCACAGCATTTATAGGCTATGTTCTTCCCTGAGGCCAAAATCTCTCTGAGAGGCAGCTGTTATTACAAATCTTCTATCTGCTATCCCATACATTGGAACCACCCTCATTGAATAAATTTGAGGAGGATTCTCAGTTGACATAGCTACTTTAACACGATTCTTTGCATTTCACTTTGTACTACCATTTATTATTGAAGCACTAGTAATAATCACCTTCTTTTCCTCCACGAGACAGGGTCAAACAATTTCTCTAACTTCATCTCTGACTCAGATAAAATCCCTTTTCACCCATACTGTACTGTCAAAGACACCCTTGGTGTCCTTCTCCTTATCCTAGTGCTCACAGTACTTGTCTTATTCTCACCAGACTTCCTAGGAGACCCTGATTTTTATGCATCTGCTAACCCTTCAAACAACCCCTCACATTAAACCAGAATGATACTTTCTATTTGCCTATGCCATCCTCCAATCTATTTCTAATAAACTAGGAGGCATATTGGCCTTAGTTTTCTCCATCCTAATTCTTATACTCTTTCCTATACTCCATATATCTAAACAAAGTAGCATGATGTTCCTACAATTGAGTCAGTGTATATTCTGAATCCTGGTAGCTGACCTATTTACACTAACTTATTCATTATTATTGGTCAACTAGCATCAGTCTTATACTTCACCATCATCCTCCTTATCTTACAAACTGCCAGATTAATTGAAAACAAACTCCTCAAATGAAGAGCTCTAATAGTATAAATATTACCTTGGTCTTGTAAGAAATAAATGAAGCTATAAACTTCTTAGAGCAAACACTTTCAACTCCCAAAGCTGATATTTCTTACTTAAACTATTTCTAGTAATTAGATGTAGCTGCAAGAAAATTTCAGTCAACAAAATGTGTGCAACTTCCAAGCCTGGTTCATGAAGAACTCCTGGGTGTGATCCTGTCAATCTTCTTCCCATCTGATGGCTGCATATTAATGTCAAAAATGACCTTTGAAGCCAGGTGTTGTAGATGGAAAAGGCTCTATCAGCCTGTTTCCCTATTGGAGGTCTATAAAATTTGTGTGTGGGAGGGTATGAGAGAGAGAGAGAGAAAGAGAGAGAGAGAGAGAGAGAGAGAGAGAGAGAGAGAGAGAGAGAGAGAGAGAGAGATATTAAAAAAAAAACATAGGACCTCAAAATAATTACATTACTAGCCAACAAAAAGTTTTGTTTTGTTTTGTTTTGTTTTAATTCATTTCCTGGGTTGGAGTTGTCAATCAGTGATAGAGTGCTTGCCTAGCATGTGTGAGGCACTAGGTTCAATTCTTAGCACTGTACATAAATAAATGAATAAAATAAAGGTCCATGAACATCTAAAAAAAGTTTTTAAAAAGTTCACTTCTGAAGAAATGTGGTGGTAAACACACATTTTTTTTTGGTATTGTGGTTGAATAGATATTATTGATCCCTAAGAACTGATACATAATCATCTTTAATACTAGTTTACCTGATTGAAGGATAGAGGCTTTCAAATATAGAACCTTTCTGAATTATCTTTTAATGCTAAAACTTGATCTCTTTCATCACTATTTCTTTTTGTTTGACCCGTGTACAAATTTCTATGGAAAGATGAAAAATTGCCTTTGTAGCTTTTAAAAACAAATATTAAATTGTAGAATTTTCTATGAAAAACTATAATGTTTAGCGAGATGTGGCAGAGCACACCTGTAATTCCAGAAACTTAGAAGGCTGAGGCAGGAGGATCACAAGTTAGAGGCCAGCCTGGAAAACTTAGTAAGGCCCTAAGCAACTTAGGAGATCAAAATAAAAAAGTAAAAAAGGATTGGGGATGTAACTCCATGGTCAAGTGCCTCTGGGTTCAATTTCTAGAAGAAAAAGCAAAACAAAATACCATGAATTTGTTGGGATGAACTCAAGGACTGTGTATAAGTAGAAAGCTAAAATGAAAAAACAAAGAGAGAAAAAAACGAGAATGCTTTTCAAGAATATTTTTCTAGTTAGGACATAACTTGAGTGGATCAAGAGTGATCTTCAACTTAGCAACTGTGAGAGCTCTAAGTCCTCTCTATAAGATAACCTCTCTATAAGATATTTTTTTTTTACCTAGCCTTCTTGATAGTCCACTGTTAGGGAAGCCAGATGAATTATCAGGAACAGTGGCTTTGTCACTGTTATAGTTAAAGCTTTGTCCCAGGGTTTCATAAACTGACTTCCAGACCACTCATGAATAGTTTAATCTAGCCTTTATTGAGGCACACCAATGGAGGCTGACCAGAACATAAAGCTGTTCCCCTGATCATTCCCGAACAATTGCAAGGGCACTCCTTATAAGCCTGAAAACCACAAGCCCAGTCACCCCAGTTACAGAAACAGAGCCCCCTTACCTCAGTTACAGAAGCAATGCCCCATTAGTTAGTTCCCTGTTCTTAAAGGTTTCTATAGCAAAAGGAAAAAAAAAAACATTTTGCCAAAGTTATGACTCTTCTACTTGGCATGGTTGTTTTACAGGATGAAGTCATAAAACAAAATGGAGTCACATTTGCTCCTACTATCATATCACCTCTTTATAATTATTCCGGTCCTATCAGGCTTAACTGGATTTTTCTTTTTCCAGAGAACACTAAACACTAATTTCATAAATAAAGATATCATGGAAGTTGTAGAAAATGAGACTTTTTCTCTAAAAGCATTGAAACAAACACTGATGCTCCCTATTAAAGCAGAAAAAAAATCTTTTCAAATTCAAACCAACTTTGAATTTCAAGTCATAACAAACTGTATTCGTTTGTTGTTTAAGATCCAGTTAATTTTTACAAATAAGTAAATCTAGGACTGCATTAAAAGAAACCAAAATAAAAAGCGCCCTTTAAAATCAGAGCATATTCTATAAATCAATTTTTCTAATTAAATTGGCACAAACCCATAATATTTTATTTTGTTTTTGCTAAACACATTGAAAGAATTTTAAAATTTAGCATCATTTTTTTTCTACACCAGAAGTACAGAACTCCTAGATATATTTTGTATCTGCTGTATATTTTTTATAAAATATTTGAATTGATAATTAAAATACAAATAACTTCTATAGCAATCATAAGACAAAGACCATGTTTCATATAATATCACTGGAACTCTAAGTTAAGATTACACATAATTGGAATTCTGCAATGAATCATCTATAATTTAACAATAATGAATTTGACTTAGGAGTTTCTAGTTTTACTCCCAGTTCTTCTCCGAATAGCTTGTTTTTGTGTGAGTGACAACTTCCTTGAGCTTATTCAGTTCTGATAATTGGGGGAAATAATCTAGACCAGCATTGGCCAATAAAACTTTCTACAATGAAGGGATTGTTCTCTGCTTATGTGGTAGTCACTAGCCAGATATGATGACAGACACTTGAAATGAGGCTAGTGTGACAAATTATAAATTTTAAATGTTATTTATTTCTAATTAATTAAATATCCTCATGTAGCTAATGGCTGCTTATTGGACAACAGAGGGCTACATGCACTCTCACACCATCACTCAGAAAGCTTTTGAGTGCCTACAATCCACCCAGCAACAGGTTAACAGGTGAGGTGAAGGCAAAGACACTGGTCATTGTAATGTCTTTGCCCTCAAGGAGGGAGAAAAACTAAATGATTTTGCTAATACAGATTCAAAACAACTATGTACTCATAAAAGGAGAGAAATAACTGGAATCATATCTAAGGTCCTCTTTGGCTCTAAAATTGCATGAATTAAACATAGCAAGTATTTACTGTTATCTGTGGTGCTCTTTATTGGCTTTCTTTCTTAATACAGAGATAGTAGGAACCAAGCTGTTTATTGGCTCTATTTCTTAATATGGGGATAAAAGGAAACAAGTACTATGTACATGCTCATTTTATTCATTGATTATGTAGCTGATTAATTAATTAACTTATTCATTAATTCAATATTTAATGAGGTATTCTTTTGTTTTATTATAATACCAAGACTTTGCTAGGCACACATATGAAAAAACAAACAAAACAAAAGAAGAATAAATCTGATGATGTCTTAAGGTTATCTAAAAAGTTCATAGTTAAACAAAGACTTTATTTTTCAGGAAATGGTTACTACCAGGTGCTGTGTTTACTCGGGACATATTTAGAATTGATGGTGTTTCATATGTTATTTGAACAAGCTAGGGCCAAATCAGGAGTGTTGCTTCATCCTAATAATAAAGAAAGTAGAATAGTTCTGCATAGCTTTCTGTTAGGCAGTAGCTAGTGATAAGTAGTGAAATGCATGGCAATGTCATAAGTGTTCTTTAAAGTACTTCCAAAGTAGATGAGAAAGCCAATTATGGAAGTTCATTTGTAGAAAATAAATAGAATAAAAGATGCTAATGAGAACACACATGAAGAGAAAAGGATTAATGGGACTAACTCTTGACAGGGCCCATTAAGACTGGTGTGAGGCTAGGAATTATGGCTACAGGGGTTTCCATTGGTGTGGGAAAGAAGGCTCCTTTAGTAGCTCAGGTGCACTAAGGTAACTTCTAACTGGCTATTGACTCCAGTACCCACATTAACATGGGATTGACTTGTAGATGACTGCCCCCCACTTCCAAAAAGGATGGCCACCATGACAGCTCCTGAGAGGACAGTTAAGGTCAAAGCTCCACTGCCTGAGGTAAAGGAGTGGTTGAACAGCTGATTTGCAAAGAGTGCAGAAGGTGGTCCCCAGTTCTCCTGGTAAACAACACACAGTAATGAACCTGGAGACAGCATTGTCTCCTTTGTCATTATCTGCTAGGAGACAGCCCATCCTCTCTCTTGGCAGTGCTCTCTGCTTAAGCCTCAATAGGATTTTAGTTTACTTTCACCTCACTTTCTCTTTACATTTCCTTATTATCAAGTTCTCTTACATGGCTTTCATTGTCTGACTTTAAATTTTCTTTCATCAGAATTCAAGAACAGAGATTTATAGTTTTAGCTTTCGGCTTTCATGTGAAATTTCCATTAAAAATTATGCACAAGGGCTGGGGTAGTGGCTCAATGGGAGAGTGCTACCCTAGCACATGTGAGGCACTGGGTTTAATCCTCAGCAACACAAAAAAGTAAATAAATAGAGAAAAGTATTCTGTACAGCTACAACTAAAAATGTTTTTAAATAACTTTGCACATAAGCCGGGCGCAGTGCTGGGTTTCTAATGCAGTGGTAGAGCGCTCACCTTACACTTGGGAGGTCTTGGGTTCCAACCTCAGCTCCACATAAAAATAAATAAATAAATAAATGTATTATGTCCATCTACAACTAAAAACAAAACAAAACAAAAAATCAGCTGTGCTTTGTGGTACACACCTGTAATCCCAGCAGCTTGGGAGGCAGAGACAGGAGGATCAAATCTAGACTCAGCAACAGAGAGATGTTAATCAACTCCATAAAACTTCTGTCTTTAAATAAAAAATATAAAAAACAGGACTGGGTATGTGGCTCAGTGGTCGATGGTAGATAATAGTCATATTCTGGTTTTAAATGCTAGAGAGGGGAATCTAGATTTTGTTTTGTAGTTTTTAAGACATTTGAGAAGGTAATTAAAAATCATAGTTGTTTATTAAAAGATAGATTTGACAGAATTATTTTCCTTGAGATAAGGAGAGGCCAAATGCAGGGACAAATTGTAGGAGTAGTTATCACAACAGGGCAGGCAATTTTTCAACTTAGGGGGATTGAAGAGGAGGGCACTCTAGAGGTTATTGCAAAGCTAGAACCAATACAACCTGGCAACTGAGTGCATATGGTGATGAAATAGGGGAAGAATTTATAAAAAATGACTTTGGTATTAAAAGTCTCCCTATTGATGCTGGTACTTCAAGAAAATTTAAGAAATACAGAAGGAAAATCAGATTTAGGTTGACATTAGAAAATATGACCTTGTAAGGAAGAAACATATTCAAACTACATTTTAGAAAAAAAATACATAATTTTTATGCATCTATATCCATATATGCATCTCTCTGTCTGTCTGTCTGTCTGTCTCTCTCTCTCTCTCTCTCTCTCTCTCTCTCTATATATATATGACTTTAACTGATGCCAATGATTAGAATGAGAAAGGCACTGGGGACATCTTGAATATTTGCACTGAGGTAATGAGTGTCCAGTTTACTTGTATTTAATACTATTTCCTTTATTACTTAAGTGTATTTATTGTCTCAGATGAGGGTTGAAAAAATGCTTCTTGTAACTTTAAGCTGACCTTCATGGTTAGCCAAGTGTCTGAGGTCTATAGATTTTCTTACTGCATTCAAAATCTTTAGCCAAGGCAATTCTTAAAATAGCACAAAAGATCTTTATTTTACCAACAACAAAAAGTGTCCATCCTCAGAAAGACTTGATTTAAGCTTTTAGCTCACATGCTCTGTGAACACGTAAAATGAAGGACTTTCTAGATTAAATCGAATATGCTTAACAAATTTAAAATAAATAGCCCATAGACAATTGCTGTCATGAAATGAAATACAATTTCTCAGTTGGCAATTTCTCTGAGAAAGAGTATTCAGATTTCCAAATTGGTGTTAAGAAATAATAATAATAATAATAATAATAATAATAATAATAATAATAATAATAATTGCTTAACCAATTGCTTCACAAGGTACTAAATAGGGAGGGAAGATCTGTTATTACAAGCGAGTCATTTATTTATTTTTTTTGTATTTTTTGAGTTATTTTATAACACAAAATGTCCTAAGCAATACTTTATTACATATCTATGGCTTTGCATTTTCAATGTGATATCACAGTAGGAAAATGCAGTAGGCTCAACTTGAATGGTATTTTTAGTGCTATAGTTAACTTCACTGATTTTTAATTCTCCCTTGAATCTTAAGAACTGTCTTCATGAGAAGCTCTTCTTTTGTATGGCTGTTGGAGAGACAGGAGGGCTGAGGCTCAAGGTATTTTGAGACACCAAGCACAATTTCCTTTCATTGGCATATTTTGAAATTGTAAGTAAAGGTGGGAGGTTGTTTTGTGGGAACAGAAGAATGCTACATGCTCGGCAAGTCAGTTTGGCCAAAGGAGAGTACAGCAGAATCCTGATGGTTTTAATACAAAGTAAAAACACCAGAACAATGCAGATAACAACAGCAAAAAAGATAGAATAAAAACATTTTTTCCCTAATTACATGTAGAAAAAGAAACTGAGATAAACGCATAAGCAACTGACTTAAAATCAAATTTTATAAAATAATCCATATTTTTTCTTCAATTTTTGGCTTATTTTTAGTGCAGAATTGATAGTTAACACTTAGCTAGTCAATCACCTTCATTTGTAGAACCCTTTTTGTGGGTCAAGTTTATAGGCTTTGCACTAATGTGATAAGTCTGGGCGGGAGCAAAAATTATGTTGCTTCCTCCAGATCTAAGCTGTTAGTAAAGAGGGACATGGTGCTTATGTAAGTGTAAGAACACAAAGATAGTTGGAAAGGATTCCACCTTCTTTGCTTATATTGTGACATTTAGTTTTAAAGATACAAATGTGCTTTGATATATACTGCAATTGGTATCCTGTAAAGTTGTATATAAACTAATTTTTTTTTGGTTGTTAATTAAATTTGAATGGCTCCATCATAGTTTCAGATTTCTTTTGTCTTTATTGCTGATTTTTATTTTATTTATTTTTAGTACTGGGGATTGATCTCAGGGACAGTTGACAACTGAGCCACATCCCCAGCTCTTTTTTTGTATTTTATTAAGGAACAGGGTCTCACTGAGTTGCTCAGCACATTGCTTTTCCTGAGGCAGGCTTTGAACTTAAAGTGCTTCTGCCTCAGCCTCCTAAACTGCTGTGATTACTGGCATGTGCCACCACACCCAGCTGCTGATTGATTTTTAATTGGCAGAAGTTTATGAGACTTTCATTTCAAGTTTCTCTACTATTTTTAACCTCTGCTTTGTAAATCCTAATACACATTCATTTTATATGATTTTCAAATGTCCTTTATAATGTGAAAAATGGCCCTTTTTTCTACCTCCTTAATTTAAACTTTGAAAGTCTAGATTTCTGTAACAATAACAATATGAGGAGGCTGGATATAGCTCAGTTGGTAGGGTGCTTGCCTCACATGCACGAGGCCCTGGGTTCAATCCAAGCACCACCAAAAAAATAAATTAATAAATAAACAAAATCCAACAATATCAGCAAGCACTAATAGAATACTTATTATGTATGATTAGGTATTATTCCAGAATAAGTACTTCATGTATTTATTAATTCAAACCTCATATTTAATGAAATAGGTGACATTTTCTTGGATCTCATAGATGAAGAAATTAAGGCACAGGAATATTAAACAACTCTCCTAAGATTACCCAATCAGTAAGCAATATATAGGGTTTGCTAAATTAGATTCACAACTCTAATTGAGTGAAACAGAAACATTTGTTTAGAATCCATTAATATATTTGTTTGTTCAATATATATATATATATATATATATTGCATTCCCATGCATTGAGAGCACTTCTATGCACTGAAGAAACAGAAGTGGACAAGGCACACAAAATTCATCTGCTCATGAACTTCCACAGGCTTTAAATAGACAAATAACAAGAAAGCGAACGTGGGTGGTGGCCATGGGAAGAGGCAAGATGCTATTTTGGGAGGATTATCAGGGATTGAACCCAGGGTTGCTTAACCACTGAGCTACATCCCCAGCGTCTTTTGTCCTTTATTTTTTGTTATGAGACAAGTCTTGCTAAATTGCAGAGGCTGACTTTGAACTTTAGATTCTCATGCCTCAGCTTCGCAAACTTCGAGGATTACAAATGTGCACCACTGTGCCTGTCTAAGGTGCTTTTTTTTGATAGATTGTCCAGAAAGGCTTCTCTAGGATTTCAGAATGATGTGAGTGACAAAGCCGTGAGCACACATGGTAGAAGAGTATACCAGGCAGAAGAAGAGCATTTGCAAAGGCCCAGAGGCAGGAAGGAGCTATTTCCTTCAAGGAACAATCACAAAAGTAGAGAAGAGAAAAGAATCAGGAGAGTGGTATAAAGTTAAGTCAGAGAGGTATCCAGGAAGAAAGAGGCCATGAAAAATTTTAAATTTTACTGAGTGTGAAAGCAGAATGTATGAATGCATCAGATGCCAAGGCTGACCCAGGAATAAGCAGCAGAAGCCACTTTTAGTCTTAGCCCTTGAGTTGTATAGAAACTATACAAGTGACTCAAAGAACTCTTTGTAGACCTGCCTATTGTTTCTTCATCAGAATTTCCTCCCTGTTCTCTTTATGGACATTGCTTGACAAGGAGAGGCTGGGCCCTCCAGGGCTCTGTGAGCATGGGGAGAATCTGGCTGCTCCCTGAGACCTTGAAGTCCAGCCACACCATTCACCAAGGTTGGGTCCTCTTCTTGGCTTAATGACTACAGTGTTCGTGGTGTACAAAACACTCTTTTAGATAAGACCAATAAGGGTCCTGCTGCCTAGTGACAGATGTTTGGCTTGGCATGTTAAGCTTGCATTTGGCCAAGCAACCCACGTGATCCAGAGGGAGAAAAATAAGATTAAATGCTAAAATATTGGACCAGTTCCCTAGCAGCTGAAAGGTGAATAAGAGAAAAGGCCCTGATGTTCATATAGTGACTATGTTGTTAATAGAGGAAAATTTTGAAATCCTTGCAGGTTTATATCAAGAAGTTAAAATTCTTAAAACCAAATGTTTCATGTTATCTTATTTTATTAGTGAGCAGCTAGTACTACTTTGAAAATTTCTAAATCTAGCATCATCTCAGTTGTGATGGTACTTTGGGGTTCTAGTGTATATTTTTGTGTGTGCTAGACTGAACCAAGAACTATTTATTATTTTTCTTTTTTAAAATTGATTTTCTTTAATTTTCATCAAGGTAAAAATAAAATACTATGGAGAGTTTTTATAGAAAAACAAGTGTTTTGCCTCTTTTTTAGTCTCACTTGCACAGGCAAATATTCTCCATTTTTGACAGGTTAAAAACACTAAAAGCTTTAATACTGATTTTTATCCCTGTATTCCTTTCAACTGATCCCTGAAAAGTTACATCTGCAAGTAATCTTGTGCATATTTTTCAAGAATTCATTTCTCAGCTCATCACAAACATACATATGGTCATGCATTGCCTATGGTTGGGCTATGTCCTGAAAAATTTATCTTTAGGCAATTTGTCATTGTATGAACACCACAGTATGTACTTATACAAACTGGAACAATTACCATGTCAATAACCACTATATATCACATTATAGGACAACCATTGTGTTTGTGGACTGCTGTGTTATTCAGCACATGACTGTACATATGTAGAAACAGCAGCCACTTTTTAATTGCCAGTAGTGCTAAAAAAAATATTTATTTATTTCTTAGTATTCTGGTAATGACCTCCATTCATTCAAGTATATGCTTTTGCTGATATTTTTTTATTTCTCAATTTAAAATTACTGTTTTCTGAGTACAGTGGTTCATACCTGTAATCCCATCTATTTAGGATGTTGAGGCAGGAGGATTGCATGTTTGGTACCAGACTGGCTAATGTAGGGATACCCTGTCTCAAAATAAAAATAGATATGGGCTAGGGTTATAGCTCAGTGATAAAGTACTTGCCTAGCATGCAGGAGGCCCTGGGTTCTATCCCTAGGAACACAAAACAAAACCATGAAAGATACTATTTATTCACTTTCTGTATTCAATATGAATATCTTTGGAAGAAATTTCTACACAAGGGCAACAGCAAAAGCCTCAAAGCAGGAGTGTGAGATGGTGGAGGGTGACATGGATCAATTTAGGGATTTTTTTTTAACTCTAAGTTCAATGAGAAACAACTGCAAGGTTTTGAGCAGAGAAGTGACATGGTCTGACCTGTGTTTAGAAGGCTGTGTGTGTCTTCCCTGTTGATAGGTGCAGAAATACATTGGTGGAGGCAGGGGACTAAACATGCAGCTCTTAAATAACCCAAAACGATGAGGTTCCTTCTGAGTAGGCAGTGCTCTTGGAGTTAGTGAAGTAGCCCATTCCGGATATACTTTTTTTTTGTAAGGTATATATTTGTATATTTAATTGCTATTTTGAAATTTTATTATATATATTTTTTTGCTAATCACTTGTTTAAAAACTAAAACACATGTAAATATAAAGCAAGTTTTGAAAATACGTAATGTTCGAGTGTGTGCATTTCAATTCAGAGTAGTTGCCGGCGTAGCAAGACTTGGAAATACAAAGGGCAAGGTTCTGCTCAACAGAGGAGGTAGGTGCTGATGCCTTTAGCCACTTCTGTAACAGACCATAGTGTGAGAATGCTAGGCTTCAAATGGAGATTACAGTGAAAGTCCAGGTGTTACCAACTACCTAGGCTTCAATTATACAGGCACATGTTGACAGTCTCCAACTGTGAACTCAGGGTGGCCTGAAGTAGCAGTACTGGTCTTTTTCTCTGCTCAGCCCACATGACCCCAAGGATTCACCCCCAAACCAACACTCTTGCTATATATCCCAGACCTGAAAGTATTTGTCTTGAAGAGAAAAAGTTTTGGTCTAAAGTTCTCTAAGCCAGTGCTACTCCTCACTCCTCACTAGAACATCTGTAGCTTAGCTTCAGTCCCATGGCTTCAGGAAAACTTGTTGTGAGGCCATCTATGACCATGTAGTTGAATCTGGACAGGGTCATCCATTCTTTACCATGTGCCTGAAGACCTACACTAAGTCTGAGCCACTGGCCCCTATGAATAGCTTGTTTTGTCTCTTATTCCTTCACTGCCCATTGCATTACTATTATTTTTCTCATGCTGTTGGAATTCACAAAATACCCTTTAATTTCCCATCTGCATGCACATTATCCAGCTCTGTATCTCTGAATTAAAAACTCAACTGCCTATTTGACAGTCCAAAATCAAGCATAGGTGCCCTTACTGCCCTCATCTCCCAACACCCAGCCACCTCCTACCACTTACCAGTCACCCTCCTCCATATATTTTTCTCTGCACCATAGCCCCAGCCCACTTGCTGCTTCTACTATGGGTAAGATAAGGTAAGACACTCAGGCCACTAGATGGAAAGCAGACTAGGACAACCACTGAGAGCAGACAGGGTGTTGGCCATGGTGACCACCCTGAGTGCACCTTATAGGCTAAAGGTCATGAGATGGTAGGAAGCTTGGATGAGGATGTGCACATCTGCAGGGATAGCTTGGAGGTCTACAGGTGGAGAGGAAACAGCATCTAGGGCTTGAGTTCAAGGTCCATGTCTGGATGGGGTGCTGCCTTGAGAAGATCCAGGATTGTGGTGATGACTTGAGGAGATCCAGGAATGTGTCTGAGAACTGACACCATCTGTCATCAGAGAATAAGCTCGATAAGATGAAAATATCCCAAAAGGCAGAAAAGCAAGAGGAGCCTGATAAGAACTGACACCGCTAAGATCCTGAAATACCCATTAGATTTGAAACTTGAGATTCACTGGTGGCCTATCAAGAACACTCTCATGGAATGACAGGGTGGGCTGAACACAAGGTAGAAAGTGAGGAAAAACAGCTTCTCAAGAGAGGAGTAGTGGATTGGAGGAAGGCCAGCGAAACATTCACAGCTCATGCTGTGGGTCCAGATGGATCTGGGCTTGATTCCAGTTCTGCCCATTTGTAGCTGTGTGACTTTGGGTATATTTGCACTTCTGGGCTTCAATTTTCTTCTAGGCTAGACTTTAGGAATAGCCAGGGCTGAAAAGACTGCCCATGTGGAGCACTGTTATAACCTCATGTGCTCAATGAGATGGAAGTTCTCGGGAATAATCTGCCCAGTGGAGAAGGAAAGTCAAGGGCACAGGAGCTGAGAAATCCCTACCTCTAGTCCAAGTACAAGTGGGTAGATGGTGGTGGTGTTTTGGGAAGCAAGGAGAAAGTGCAGCCAACAAGCAGACAACTGAGAGTGGAAGGCCTAGAGATGAGTGGCTGCAATAATGGTGGACTGCCATCCCAGAAACATCCCTTTACTATGCTGCAGGATGCCCCAGTCCAGCTGGATTAACCCTCTAGATGTGTCAAGGCACATTCATAAAGGCACGTGTTCCTCAGGGAAAAGGCTATGGGATACCCTGCATGCAGCTTGCTCTCTGCTGCCATCACACAGCCAACACCCAATATACTCACCCCTCTCTTCCACCAAAGAAAGAAACTGAGCTACATGTAGAGATCACAGAACAGGGAAGACCTTAAGATCTTCCTTCTGGTTACAAGGCTGCTTTATACCAGGCCTTTCCTTGCCTTCAACTGTGAGTCCCACATCACTTGTTACATTAGATATAAAAGCTGCACTGTCTCCAAGGGGAATGCTTCTTAACTTATTCTGCACAGCAGAAAGAAAAGGTCCAGCCCTTAGCAAGACACTCAAGTAGCCTAAAACCCATGAGCACCAGAGGCTCCCAGATTTTATCAGCAGACATTTCAAATCCTCCTTTGCTACTCAGTCTGAAAGAATACTCTCTACATGGCTCCTGGAAGAGCTGTCAATTCCAGAGGCTCTTTGGTGTCACACTGCCAGCCTCTGCTTTTTCCACTAGCTCAACCACTTTGGTCAGGTAATTATGCCCCTTACCCTAGGGAATTCTTCCAGCAGTTTTCTCCTTCCATATGGATCTTCCCATGATTTAGAGAAATAATAGAGGAGCTGCCCTTTTAAAAGTTGCTTTTTCAGTTTCAGGAACAGAATTAACCCACCCAATTAAGTTTGCAGATGCTTAAAATATGCTGAGATTTCCCAAAACACCACAGGTGTAACAGCGCTACTCTGAAGGGCAACTTAAACACAGCAATCCTCATGCTGCCAGAACATGGTCCACTAGTTTTTTAATGCATCTTTCCTTACTGGTTGCTAGATTAGACTGAAAATTTTTAAGGATTTATCTTGATGACTTAGAAAAATACATGTCATTTCTCAACTTGATTCAGGTAGTACACGATCATAAAACTGAGTAAGTCTTTTAAAAAACAAAATTCCACAGATCACATTGTAGAAATTTCAGGATACACTCCCAGGTAACAATCAGGGAATCTTCAACAGTTCCAGGATTGCTCCAACAGCTCCAAAATAACCCTCATGTTCTGAAAAAAGTGCTTTGAACTGTCTCTTGGACCAATAATCCAAAGAATATGCCAAAGCTGCATGGCAATGGTGTTAATTCTCAAAAAATTTTCAACAAATACCACCTGGTTAATGTTATGGAAGCTACAGCCCAGCCTGACAATTCAAACCTCTCATAATCTTCTCCATAAATATCTCACACTAGTTTATCCACTTTGGTGCTACCTCCACAAGATACCATTTCAAGAGCTTCTTCAAAAGTGGTACAGCCAGTAAGAAGACACAGAGACCAAAAAAATTTCCTCCTCTAAGACTTGTGCCTGTGACCCTCTTGTAATTATCTTTGGAGTACACTGCTAAAATGCTAACCCCTGAGCCAATGTTTACCAGAAGCAGAGGATGTGGGTTTTTCAACTCAAATGGTAACTTCTGACATTTTTCAGAATCAGCAGGATTTTCAATGTAATAGCACTGTGGTAGTCCATTGAAACCAACTAAATCAATACATAAAATTCCTTGGATTAAGCAGTCTAGTTCATGCAGTTTGCAAAGCTGAAGACCGCCTATCTTTGCATCCACACAGAGTCAGGGCCTTCAGCTCCAGGTGCAAGTCCCTAATGCTCCTGGACCCATAAGTCACATTGGAGGTCAAGTACTTTCAAATGCTTTGAAGACTCTCCACTTCTTCCTCTTCTTCTTCAGCAGTGATGTCTTTGGGTTCAAAATAAACAAGCCTGACAAGGGTTCCACCAATATCCAAGCCAAACCATAGAAAAAGCGGCTGCTTTTTCTGGAGGCTTTCGACCTCTGAGCCAGAAACCCAGTCAGAGCCTCTGTAGGAGTTGAGCCTATGGGGCCTCACACCATCTGTTGACGCCCAACAGCAGGCACTGACAGGCTGCTCACCAGAGGCCACAGTGACCCCTGCCTCTGCCCTTCGGAGCCTGTGGGCGCTGGCTCCCCAGCCCAAGAGGGTGAGGTGGAGGCTGCCCTGCCATGGTGCTCCAGGGGCAAGTTGATCTAGCCGGCCCCCATTGGCAGCCCCCACCTCTGCCCCCCTACCAGCCAGCCCCCCTAGGGCTGCAATTCTTTTGCCTCCTCAGAGGTAGTCCTGCCTGAGCCTCTGGATATGCTTTGATGAGGCAATTGGACCTTTTCTCCTTTCTTCCATCTTCCACATGCTTGTACCTGAACCCTCACATATTCTGTCAGCTGTATTTTTGTTTTTGCATTTCAAGGTCAATGCCAAATTAATTCTTTACCTGAGACCCATCTTTCATATGTTCCTTATAGGTTGATCCTCAAAATTGAAAATTAGTGCTTTCCCAAATTTATATTGTCTTTTTAACTAACATTTACTGCATAGTCAAATAATGTCCAACAATTACATTTCTTTTTATAGATTTAAGGTTATGATCTCTAGAATCCTTGGAGAAGAATGTTCTAGTGCGCAAATTAAATAAATTCTCTTTTATCATTTCAGAAATAAGTTAAGATGATGCTGTATTTTAATGGGATTTTTTTTTTGTATCATGACTTATTTTACACAATTTTTGTTGTTTGTGTTTCCTGAAATTTCTATTTGTCTTTCTTTTACTTTTACTGAGAGAACATTTCTTTACTACATCATGGATATCACACATTTCCATAATTATTCTAACGTAGACCACATTTCATTTTTGTTCTTGAAAACATTGTATTTGGGGGCCAACTGGCTTCCTATTCTGATTTAGATTGTTTAGCAAAATCCATGCACAACTCTCAATGTGGAATTTTTTTTTTTTATTAATCTTCACTCCTAGTTCCACTTCCTCATATTCTACATCATTATTGGTTTGTACCTCACTTCTCTGGAATATATCCAAAGGCATACTGAACAGAAACAAACAAATAGAAGGGAGATGAAATTTCTGAGCACTTGCAATTTTGAAAATGTCTTTCATATGCCTTTATGTTTATTTATAGTTTGGTAGAGCACAATGTTGAGAGTCAAAACCAAGTCAAGATGGCACCTGGCACTTTGCCATGGGGAGTGGTTTGAGAAGTAATGCCAGCAAGCCATTAAAATGATGCAGATTTCTTAATGACTGACTGCTGTGTCTAATGCTGTTAATTAAGTTAAGCTTGTATAATCATTAAGATGATGGGTATTCCTTATTAGTTGACTGCTGTATCTAGTTTAAATTAATTAAGTAAAGCTGTGTGTAATTAGTTGGGTATATATACTTCTCTGACTCATAATAAAGTGGCTCCCGTTGTATCAACCTTCACAAGTTTCTTGTAACCATGCACCCCCCACCCCACCCGAGTTATTTTGCCCAGCCAGACTTTGACAGATGGTGGCCTGTATGGGGAGCCCCGGGACACTCAGGGGTAAGTGAAAAGGAAAAGCTGCCCATCCCTAGAGATAGGACGGGAGCAAATCTTTTCATCCCTATAACTAGATAGGACAAGAGGAAGAATGGACATTTTGAGAAAATGGAGAGGATTAATACAGTATGTTTGTTTCTTGTTTTGTCTTGGTTTGTTGTATTGTCTTTGTTACGAAAATCTGGAAGGGGTGTTAAGTAAATTGCTAAGGGAAGGAGCCACCCTAGTGGAACCAAGAACAGTTAGGGCAGCACAAAATTGTATATTCAAAGTTTTTTCCTTCTCAGAATGGTGAATACATTCTTTCATTCTCTTCTAGCACAGAGTGTTTCTAATAAGAAGTTTGATGCTAGTTTATTATTGTTTCTTGGTAACTGACCTCTTTTTCCTCTTTTTTTCTAGAGACTTTAGAAAAAATCTACTTTTCTTATGTTTATTGCAGCACTGTGCACAATAGCCTAGATATGAAATCAACCTAAATGTCCATCAGGAGGTGAATGGATCAAGAAAATGTGGTATGTACACAATGGAAATTCTATTCAGCCATAAAAAAGAAGAAAATCCTGCCATTTGCAAAAACAGAGATGAGCGTATAAGGCATTATGCTCACTGAAATGAGTTTATTACAGAAAGACATATTCTGCAATATTCCACTTCCAAGAGATTCCTAAAATAGTCAAATTTGTAAAAGCAGAAATATAATGGTGGCTGCCAGGTACTGGGGGAGAGGGAATGGGCAGTTTGTGTTCCATGCTAGAAAGTTCCAGTGAACCAGGATAAGTAAGTTCTAGAGATCTGCTGTACAACACTGTGCTTGCAGTGAACACACTGTCCCACAAACTTAAAATGTAGTAAAAAAGGTAGACCTCATCTTATATGTTCTTACTACAGTAAAATATAAGGATAAAAATAAAATTCTTTCTGTAATCATTTGGTGTTCTAAAATTTCATGGTAACGTGACATGGTCTTTTTTTTTCCCTTGGTACACATTTATCCCCTTTATTAAGAATAGTTATGTCCTTAACTTTTGAGGAGATCTCTCTATAATTCTTATCATTTTATTCTTTCTTATTTTTATTTTTTCTCTATTCTTTAAAAAAAATTTAAGTATTGATTATTTTTTATTTGTATTTGGACACATTATCTTTATTTCATTCTTATGTGGTGCTGAGGATCGAATCCAGGGCCTCACACATGCACCTCAGACATGCTAGGCGAGCACTCTACTGCTGAGCCACAACCCCAGGCCCAACATTTTTTGTGTGTGTTTGTGTGTGTGTGTGTGTGTGTGTGTGTGTGTGTGTGTGTGTTTGATTCTAGGGATTAAATTCAGGGCCTTGTGCATGTGAGGCAAGCACTCTACCAACTGAGCTATATCCCCAGCTATTTTTCTTCTCTATTCTATTTGCTGGATGTTTTAACTTAAGGATTTATTTTCTTTGTTTCACCTTCTCTGAGGCTCTCTTTTTCTAATCTTTTGATTTATGTTCTAAAAGGGGTCCTAGTCTTTGTCTTTCAACACTTCAATTTTATTTGGGGGGTTACTGGGGATTGCACCTAGGGGTACTTTACCACTAAATTACCTACCCAGTCCTATTTATTTTTTTATTTTAAGACATGGTCTTACTAAGTTGCTGGAGCTGGTCTGAAACTTGTGATACTCCTGTATGAGCCTCCTGCATCCCTGATATTACAGGTATGTGCCACAAAAACTGGCACACTGACCCATGAACTTTCAGTGGATTTTTTAAATTTTAGCAATCATATGCTTAGTTTACAAGACTTTCCTTTTGTATATTATTTCGATCTGTGTGTGGGGGGTACGGTGAGGAGTAGGATTATCTAGGGCTAATTTTGTGAAAGTAATTAATATATTTTCAAATTTCTCTAAGAATACAAATTTAAATATTTTAGTTTTTTTCCTATTTTCATAAGCCTACAATCTCTGTTCTTCTTTCTTGATTAATAAATTTTGGATTTGTTTGTTTATTCTGCTTATTTTCTTTGTCTTTCAACACTTCAATTTTATTCAGGGAGTTACTGGGGATTGAACCTAGGGGCACTTTACCACTAAAGTGGATCTTTAGTTGTCCATCATATTTAAGAATGAGACTTTCCTAGAGAGCTTTTCGGACTTTCTTACTATAGAATATATAGGTCTTTCCTCCTACAAGTTAAGTGTCTGTCATGGGAGCTTCATGGACATGGGAAGGATAATTAATTATGGTAATGCTGGTTACCAAAATAAGCCTCAAAACTTTATTGGTTTTCTATGATATTTGCTTGTTTCTCAACTGCAGCATAGTTCAGATGTTCCTGATTCATGGGTGGCTTTTCCTCATGTAGTGACTCAGAGACCCAGGCTCTTTCAACTGATGCTTCAGCCATCTTTGACCTTCATGGCTTCTGCTTCTTGCTGGCACAGGGTGAGTGAGAATGTGAAAAGGTACTTTTTCTTTCTTTATTCCTTCCTTTCTTTCCCACTTCCTCCCCACCACCCCATCATCCACTGGGTAAAGAACCCATGGCCTCACAAATGTTTAGCATGTGCTGTACCATTGTGCTACATCCCAGCTCCACAGTTGCTTTCTTAAAAGCCCTGGCCTGAATGTGACACACACCACTTCTACTCACATTCCATGTAGTTAAATAGCTACATCTGGATATAAGGGAGGCCAGAAAATGAAATGCACAGTCTGGTAGTCCCTTCCCAGAAAAGCATCAGGTTAAGGAATGAGAAAGTCAAGTTCTTGTTACATAGCTAAACACAGCTTTTTAATATATATATATTTAAATTGTGGATGGACAAATACCTTTATTTAATTAATTAATTTGTTGATTTTTATGTGGTACTGAGGATCAAACCTAGTGCCTCACACATGCCTGATAAGTGCGCTACCACTGAGCCATAACCCTAGCCCCAGCTAACCACAGTGATAATAAACAGATTTACCCCTAGTTTCCTTAATCTTGGGGTTCGAATGTTGATGACTTTTAGTTTTGCAGGGAGAGGTTTGAAACTCCAAAGAAGAAGGCAGAGGGCTTTACTGAGGACATTGATGTCCGTCCTCAGCATACCTAATTCTCCTCAGTTTATTCTGTTTTTAAGAAGAAGAAAACTTATTTTATTTTTCCCAGACGTGAAATGCTAGTTGGTATTTCATGTATTTAAAAATGGCAGAGGAAGGCAGGAAGTATATGCAGACAACGGGTGCCACATATGCTAGACCCACTTTTAAACAATTTTACCATTTTAGCCTCTTAGCTCCCTGTCCTTAAAGGCACCTGAAAACTGAGCCTGAAGTTTCTTTGGGTTTCTGCCATGGAGACTTATCTCTCCTACACTAAAATCACTTCCTGCATATTCCATCCTGCACTGGCAATTCTCCTACTGCTTTCCTTGGTGTTCTGAGTTAATTCCCATTTATCATTAGGCCTTAGAAAGGTAGAGAAAAAGAAGTCTGCTGCTGGGTCTTGAAACGCCTAAAGTTTCCTTGCAGGAATGTTTCATGTATTCAACCACAGTTTGATTTGGGTATATTATCTTTAAAAGGTCACTTCTCTGTCTGCTCAATTGTTTTAAAGCATGTTCAAAACTAGCAGCTCAGACTACTAATTTGGGTTTTCATCAGGGAGCATGGCTCCTAGAGTCTCTCATCCTCTGCCTACCAAAAGGCCAGAAGGAGGGTGATATTTGAAGTGTGTTCAGAGGACATTTGTTTCAATTCTTTAACCTCTATTCTTCAAATAAATTGGAACAATCATTGGCCTACTCTTAGCCATAACTACCTTGAATGAGTTGTGTTCAACTTTATGACATTCATTTTAACAAAACAAAATAGTACCCTTATTAAGCCTGTTATTGTGATTATTTTAGGAATTTTTAAGAGACATTATCTGCTATCTTTATCTTTCAGAAAGATTTTTTTCAAACATCTCTTTGCTACAAAAACTTGACTTTTTTTCAAAACCCAGATGCATTCCCTTTTTTCTAATAATGAGAATTGTACAATTCATTGTAGAGTCATGTGCTGAATGCAGATGCTTTGATCAACAAAACAAACCATATATGTGGTAGCTAGAAGATACAGCTTAGTGTGTAGTGGTGCTATGCCACCTAGGTTTGTGTATGTGCACTCTGGTGTTCACTCAATAACATTGTCTAAGGATTTGTTTTTTAAAATACATTCGTGTCATTAAGCAACATGATGGCATTTCCCTTTATCATCTTTTTAAAGTTCTTTAGTCTTGATTTTATTCTCTGAAAACTCTAAAAGTGTATCTAAGATCATGTGAATTCAGGGCTGTGGTTGTAGCTCAGTGGTAGAGAACTTGCCTGGCACATGTGAGGCACTTGATTTGATCCTCAGCACCACATAAAAATAAATAAATAAATAAATAAATAAATAAATAAATAAATAAATAAATACAGGTGTTGTGTCCATCTACAACTAAAAAAAAAGGAAAAAAAAGAAGATAATATAAATTGAGGTAGAACTGGGTTGGTAATTTGTTTCATACTTTACCTGGCTGCAATTCTCAAATGGGGACAGGCTAAAGGTGTGAAGGGTGAAGAGTGCTCTGTGATTGTTTAAGACTTTTTAAATTTAATATATGGTACAATTTTAACATAATTTTTTTCTTATACATTTTATAAATGTAAACATAAATTAAAATACACATTAACTGGAAATCTACTTGAGAAATTTGTGGGTTTTTTTAACCTTGAAATAATGTGACCATAATTCTTACATAGTAGAACTTTTTTGGACTCTACTTATAGTAAGATTTTACTATATCTTCCTTTACTTATTAATTCTACAGGGTTAACAAAATGTACACATTATTTGTTGACAATGATCAGCATACATTTTATGTTATACATATTTTATATTGAATGGGTTATTTTATTATATACTTCAAAACTCCTGTACAAGATAACATAAATAACATGAATATGAAAATAAAGTAAATTAAAAAATTTAGTTGAGTACATTTTGGTATGTATCTATTTTGAATATAATATTTTTGGTACTCATTTCCATAGAGAAAATACTTTTTTTTCTTTTAAAGTTTTCTTTGAAGACATACAAAATAGCCTTACTATTTGTAGTGAATTGAAGAAGGAATCTGCAAAATTCATGTCCATTGGAACCTCAGAATATGATCTTGTTTAGAAATAAGGTCTTTGCAAGTGTAATTAGTTAAGATGAGGCCACAGAAGATTAGGATGAGCCCCCAAATCCAATGATTGGTGATCTCATAAGAAGGTCATGGGAAGACAGAGAGACACCTATAGGGTGAATACCTCTTATGACAAAGGCAGGGATTAAAGTGATGCAGCTAAAAGTTAAAGAAAACCAAGGATTGCTGGCAACAACCAGAAGTTAGAAAAGGGGCTAGAAATAGAATCTTCTCTGAGCCTTTAGAAGCAACTCACTCTGTCAACACCTTTATTTTGATCTTCTGCCTCCTGAATTAGGACAGAGTAATTTTCTATTGTCTTAAGTCATGGGGTTTCTGGTAATTTGTTACAGAAATCCTAGGAAACTACCCTAGCTCAAATTTAACACATCTCCTTCTGTGAATACTTATAAGTTGAGCATTTACAGGAGCTCCACAAATAACTGCTAGCTGATAACTTTCCAATTGAGAGTTAGCCTACTCACTGGTACCTAGAGGAGTATTTCCACAGTAATCTTAAAGAAAACATTATGATGAAGAAAAGCCATTTTTCTCCTTCGTTTTCATAGAAAACACACTGAGGATTAATATAAAATGCTTTAGAGTAATTTCAAAAGCTTTGATCACATAAATATTTTTATATTAATTATAGTCAAAGGAGATGACGTAAATGAAGGTTGTCAAATTTTATGTTGCAAAGAGATGCTACTCACAAGTAATTTGAAGAATTTTTTTTATTCTTCTGTCAAAACCCACAGCTGGTGCCCATATTGTGTTTTATTAATTAATCTTGGAAAGATACCAATAAGAAAAAAGTGATCTACAATACTTATGAGAAAAAATAAGATTAAATGTATTTTCTTGAATGATGAATTTTCATGATTTTACAACATGAAGAAAAAATATAAAAAATGTTAAATGCCACAGGAATAAATTAAAATTATTATTTTTAAATAATATTTTTTAGTTGTCAATGAACTTTTATTTTATTTATTTATATGTGGTGATGAGAGTTGAACCAGATGCCTCATACCTGCTAGGCAAGTGCTCTACCACTGAACTACAACCCCAGCCCCACAAAATTATTATTTTTGTCAAGTCATGAGTGTATTTTATTCAGAATGAGTTTTCACAATTTGTATATTCATAGTTAAATGTGTCATTGAGTATGGGAAAAAAAAAAAAACACTTGGTTGAATAAATTACTTTTATAGAAAAAGGCCTACAACATGGTCTACAGAGGCTTACTCAAGCTATCATTTTGATGTTCTGTTGCCCTCTACTGATCAGAGAGACAAATTACAGTTAGTCCTTTTCTCTACCAAAGTTGATTTATTTTCTACGGGTAAAAATTAATAATAAAAATTAAAAAATGTGTTCATTTGCTTAATCAACTACTTAAGTTCAGAAATAAATAGATAATACTGGAAATTATAATACATAAATTCATCTGTTTATGTCTGTGTAAACTCCTCAATGGTAGGGACTCCTTTTATAATCTTCATATTCCTGGCAGCCAAAATACTGTTTAGCATGGTATTGTACTCAATAAATGTTAGGTAAAAAAAATGCTGAGGCAATCTGTGCAATTATTCATGTATTCATTTATCATTTTTATGAAATTCCTTATTATAAATATTATTACCATATATTTATAAAATTAGTAATTTTTTTTCTAATATATTAATTCTATAAAGAATTAAAGTTATTTTAACATCAATATTACTCACCATTTCAAACCCTTTATTTGTAGATATTTTGACTGTGGTTTTACATGGGTACTTTTGTGGCTATGTTATTCTTTTTAGTTAATTGGAGATTTTTTGCTGGTTAGTTAGGATCAACTGTGGGAGGCAGAAAACATGAAAATACTAGTGACTTAAGATCTGAGTTTGTTTCTGTTACACACAAATCTATGTATATCAGGTCTGACATGAAGTTTCCATTGTCCACAGGATCCTGACTCCTTCTGTCTTATAGCTCTGTCATGTATCAGCCACGTGTACTAAGTGTTACGAAGAGACACAGAGCCTCTGTGAAAGTGCATTAGGACGTCTGTATTCCACATCAGAGTGGAGATTGGCATATGGGTATTCTGACAGAAGATGTGACGTAATTGTCCATTAAAACTGTATAAGATTGGTGTGCCGAATGCTTTTTTATTATTTATTTATAGAGAGAGTCTTCATAATTTGCTTTAGGACCTCACTATGCAGAGTCTAGCTTTGAACTTGTGATTCTTCTGCTTCAGCCTCCCAAGCTGCTGGGATTATAGGCATGTGTCAAGGCTGGTGTGCTCAATTCTGAGCTACATGATGCCCACTAAATTTCAGAAATTGATATCCTATAAATTCATAGCCCCAAATTGGTACACATAGGGCCCAAATATCTTGTTATTTTTTTTTTGTTGTTGTTACATAGCCTTCTCATTCTTCACAGTAATGATCTTTAATCTCTTATTTCCTCAAATTTCTGGTCCTCACATTCTGTTCTTCTGATACTTTCTGCTTTACATTCTTACATCCTCATTTTTGCCATAGTTCTTCATTTTTCATTTAAGAAATAAAAGCTACTGAATGGGCCCTTTTTCTGCAAGGTCATCTTTTTTTCTACTATCATATCTCCAAACTCTCAATAGAGTTTGCAGCTATTTTGTTTTCCTTTTTTTGCATTGAAGGAGGAGTATCTACAGCCAAAGTCAGCTACAGGTGTGAATACAGAGAATTGGACTTTCTCAAGAACAGGGTTTTGAAATGAGTAAGAAAAATAGATTATAGAGCAGCGAATAAAGGGATATGTAAGATACTGATTAAGATGATGGATCTTGAAATCTAAGTGGGACTAAAAAGAGAAATGAGGACATTATGAAGTGAGGACTGTGACAATATGGAAACATTAATAAATTGTAGGTCCCATGAGGTCCTTTTCTTTGACTATTATTTGTCTTCTTATTGATTTATAGAATTCCTTGTGTGTTCTGAGCACCATCTTTTGTTGGTTGTAAGGTTTGTATTTTCATTCTATCTGTTGGTTTCCCCCAAAATTTTATGATATATTTTGATGCGCAGATGTTTTAAACTTCACCAAATTTATATTTTATGATTTGTTTTCTATGTTTGAATTTAGAACTCCTTTTCCATACTGAGGTTTTAAAGGTTTAATTTAAATATAGGAGATTAAAATTCTCCTAGAATTTAAAGGTTCACCTTTTTACATTTAGATCTTCACCTGAAATGTACTTTTATTTCTAGTCCTTAATGCTCATTTACTGATTTCTGCCCCATCAATTCATCAAAGTTGCTTAAAAAAACTGCTGATGCTTTTTTTTTTTTTTTGCCAAATTCAGAAGACACAATTGAGGAAGGTCTCCAAATTTCCTTGTTCAGCTACTCTGAATGTGTGAACATATATTTATATATTGTATACATTTGAATTTGTCAATTCATGTTACATATCAGATGCACACACACATGCACACACACACACACACACACACACACACGGATTTTGTTTAGATACATACACACGCATATATATTCATATATATGTAATACACATGCACACACACACACACACACCCAAGCAGAAAACAACATTAGGACTTATTTGGTATTATATGTGCATATATATGTCTCCCTTTGCCCAGGAGGACCACATGGAAGCTTATTTACAGCAACCTTGATTTTGAGCACTACTGAATAAAACAACCACCTCATAAACACAACCACTCAGCCAGTTTAGAGGCTGAATAAATATGTGTGGGACTCTCCAGCCAAACACAACTAGGGGGAACAATGTGGTCCTCAGCTGAGACCTGAGTGGCCTCAGGATGGACAGGGCCACAGCCTCCTGACCCCTGCGTTCTGCCGGCGGTTGCAGCACTATGGAGGCCCCCTGATGCCTGCTACCCAGCTACAGGGCTGTGGCTCTCCTTCCTTTTCTGGTTCTTTGGCACTCTGCCACCACGCCACGCGATGGTGTGGGGCTTTCTGCTGCCCGTGGTGGCCAGGCTTGACTAGGACGAAACCTACCGCGTTTTTGAAGAGCTCTTCCTTCAGCTGGATGGTCACGGATATGGGATGGTGGAGGTCGAGGAACTGCCAAGAGTCCTGGAAGCCACGCGCATCCCTCTGATGGAGAACAGCAAGGTGGGGCGTGGTGGCGTCTGGATGGCAGGGGGCTGGGGTAGGCCGCTCGAGGCCTCTCCATCCTTCCCAGCTCTCCTCAGGGCCTCAGACGTTCTTTTCCAGTGATTAGCTTCCTGTCAATGATGGGGCTCTGGGAACACTTGGTGCAAGTTCATGTTCTATTAGTGAGCTGCTCTGTGAAATGCACAGGGAACCTTACTGTTCTGCCTGAGGGGCCAGCACCACCCAAATACATAGAAGGAAACAAGAACAAACTAAGCCAGTCGAGGGTCCCTCCTGGTGGCTGATGATGGATCATCCAAGTGCTCTCCTCAAGGGCATCCCAGCTTGAAAACTGGGGCCTGACCCCTGCAGAGGCATTGCTCCCAAGGCCCCATCCCTGGGCAAGTGCTCAACAGGGAGAAGGAGCATGTCTTGGGGCTTTCCCATGTGCAGTCGCCTTTTTGCTGATGCAGGGAGGGGACAGTAATTACAACCACAGATTTTCAGTTCAACCATATACTAAAGACATATCTATACTATAATACTGTACACTATAGTATAGAATTGTCTTAAACAAATGACAGTATAATTACTATTGTATTTTCAGAGACTTTTCATTTCTATAGCTGTGCGTTTAACCAGTTGACCCAATAAAGTAAAAACAAAAACAAAAACAAAAAAAAAACAGACTTTGTTTTACTTTAAGCTTCTGTAAGAGACTACATGGCCCAATGGGCAGTGTGGGAGAGGTTGTGGGGATGCAAATATGTTTAAAATAAGACTGTGACACCAGATTTTGTAGAAATATTGTTTCAAGATAAGAAACAGAATTAAATTCAGAAAGAGAAAAGAAATAATGTTTAATAAATTTCTCTCTGGAAGACTTGAATTAAATGATGGATGTGAAGGCAAGGGTCTCTGAATCAAACAAAAAACATTTTAGCATAGTAACAGTCAACATTAACTGTATTATTCTTAGGATTTACAAAGTGCATGCTAGAGAAAATGAGATAACTATGTAGTATGAATAATGCTATATCACATTTTACTTATGGAAATTGATGGTTTGTTCCCTAAGGCCTATCAAACAACAGAGATGGCAGTGTTAATAATAGTATGCATTGGTTATACTGGATTCTGGAAGGCCACGGTTTCTTTCTAGTTTTTCTGCATTCACCTTTCATTATACAAATCAAAACAAACAAATAACAACAGCAACACCCTCCCCAGTGGTTATATCATTCTTCCCGACTGAATTTAGCCCTAGAAACTAACAATAACATTTATCTTTTCAGCAAGAGCTGGATACTCTCCTCCTCTTAATCAGGCTGTCTAAAGTTAGTGCTGTCTTCTGTACCTCTTCCTAAGGGATGACTTGGTTCCCCAGCGACATTGGCATTGTTTTTGAACATTTTTAAGATCCTGACTGTGTGTGTGTACATGCACATATTTATGTAAAGGGCCAGGAATATTGCTAAACATGTCATAGTGCACAAGACAACAAAGAATTACCTGAACCTAAATGTCAATAGTATTGACATTGAGGTACCCTGACTTATTTCAACTGCCAATTTTTAGTACACCTTGCTTCTCCCTTCCAATAGATGAACATAACAATTACTTCACTGGCTACATGGAGGTTGCCTGAACAAACCTCTTCAGACTTTTGGATCTCTCATAGTTTATTCAGTTGTAAAATGGGGATAATAATGGTGCTTACCTCTTAGGATTATTTTGATGGTTAATGAGCAAACATATGGAAAATGCTTAAAATTGCTTGCTGAGATTTAAGCAGTTAATTAGCCTATATATTAAATATGTCAAGTATTAGTTTATCTTTATTTATGCCTGTGCTTGCTTTCTTTTCTTTAGTCTCAGGGAGTGAAGTGTTTCTTCTCTTTTTCAACTTTGGTACTTCTTGGCCTCATGTCCTCTTATCTCCTTTAAAAGAGGAAAGGTAAAACTTTCTTTTGTTTTTCAATGCTTTTGGTGTGTTTTTTTTTTTAACAGTGCTGAGTATTATACTGAGGGGCTCTCTACCTCTGAAATACATTCCCATTTTTTTTCATTTCTTTCTTTCTTTTTTTCTTTTTTGGAGAGAGGGTCTTTCTAGGTTGTCCAGGCTGACCTCAAACTTCTTATTTTCCTGCATTAGTCTCCTGAGTTGCTGAGATTATAGGAATGTTCCATGGTCCCTAGCCAATTTTCTTTTCTTTATCCTATATTTTCAAATTATTCCTGTCTCATAACAATGATTCTCTCTTGACTCTGGCTCTCCCATCTTTCCCTTTTCCCCTCTCTGATCCACTTTCAGTCAAGGTCTTTGACAGAGCAAGGTCTACACTTTCTGTCTTATTTCCCTTACTCCATTTATCTGATTCTTTGGTCCCAGGCTTGATCACTACCAGGTTCTGACTCAATCTGTGCAAGCTTTGCATTTCATCACACTAGAAGCACATCAGAGTAGGTACCCTGAGTGCCCTGCGTACACCAGACATCCTAATTCTCTGTGCCTTTCTTGTGCACACTCCAGCCGACAGGACACCTTGTATGGGGGGTGCACAGGTACCATTAGACTAGAACGTGCCAAGTGGGCAAGTTCATTCTCGGTCAGTCAAGGCAGCACAAGATAATTTCTCAACTATTGGTCTTGGGCATGGCTGACTACAATCATAGCATCTCTCCACACCATTTTAATGCCTGGTAAAGGTCCCTGGAAGACAGCTGCTGCAAACTCACAGGCTTGTGTTGGTACAATGCTCAGAGACATAGGTTCCTACTGGACACTTGTCAAAGGTAAGTACCTGGCCAGTGGCACAGTCAACCTGGTGGTATGTGCCAGTGAGACTTTGAACCTTGGGTTCTGGCTGAGCCATGGTGGTGGTGCTAATGAATCTAAGTAGGAGAAAAGAGCCAGTGATCATAGGGGCTCTAATTCCACATGCAATGCAATGCGATGCGGCTGCATTAGGCGAAGGTGGTGCTGCTGCTCGCAGAGGTACCCAAAGCTGGGAGGGGTGTCGTTCTCAGGGATGCCCAGGGCGGGGCTTGTGGCTTCATGGTAGCTGGATTCCATGGCTGCTATTGCCCAGCGCCATATCCACCGCCACCTCCTGAGACGGGAGCCCATCTACCTCCAACACCCCTGATGCACTGCGGCAGCCAGGCAGCCAAGCAGAGAAGGAAGGTGGCAAGGGAGGCACTCAGCACCTGCCAAGTTCTGTGGCTGCCCGGGCTGGGAGAAACAGCCTCGGCTGCAGCCTGGGCCTCCAGGTTCACTCCTCAGACAGCGGCTAAGGAGAACCAGGGAAGAGGGCTTGCCCAGAGAGAGCAAAGGGACAACTTTCCATAGCAAAGCCTCCAGTCACTACCAAACACGATCCTCTGCTGCCCAGACCCGCAGGCGAGGGACTGTCTTTTCTTCTTTAAGTTAAATATTTCTGGTATTTTGTCACTTTGAACGGAAGCTAATTAAAACAATATCTTATAATCACTTTAGAATTAAGGTTCTGTTTTACTTTCTTAATCTTCATTAGCATCAATCCTATTCTTGGTCCTTTGCTCTTATTATCTTATATATTTTCATAAATTATATATAAATTTTAGAACCAGCCTATTTAGTTACATATACATAAGCATACACACACATATACTCCCTTTTTGGATTTTGATTATAATTTGTTAAATGTGTAGCTTGGTTTGCTGGTGAATTGGCAAATTTATAATATTAAATTTTCTCTCATAAACATTACATCTTCATTTATTTAGATCTTTTTTTTTATTTTTACCATGAGCACTTATTAATTGTAAAAGAAAAAAGCAATGACAGTTCCAGGGGATGAGTGGCTACCATCCTCCTAGCACACAGCAGCACAGTCACAGGGGAGTCAGACTCTTGTATTCTGGACACATGGGGGTGCACCAGGGACAGCCGAGGCGAACCACTTTCTAGATGTTCACTGGATCTTATACTTGTCCCAATTCTTTTCATGGTCATAGGGCTTCCAGCAGATGGCAGGGAAGATGTGCTTGTTTTTCTCATAACAGCTCCTCAGAACCACCTTTCCCGCATGAGACTCATACTTTTCCACAGTGGCATTGCTGAGTATCCACCCATCATCATGAAGATCAAAGTTAAAGAGTGGCCAATTCTTCCCACTTACCTTGGTAATGATGAAGTCAAAGAAACTGTGATGATGGGGAATGATTAGTACTCCTTAATGTACATGAACTTCTCAACCCCTGCTGACCTGAGCTCACTGGAGTCTTCACGCAGGATCTCAAGTGCCTTCTGGAGAAACTGCTGCATTGTATTGCCCTTTTTCATTTTGACTGTCTGCTGGTGTCTGCAGCCAGCCCAGTAATTGAAGGTGATTTCAATCTCTTCACTCTTAATCTTCTCCTGCTTGGCTTCCCACGCCTGCTACAGCTCTTCCCGGAGACAATTTTCCACCTCCTTCCTGTCTTGGTCAGGCAAGAAGCCGGTGTCCACATCTGGGTTCTTCCCCAATTTCTTTTTCTTTGTGGTGATCTCTTCCCTTTCCAGCTTCTCCTCATGCATGGTCACCTCTTCCTCCTTTTAACCCCCCTCCTCTTCTTGCTCCAAGGTGAAGGGCAGGCTACAAATCTATTTCTTGGTCTCCTTCTTGTACTATTTTCTCGCAGCTTCTCTAGCTTTAGCTGTAGCTCCATTGACTGCTCCCTCTTGGCCAGCTGCTTTTCCTGCTCCTTCACCAGTGCTTTCTGTTAGGCTTTCATGTAATTCAAGGTCACAATGCCGAAGGTGGTGGACTTGAGCTCTGCCTTCACAGCATCATAGTGTGCAGAGAAATTCTTGTCAATGTTAGCTTTCATTATGTTGTTTTCTGTGACCCGCTGCTTCCTTTGCTCCATCTGCTCCTGCTGCTCTTCCCATTTTTTCATCAGATTTTTTGCATGTGCTGCCTTGCTTGGGACACCCTTGTATTGAGCCTCGATGGTGGCAGAGGTGTGAGCAGTGGCAACAACTGTGACAGCAGCCCTGCTAAATCTTAGATTTTTATTAACAGAAGGGAATCAATACTGAAAAATGTCCATTGGCAGATTTCTCAGTGAAAGCAGTTACAGCAGTGTGACAAAGGGCTACATCAGACTGCAAAGGGCTATTAAATGAAAGGGAGGTGAGGAGATGAGGTCTGTTATTTTTTTTATTGATTTAGAAATATTGAGATAAATAAAAAGAACAAATGAGGAAGTCTAAATATTCTTTATTTTTTTAATGATAGGTGAGCTTTGAGGAAGAATATCTGTCAGAGAAGGACATGTTGCACATGATGCAGAGAGAGGGGGTGGCTTATAGCCAACTGGGAGGGCTTGGAACGAACATCTCAAGATGTGTGTGTGTGTGTGTGTGTGTGTGTGTTTAGGTGGAAACTACAGTTTACACATGGTAAATAGAAAAGACCTTGAAGATGACATTTGAGTAGATCTGAAGGAAGTGAGATGGAAAACTCGATGAATTCTGGGGGAGAGCTTTCCAGACAAAGAAAATAGAAGAGATTGGTGCTGAAGGGGGTTTGTAATAGAGTTAATGAGAAAGAGGATGCTAGGAGGTGTGTGATTGAAGAGGTAACAGGCCATATCACATGAAGACTTGCAGAAAATTGTTAGAACTTGGACTTTTACTGATATATTATTGAATGGTTTTAAACAAGTGTGTGACATGATCTAACTTAAGTTGTAACACCCTCACTCAGCTGGTGTACTGAGAGTAGCTAGGGTAAGGAAAAAATCAAGGAGAGCAATTAGGATAGTTTTACAGCACAGACAAAATTTGAGGGTGGCTTGTACTAAGATGGAAGAAGTAAGAACTGTTTGGATAATTGATATATTTTGAAATGGTGACAGGATTTACTTCTGGGTCATGTGTATGATACAAAATAGGGTAGTCAGGAGTTTTGATATGAGCCCTTAGAAGACTGGGGCTGCCATGTAGTGGGATGGACAAGATTGTGAGAGAAACTGGGATAGGAAAGAGTGAATATCAGAATCTAGTTTTGTTTTTGTTAAGTTTCAGATGCTAATCTGACATCGAAATAAAAATGTCAAGTAGGAAACTTGAACTAGTAACCTGGAGTTCAAAGAAACACCCTAGCTATAGATTTGTGAGTTGTTACTTTCAGAAAGTCTCTAAAGCCATTAGCCTGGGAGAGATGACCAGGGAGAGAATACAGTATACTGAGTCCTAATATTTTCCAATGTTAAGAGACAGGGGAAATTGGCAGAATCAGACAAAGTGACCCAGAAAGAGCAACTAGAGAGAAAAGGGGAAACCAGTAGAACACTCTGTTCTTGAAGCCAAATACATATGACAGTTTGGGAAGAGATAGTTCTTTCTGTCAAATGACTCTGAGAAGCTAAGACAAGAACAGGGGATAGACCACTGGATTTAGCCCTGTGGAAGCCATTGGTGGAGTAACGGTGGTAAGATTTTAGTGGGTTCAAAAATGGCAAGGAGAGATTGGAGACAAGGTAGATAACTATTGATGAAGTGTTGCTGCAAGGGCAGAGACAGTAACAGAGTGATAGTGGAGAAGGTGGGGACAAGAGTCTTTTTGTTTTTATTTATTTATTATTAAACTGCTTTAGCACTCATGTTTTGGGAAGAATTGGGATGACTTGAGGCCTGAAAATGAGTGTTAGAAATTGAACTGGTGGCTTGAGGAGATGCTATATGATTAGCAATAATCCCTGAAAAAAATGAGGACAGAAGTTGGCTGAGACAAAAATTTAAAACCAAAATTAGTAAAGCAATGTATCTTGCTGTCTTTTCTCAAATTCTTAATTTCATTTAGTAATTTGAGAAATTATTTGATGAAAAAATTTTTTTTCTTCTGAGGTACAGATGATTGAACCTAGGGGTGCTTAATCATTGAACTTTATTTTCAGCCATTTTTTTTTGTTTTATTTAGAAACAAGGTCTCTCTGAGGCTGGCTTTGAACTGGCAATCTCTCTGCCTCAGCCTTCCAATCCACTGGGATTATGGGCTTGTGCCATTATGCTGGCTCTGATGGCAATTTTTAAAATTCATAAAATGGGCTTGAACAGTATCATCTCAATGGGAATTATAATTACATGGCTATTCAGATTTTTTTGACATTTTGGATATTAGATATTTCAGATCCATAAAAATGGAAATTGTCTTTTAAGCTCTGCAACCACAAAGGGTATTTGTCAGCATGACTCTATTTCTAGAGAGATTATCAATGAAAAGAAGTTATAAAATTCCAGCTCCTGGAACTGCTCTGGCCCAGGGCTAAAGAACTTGTGGAAACTGCTTCTTGGAGCCTGCTCCTATCAGAACATATACCAAGCCCGGAGCAGCCAAATTCCGGCTCCCGGAACTGCTCTGGCCCAGGGCCAAAGAACCTGTGGAAATTGTTTCTACGTCTGGATCCTGCTGAATTCTGTGGAGGTAAATACCAACCAAGCCTTCATAGGCAGTTGCCACAGGATTGAGATGAGGCTTATTATGGCCGGTCATGACTCACCCGTTGCTTTGGTCACCCGGCAAAGGGAACAAAATGCTGCCATTTGCATGGGATACCAACATGGCAGAGTTCTGAGGTCATCAGAAAGCGGTGGAGGAGATAACTTCATCGATACCAGCAGCGACAAAAACAGTTGGTCTCCTGGTAAAGAAAGTGAGTCACCTATACCCAAGTTTCTCTCACTTTGTCATCAGGCCAGAGAGGCAGATCAGAGCCGCTGCCTGCCCTCAGAACAGGCCCAGCGACCCGCAGGCGTGATAGTCACATCACCCCAATTGGAGTAGGGGCAGAGCAGAGCGGCCACCCGCGAACACAAGGTAAACAGACCTGCCACCGACCAGCAGAACAGGCCTAGCGGTCCTCGGATGTGGTAGACATGTCACACCAATTGGATGAGGGGCAGAGCAGAGCCACTGCCCATGCCTGCAAGGTAGGCAGACCTGCGACCAACCAGCAGATCAGGCCTACCGGCCTGCTGGCGTGGTAGACACGTCACCCCAATTGGAGTAGGGGCAGACCAGAGCCGCCGCCCACGCCTGCAAGGTAAGCACACCTGTAGCCGACCTGCAGAACAGGCCCAGGGGGCCACGAACGTCATAGACATGTCACACCAATTGGAGGAGGGGCAGAGTAGAGTCGCTGCTCGCACCTGAAAGGTAGGCTGACCTGCGATCAACAAGCAGAACAGACACAGCGGCCCGCCAGTGTGGTAGGCAGATCACCCCAATTGGAGGAGGAACACAGCCATCCCCCGCCCCTGCAAGGGAGACTTATCAAGTATACAAATGCAATATAAATATATAGGGAGAAAATTTCAAAAACAAAAGTGTTTCACCAAGCAGAAAGAAATGCGAGAAGTATGAAAAGACAAGGAAAGAAATGATCACAAGCAATGCAGGTCAACTCGACTTTAGAAGAGGTAATAGCTGCAGCAGATGAAATGTCAGATAAAGAATTAAGGATATACATGCTTCACATAATCTGGAGTCTCAAGGAAGACATTAGACAGCAAAATCAGAAAATGAAAGATCACTTTGACAATGAATTACATAAACAAATCCAAGAAGCAAAAGATCAACTATACAGGGAGATAGAGGTAATAACAAACAAACAAACAAAAATCCTATAAATGCAGAAAGAAATAAACCAACTTAAAAACTCAATTGAGAATACTACCAGAAGAGTAGAACACATAGAAGATAGAACATCAGACAACAAAGACAAAGTATTTCAACTTGAAAAGAACATAGACAGATCAGCAAGACTGTTAAGAAACCATGAGCAGAACACCCAAGAAATATGGAATAACATAAAAAGACCAAACTTAAGAGTCATTAGAATACAGCAAAGTAGAGCTCCAAACCAAAGAACTGAGCAATCTATCCAATAAAATAATACGATAAAACTTCCCAGAATTGAAGAATGAGATAGAATCCAAAATCCTAGAAGCCTACAGGATGCTGAATGTGCAAAATCAAAAAAGATCCACACCTAGACACATTATAATGAAGATGCCCAACATAGAAAATAAGGAGAGAATTTTAAAAGCTACAAGAGAAAGGAAGCAGATTACATTTAGGGGTAAACCAAACAGGATAACAGCTGATCTTTCAACACAGACTCTGAAAGTTAGAAGACTCTGGAATAATATATTTCAAACACTGAAAAAAAATGGCTTCCAACCAAGAATCGTGTATCCAGAGAAATTAAGCTTCAGGATGGAAGATGAAATTAGAACCTTCCACGATAAACAAAAGTTAAAAGAATTTGCAGCTAGAAAACCATCTCATCAAAACATCCTCAGCAAAACATTACAGGAAGAGGAAATGAAAAATAACAATGAAAACCAACAGTGGGAGGTAGGACAGTAAAGGAGGGAAATAATAAAAGAGGAAAACAAACCATGTTTAGTAATATAAATAAACAAATAGGGCTGGAAGAACAAACTATATCTCAATAATATCCCTAAATGTAAATGGCTTAAACTCACCAATTAAGAGAAACAGGCTAGTAGAATGGATCACAAAACAAGACCCAACAATATGCTGCCTACAGGAGACGCATTTGATAGGAAGAGACATACGTAGACTGAAGGTGAAAGGTTGGGAAAAATCATATCACTCATTTGGACTTCAGAAACAAGCAGAAGTGTCCATACTCATATCAAATATAATAGATTTCAAGCCAAATTAAATCAAAAGAAATAAAAAGGGACCCTATATACTGCTCAGGGGAACCATACACCAACAAGACATAACAATCATAAATATATATGCCCCAAACAATGGTGCAGCTATGTTCATCAAGCAAACTCTTCTCAAGTTCAAGAGTCTTATAGACCACCATACAATAATTATGGGAGACTTCAAAATACCTCTCTCACCACTAGAGAGATCTTCCAAACAAAAGTTGAATAAGGAAACTATATAACTCAATAACACAATAATAAGCTAGACTTAATTGACATATATAGAATATACCACCCAACATCAAGCAGTTACACTTTTTTCTCAGCAGCACATGGATCCTTCTGAAAAATAGATCATATATTATGTCACAGGGCCATTCTTAGACAATATATAGGAGTAGAGATAATACCATATATCTTATCTGATCATAATGGAATGAAACTGAAAATCAATGAAAAAAGAAAAAAGAAAAAATCATGCATCACTTGGAGAATGAACTATAGGTTACTGAATGATCAATGGGTTATAGAAGACATCAAGGAGGAAATTAAAAAATTCTTAGAGATAAATGAAAACACAGACAAAACATATCAGAATCTATGGGACACATTGAAAGCAGTTCTAAGAGGAAAATTTATTGCTTGGAGTTCATTTCTTAAAAAAAGAAAAAACCAACAAATAAATGATCTCATACTTCATCTCAAAATCCTAGAAAAAGGAGAGCAGAACAACAACAAAAAAAGTAGAAGGCAAGAAGTAATTAAAATCAGAGCTGAAATTAATAAAATCGAAATGAAAGAAACAATTGAAAAAATTGACAAAACTAAAAGTTGGTTTTTTGAAAAAATAAATAAAATTGACAGACCCTTAGCCATGCTAATGAAGAGAAGAAGAGAGAGAACTCAAATTACTAGCATACGGGATGAAAAAGGCAATATCACAACAGACACTTCAGAAATACAGAAGATAACCAGAAATTATTTTGAATCCTTATACTCCAAGAAAATAGAAGATAGTGAAGGCATAGATAAATTTTTTAAGTCATATGATCTGCCAAGATTGAGTCAGGAGGATATAGACAACCTAAACAGACCAATATCAATTGAGGAAATAGAGAGAACCATCAAAAGACTACCAACTAAGAAAAGCCCAAGACCAGATGGGTATACAGCACAGTTTTAAAAAACCTTTAAAGAGGAACTAATAACAAATACTTTTCAAGCTATTTCAGGAAATAGAAAAAGAGGGAGAACGTCCAAATTCATTCTACGAGGCCAACATAACCCTGAGTCCTAAATCAGACAAAGACACTTCAAAGAAAGAAAACTACAGACCAATAGCTCTAATGAACCTAGATGCAAAAATCCTCAATAAAATTCTGGCGAATTGGATTAAAAAACATATCAAAAAATTGTGCACCAAGATCAAGTAGGATTCATCCCTGAGATGAAAGGCTGGTTCAATATACAGAAATCAATAAATGTTATTCACCACATCAATAGACTTAAAAATAAGAACCATATGATCATCTAGATAGATGAAGAAAAAGCATTCGACAAAGTACAGCATCCCTTTATGTTCAAAACTCTAGAAAAACTAGGGATAACAGGAACATACCTCAATATTGTAAAAGCAATCTATGCTATGATTCAGGCTAGCATCATTCTGAATGGAGAATAATTGAAGGGATTCTCTCTAAAATCTGGAACAAGACAGGGATACCCTCTCTCACCACTTCTGTTCAACATAGTTCTCGAAACACTGGCCCCGATGAGTTATTTAATTAGGATTAGGGAGGTCAGGATTTGATTTCATCTGATTCCTGGGCCCAGGTTCTGTCCCCTCCAAAATTCCAAGTTATGATACATGTATAAGAGTACTTATTTTCTGCTTCAGGTATTATGTGGAAATGATCAGACTTTCACCATTTCCACTATAGGTCAAGATGTAAAACAAAACTCTTTTAAATATGTTTTATATATTTTATATTTTTTTGTTAAGTATAGTTTGACTGAAGATAACGTAGCCATCCACTAGATCTTGAACTCTAATGAGACTCTGAAATTATTGCCAATTAAATAGCTTCTAGCTCACTGGTAGTTTGTTTGATTTGAGTTTGCCATAGCTAAAAATATTTATTAGAATTTGAAAAAATATTCCTTTTGCATTCAATATTAGATAAATAAATTTCAATTGAAAATATGGTATATTTAAAAATTGGTAATGTAAAGATTGTCAAAAACATGATAATCTAGTTATTTTTAATTTATAATTGACAATATAATGAGATATTTAAAATTGTATTGTTTGGTAGAGGACAATATATGAGGAAAGTCTGATGCTGATTTACTAAATGCTGATTTACTATGGAGCTGAGATATGTACAACATTCCTTAGATCTTACGAGGAGATAGAACTTTCATTTGAGATCATCTAGTTGCTATTTATTTTCTTTTAACAGGGAATTGATTTAGCCAAAAGATAAACTTTTCAGGATATCATTGATGAAGAAAGAAGACCTGGCCAGTTGTGGAAATACCTGTTCGCCTGGGGCATAGCTGGTACCTGTGCTTGAACATGCACAGCACCATTGGAACGTCTAAAAATCCTGATGCAAGTGTGTTGCATGGCTCATGTGTATGTTTATGAGTAACATGAATAATATGTGATGCTTTTCAAAGAGAAGATTTTAGACAGGTCAATACTATTCTTTTAATACTCTCATGTGCAAACTACTTTATTGCTAGTGATCTGGATTCTTTTATTCAGTAGCTTCCAGGTTTTGAACTCATGTTGAGGTTACAAAAACCTAATGATATACTGTTTTTTTTTAAATCCATACACAATTTTTATGGATGGAAATTGATATGTTGACAAATAATTAAACAGAGTCTAATAATCTACCACTAGTGTTCTAGGGTGGGGCAAAATTAGAGAAGTCTCTCCTTTCTTTTGGAGATGGGTGATAAGCATACAGTATACATTGATTTATGGAGAGAATCAAAATTGTGTCATGAAGAGACAGAGACTGGTCCAGGAGTTACACTCCCTCTTTATTCCCTACCATAAGAAAGAACCTGTAATTGGTTGTGGTCCCTTTGAAGTAGGCCATACCATAAATTGTTTGCCTGTGCCTTGGGGCCAAGTTTCTATCGTTCTGGTAATATAACTGTGACAAGGGGAGAGGAAGAGTTTCCACTCTTTCCATGTTGTACTTAAGGCAGGAATTATGGGCTTCTAGCAAAAATCACTATCTACTTTTACATTTTTGAGCCATGGAAGAACACATTTCTTTCCAATTTTTACAGAAATAAAGATGAAGCAAGTGTGCTTGGTTGCAAATTTTATGAATTCAAAGAAGGGGAAAGGGACACAAGTCTTATTTTTTTCAGTGTGCATATTTTTTTTTATTCCTGTGCCTCATAGAATGAAAAAACGGGGTGGTTGATTTATAATGGGAATTGGCTCATGTGATTATAGAAGGTAAGAAGTTCTGTGATGTACTTTCTGAAAACTGGAGAACAATGATACCTGCTAGTGTCCCAATCCACAGGCTTGGGGACAAGGGTTCAACTCTCAATACAAGATCAAAGACTTGAGAACTGGGGTAAAGGGTGAGTCTACTGGTATAATTCTTTGAGTCCTGAAAGTCTGAGAGCATGAACAAAAAGTTATGTCCCAGCTAAAGAAAATAGAGTGAATTTGCTTTCCTCTGCCTTAATGTTCTATGATGACAGTCAAATGATTGGATGATGCCCACCTATGGTGGCGAGAGTAGATCTATGCATTCAAAGCTAATCTTTTCTAGAAATACCCTCATAGAGACACATGTAAAACCAACTACAGGGCATCACTTAGCCCAGTCAAGTAGGCACATAAAATTAAACATCACACTTTCTATGCATTTAATTTTCTAAATATTTTGTATTATAATGTCATTTTACTCAACATTTTTTGGAAATTTCCTCAATAATATATTTTAACTCTTCTGTCAAGCTTATTATTTTAACAATCAATACTTTGATGGTTCCTATTTTGTTTTTTGTTTTTTGGGTTTTTTTTTTTTTGGTACTTGCCATTGAACAAGTTCTTAACCACTGAACCACATCCCTATCCTTTTTTATTCAATTTTTAAATTTTTGAGACAGGGTCTCAAAAAGTGAGACAGGTCTCACTAAGTTTCTTAGAATCTCACAAAGTTTCTGAGGGGGTTAAATTTTTGAACTTGCATTCTTCCTGCCTTAGCCTCATGACCTTCTGGGATTACCAGTGTGTGCCACCACACCTGGCTTTTATACTTGTATTATCTTTCTTTTCTTCTTTTTCTTCTTCTTCTTCTTTTTTTTTTTTAATTGAGAGGGGATTTTGCTTTGTTGCGCAGACTGGTCTTGAACTGAACTCAAATGTTCTTCCTACTAAAGCAATCACATAATTTCTAGTAAAATTTTCCAAGACCTGCTGTATTTATTGGCAAAACAAAGTATTTTGTTCTATGAGTAGTAAGTAAATGTATCTGATAGTTTTTTTAAGCACTTACCCTACTCCATTTTAACTCTGAGCTGTTGTTCCTTTCTCCACACTTAATTCTATCCCTCTGGACACTGTCAGATCTGTTTCCTGAAACACTGTTCCAATCATATTTAATTATTCAACAATGGTACCAATATTTACTGAGCAACATTCACCTTTCACAAAAGTTCTAGGACATATTCAGAATGTTATTTTATACTGTCTTGCCTTCCATATTTTTTTGTATTTAAGGTTTATTTCCCAAATTTTCTTTCCTTGAAGGAAAACTTTATCTTAAGTTTGTTTATTTCTCAGAATATGCCATATACACAGTTCATGGATTCATTAAATTCTAACTAAATTTAGTTGATATCACTGAAACCAAAATAACATTTTTAATAAGGTGGAAATTACTAATTTTTAATTTTTATTTTTATTGGTTCTTTTTAGTTATACATGACAGCAGAGTATATTTTATATAATTATATAAGCAGGGAATGTATTTAATTATAATTAGGACATCATTCTTATGAATGTACACCTTGGTGGAATTCACAGTGGGGTATTCATACATGTACATAAAAAAATATGTAAGATTAATTCCACTACCTTTTCTTTTTTTATTCCCCCTCCCTTTCCTCCATTCCCCTTTGTCTAATCTGAACTTCTGTTTTATCACCACCCTGCCTTATTGTGGGTTAGCTTCCACATAGCAGTGAAAACTTTTGGTTTTTGAGGATTGGCTTATTTCCCTTAGCATGATAGTCTTGAGGTCCATCATTTACTGGCAAATGTCATAAAGGCTGAGTAATACTCCATTGTGTATATATACCACATTTTTTTATCCATTTATCTTTTGAAGCACACTGAGATTTCATTTCACTCCAGTGAGAATGGCAATTATCAAGAATCCAAGTAACAATAATAAATGTTGGGAAGGATATAGGGAAAAAGGTACACTTATACATTGTTGGTAGGACTACAAATTGGTGCAACCACTCTGGAATACAGTATGGATGGAGATTTCTTAGAAAACTAGGAAAGGAACAACCATGTGACCCAGCTGTCCCACTCCTTAGCATATATCCAAAAAATTTGAAATCACATAATTCAGTCATAGAAGGCACATTATAGCAGAATAATTCACAGTAGCTAAGCTATTATTATCTTGTTGAATGATAAAAGAAATGCAATTGTTCTTTCATTTAAATAACAGATTCATCTATGTACACATAGACATTCTAATGCATCTATTTGAGAATTTTGCCTAATAATCAATAATTTTGCCTAATTGAGAATTTGCCTAATATCTCACTTTGATAATTTGCTTAATTTGAAGTGCCTACTCAGAGTCTCTCTAAAGCAAGCTTTACTCTTCTTATCACCATATGTATTGTTGCTTTCTCTAAGACCAGTTTTGTGATTTTCTTAAATCTTGCCTGAATAATAACAAATCTACCACTTTTTAACATGGAAAGATACAGGATTATCAATTGTTTTTTCTCCTTTATGCCTTAAGGCAAAAATAAAAATGCCAATTGACTTTAAATATTATAACATTAAAAAAAAGTAGACCAGTGCCACAAGTTATAACTTTGTGGAAGATTTGTATGAGTCGTTGCAGTAGTCTCATTCAACACACCTTTGCATCCTGGTTCCAGTCCATACGGCCACACTTTCCTTCTACTAGGCTGAGTGCCATAGTAGTACTAAGTGGCCATTTTGTCTGCTTCTCTGTTCACGTCAAATCATCAAGGACTATCCATAACTCAACTATGGGAATATTTTGACTCTACCAGTAATGCAGCATGGCATATCTGAATTTTCAGGGCTAATGTCCCTATTGGCAGATAAAAGACCAAAGAATGACTTGGGGCATCCTTTTTGTTAAAATTTGAGATCAGGGGATAGGATGATCGATTATGTCAGTGGCCGACTTATTTCACGATAAGGAAATATTGCTGAAGTAAGTATTAAATAAGTAAGCAGTTTTCTAGTAGAAAATAAGCAAAGGCACCATAAGAATTATATATATATATATATATATATATAAAATATTTACTTGTTTTCCTCCCTTCTTTGTGTTTCTAGTTCTAATACATGGAAATTTTATTCATGAATTATTGGATAGCACAGTTCTATGTTATGATTTATCTCTTAAAATATGCATAGCCTGTGAACACACAAAATTAACTTTTTAAATTATTTTTACAACAGGTTGGTAAATGGTTGCAGGCTATGTTCTTCTCTTTTAAGCAGATCCCACGATACCTTATCCCACGTTACTTTGATGCTATATTAATTGGTGCATACACCACTCTTCTGGATGCAGCATGGAAGCAGATGTCAAGGTATATCCAACAAATCTTACATAAATAGGTGTGTTTGCATAGAAACTATACACGAGTCACTTTACATATGCACTTAAAAGACCAAAACATGAATTTTGGAGACTCAGACCTGGGAAAGTTTTTAAGTGTAGAGTAAATTTATTAACATCCTTTAGTCTGAAACACACAAAAACAAACCAATACAAATTCTGTTCTATATAAAATATGTTTGGGGAAAATAACTTGTTTTATGTTATTTGTTTCTATTTATTTATTCATTGATTTGTTAAATTTAATTGATATAATATTTAGAATATGTACATATATTTTTTTTTCTAATTTTCATCAATTACAAGAAAAATATTCTGGTACTATTATGACTGAAATCTACCTTTTACAATGAAATTTTCTAAATGAAACTACAAATGGAAATAAACTATGAGAGCTAGCAAGTTGATTTGGGAATGTTTTCAGATATTTCAGAAAGAAAAAGCACTTCAATTCTGCCATTTGTGTTACAACAAGGCCTGGACTAAAGCTGGCTAAAATAATGGATGCCATGAAAGCAGTTTTGAAATCTAATCAAATTGAACATTTTTTTCTACTATATTACTATTTATATACATTTGTGTGGAAAAATCATTTGAGGGGGGAAAACAGAATAAAACTGCTAAAAAGTTTTATATTTTTACAGATTATATTTTAAACCCTATCACTTTTATTACAGCTTTGTTAACAATGGTTGAAGCTTTGTGAAACACCTTTCACTGGGCTCAATCCAAGTGTGTGGAGTAAGAAAATTCCCTACTCTGCCACTTCTTTCACCTTCCATTCTGGATGTACCATATAGGTTTAATGAGATCAGAAAGGAAAAACAGCAGTGTTGTTCTTCTTTAACTGAAGGTAAGGAATTTTGTAGAAGGTTAAAATATATAAGTCAATAGTATTCAAAGGAAAACTTACAGGAAAAAGCCTTTTTTAAAAAATTCATGAAGTTATTCAAGACTATATGTTATTGCTTAGTAAAATTTCTAAGATACTTATAAAATACTAACCATGGTATTACTTATTATGGTATTATAATTGTGTATGAGGCATTTATGTGGGTTTTTATTGTGTTGGTTAATTCTTTTCTTCTAACTGATGGTATTATTTTAAATAATATTTAAAATATATGTTATAAATCATTATTTTACTACCCATTTTCCTATATTTATTCACATTTTTTAAAATAAACTTATCTAAAGATCATTTACAGGTGTCCTATAAGTTACAAAACACAAAACTGATATTAAATAATTATTATTGGGGATATTTTATGGTGGAATGCTTGCCTAGCATGTGTGAGACACTGAATTCAATTATCAGCATTACATATAAATAAATGAATAAAATAAAGTCCATCAACATCTAATAAAAGTTATTTTTTAAATATCTTTTCAGTTGTTGATATACCTTTATTTTATCTATTTGTACGTGATGCTGAGATTCTAACCCAGTGCCTCACAAATGCCAGGCAAGTGCACTCCCACTGAGCCATAGCCCCAGCCATAAGTAATAAATGTTTTAAGAAATTATTATTATTATGCATCCAGATGCTGTAAATTGGACATAAAATACTTCCAGCCATGTTTATTGGTATCTGTTCCTGAAAGTAGATTAAAAAATTCAATCAAATAACAAGTATGAGTAAGCAAAATAGGTAAAGAACAGGCTTTCCTTTTAAATAAATTTCCATCATATTTCTAGAAAATATTTAATACTTGAGGTCACTGAAGTTGAGAATTCTCAAAACTAACCTGAAATATGTGAAATTGTAGAAAGTATTATATATCTTCATTGCTCTCTCTGTTAAATTTTTATTTCTTTAAATTTGTATCTGCTCAGATCAAATGAAAAGGCTTCAATATACCTAACAACTATAATAATAATTACCTTTTCATTTAGACTGATCATTAAAAAAATCATAAAACTCTTTTTTGGGAGTGGAGATGTAGTTTAAGTATGTGTGAGGCCCTAGGATCAATCCCTATCACCACAAAAATAAAAAAAATTAAACAATTTTATAAAAGAAGGAAATTAAAACTCTGCTTTAGTTTTATAATTATTTCATATTTTCACTTGACTGTTTGATCTTCTATTACCTGTCATTTCCCAATGAATCCATGCAAATACTCATGAAACTGAACTGAGCCATTGTGGGGAAAAAACATGCTGATATAAAGAATTTTAGGTTTTAACCTATTTTATAAAAGCCTATTATATCAAATAGTAATCTCAGTCTTTTGATTATATGCTGTTGCTGTTAAATACCCCTAATACATGCATTAATTTATAAATTGTATACCAATATATGTTTATGGTACCTGATACACTTACCTACCAAGTATAGTATAGTAAGTAAATAGAAATTCTGGTATTTTCTTCTAGCATGGAATGTTTTGCCTAGTGTTTACTGGCAAAATAAGAATAAACTCAGATTTGCAGGTAGATTTTTTGGAGGTGAATTTTGAAATGGCTGGAAATTCATTTCTTTGGTGATAGTATTTCAAAACATGCTATAATTATAAACTTTTATAATAATTGATAAAGCAGAAATTATTCCAAAGATGTATGATCTATAAGTTGTATACTTTCAGAGATGAAAAGGTTAATATGGGTGTGTGGGGAGGGAAGAATAGAAGTTTGTTAATTGGATTAGACAAAGGGAGTTAACAGAAGCAGGGATGAGAATAGGAAGCCCATAGAATGAATTAGGCAGTAACTTTCCTGAGTACATTGTGAACACATGACCAGTGTGTTATATGGAGTGTTATATTCCATGTATGTATAATATGTCCAATTATACTCTACTCTCACATATATATAAAAACGAACAAATAAAAAATTTAATTAAATATTTCCACATATCAGTGATACAGATTTTATAGCCTTTCCTTTTTAACAAAGAAAGACTGTATATATTTTAGGATATACAAATTTAAAGTCACCTTTAAATCGCTCTATCCAGGTTTCATACAAAATGTTGAATGAGTTAAACTATAGGAATGCTGTCTGAAACAGACTGCTACATATATGTTAGCTGCTGTCATTGTCATCATCATCAAAGTTTGTAGCCATCAATCATGTATATCAACCATTATTCAAAAATATACAGTGTGGGCTGGGAATGTGCCTAGCAAGAGTGAGGAACTGGGTTCAATTCTCAGCACCGCATGTAAATAAACAAAGTCCATTCACAAGTAAAAAACATATTTAAAAAACACACAGTGTGTTTAGGGAAACTCTGTACCATCATTTTTGAGGTAGCATAGAAAAAATGTCTAATGTTGCCTTTTGTTCTAATATTTCTTTTTTCTTCTTTCTTTCTCTCTCTCTCTCTCTCTCTCTCTCTCTCTCTCTCTCTCTCTCTCTCTCTCTCTCTCTCTCTTTCTTTCTCTTTTGGCACTGGGAATTGAACCTAGGTGCTTAACTACTGAGCCACATCTCCACCCCTTTTTATTTTTTACTTTGAGACAGGGTCTTACTAAATTGCTTAGGGCCTCACTAAATTGCTGAGGCTGGCTTCTAACTTGTGATCCTTCTGCCTCTATCGCCTGAATTGCTGGTATTATAGGCCTGTGCCACTGTACCTGGCTGCTTCACCATTTTTTGACAATTTTTATTTAGTTCAAAAAACAGATAACAATCATATTTCTTCAAATGTTTTATAAAAAAACAACTGGACTGGGAGTGTAAATCAGTGATAGAGCACTTGCTTAACATGTATAAGGACCTTTCTTAAATCTCCTGAATCACAGGGGGAAAAAAAAAAGAAACTAAAATCAGTCTAAAAGTAAAATTTTAGATTTTTTTCTATTACATTTCTTATTTTTATCTTATAATAAAAGTTGTAATTACCAGAAATGTTCCTTGTTTAGCATACAAAATCCCATTTTCATCTGCAAAAATTTTTATGAAAGTATAACACTTTTTAAAAATCCATTTATTTTTACTTTTCATCTTTTGAGGGGACAGGTCTGAAGGTTGAAATTAGGATTGCTTTATAACTGAGCTACATCCTAGCCCTCTTTTATTTTATTTTTTTATTTTGAGCCAGAATCTCAGTAAGTTGCTTAGGGCTTTGCTACATTGTTGAGAATGGCTCAAATTTGTGAACTTCATGCTTCATCCTGCCAGAGTGTTAGGATTACAGGCTTGTGCCACAACACCCAGCCAAAATATATTTATTTTCAGTTGACAAACATTATATTTATTCATTGTATACAAAGCGTAACACTATAGATTTATTTTAAATTAATAGGAAATTTGGTAATATTTTTAACTTTAGAATAATAGAGTAATATACGTATTTAATTGGTTATCATTCAGGTAATCATTTCATATTTAGATTTATTTATTATCCTTAAAGGAAGAGTAGAATCTTTAAAGCATATATTTATCATACTATATTACTTTATTTGTTAAATATTTGATTTTTTGCTTTTAATTCATTAAAATAAAGTTTTTTGTCTTTTTAAAGATATCTTAAAATCAATTGTCTAGCACTTGTTCTTGGAGCAGAAGATGTAACTTAGTAGTAAAGTGCTGGCCTAGCATACAGGAGTTCCTGGGTACTATCCCCATAACCTCAAAAAAAAAATCTAGCACTGTTTTCTAATCTCCTTTGGGTCTTTTAAAAATCTGGTAAATCAGATGTGGCGGTACACACTACATTCCGAGCATCGGAAGCTGAAACTGAGAATGCCTGCACAACACAAAAAGAATCTATCTCCAACAAACAAACAAACAAACGAAAATAACCTGATAAGAATATAGAATTGGGGCTGGGGTTGTGGCTCAGTAGTAGAGCACTTGCCTGCCATGTGCGGGGCCCTGGGTTTGATCCTCAGCACCACATATAAATCAATAAAATAAAGGTATGTGTCCAACTACAACAAAAAACTAAATATTAAAAAAAGAAAAATTACTCTGCGGGTGGTCGCACATGCCTATAATCCTATTGACTCAGGAGGTGGAGGAAGGAGGATTATGATTTTAAAATTAACCTCAGGAATTAAGGCATGACCCTAAGAAATGTAGCCTGACCCCTGTCTCGAAATTAAAAAAAAAAAAAAAAGCTTGAAAATTTGGCTCAGTGGTTAAGTACCTGTGGGTTCAATCCCCAATACAAAAAACAATATATATATATATATATATATATATATATATATATATATATATATATAAATTTCAATAACAGTTGACATAACAGACATCCATTTTGCAGATAAATTTTAGACAGTTTTCAGATACATTGTAACTTACTCTTCTACCCCATGTTTAGAATAACTATTGTGTGATAATATAATTAATGGATTTTTATTTATTTTTATGATTGACATATATGATTTTTATGATTGACATATGTGATCATCATATATTTATATTGACATGTATTTATCTTTTCTGTTAGGCTTACCTCATTTTTTTCTGGTCTTTTCTGCTCCTGGGGAAGGGATACTTTTATTGCACTTAAAGGTTTACTGCTGGTTACTGGAACATATTTAGAAGCCAGTTAAGAGATCGTCTAAAGATTTATAATGTAAGTTTATGTCTTAATGTTTTCTATATGTTCTTCAAACATTTATTCTGATCCATCTAGTCTCAACATTTGAGAGGTATGTTTTCCATAAATTTTTCAATGATATTTTTATAAATGTTCATTGAAAACTATAATAAAAATTTAAAGGAAGAAAAAATCGTTAAATATACCAAGTTCTACTCATTCATATTATAGGTTAGGTTATGTTCAGAATTTGTAAGTTTATTTTTATAAGATAAAATTTTTGATCATTTTATGTCTTCTATAATGAAGTTACTGCTGACTTGTTGAGTCTTACAGGAAAAAAAAGATAGCAAGTTTCCTTCTGTTTGTTTCAAGCTTGCAAGCTCCAGTTTCCAGATTCAAATTGATCTTTTCTTCTGTCTCACAATAATATAAATGAATTTATTGGAGGTTGAAAAGAAAGTTTTGCAGCAGTGTGATTCAGAATGTTTCACAAACCAGTACTAACTTCATCATTTGAGAACTTGTTAGAAATACCTATTCTTTGTGCCTATGGCAGACCCCCTGAATCTTAACTTGGAGATGGAGAGGGCAAGTTTGGTAGAAGAAACTGTATTCACAACATTTAGGTAGCAATCACCAACTGGAAGTCTGAATAGGAAATGCAAAATGGAACAACTATTTTTACTATCTATACCAAAAAAGTGGTTTTTCTTTCTCCCTTTGTAGAGGTATTCATGGATCAGAAATATTTTTATTCAGTTTTCATGTGTTTGACATTTTTCTGGATGGTCAAGATTGCTAGAATTCTCACCTTTTATTAATTGGGAACGTCATTTGCCTATGGACCCTTTTGTATTTTAGAAAACAAAACTTTCCTATTGTACTGGACAAACATTAAACTGAAACATAGAATTAATAAAATTTCTAAATGCTTTAGTTAAAAAAGCATTAAAGTCTAGACATTGTTAAATGACTTATTCCAAGGTCATATAGGTGGCAAAGCTAGGATTTAGAACTCATCCATCTTATTTTTAAATTTATGATCTTTTCAGAACACAACTCCATCTTAGAAATGAGATACACCAAATTGTACCTATCATTTGGTGTATGAGAGTAGAATTCTATTTTTAAATTTTAAATACCAATTTTTTAAATTGAGTGTTTTACTTAAAGTCAGCTTTTAGTCATCAGTTTTCTTATATATTTGCTTTGGTTTTGGTATGTTATAAAATAAAAATTTATGCCTAATAATTACTTAGATTTTGAAATACTATGGATTTCAAAAGTAGAATCTAGAGCTATAAGGAACTTTAGAAATTACCCAGCCCAATCCCTGACTGCACAGATGAAAAACTCTTCCAAAAAGAGAAAGTCACAAATTGTTAGAGAAAAAACCATAGCTTCAACCAAAATCTCTTACTTTTAATTCACTTCTTGTTTATCATATTATGACTGCTTTCTAAAAATATATACAAAAATAAATAAGGACAGGTGAGAAAATACTTCCATGACACAGTCACCAAAAGTGACCATGTTTGTCTTCAGTTTTTAAGAGTATGTTTTCATTTAAAATGATCCACCCAGTTGTGTTCTTTAGGAATATTATTTTAGCATTTGCTGGTACCCTGAGGCATGGTCTCATTCTTCATCTTCTCAGTAAAGGAACTTATGCCAGATACAATTGCCTGGGATGCTGTGTGGTGGTGGCTGCAGTGTATTCAAGATTACTGTAAAATGGTTCCAAATGGTGTAGGCATTCTCAAGTGCCCAGTTTCCAGAATGTATCCAACAGATGATTCTGCTCCTTTGCCTGCTGGCACACTGGTAAAGAGAATTTATTAAAACTTATTTGCTAATACACAGTCAACATAAAAGTGCTCCTTGCTTAAAGAGCTTGTAACATGGTAGAAGAGATGGTATGTCCACATAAACATGGTCATTGCAAAGATGTACAAGTAATACTATGCAATCTCATACAAGGGAGAGAGGAGTAGTACGTGGGACTCAGGGAGAAGGACTTGTAAAGTAACTAAAATTTTACCTAAATGCACTCTGAAAATGTGAGTAGGATTTTAGGACAGTTTGTGGGGGAATATGGGAAAACTTGAAAGATGAAAGGTACAGTGAAGCATATTGAGTTAAAGCACACTTTAGGACATACTGCTCAGCCTAGTTTTAATTTCTGTGTAGAACACCCTAGAATAGTGAGAGAATATCGGAAGGGTGAACCAGGTGTAGAGGGCCTTGGCAAGCAATCCAGGTAGTTCAGAGTTCATCTTATGAACAATGTTTAACTGGTAAACATTTTTGAGTGTTTTTCCCCAATAGGGAATGTACAATAATATTACATTTTTGTCACTTCTGATCTGCTTTTGTTATGATGTGTTCAGTATAAGACTTCAGGGGTGGTGAAAACTGCTTCAGGGCTAGCATGTTTGTGTCCCCAAGATGTTTATATTTATCATGAAATACTCAAAAAACATATGTCAAAAATAATTCTTTTTCTATGTTCTATTGTCCTACATGGGTTAATGTTATCAAGTAGGTATTTATTTTAGACCTAATTATTTTCTCACAATTTGGTAAATGTTGCACAATATTTTTATGTGCTTCATACATTTTATAACTATATCAAGAATTTTTATATGATAGATTCAGATTCATTCACAGGATTTAAAAAAATAAAGTATAATCAAATATATAAGACTCTAAATTTCATTTTTAGTTTACATGCTTCACTTATTTTTAAAAACATACAATTATATATCTCCCTATATGTCATCCTAAGTATTACTTTATAATTAATACGGACAAAGAAAATTATCTGTGGACTCTTTACATTCATGGGGGATAGTCCTGAAGTCATTATGAATTCCCATGTTTGAGAGTACCACTTTTGCACATAATTTAATCACTATTACCTATGTATGCAGAGGAGTAAGAATATTTAGGTGCTAAATGACAAGCTAAACTCATTTATTGTTTATTGTTCTGATAGAAACTATTCAAGCTCATCATTTCACCTATCTGCAACATTATAAATTATTTTGTCACAGGCCTGAATAGTTAAAACTACTAATGTTAAATATTCATATGACAGATTGTATTATTTTGTGTAGTAGGAGCTGCTGCTTTTCCCTGGGCCAACTCCAATCCTTATTTTTCCCTTCGAAGAAATGTATGTGTTTTTACATTACTGAAGTTGTGGGATTTAGAAGAAGATCAGTATGTAGTTTCTAATAAAGATCATATCCATTCTGTCTCAAACAAGATCAACCATTGTTTGAAGTAATACAGGAAGCCATGCAAAGACACATTCAGGGCATGCAGTTCTGAGAAAGGAATGCTGGACCACTGATAGATCGAAACATGAAGGATGAAGGTATGGAACTTTAACTCCATAGTGAATATTCACTGATGCAGAGGAATTAAACTTTGTAATCATTCTATCACTTTGCAGTAATGGATACAATACCTAAGATATAACAATGAGAAAGATAACACTGTTTCTGATCTCAACAAATTTTTGGTTTCTAGAGAAAATATGAAATTTCATATCATTCTAGTCAGCCAATATTAATAATAATATTGATGGTTACAATTTATAATTATAACATCAATATTAATTGCCATGAATTGATTCATTTTCTGGTAGGCATTGTGCTAACTACTTAACCTATGTTGTTCCAATTTAATGCTCCAAAGAACATTTGGAACAAGTTATTTTGTTTTCATTTTTTCTGAGAAAATTTTTAAAAGTAGCCTTCCCAGAACTAAAGCGCTACTAAATGGCAAACTAGGATTTTTTCCCTGGTCTCTCTCTTTGGCTTAGACCGCTGTGAAACAGTTTTTACAAAAAAGATATATGTATATCAAATTAAAAGTGATAAACTTTTAACTTCTTATTTTATGGCACACAATCATTATCAGACAATGCAAGGCTAATTGTTTCATTTTTCCCCTATTTCTCATTAGAATCATTCTAATGCATTTATTGTATATTTAGTTTTTAATAAAACATGTATCATTTTATTTATATGTCATTTTAATGTTTTATTAATGCATTATAATTATATATATAATTTTGGGTTCATTTTGAGATAATCACACAAGCATTTGCTCCACTTCAGTCCCTAGTACTTCTTCTTTTCTTCCCCTCTTTCCCCCACCCATGTTCACCTCACCATATTCCCTTTCCTCTACTCTACTGGTCTTTTATTTACTTATACATTTTTAATTTTAAACACCATCTTAATTGGTGTTTAATAGATGTACATAAATGTGAAAATCACCGTGGTATACTCATCTGTATACATAGCATAATTTGGTCAATTGCATTTTATCCTTCCTCTCATTTCCCATTCTGTCTCCCTCTCCCTATTCTCCACTGATTTTCATGGGATCTATACCCCTTTCTTTTTTCCTTGTTTCTGGCTTCTGGATATAAAAGAAAACAGTATACCCTTGACTTTCTGGATCTGTCTTATTTCACTTAGATGCTGTTTCGCAGTTCTATTCATCTAATAGCAAATGCCATGCATATCAATTTTTTAACTTTATAGTTTAGAAAGAATTTGAGATTCCTAAAAGTTTGCAAAAACGTGATACATGAAGAACCATGAACCATTAACCTACTTTCCCTCAGCTTCTCCCAATGGGGGTGTCGTCTTCATGCTCTCAGAATTTCAGGACTCAAAGACTTATGCCAGTAGACTCACCCTTCACCCCAGTTCTCAAGTCTTTGATCTTGGACTGAGAGTTGAACAATGGTACTCAGGCCTGTGGATTTGGACACTAGCAGGTATCCTTGTTCTCCAGTTTGAAGAAAGTACATCACAGAACTTCTTACCCTCTATAATCACAGGAGGCAATTTCCATTATAAATCAATTACCCCGTTTTTCATTCAATGAGGCACAGGACTGAACACAGGTTAAATAATATGCACACTGAAAAAAGTCTTGTGCCCCTTTCCCCTTCTTTGAATTCAGAACATCTGCAACCAAGCACACTTTCTTCATCTCTATTTCTGTAAAAATTAGAAAGAAATGTGTTCTTCCAGGGCTCAAAAAGGTAAAAGTAGTTAGAGATTTTCGCTAGAGCCCCATAATTTCTGCCTTAAGAACAACGTGGAAAGAGTGGAAACCTTTCCTCTCCCCTTGTCACAGTTATATCACCAGACCCATAGAAACTTGGCCCCAAGGCACAGGCAAACAATTTAAGGTATGGCCTACTTCAAAGTGACCAAAAGCAATTACAGGTTCTTTCATATGGTAGGGAATAAAGTGTGAGTGTAACTCCTGGACCAGTCTCTGTCTCTTCATGACACAATTTTGATTTTCTCCATGAATCAAAGTATACTCTATGTTTATCACCCATCTCCAAAAGAAATGAGAGAATTCTCTAATTTTGCCGCACCCTAGAACACTAGATCATAATATTGATAATTATAAGTTTAAAATAACTAGATTATCATGTTAATGACAATCTTTACATTATCAATTTTTAAATCTATCATATTTTTAATTGAAAACTATTTATGTAATATGGAATACAAAAAGAATATTCTTTCAAATTCTAATAAATATTTTTAGCTATGGCAAAACTCAAATCAAACAAATTACTAGTGAGCTAGTAGCTATTTAATTGGCAATAATATCAAAGTCTCATTAGAGTTTAAGATCTAGTGGATGGCTATGTTATCTTCAGTCAGAATATACTTTAACAAAAATTTATATATGAAATATATAAAATATATTTAAAAGAGTTTTGTTTTACATCTTGACCTATAGTGGAAGTGGTGAAAGTCTGATCATTTCCACATAATACCTAAAGCAGAAAATAAGTTGTGTTATACATTTATCATAGCTTGGGATTTTTTTTTTATAATGTAACATGTTTTATTGGTAAGATTTTAAACTTCACGAATCCAATAAGATAAAAAGGTATCATTTGTTACAGATCATTGGACAATTCTAAAGTTAAATTTATAGTATTTTCATCACACTAAAATATTCATGTAAATTGGATGTAATTATAACTGAATAGGCACTAATAGCCATAGCATGGAAGGACAATTAGCAGTTACTGAATTTTTTATTCGGTGAGCATAATTATACCAAGTACCTGAAGATATTGTCTGAATATGAGTTGCTAAAAATATATCTTTGACTTATAGAAAATTTAAACATACCTATGATATATCTTCATTTATTAATTGTGACTAGTCTAATAGTTCCAGTTAGGGGGTTGACATACTGACCACAGCATATACAAATCCTCAAAAGGAACAACACTTCAGCTTTTACCTTATTGGTGATTTCTTTTTCTTTTTTTTTTTAATTATTGGTCGTTCAAAACCTTACACAGTTCTTAATCCATCATATTTCACAGTTTGATTGAAGTGGGTTATGAACTCCCAACTTTACCCTGTATACAGATTGCTGTATCACATCAGTTACCCTTCCATTGATTGACATATTGCCTTTCTAGTGTCTGATGTATTCTGCTGTCTGTCCTATTCTCTACTATACCCCCTCCCCTCCCCTTTGCTCCCCTTTTCTCTCTCTACCCCTTCTACTGTAAATCATTTTTTCATTTATATTATCTTGTCTTACCCCTCCTTTCCTCTTATATATCATTTTGTATAACCCTGAGGATCGCCTTCTATTTCCATGTGATTTTCCTTCTCACTCCCTTTCCCTCCCACCTCTCACCCCTGTTTAATGTAAATCTTCTTCTCAAGCTCTTCGTCCCTACCCTGTCCTTGTTTACTCCCCTTATATCAAAGGGGTCATTTGGTATTTGTTTTTTAAAGATTGACTAGCTTCACTTAGCATAATCTGCTCTAATGCCATCCATTTCCCTCCAAATTCTATGATTTTGTCATTTTTTAATGCAGAGTAATACTCCATTGTGTATAAATGCCACATTTTTTTTATCCATTCATCTATTGAAGGGCATCTAGGCTGGTTCCATAATCTTGCTATAGTGAATTGTGCTGCTATGAACATCGATGTAGCAGTGTCCCTGTAGCATGCTCTTATTAGGTCTTTAGGGAATAAACCGAGAAGGGGAATAGCTGGGTCAAATGGTGGTTCCATTCCCAACTTTCCAAGAAATCTCCATACTGCTTTCCAAATTGGCTGCACCAATTTGCAGTCCCACCAGCAATGAACAAGAGTGCCCTTTTCCCCGCATCCTCTCCAGCACTTATTGTTGTTTGACTTCCTAATGGCTGCCAATCTTACTGGAGTGAGATGGTATCTTAGGGTGGTTTTGATTTGCATTTCTCTGACTGCTAGCGATAGTGAGCATTTTTTCATGTACTTATTGATTGATTGTATGTCCTCCTCTGAGAAGTGTCTGTTCAGGTCCTTGGCCCATTTATTGATTGGGTTATTTGTTATCTTATTGTCTAATTTTTTGAGTTCTTTGTATATTCTGGTTATTAGGGCTCTATCTGAAGTGTGTGGATTAAAGATTTGTTCCCAGGATATAGGCTCCCTGTTTATCTCTCTTATTGTTTCTTTTGCTGAGAAAAAACTTTTTAGTTTTAGTAAGTCCCATTTGTTGATTCTAGTTGTTAACTCTTGCACTATGGGTGTCCTATTGAGGAATTTGGGGCCCGATCCCACAGTATGTAGATCATAACCAACTTTTTCTTTTATCAGATGCCGTGTCTCTGATTTAATATCAAGCTCCTTGATCCATTTTGAGTTAACTTTTGTGCATGGCAAGAGATAGGGATTCAGATTCATTTTGATGCAAATGGATTTCCAGTTTTCCCAGCACCATTTGTTGAAGATGCTATCCTTCCTCCATTGCATGCTTTTAGCCCCTTTATCAAATATAAGATAGTTGTAGTTTTGTAGATTGGTTACTGTGTCCTCTATTCTGTACCATTGGTCCACCCACCTGTTTTGGTACCAGTACCATGCTGTTTTTGTTACTATTGCTCTGTAGTATAGTTTGAAGTCTGGTATCGCTATACCGCCTGATTCACACTTCCTGCTTAGCATTGTTTTTGCTATTCTGGGTCTTTTATTATTCCATATGAATTTCATGATTCTTTTATCTATTTCTACAAGAAATGCCGTTGGGATTTTGATTGGCATTGCATTGAACTTATAGAGAACTTTTGGTAATATCGCCATTTTGATGATGTTAGTTCTGCCTATCCATGAGCAGGGTATATTTTTCCATCTTCTAAGGTCTTCTTCTATATCTTTCTTTAGGATTCTGTAATTTTCATTATATAAATCTTTCACCTCTTTTGTTAGGTTGATTCCCAAGTATTTTATTTTTTGGGGGGATATTGTGAATGGAGTAGTTGTCCTCATTTCCGTTTCAGAAAATTTGTCACTGATATACAGGAATGCCTTTGATTTATGTGTGTTGATCTTATATCCTGCCACTTTGCTGAATTCATTTATTAGCTCTAATAGCTTCTTTGTAGAGCCTTTTGGGTCTGCTAGGTATAGGATCATATCATCTGCAAATAGTGATAATTTAAGTTCTTCTTTTCCTATTTTTATGCCTTTAATTTCTTTTGACTGTCTAATTGCTCTGGCCAGTGTTTTGAGAACTATGTTGAACAGAAGTGGTGATAGAGGGCATCCCTGTCTTGTTCCAGATTTTAGAGAGAATGCCTTCAATTTTTCTCCATTCAGAATGATGCTGGCCTGTGGCTTATCGTAGATTGCTTTTACAATGTTGAGATATGTTCCAGTTATCCCTAATTTTTCTACAGTTTTGAACATAAGGGGATGCTGTACTTTGTCGAATGCTTTTTCTGCATCTATCGAGATGATCATATGGTTCTTATTTTAAAGTCTATTGATGTGGTGAATAACATTTATTAATTTCCGTATATTGAAAAAGCCTTGCATCCCAGGGATGAATCCTACTTGATCATGGTGTATAATTTTTCTGATATGTATTTGAATCTGATTCGCCAGAATTTTATTGAGGATTTTTGCGTCAAGGTTCATTAGAGATATTGGTTTGTAGTTTTCTTTCTTTGAAGTGTCTTTATCTGGTTTTGGAATCAGGGTGATGTTGGCCTCGTAGAATGAATTTGGACGTTCTCCCTCTTTTTCTATTTCCTGAAATAGCTTCAAAAGTATTGGTGTTAGTTCCTCTTTACAGGTTTTGTAAAACTCTGCTGTATACCTATCAGGTCCTGGGCTTTTCTTAGTTGGTAATCTTTTGATGGTTTCTTCTATTTCCTCTATTGTTTTTGGTCTGTTTAGGTTGTCTATATCCTCCTGACTCAATCTGGGCAGATCATAAGACTTAAGGAATTTATCTATGCCGTCACTATCTTCTATTTTATTGGAGTATAAGGATTCAAAATAATTTCTGATTATCTTCTGTATTTCTGAAGTGTCTGTTGTGATATTACCTTTTTCATCCCGTATGTTAGTAATTTGAGTTCTCTCTCTTCTTCTCTTCGTTAGCATGGCTAAGGGTCTGTCAATTTTATTTATTTTTTCAAAGAACCAACTTTTAGTCTTGTCAATTTTTTCAATTGTTTCTTTTGTTTCAATTTCATTTATTTCAGCTCTGATTTTAATTACTTCTTGCCTTCTACTTCTTTTGCTATTGTTTTGCTCTTCTTTTTCTAGGATTTTGAGATGAAGTATGAGATCATTTATTTGTTGTTTTTTTCTTTTTTTGAGGAATGAACTCCAAGCAATGAATTTTCCTCTTAGAACTGCTTTCATTGTGTCCCATAGATTCCGATATGTTGTGTCTGTGTTTTCATTTAACTCTAGGAAGTTTTTAATTTCCTCCTTGATGTCTTCTAAAACCCATTGATCATTCAGCAACCTATTGTTCATTCTCCAAGTGATGCATGATTTTTTCTTTTTTCTTTTATCATTGATTTTCAGTTTTATTCCATTATGATCAGATAAGATGCATGGTATTATCTCTACCCCTTTATATTGTCTAAGAGTTGCCCTGTGACATAATATATGGTCTATTTTTGAGAAGGTTCCATGTGCTGCTGAGAAAAAAGTGTAACTACTTGATGTTGGGTGGTATAGTCTATATATGTCAATTAAGTCTAGGTTGTTAATTGTGTTATTGAGTTCTATAGTTTCCTTATTTAACTTTTGTTTGTAAGATGTGTCCAGTGGTGAGAGAGGTGTGTTGAAGTCTCCCATAATTATTGTATGTTGGTCTATTAGACTCTTGAACTTGAGAAGAGTATGCTTGATGAACACAGCTGCACCATTATTTGGGGCATATATATTTATGATTGTTATGTCTTGTTGGTGTATGGTTCCCTTGAGCAGTATAAAGTGTCCTTCTTTATCCCTTTTGATTAACTTAGGCTTGAAATCTATTTTATTTGATATGAGTATGGACACTCCTGCTTGTTTCCGCATTCCATATGAGTGGTATGATTTTTCCCAACCTTTCACCTTCAGTCTATGAATATCTTTTTCTATCAAATGCATCTCCTGTAGGCAGCATATTGTTGGGTTGTTTTGTGATCCATTCTACTAGCCTGTGTCTCTTAATTGGTGAGTTTAAGCCATTAATATTTAGGGTTATTATTGAGATATGATTTGTTCTTCTAGCCATATTTGTTTATTTATGTTACTGAACCTGATTTGTTATCCTCTTTGACTACTTTCCCCCCTTTACTGTCCTATCTCCCATTGTTGGTTTTCAATGTTATTTTCCATTTCCTCTTCCTGTAATGTTTTGCCAAGGATTTTTTTAAGAGATGGTTTTCTATCTGCGAATTCTTTTAACTATTGTTTATCGTGGAAGGTTTTAATTTCATCTTCTATCCTGAAGCTTAATTTCACCGGATACACAATTCTTGGTTGGAACCCATTTTCTTTCAGTGTTTGAAATATGTTATTCCAGGATCTTCTAGCTTTCAGAGTCTGTGTTGAGAGATCAGCTGTTATCCTGATTGGTTTGCCCCTAAATGTAATATGCTTTCTTTCTCTTGCAGCTTTTACAATTCTCTCCTTATTCTGTATGTTGGACATCTTCATTATAATGTGTCTAGGTGTGGATCTCTTATGATTTTGCACATTCGGCGTCCTGTAAGCTTCTAGGATTTGTGATTCTGTCTCATTCTTCAAGTATGGGAAGTTTTCTCGTAGAATTTCACTGAATAGTCTGTTTATTCTTTTGGTTTGGAGCTCTGTGCCTTCCTGTATCCCAATGACTCTTAAATTTGGTCTTTTGATATTGTCCCATAATTCTTGAATGTTCTGCTCATGGTTTCTTAGCAGACTTGCTTAGCTGTCTATGTTCTTTTCCAGTTGAAATACTTTGTCTTCATTGTCTGATGTTCTCTCTTCTAAGTGATCTACTCTGCTGGTAGTATTCTCAATTGAGTTTTTAAGTTGGTTTATGGTTTCCTGCATTTCTAGGATTTCTATTTGTTTGTTTTTTATTACCTCTATCTCCCTGTGAAATTGATCTTTTACTTCCTGGATTTGTTTGTCAATGTGATCTTTCATTGTCTGATTTTGCTGTCTCATGTCTTCCTTGAGACTCCAGATCATCTGAAGCATATATATCCTGTACTCTTTATCTGACATTCCATCTGTTGCAGCTATTACCTCTTCTAAAGTTGAGTTGACCTGCATTGCTTGTGGTCCTTTCTTTCCTTGTCTTTTCATACTGCTTGCATTTCTTTCTGCTTGGTGCAACTGTTGTGTTTTTGAAATTTACCCTCTATTTATTTATATTGCTCTTGTATGTTGGGAAGTCTCCCTTGCAGGGCGGGCAGTGGCTGTGCTCCTCCTCTAATTAGGGTGGTCTGTCTACCATGCTAATCGGTCGCAGGTCTGCCCCCACTGCAGGCACGGGTGGCTGTTCTACTCTGACCTCACTCCAATTGTGGTAACGTAACTACCACGCCCTGGGGTCGTTGGTCCTGATCTGGATGTGGGTGGCGGCTCTGCTGGGTTTCCACTCCAATTGGTGTGAAGTATCTACCACGCTGGCAGGCCTCTAGGCCGGTGGGTCGCAGTTCTGCACAGCCCTTACTCCCAATGGGGGTACCTGACTACCTCTCCAACGGGTCGCTGAGCCCCCTCCGGTCCCGGGCGGCGATCCTGCTCCACCCCCACTCCAACCAGTGTGACGCGACTGCCTCGGTGTTACGTGTCCACCACGTTGGCAAGCTACCTGGCCTGTCTTGCCAGTGGGCCGCTGGTATGCCTGCCCTGCTTGCTCAGAAGGCAACTCTGCACAGCCCGTACTCCAAATGAGGTTATTTGGCTACCACGCCGCAGGGTCGCTGGTCCTATTCTAGGCGCGGGAGGCTTCTCTATTCAGCCCTAGCTGCATTTGGGGTGTCATGATACCATGCCGGCGGGTCACTTGGCCTGCTCTGGGCGCAGGTGGAAGTTCCACTCTGCCCCCACTGCACCCAGCAAGACCCTGGCTGAGAAGCAGTCACCGCTAGTTCCCTAGCCTTGGGCCAAAGCAGCTTAGGTAGCAAGAACCCCACCTTTCTGTTCCCGATACACTCTCCGCTGGGAGCTGGCTCCAGCGAGCGACCCCCACGGGTTCCCCAGCCCCAGGCCAAAACTGTTCCGGGAGTCAGAACCCAGTCGCCCCAAGCTCAGTGCACACTCCACTTGGAGCTGGCCTCCACTGGCAGTCTCCGCAGATTCCTCAGACCTGGGCCAGGTTAGCCCCGGGAATCCGAGTCTCGCTGCTCAGTGCCCGGCACACGCCTTGCCAGGCATGAGCCTCTAAGAGTATTCTCCACAAGATCCCCAGTCCCGATCCTGAGCAAGAAATCTGTCTGCTAGACGCAGGCAAATACCAGCCTAAAATCCCCTGTTCTGTAGCTGAATGAGCTGAGATCAGTAGAACAATGGGATGATTATATCATCTCACCGAGATGGCGGCTGCTATCCTCCTCTGTGGTCCGACCGGTGACTGGAACCACCGCTTCTCTCCTCTGTCTCAAAGCCGGAACTCAGCACTAAGTGCTGCCAATGTATCACTGGTGGGAGCCTCCCGAATCCATGTCGCTGTTCCCCCGCTCCGGCACCTTGCCGATCCCCAGCGCGCCACAAACTCCAGCTGCGGGGCGATCTCCTATCAGGCTATGCGACCCTCCGTGCGGAGAAATGGAGCTCCCACAGCCGAACCTCGCATGATGGAAATCTGTCCACTAGATTCTGGAGCGCCCCAATTTCACTGGAAATTCCCAACAAGATAGCCTTCAGCCGTTTCTCATCGCCTTTCTCCAGCTCAGTGATGCGGTGCACTGGGGTGATGCACTCCCTTCGCCGCCATCTTCCAGCTTGGGATTTTTGAGGGGACAGAACCTGAACCCAGGAATCAGATGGAATAAAATCCTGACCTCCCTAATTCTAACTGAAAATCTCCTCTGGGCCTCAGTTACCTCAAATGTGAAGTAGAAACAATACTAATACCTTTTTTGTAAGAATATAAATGACAAGACAGGTGCACTGGTTCACACCTGTAATCCCAGGCTGTAGTAGAACTTGTGCTTCTCCTGCCTCAGTGTCCCAATTACAGGTACACTACAGCACCCAGCCATAACACAGAATGTTAAGAGAAAATTAAGTGTTGAAGAAAAAAAAAGGTAAATTTCACTAAGAAACAACAGACATCATAGCTTTGAAATACCAGTTTCAGTTCAAAGTCCTTTACTTTGGAAGTAAAGTAAAGGACTTTACTTTACTTTGGAAGGCTGAGGCAGAGGGATTGCTAGTTCAAAGCCAGACACAGAGAGACCTTGTCTTTAAATAAAAGATAAAGAATAGCTAGAAATATAGTTCAATGGTTAAGCACCCCTAGGTTCAATCATCAGTACCTCAGTAGAAGAAATATTCATATCAAAAAATTTCTTAAATAACTAAATAAAATTAAGAATTTGAAGAAAGACAGCAAGATACATTGCTTTACTAATTTTGGTTTCAAATTCTTGCCTCAGCCAACTTCTGTCCTAATTTATTTTTCAGGGATTATTGCTAATCCTAAAGCATCTCCTCAAGCCACCAGTTCAATTCCTAACACTCATTCTCAGGCCCCAAGTCATCCTAATTCTTCCCAAAACATGAGTGCTCAAGCAGTTTCATTATAAATAAATAAAAAGAAAGAGACTCTTGTCTCCACCTTGCCAACTATCACTCTGTTTCTGTCTCTATCCTTGCAACAACACTTCCCCAACAGTTATCTCCCTTGTCTCCAATCTCTCATTGTCATTTTTAATTTCACTATGATCTTACCACCATTACTCCACTAATGGCTTCCACAGGGCTAAATCCAGTGGTCTATCATCTGTCCTTGACTTAGCTTATCTGAGTCTTTTGACAGAAAGAACTATCTCTTCCCAAACTGTCATCTGTATTTGGCTTCCAGAACAGATTATTCTACTCTTTTTCTATTTTCTCTCTAGTTGCTCCTTCTGGGTCACTTTGTCTGATTCTGCCCATCTGCCCTGTGCCACAGTCCAGCTGCAGCAAAATAACTGGGGGGGGGGGTGACTTGTGTACATTAATACAGCAGGAGTAGAAGCCATTTATTGTAGCACAGGAGGGGTATATATACATTACACACAGCTTATATTAATTAACATAAACTAGATACAGCAGTCAATCAATAAGGAATCTCCACACTTAATGCCTCCCTGGGGTTACTTCACAAACCACTCTCTCTGGCAAAATGCCAGGCACTATCCTGACTTGTTTACAGACTCTAACATTTTCCCCTTTTGTTTAATTTAAATAATGACCATAGTGGTTTTTACACAAACACCATAAATAATCTGCTACAAGCAGAAGGGGAGGATACAAAATGCCACAATACCAAGCCAATTGATGGCTCCATGCAAGAAGCCCTTGGAAAAATTATAGCAGCAATTACACCGTTAGCAAAGATACCGAGTTACAATTTGTTTTAGATTACAGTTTGTTGTCTGAGTCCAGGTAAAGCAGTGTCTCAATAGATTAACTCACAGTCCAGGTAAATCACAGTCCAGGTAAGTTCTGCAGGCAGCTAGCCTAAGCTGTATCAGCAGAAAGAGCAACAGTTCAGAAGTCTCGTCCATTTCTCAGCTGAAGTTTTGTCTGGTTTTCAGTAACACTGGAAATTTTTCTAACCTCGTTGTAACCAGCACTGGGATGAAGGCAGAAACTCTGGCAATGATGCTAAAAAAATCCTGTAGTATTCCACTAAGAAAACAACCTTCTGAAAAATTTTTTACATTATCTCAAGGTTTTTTTACATTTGAAATAATCCTTAATAGTGCTCATTACTTATTAGCTTTCAGGTATGGGAGAACCATTGTAGTTACTGGCCTTGGAAATGATCAAACTTCAGGGATGGCGGCTGTCTTCCACCTGCAGCATCTTGGGCAGCCACAGATGGCCCTGGGGAGAGTCTGGGGAGTGTTCCAGACTCAAACTGTCACTGGGCACAGGGAGCAAGAGCCTGGGGGACTGTGCCTTCGGGTCAGGTTTCTCTCTGGGCTCTCGCAGTGGCATCCCGCTCCCCGGGCAGGGGGCAGGGAAGAGCCACTGCCACCTCTTGGAAAGTTCTTGATCTGCCATGACCAGCTCGTGCATGTGGCAGCTGCCACACAGATTCACGCACCCTCCAGTCATGAAAAGTATTCAGTAATAGCCTTTTGCTGCAACTTTTTTTCTGATAATCTTTCCTCCTCTGAACTTTCTTCTTTCTGGCTAGATTTCCTAGGCTTTCATCAACACATGCCCTAACTATTCTTGGTTCCACTGGGGTGCCTTCTTCCCTTAGTAATTTATTTAACACCCCTTCCATATTTTTGTCACAAAGATAATACAATACACTGAGACAAAACAAGACACAAACATACTGTATCAATCTTCTCCATTTTCTCAAAATGACCATTTTTCCTCTCGCCCTATCTGCCTAGGGACAAGCAGATTTGCTCCCATCCTATCTATGGACGAGCAACTTTTGTTTTCATCACTTACATCCAAGTGTCCCGGGGCACCCTGTATGGGACACCATCTGCCATAGCACGGCTGCAGCAAAATAACTGGGGGAGGGGGTGACGAGAAACTTGTGTACATTGATACAGCAGGAGTGGGAGCCATTTATTGTAGCACAGGAGGGGTATATATACATGACACACAGCTTATATTAATTAACATAAACTAGATACAGCAGTCAATCAATAAGGAATCTCCACACTTAATGGCTCGCTGGTGTTACTTCACAAACCACTCTCTCTGGCAAAATGTCAGGCGCCATTTTGACTTGTTTACACACTCTAATGCCAGGTGCCATCCTGACTTGTTTACAGACTCTAACATCCCTGTCTCTTAACATTGGAAAATATTAGGACTCAGTATACTGTATACTCTCTCCCTGGTCATCTCTCCCAGTCTCATGGCTTTAAAGACTTTCTGAAAGCTGTTGGTTCCAACCTCTCCCAGTCAGCCACCTCCTCTCACTAGCTAGGGTGTTTCTTTGAACTTCAGATGACAAGTTGCCTAATTTACATTTTTACTTAGATGTCAGATTAGCATCTGAAACTTAAAAAACAAAAACTAGATTCTGATATTCACTCTGTCCTAACCCAGTTTCTCTCACAATCTTGTCCATCTCACTACATGGCAGCCCCAGTCTTCTAAGTGCTCATATCAAAACTCCTGACTACCCTAATTTGTATCATACACATGACCCAGAAGAAAATCCTGTCATCATTTCAAAATATATCAATAATCCAAACAGTTCTTACTTCTTTCATCCTAGTACAAGCCACCCTCAAATTTTGTCTGTGCTGTAAAACTATCCTAATTGCTCTCCTTGATTTCATCCTTACCCTAGCTACTCTCAATACACCACCAAGAGTGAGGGTGTTACAACTTAAGTTATATCATGTCACACACTTGTTTAAAACCATCCAATAATATATCAGTAAAAGCCCAAGTCCTTACAATTTCCTTCAAGACCTCATGTGATCTGTCCTGTTACCTCTTCAATCACACACCTCCTGGCAACCTCTTTCTCATTCACTCTATTCCAAACTCCCTTCAGCCCCTACCTCTTCCTATTTTTTTCTAGAAAGCCCCCCCATGATTCATCAAGTCTTCCATGTCATTTTCTTAAGATCTACTCAAATGTCACCTTAAAGATAATCTCTATTTACCATGTGTAAACTGTAGTTTCCACCTAAACACACACACACACACACACACACACACACACACACACACACATGTCTTGACCTGTTGGTTTCAACCCCTCCCTGTCGGCTATAAGCCACCTCCTCTCTCTACATCATGTGCAACATGTCTTTCTCTGACAGATATTCTTTCTCAAAGCTCACCTATCCTTAAAAAAAATAACATTTAGATTTTCTCATTTGTTCTCTTTGTCTCAATATTTCTAAATCAATAAACCGCAATAACAGACCTCACTTCCTCACCCCCCCACTTCTTTCAATAGCCCTCTGCAGTCTGATGTAGCCCTTTGTCACATTGCTGAAACTGCTTTCACTGAGAAATCTCCCAATAGACATTTTTCAGCATTGATTCCTTCTGTTAAAAAAAAAAATCTAGGATGCGCCAAAAATCTGATGAAAAAATGAGAAGAGCAGCAGGAGCAGATAAAGTAGAGGAAGCAGCAGATCGCAGAAGAGAATGTAATAAAATCCAACATTGACAAGAAGTTCTCTGCACACTAGGATGCTGTGAAGGCAGAGCTCAAGACCAGCATCGTCTTGTGACCCTAAATGAGATGCAAGCCTAACAGGAAGCACTGCTGAAGGAGCAGGAAAAGCAGCTGGCCAAGAGGGAGCAGTCAAAGGAGCTACAGCTAAAGCTGGAGAAGCTGCGAAAAAAGAGCACAAGAAGGACACCAAAAAGAGGATCTCTAGCCTGCCCTTCACCTGGGAATAAGATGAGAGAGGAGAAAAGGAGGAGGAGGTGGCCATGCATGAGGAGGAGCTAGAAAGGGAAGAGATCATCACAGAAAAGGAAATTGGGGAAGAACCTAGATGTGGACACCAGCTTTTTGCCTGACGAAGACAGGGAGGAGGAGGAAAATTGTCTCTGGGAAGAGCTGTAGCAGGAGTGAGAAGCCAAACAGGAGAAGATTAAGAGTGAAGAGATTGAAATCACCTTCAGTTACTGGGTTGGCTCTGAATACCAGCAGACAGTCAAAATGAAAAAGGGCAATACAATGCAGAAGTTCCTCCAGAAGGCACTTGAGATCCTGCATGAAAACTTCAGTAAGCTCAGGTCAGCAGGGGTGGAGCAGCTCATGTACATTAAGGAGGACTAATCATTCCCTATCATCACAGTTTCTGTGACTTCATCCTTACCAAGGTATGTGGAAAGAATTGGCCACTATTTAACTTTGATCTTCATGATAATAGGTGACTACTCAGCGATGCCACTGTGGAGAAGTTTGAGTCTCATGCAGGAAAACTGGTGCTGAGGAGCTGTTATGAGAAAAACAAGCACACCTTCCCTGCCATCTCCTGGGAGCCCTATGACCCTGAAAAGAAGCGGGACAAGTATAAGATCCAGTGAGCATCCAGAAAGTTGTTTGGCCTTGGCTATCCCTGGAGAACTCCCATATCTCCAGAACTCAAGGGTCTGACTCCCCTGCGACTGTGCTGCTGTGTCCTAGAGGGATGGTAGCCACTCATCCCCTGGAACTGTTATTGCTTTTTTCTTTTACAATAAATAAGTGCTCATGTTAAAAAAAAATCTAAATAAATGAAGATGTAATTTGTTTTTATTAAAGACAGAGGTAGAGAGAGAGAGAGAGAATTTTTAATATTTATTTTCTAGTTATTGGCGGGCACAACATCTTTGTTTGTATGTGGTGCTTAGGATTGAACCTGGGCCGCACACATGCCAGGCGAGGGCACTACCGCTTGAGCCACATCCCCAGCCCCAAGGTGTAATGTTTATGAGAGAAAATTTAATATTCTAAATTTGCCAATTCACCAGTAAATCATTCTACACATTTAATAAATTATAATCAAAATCCAAAAAGGGAGTATATGTGTGTGTATGCTTATGTGTATGTAACTAAACAGGCTGGTTCTAAAATTTATATAGAATTTATGAAAGTATATAAGATAATAAGAGCAAAGGACAGAGAATAGGATTGATGCTATTGAAGATTAAGAAAGTAAGACAGGACCTTAATTCCAAAGTGATTATAAAGATATTGTGTTAATTAGCTTCCATTAAATGTGACAAAATACCAGAAATATTTAACTTAAAAAAAAAAGACAGTCCCTTGCCTGAGGGTCTGGGCAGCAGAGGAGGGTATTTGGTAGTGGCTAGAGGCTTTGCTATGGGAAGTTGTCCCTTTGCTCTCTCTGGGCCAGCCATCCTCACTGGTTCTCCTCAGCCACTGTCTGAGGAGTGCACCTGGAGGCCCAGGCTACAGCTGAGGCTGTTTCTTCCAGCCCGGGCAGCTGCTCCACTTGGCAGGTGCTTAGTACCTCCCTTGCCACCTTTCTCCTCTGCCTCGCTGCCTTACTGCCACAGTGCACAAGGGGTGTTGGAGGGAGATGGGCTCTGGACCCAGGAGGCAGTGGTGGATATGGCGCTGGACAATAGCAGCCACAGACTCCAGCTACCATGGAGCCACAAGCCCCGCACCAGGCATCCCTGTGAGCACCCCACAAACCTAACCCTGGGAACCTCTGCAAGCAGCAGCACCACTCTTGCCTATTGCAGCCACATCACCTGCAGAATTAGAGCCACTATGATAACAGGCTCTTTTCTCCTACATAGATTCCTTAGCACCACCATCATGGCTCAGCCAGAACCAAAGGCCCCAAGTCTCACTGGCACATACCGCCATGTTGACCACTGGCCAGGTACTAACCTGTGACAAGTGCCCAGTAGGAACCTATGTCTCTGAGCATTATACCAACACAAGCCTGTGGGTTTGCAGCACTTGTCTTCCAGGGACTTTTACCAGGCATGAAAATGGCATAGAGTGATGCTATGAATCTAGTTAGCAATGCCCAAGGCCAATAGTTGAGAAATTATCTTGTGCTGCCTTGACTGACCGAGAATGCACTTGCCCACTTGGCAAATTCTAGTATAATGGTACCTGTGCCCGCCCATACAGTGTGTCCTTTGGGCTGGGTTGTGAACAATAAAGGGACAGAGAATGAAGATGTCCAGTGTATGCAGTGCGCTTGGGGTACCTTCTCTGATGTGCTTCTAGTGTGATGAAATGCAAAGTGTACACAGATTCAGTCAGAACCTGGTGGTGATCAAGCCTGGGACCAAGGAAACAGACAAATGGAGTAAGGGAAATAAGACAGAAAGTGTAGACCTTGCTCTGTCAAAGACCTTGACTGAAAGTGGAGCAGAGAGTAGGAAAAGGTAAAGATGGGAGAGCAAGGGTCAAGGGAGAATGAGACAGGAAGAATTTGAAAATATAGGATAAAGAAAAGAAAGTTGGCTAAGGACCATGGAACATTCCTATAATCTCAGCAACTCAGGAGACTGATGCATGAAAATCAGAAGATTGAGGCCAGCCTGGGCAACCTAGCAAGACCCTCTCTCAAAAAAAGAAAAAAAAGAAAAAAATGAAAAGTACTGGGAATATATTTCAGAGGTAGAGACACTGGGTATAATACTCAGCAGTGTTTAAAAATAAAAAAACACAAAAACATTGAAAAAAAAAAAGAAAGTTTTACTTTTCCTCTTTTAAAGGAGATAAGAGGACATGAAGCCAAGAAGTACCAAAGTTGAAAAAAAGAAGAAACACTTCACTCCCTGAGACTAAAGGAAAGAAAGTAAGCACAGGCATAAATAAAGATAGACTAATACTTGACATATTTAATATATAGGCTAATTATCTGCTTAAATCTCAGCAAGCAATTTTAAGCATTTTCCATATGTTTGCTCATTAACCATCAAAATAATCTTAAGAGGTAAGCACAATTATTGTCCCCGTTTTACTAGTGAGTAAACTATGAGAGTACCAAAAGTCTGAAGAGGTTTGTTCAGGCCACCTCCATGTAGTCAGTGAAGTAATTGTTATGTTTATCCATTGGAAGGGAGGAGCAAGGAACACTAGGAATTTGCAGTTGAAATAAGTCAGGGTACCTCAATGTCAATACTATTGACATTTGGATTCAGGTAATTCTTTGTTGTCCTGTGCAATATGACATATTTAGCAATATTCGTGGCCCTTTGCACAAATATGTGCATGCACACACACACACAGGATCTTCAAAAAAGTCCAAAAACAATGCCAATGTCCCTGGGGAACCATGTCATCCCTGAGGTATTGGTACAGAAGACAGTGCTAACTCTAGACAGCCTGATGAAGAAGAGGAGAGGATCCAGCTCTTGCTGAAAAGATAAATGTTATTATAAGATTCTAGGGCTAAATTCAGTTGGAAAGAATGATATAACCACTGGGGAGGGTGTTGCTATTGTTATTTGATTGTTTTGATTTGTATAATGAAAGGTGAATGCAGAAAAACTAGAAAGGAAACGTGACCTCCCAGAATCCAGTGTAACCAATGCATACTGACTATTATTAACACTGCCATTTGTGGTTTGATAGGCCTTAGGGAACAAACCATCAATTTCCATAAGTAAAATGTGATATAGCATTATTCATACTACATAGTTGTCTCATTTTCTCTTGCATGTACTTGGTAAATCTTAAGAAAGATACAGTTAATGTTGACTGTTACTATGCTAACATGATTTTTTCTGGACTCAGAGACCCTTGACTTCATATCTATCATTTAATTCAAGTCTTCCAGAGAGAAATTTATCAGATTTCTCACTTCGTTTCTTTTTGAATTTAATTCTGTTTCTTATCTTGAAAATAGATTTCTACAAAATCTGGGGTCACAGTACATTTTAAACATATTTGCACCCTCAAAACCTCTCTCACACTGCCCATTAGGCCATGTAGTCTCTTAAGAAAGCTTAAAGTAGAACAAAGCCTGTTTTTTTTTTTTTTTTTACTTTATTGGGTCAACTGGTTAAATATACAGCTATAGAAATGAAGAGACTCTTAAAATATAATAGTAATTATACTGTCATTTTTTATGACAATTTTATACCATAGTGTACAGTATTATAGTATAGAAGTCTTTAGTTTATGGTTGTGCTGTAAATCTGTTGTTGTAATTAATGCCCCCTCCCTGCATCAGCCAAAAGGTGATTGCACAGGGGAAAGCCCAAGACATGCTCCTGCTCCCTGATGAGCACTTGCCCAGGGATGGGGCCTTGGGATCAATTCCTCTGCAGGGGGGCAGGCCCCAGTTTTCAAGCTGGGAAGCCCTTGAGGAGAGCACTTAGATGAACCATCATGAGCCACCAAGAGGGGCCCTCCACTGGCTTAGTTGGTTCATGTTTCCTTCTATGAATTTAGGTGGCTTGGGCCCCTCGGGCAGAACAGTAAGTTTCCCTGTGCATTTCACAGAGCAGCTCACTAATAGAACATGAACTTGCACCAAGTGTTCCCAGAGCCCCATCATTTGCAGAAAGCTGCTCACTGGGAAAGAACATTTGAGTCCCTGAGGAGATGTGATAGTAGGAGCAAATGTGACTCCATTTTGTTTTATGACTTCATCCTGTAAAACAACCATGCCAAGTAGAAGAGTCATAACTTTTGCAAAATGTTCTTTTCCTTTTGCTATAGAAACCTTTAAGAACACGGAACTAACTAATGGGGCATTGTTTCTGTCACTTAGGTAAGGGGGCTCTGTTTCTGTAACTGGGGTGACTGGGCTAATTGTGATTAATTAGGCTTCTCTCCGCTTGACTGCACTGTCCCGCTTCTGTAACCTGGCTTGCTTGAATTGGCTAGACCACCTGAACATCTCTTTTGCGATTTTCAGGCTTATAAGAAGCGCCCTTGCAATTGTTTGGGGCTGATCAGGGGGAACAGCTTTATATTCTGGTCAGCCGCTATTGGTGTGCTTCAATAAAGTCTTGATTCAATTATTCATGAGTGGTCTGGAAGTCAGTTTATGAAACCCTGGGACAAAGCTTTAACTATAACAGTGACAAAGCCACTGTTCCTTATAATTAATCTGGCTTCTCTAACAGTGGACTATCAAAAAGGCTAGGTAAAAAGAGACCAAGTAAGCATTTGGAGATCCCCTTCAGGCTATCCCCTAGAGAGGACTTAGAGCTTTCACAGTTGCTAAGCTGAAGATCACTCTTGATCCACTTAAGTTATGCCTAACTAGAAAAAAGTTCTTGAAAAGCATTCTCGTTTTTTTTTCTCTCTTCATTTTTTCATTTGAGCTTTCTACTTATACACAGTCGTTGATTTCATCCCAACAAATTCATGGTATTTTGTTTTGATTTTTCTTCTAGAAATTGAACCCAGAGGCACTTGACCATGGAGCTACATCCCCAACCCTTTTTTTAGTTTTTTCTTTTGATCTCCTAAGTTGCTTAGGGCCTTACTAAGTTTTCCAGGCTGGCCTCTAACTTGTGATCCTCCTGCCTCAGCCTTCTAAGTTTCTGGAATTACAGGTGTGCTCTGCCACATCTGGTTAAACATTATAGTTTTTCATAGAAAATTCTACAATCTAATATTTGTTTTTAAAAGCTACAAAGGCAATTTTTCATCTTTCCATAGAAATTTGTACATGGGTAAAACAAAAAGAAATAGTGATTAAAGAGATCAAGTTTTAGCATTAAAAGATAATTAAGAAAGGTTCTATATTTGAAAGCCTCTATTCTTCAATCAGGTAAACTAGTATTAAAGATGATTATATATCAGTTCTTAGGGATCAATAATATCTATTCAACCACAATACCAAAGAAAAATGTGTGTTTATCACCACATTTCTTCAGAAGAGAACTTTTTAAAAACTTTTTTTAGATGTTCATGGACCTTTATTTTATTCATTTATTTATATACAGTGGTAAGAATTGAACCCAGTGGCTCACACATGCTAGGCAATCACTCTATCACTGATCAACAACTCCAACCCAGTAAGTGAATTAAAAAAAAGAAAAAACAACTTTTTCTTGGCTAGTAATGTAATTTTGAGGTCCTATGTTTTTGTTAAATATCTCTCTCTCTCTCTCTCTCTCTCTCTCTCTCTCTCTCTCTCTCTCTCTCTCTCTCTCTCATACCCACACACACACACACAAATTTTATAGACTTCCAATAGGGAAAAAGGCTGATAGAGCCTTTTCCATCTACAACACCTGGCTTCAAAGGTCATTCTTGATATTAATATGCAGCCATCAGATGGGAAGAAGATTGACAGGATCACACCCAGGAGTTCTTCATGAACCAGGCTTGGAATTGCACACATTTTGTTGACTGAAATTTTCTTGCAGCTACATCTAATTACTAGAAATAATTTAAGTAAGAAATATCAGCTTTTGGAGTTGAAAGTGTTTGCTCTAAGAAGTTTATAGCTTCATTTTTTTGTTTTCAAGACCAAGGTAATATTTATACTATTAGAGCTCTTCATTTGATGAGTTTGTTTTCAATTAATCTGGAAGATGGTAGGATAAGGAGGATGATAGTGAAGTATAAGACTGATGCTAGTTTACCAATAATAATGAATGGGTTAGTGTAAATAGGTCAGCTACCAGGATTCAGAATATACACTGACTCAATGGTAGGAACATCATGCTACTTTGTTTAGATATATGGAGTATAGGAAAGAGTATAAGTATTAGAATAGAGTAAACTAAGGTCAATATGCCTCCTACTTTATTAGGAATAGATCGGAGGATGGCATAGGCAAATAGAAAGCATCATTCTGGTTGAATGTGAGGGGTTGTTTAAAGGGTTAGCAGATGCGTAAAAATTGGGGTCTCTTAGGAAGTCTGGTGAGAATAAGACAAGGACTATTAGGACTAGGATAAGGAGAAGGATGCCAAGGATGTCTTTGATAGTACAGTATGGGTAAAAGGGGATTTTATCTGAGTCACAGATGAGGCCAGAGGAATTGTTTGACCCTGTCTCGTGGAGGAAAAAAAGGTGGTTATTACTAGTGCTTTGATAATAAATGGTAGTTCAAAGTGAAATGAAAAGAATCGTGTTACAGTAGCTATGTCAACTGAGAATCCTCCTCAAATTCATTCGATGAGGGTCGTTCCAATGTACGGGATGCCAGATAGAAGATTTGTAATAACAGCTCCCTCTCAGAGTGATATTTGGCCTCAGGGAAGAACATAGCCTATAAATGCTGTGGCTATTACAGCGAAGAGAAGAATAACTCATGTTTCATGCTTCAAAGTAGGTGTAGGATCCGTAATACAACCCTCAGCCTATGTGAAGGAAGAGACAGATAAGAAATATGAGGCACCTTTAGCATGTATATAACGAATGATTCAACCATAATTAATGTCTTCAGAAATGTGAGTGACAGATGAGAAGGCTGTTATGGTGTCTGATGTGTAGTGTATTACTAGAAATAGCCATGTAAGAATTTGGATAGCTAGGCAGAGGCCTAAAAGGGAACCGAAGTTTCATCATGTGGAAATATTAGAGGGTGCAGGTAAGTTGATAAAGAAGTGGTTGACAATTTTAATTAAGGGATGAGTTTTGCGGATGTTTATCATTAATGTTTTTATAGTTGAATAACAATGATGATTTTTCATGTCATTGTTCATGGTAAAAATAATGACATACATTACATATTTATTAAGCATACTTTTTGTTTTAGGTTTTGTAGGAGTTTCCTCAAAGCCATCTTCTATTTATGGTAGATTAGTGTTAATTGTTAGTGGAGGAATTGCATGTTAGGTTGTATTATATTTTGGAGGGTCTTTTTTAGGTTTGATAGTATTTTTAATTTATTTAGGAGATATGTTAGTGGTATTTGGTTATACTACAGCTATAGCAATGGAAGTGTAATAATTTGGGGTGTACTGTTGTTACGATTTTTAATGGAGTTTTTGATCGTTATGTTTATGGTATTGTATGATGAGATAGAGATTGTAATTGAATTTAAGAATTCTGAGAATTGAATGATGTTTGAGGGAGGATGAGTTAGGGTTGATTCCTGAGGATTTAATGGGGATGGCAGCTATGTATAGTTATGGGAGTTGATTGATGGTTGTAGCAGGTTGATCATTATTTGTTAGTTTTTTTATTGTAATTGAAATTACACATTGAAATAGAGTACAATGATAATTGCTAGTAGTGTTGAGATTAGGAAGGATAGGAAATACAATTTGATGAGACCCTTTTGGTTTGAGGTTATAACAGAGGCCATTGAGTGAAGATTGGCAATGAGTTTGAGCATGGCTTTTTCTAATCAGACTAGCTCTAGCAGGGTTGATGAGAGTTTTTGACTAATAACTAGGTTAAGGTAGGGAACTGAGATGGGAATAATAGTAGGAAAATAGCCTAATAGTTTGGAAAACTTTGATGTGCTTGAGTACATTTTAGTTTTAAGACAGAGGGTTATTAAATTTAGTTCCATAGCAATTATAAATCCTAGAATGGTGATTAGTAGTGTTGAGATTTTTAGATACATAGGCATGGTTATTACTGGAACATTTATAGGTGGGATGTTTTAGGAAAAGATAAATCCTGCAAAGATACTGCTGATTAGAAAGCTTTTAATTGAATTAAGTAGCTGGGGGTTGTTTTCATTGATAGAGATTAGTGTTAAAAATTGAGGCTGTCCTTTAAGAGCATTTAAGATAATTCCTGTACTATATACAGCAGTTAGGGAAGTTGCAAGAAGTGTGATAGTAAGGGCTCAGGCATTGGTGGTATACAATGTGTTTTCAAACTCAATAATTAGGTCTTTAAAATAAAATTCAGTTAGATAATGGGTCCCTGTTAGTGCTAGGCTTCCAATAATGAGTGAGGTTGGGGTGAATGGAAGGGCTTTGAATATGTCTCCTATTTTTTGAATATCTTGTTCATCATTTAGGTTATGAATTGATTCACCCAGAACATATAAATAGTATGGCTTTGAAGAATGCATGGGTGCAGATGTGGAGAAATGCTAAGTGGGGTTAGTCAATTCCAATAGTGACTATTATTAATCCCAGTTGGCTTGAGGTAGAAAATGCAATAATTTCCTCAATATCATTTTGGGTGAGGGCACAGATGGCAGTGAATAAGGTGGTAATGGCTCCCAGGCAGAGAATAAGTGTTTGGATAGTCTTACAATGTTCTATTAGGGGATAAAAACAAATAAGAAGAAATACTCCTGCTACTACTCTAGTGCTGGAGTAGATTGGAGCTGATTAGAGAGTAGGGCCTTCCATGGCAGAGGGCAATCAGGGGTGTAGGCCAAATTGGGAAGATTTTCCTGTTGCTGCTAAGAGTAAGCCTAGCAGAGGAAGTAGAGATACATCTATTATGAATAGTTGTTTAGTTCTAATGAGTTTGAGTTGAGTATAAATCATGCTATGGCTGAAACAAATTCAATGTCACCAATTTGATTGTATAGAATAGCTTGGAGAGATGCTGTATTAGCATCTGTGCGATCATATCATTAACCAATACATAAGAATGATATAATGCCTACTCCCTCTCAGCCAATGAAGAGTTGGAATAGGTTGTTGGATGTGACTAAGATTATCATGGTAATGAGGAATATTAGTAGATATTTGAAGAATTGGTTGATAAAGAAGTCTTAGTGTATATATCATATTGAGAATTCTATGATTGATCATTTAACAAATAGTGCTATGGGCATGAATAGCATAGAGAAGTAATCTAATTTGAAGCTTATGGAGAGAGTAAAAGTTTGAATTGTCATTCAGTGTCAGTTTGAAATAACAAGTTGATAATTTGAATTGATAAATATTAGTGTTGGAATTATACAAAATTAATATGCACAGTAATAGATGTTTTTACATAGTTTGAGTAGTTGCTGTGTTTATAGGAGTCAGTTATGGTAAGGAGAATGGGAAAAGTTAGTGTAACAAGTGACATAAGGATGAGTGAAGAAAATATATTAATTACTTTTATTTGGAGCAATTTTTTGCTCGTAAAACAAACGGATTACTTCTATCCTATTAAAGTTAAAAAAGTCATGGGTGTAATCACGGAGATCATGAATTAGCAGTTCTTGCATACTTTCTTGGTAAATAAGGGATTATGATTCTCTATTGTTAGATTCACAAGCTAAAATTTTATTTAAACTATATTTACAATATAAATGTCCCAGGATGATAGTAGGATTTGCTGATAGAATGACAAGTGGGAAGAGGTGAAGTAATATGAGTGTGTTTTCTCACGTGAAAGAAGGATTAATGTTAGATGTGTGGTATGTAAATTTTCCCTATTGTGCTATGATTAATATATGTAGTGAGTAAAGGTAAATGATTTAAATATTAAGACCAGTAAAAGTAATTGTAATATTTTATCAGGTGAATGAGGTTGTGATAATGAATAATTCTCAAATGAAGTTAATTGTGGAGGAAGAGCTAGATTAGTTAGACTAGCCAGAACTCATCATGTTGCCATAAGGGGTAAGATGATTGTAAGCCTTGGGCTAGCGTTATAGTGCAGTTATGAATTCACTCATAATTAGTGTTTGCGAGAAAAAATAGTATGGAGGATGTTAATCCATGGTCAATTATTAGTGCTGTGGTTCCTATAAAGCTTCAGGGTGTTTGAATTACAATTGCTACAATAACTAATGCTATATGACTTACTGATGAGGATTTTAGGCAATGAGAATTTTAGGTCTTTTTGTTGTAAGCAGATTGAGCTTGTTATAATTGGAACATATAAATAGTATGGCTTTGAAGAATGCATGGGTGCAGATGTGGAGAAATGCTAAGTGCAGTTGATTAATTCCAATAGTGACTTTATTAATCCCAGTTGATTTGAGGTAGAAAATACAGGGATAACATAAAAAAGGGATATGCCATATTACTCGCAATAGGGTGAAGTAGAGCTGAAATTTGGATTATTCCGTATCTTCCAAGTTTGAGAAGAATAGCTGCCAGTATCATGGAGCCAGCAACAGAGGCTTTAATATGGGTTTTGGGGAGTCAAGGTTGATGGAGGCAATATAAGGGTATTTTTACTATAAAGGCTATACTACATGCTAGTCACATGATATCACTAATTCAGGAAGAAGAGAGTACAGATGACTGGTATATACAGATAATAAACTTAAAAGACCCGATGGATTTTTGAACAGACTCATGCTACTAGAAGGGGAAGGGAGCCTACCAGAGCATAAAATAGAAAGTACAGTACTGCATTTAGATGCTCACTTTGCTTTCCTCATTGAGTAATAATAATTAGTGTTGGGATTAGGGTGGCTTTGAGTAGAATATAAAATACAATTAGTTTGGTGGCTAAAAAAGTTATAATTAGAAAAGATTGGGCTGGGGATGTGGCTCAAGTGGTAGCATGCTCGCCTAGCATGTGAGTGTGTTGCTGGGTTTGATCCTCTAACAAAGTAAAAATAAAGATGTTGTGTCTACCAAAAACTAAAAAATAAATATTTAAAAAATCTCTCTCTCTTTTCCTCTCTCTCTCTTTAAAAAATGATTGAAAAGAAATTATTATAAGAATATGAAGTGATTTGTTTTGTTTTAGGATCAATGGCTCTCAGGCTAAGTGGTTTTGGCTTGCTATAATTATAACGGGAAGGAGACATGGTGTTAAATCAGTAAAGGGAAAGATAGGGGATTTGAGAAGAAAGTTAGTGATAAAATTAGATCTGTGTTTGCTGTTTGTTTTAATGTAAGGAGCACAATTAAGCTAATTATCAGACTATGGATTGAAGGGTTGATTCAAATTATTGAGGGGTTTGAGAATCATATAAGGGGGAGAGTAGAATTGTAGGTATAATAATTTTAACATTGAAGGATATTTAGGTTCTGAACATAGTCTAGTCCATATGTGTTAGATACTATTAAAAGGAGAGCTAGCCCTAAGGATGCTTCACATGCTGCAAATACTAGTAAGACAATAGGGATTATAAATGATAAGGAAAAGTGAAAGTTTAGAATTAGGAGAGAGCAAAGACAAATATAGATAATATTATGCCTTCTAGGCATAGGAATGATGATATTTAATGAGACAAGTAAAGATGTTGTATAAGCTAGGAGGATGTTAAGTATGATAATAGGCATTTTGATAATTATAGTAACCCATAGTCTAGTGAGTCGAAATCACTTCTTTTATCTTAAACTAATTATTATATTTAATTCATTCTAAGCCTTTTTTAACTCACTCATAGGCCAACCAGAGGATGAGAATAAGAACTAGAAAAAAGTTACAGTTAGTATAAAATTGAGATTGTTTGAGAGGCTCAGGGAAGTGGGAGAAATATAGAAATTTCTAAGTAAAATAAAATGAATGTAATTGCAACAAGGAAAATTTTATTGAGAATGGTAGGTGGGTAGATCCTATGGGATCAAAACACATTCATAGGGACTTGCTTTTTCGGTGTATACATTTATCTGGGGTTATCAAAATGCCACTGAGATTAGTAATAGTGCAATAGAAGAATTGATAAGTAGGGAGATTATAAGGTTTATTACTCTCTTCTGGGTTTTACCAAGGCTTATTGATTGGAAATCAACTGTACTGATTAATACTAAGGGAGTATGAGCCTCATCAATGAATGGATACATAAAGAAATAGTCATACAACATCTACAAAATGTCAGTATCATGAGGCTGCTTCAAATCCAAAATGGTGATTAGATGTAAAGTTGAAATTTAGTTGATGGATAAGGCATACTAAGAGCAAAGTTGACCCAATAATAAGGTGGAGACCATGAAAGCCTGTAGCCATGAAAAATGTTGAGCCATATACACTGTCTGAGATTGTAAAAGATGTTTCTAAGTATTTTGAGGATTGAAGTAAGGTTAAATATAATCCTATTGCAATCATGATGGATAATGCGAGAACTATGTGTTTTCAGTCACCTTCAGTTAGACTGTGATGGGCCCAGGTAATTGAGACTCCTGAAGCTAAAAGCATGGAAGTGTTGAGTAGTGGAACTTCTAGGGGATTAAGTGGGTTAATTCCCATTGGAGGTCATCAGCTGCCTAATTCTGGAGTGGGAGCTTGTCTGGAGTGATAAAATGCTCAGAGAAATCCAGCAAAGAAGAATACTTCTGAAATGCTGAATAGGACTATTCCATATCATAAACATTTTTGAACAATTGTTGTATGGTGCCCCTGGAAAGTACCTTCATGTACAATATCTCATCATTATTAGTATATTGTAAGGATGATGGCTATTACACCTAACATGTAGAGAAAACAGAAATTAAAGTGGAATCATCTTACTACACTTGATGTTAAGAGTAGGGGAGAAAGGGCTCCTGTTAAAGGTCAGGGACTAGGATTTACTATATAATAGGCATGGGTTTGGTGGGTCATTAAGTAGAATCATGTAAATATAAACTTACTAGGAGGGTAAAGACATAGGCTTGAATTACTGCTACAGCAAATTCAAGTATTGTTAATATACTAGAATAATAAAAGTTAGGATAGCCGTGGGAGGGCTAATCAATGTTAATACTAGGGAGGCTCCTCCAATTCAGTGTATAATAAAGTGGCCAGCTGTAATATTAGCTGTTAGTCGTTTGGCTAGCAGTATGGGTTGAATAAAAAGGCTAATTGTTTCAATAATAATTAATATTGAGATAAGGGGAATAGGGGTTCCTTGTGAAAGAAGATGGATGAAGTATGCTTTAGTCTTGTGGTGGAAACCAGTAACTACTGAACCTGCTCACAAGGGAATAGCTATTTCTAAGTTCATTAACAGCTGGGTTGTTGGTATAAAGGAGTGAGGGAGTAGACCTAGTAGATTTGTAGAGCCCATGAATAGAATCAGTGAAATTAGTATTAGGGATCAGGTTGATAATTTTGGGTTATGTATGGCCATTACTTGTTTTAGTACAAGTTGAATTAATCACTGTTGGAATGATACTATGTGGTTGTTTATAAGTTGGTTGGGTGCTGAGGGCCATTACCAAGTAGGAATGTGTAATGGCAATGTCTGGGCTTGGCACCAGAATCACGAGCCACCAAACACCTTTGCAGGTTCAAACAGCAATTCTTTATTCCCGCTCTCACACCGCCTCCACACAGGTCCAGGGGCAATAGCATTCTGCCGTCTCCTGCACAATCCACCTACTCCACGAGGCTATCTCCAAATCCCCTTTTAATCTCACGAGAACTCAACAGGAACAAGTAGCAGGAACACCCTAATCCCAGCAATAATCTTCAACCTCTAACTTCCCTAAAACCCATTATCTTAAACTGGCAACACCTTAAACTCAAGGAGCCGGTTACTTCCTCAAACCTGATCAGCTCTAAACCCGGATCTGCCTTGGTCCTTGAGCAAGGTCACCTTATTAAAGCATGCATGCAATGTCCCATCGAATGTCCTCTAAGCAGCATGGGGTACGCTTGGCAAGGAAATTTCGATGCGTCATTCCTACTTGGTAATGGCCCTCAGCAGTTGGGTGAGGGAAAGAGGATGTTGGGAAACAAAATAAAAAAGATAAAAATAGGAAATCCTATTATTGTAGGGATAATGAAAGAGGCAAGTAAATTTTCATTCATTTTTCTTCTCATACGGTTTTGTGTTCAATTAATCTAATGTCTTTTGGGGAAGGGTTAGACGGGTACAGATGGTTTAAAATTTTAATTGAAATATGGAAAATGGGGCTAGGATCATTGATAAAATTGTAACAAATCATGTTGATGTGTCTAATTGGGGCATCCCATTATGAGGAGATTTTGGCTCCTAATCTTCAACTTAAAAGGTTGATGCTGCTGTAGCTTCATAATGAATTTATAACATTGGTGAGGATCAATTTTCAAAGTGTTTTAATGGCACCAGATTATTATGATTGCATAAAGCTACAGATTTCAGAACATTGCCCATAGTCAAGTCCTGGCCATGTTGATGTTAAGGTAGCCTGATTAAGTCAACCTGGAATTGCATCCTTCTCTAAGCCAAGGGATGGGACCACTCAGGAGTGGAGCATGTCTTCAGATGAAATTAGTATTCACACAGGTAACTCTATTGGAAGTACTACTCAGTTATCTACTTCCAGAAATTGAGGATCCCCTGGGGCCAGATCCAAGGTTGGAATCATATAAAAGTCAAAACTAAGATCTTCACAGTCTTTATATTCATAACTTCAATATCACTGATGGCCTATAGTTTTTACCATTAGAGATGGGTCGTTATTTCCATCTATTATGTATAGAATATCTAGTGAGGGAAGGTAAATTAACATGAGAATAATAGCAGGAGGAATAGTTCAGATAGTTTCTACTTTTGGGGCATCTATGGTGCTTGTATGGGTTAGTTTTGTAGTTAATATCAATGAGATAATGTAGAGGACAAGAGAGCTCAGTAAGAACACAATTATAAGAGTGTGGTCATGGAAGTGTAGGAGCTCTTCTATAATAGGTGATGTGGCATCTTGAAATCCTAATTCAAGGGAGTATGCCATAGAGATATAAAGGAGTTTAACCTACAACTTTTACAAAGTTATGCAATTATTTTACTAATATCTCATGAAGAAAGTCATAATGGTTATGAGGCTGGCTTGAAGCTAGTTTTAGGAAGCTCAATTCTTCCCTTTCTTGGTCCAGGCTTTAATAAAATCGGTTCTTCAAATGTGTGATAAGGTGGAGGGCACCTTTGTAGTCATTCTAAGTTATTGGGTGTTAACTCTATGGTAAGAACTTCTCGTTTTGATTCGAATGCCTCTCAAATTATAAAAAATATATATATATATAATTATGATAGCTGTGAGGGAAATAAATGAGCCTATCTAAGATACAGTGTTTCATGCGGTGTATGCGTCTGGGTAGTGGGAGTATCGACGTGGTATTCCTGATAATCCCAAGAATTTTGAGGAAAGAAACTTAAATTTACCCCTACAAACATTACATTAAGTAGATTTTAGCTCATATATTATTTAGCATATAGCCAGAAAAAAGGGGAAATCAGTGAACGAACCCTCCTATAATGGCAAGTACGGCTCGTATAGATATGACATAGTTAAAGTGGGCTGCAACATGATATGTATCATGTAAGACAATATCTAATGAAGAGTTAGCCAGAATGATTCCTGTTAGCAGGAATCTGCTAACCTCCAATGGTGAATAAGAAAATGAAGCCGAGGGCTCATAGTATTGCTGGTGACCATTTATATTACCTCTGTGTAAGGTTGCTTAGTCAATTGAAATCTTTACTTCTCTTGGAATAGTAATAATTATACTTGCAGATTTGAAGTAAGCTTGGGTATCATCGACATCTATCCAAACGGTGAACATGTGGTGCACTCATAAAATGAATGTGAGAAAACCAATAAATATTATAGCTCATACTATTCCTATATAACCGAATGGTTCTTTTTACCTGAGTATATGTTAAAATATGGGAGACAATACCAAACCCTGGTAGAATAAGAATATAGATCTCAGGGTGCCCAAAGAATCAGAATAATTGTTGATAGAGAATCGGATCTCCACCTCTCACGGGGTCAAAGAATATAGTATTTAGATTTTGATCTGTTAGCAGTATTGTAATCCCTGCTGCAAAGACTGGAAGAGATAAAAGAAGTAATACTGCTGTGATTATACGAACAGAGGATCATATGAACAGAGGGGTTTGATATTGGAATATAGCAGTGAGTTTTATGTTAATAATTATGTTTTATGTAGTAATAAAATTAACCGCTCCTAGAATTTATGATACTCCTGCTAAGTGAAGGGAGAAGATAGTTAATTCTACTGAGGCTCCTGTATGGGCAAGATTTCCAGGTAGTGGGGGATATACTGTTCAACCTGTTCCCATACCTGCTTCAACTATAGAAGAAGCAACAAAAGGAGGAAGAAGGTGGGAAAGAGCCAGAAGCTCATGTTATTTATATGGGGAAATAGTATTTAAGGGGCTCCAATTTTAAGGGGAACTAATCAGTTCCCAAATCCATCAATCATAATTGCCATGACTATAAAAAATTTATAACAAATGCGTTTGTAGTTACGATAACATTATAGATCAGATCATCGCCTAACAGGGCTCCGGGTTGGCCTAATTCAGCCCAAATTAATAGACTAAGTGCTGTTTGTTCTATTCCAGCTCAAGCGCCAAATTGGAGGTAAAGGGTTCTGATATCTTTGTGATTAGTTGAGAAGAATCAAGGATTGATAAACATAGGTAGATGGTAAAATGGCTGAGTAAGTATTAGAGTATAAATAAAGACAGAGTTTGAGCCCTCTTTTTACCAAGCCCAGAGGTGAATAATCACATTGAATTGCGAATTCAAAGGTGCAGCTTCAACTCTTCCAGGGCTTCTCTGGCTATTTTACTTACCACAGGAGAAGTAGATTGAAGCCAGTTGAATTAGGAATTTAGATGTTAACTGAAAATTTATGGGTTTAAATCCCATTAGTGTAGATGAAAAGAGCTTAGCTTAATTAATTGATTTGCATTCAGTTAATGTAGGGTAGAGTCTTGCATTTCTTAACTCAGGAATTAAGTGTTGGACACTTTCTTAGGGCTTCGAAGGCCCTTGGTCTGGGTTAACCTAAATTCCTAGCTCAGAGATGATAAGAGAGGTGTGAGTGGTAGGGAGAGGGTAGAGAAAATACTAAAATTTGGTAGAAGGGGAGTTAGTTTTGTATTTTTAAATTGTCACTTTATTTTAGTGTTGTTAAATGATGAAAATAGGGTTAGGGATGTAGAATATATAAGTCATGTGTAAAAATATAAATTTAGGAGGGCTAGTATTGCTATTAATATAGAGAAGATAATATTTTGTTTGAAATTAGTTTCTTAATAATAATTCATTTGGGGGCAATATGGTTAGAGGAAGTAATCCTCCTAGTGATATTAATATGATTAGAATTGATGGGGTTAGTAGCAGGAATTTATTTCATAAATTTGATAAAGAGAGGGTAGAAGTTTTTTGTTGTATTGGAGAAGTATAAATATATTAATGATAAGTGTAATATAAATATTTAAATTAAATATTGTGAAAGTTGTATTATATGTAATAACTGCTATTATTCATCCTATATGTGTGATTGATGAATATGCTAAGATTTTTCTTAGTTAAGTTTGGTTGAGTCCTTCTCAGCCTCCTAACATAATAGACAGGATTACCATAAGTAATATAAGGGTGGAGTTTATAGAAGATGCAATTTGATATGCATGGAAATTGGGGCAATTTTTTGTCATGTTAGTAGGATTAGTCCTGATTTAAGTGCAATTCCTTTTTTTTTTTTGCACACACATTGAAATTTATTTTTTTGAGTAATATTTTATTTTATTTTTTTAAAATTTTTATTGTTGGTTGTTCAAAACATTACATAGTTTTTGACAAATCACATTTCACAATTTGATTCAAGGGGGTTATGAACTCCCATTTTTACCCCGTATACAGATTGCAGCATCACATCAGTTACACATACACTGTTTTACATATTGCTATACTAGTGTCTGTTGTATTCTGCTGCCTTTCCTATCCTCTACTATCCCCCATCCCCTCCCCTCCCATCGTCTCTCTCTACCCCATCTACTGTAATTAATTTCTCCCCCTTGTTTTCTTGCCCTCTTTTCCCTCACTTCCCCTTGTATGTAATTTTGTATAACCATGAAGGTCTCCTTCCATTTTCATGCAATTTCCCTTCTCTTTCCTTTTCCCTCCCACCTCTCATTCCTGTTTAATGTTAATCTTCTTCTCATGCTCTTTTTTCCAACTCTGTTCTTAGTTACTCTCCTTATATCAAAAAGAAAAATATTTGGCATTTGTTTTTTAGGGATTGGCTAGCTTCACTTAGTACAATCTGTTCTAATGCCTTCCATTTCCCTGCAAATTCTATGATTTTGTCATTTTTTAAGCAGAGTAAGAATCCATTGTATATAACTGCCACATTTTTTTATCCATTCATCTATTGAAGGGTATCTAGGTTGGTTCCACAGTCTTGCTATTGTGAATTGTGCTGCTATGAATATCGATGTAGCAATGTCCCTGTAGCATGCTCTTTTTAGGTAGGGAATAGACCAAGAAGGGGAATAGCTGGGTCAAATGGTGGTTCCATTCCCAGCTTTCCAAAAAATCTCCATACTGCTTTCCAAATTGGCCGCACCAATTTGCATTCCCACCAGCAATGTACAAGTGTACCCTTTTCCCCACATTCTCGCCAGCACTTGTTGTTGTTTGACTTCATAATGGCTGCCAATCTTACTGGAGTGAAATGGTATCTAAGGGTGGTTTTGATTTGCATTTCTCTGACTGCTAGAGATGGTGAGCATTTTTTCATGTACTTATTGATTGATTGTTATGTCCTACTCTGAGAAGTGTCTGTTCAGGTCCTTGGCCCATTTGTTGATTGGGTTATTCGTTTTCTTATTGTTTAATTTTTTGAGTTCTTTGTATACTCTCATATTAGGGCTCTATCTGAAGTTTGAAAAGTAAGATTTGTTCCCAGGATGTAGGCTCCCTATTTACCTCTCTTATTGTTTCTTTTGCTGAGAAAAAAACTTTTTAGTTTGAGTAAGTCCCATTTGTTGATTCTAGTTATTAACTCTTGTGCTATGGGTGTCCTATAAAGGAATTTTTAGCGCAACCCCACGGTATGTAGATCATAGCCAACTTTTTCTTGTATCAGATGCTGTGTCTCTGATTTGATATCAAGCTCCTTGATCCATTTTGAGTTAACTTTGGTGTATGGCAAGAGAAAGGGATTCAGTTTCATTTGTTTGCTTATGGATTGACAGTTTTCCCTGCACCATTTGTTGAAGATGCTATCCTTCCTCTATTTCATGCTTTTAGCCCCTTTATCAAATATAAGATAATTTTAGATTTGTGGATGGATTTCTATGTCCTCTATTCTGTACCATTGGTCCACCTGCCTGTTTTGGTACCAGTACCATGCTGTTTTTGTTACTATTGTTCTGTAGTATATTTTGAGGTCTGGTATCGCTATACCGCCTGATTCACACTTCCTGCTTAGAGTTGTTTTTGCTATTCTGGGTCTTTTATTTTTCCATATAAATTTCATAATTCCTCTGTCTCTTTCTACAACAAATGCCGATGGGATTTTGATTGGCATTGCATTAATCCTATAGAGAAGTTTTGGTAATATCGCCATTTTGATGATGTCAGTTCTGCCTACCCATGAACCTGGTATATTTTTCGATCTTCTAAGATCTTCTTCTATTTCTCTTTTTAGGTTTCTGTAGTTTTCATTGTAAAAGTCTTTCACATTTTTTGTTAGGTTGATTCCCAAGTATTTTATTTTGTTTGAGGATATTGTGAATAGAGTTGTTGTCCTCATTTCCATTTCAGAAGATTTGTAGCTGATATACAGGAATGCCTTTGATTTATGCATGTTTATTTTATATCCTGCCACTTTGCGGAATTTATTTAATAGCTCTAATAGTTTCTTTGTAGACCCTTTAGGGTCTCCTAGGTATAGAATCATGTCATCTGCAAATAGTGATAATTTAAGTTCTTCTTTTCCTATTTTTTATGCCTTTGATTTCTTTCCTCTGTCTAATTGCTCTGGCCAGTGTTTCGAGAACTATGTTGAACAGAAGTGGTGAGAGAGGGCATCTCTGTCTTGTTACAGATTTTAGAGGGAATGCCTTCAATTTTCATTCAGAATGATGCTAGCCTGAAGCTTAGCAAAGATTGCTTTTACAATATTGAGGTATGTTCCTGTTATCCCTAGTTTTTCTAGAGTTTTGAACATAAAGGGATGCTGTACTTTTTCAAATGCTTTTTCTGCATCTATCGAGATGATTATATGGTTCTTATTTTTAAGTCTATTGATGTGGTGAATAACATTTATTGATTTACGTATATTGAACCAGCCTTGCATCCCAGGGATGAGTCCTACTTGATTATGGTGCACAATTTTTTTGATATGTTTTTGTATCTGATTCACCAGAATTTTATTGAGGATTTTTGCATCTAGGTTCATTAGAGATATTGGTCTGTAGTTTTCTTTCTTTGAAGTGTCTTTGTCTGGTTTAAGAATCAGGGTGATGTTGGCCTCGTAGAATGAATTTGGAAGTTCTCCCTCTTTTTCTATTTCCTTAAATAGCTTGAAAAATATTTTCATTATTTCCTTTTTAAAGGTTTTGTAAAACTCTGCTGTATAGTTATCAGGTCCTGGGCTTTTCTTAGTATGTAGTCTTTTGATGGTTTCTTCTATTTCCTTTATTGATATTGGTCTGTTTAGGTTGTCTATATCCTACTGATTCAATCTGGGAAGATCATTTGACTTAAGAAATTTATGGATGCCTTCATTATCTTCTATTTTCTTGGAGTATAAAGATTCAAAATAATTTCTGATTATCTTCTGTATTTCTGAAATGTCTGTTGTGATATTGCCTTTTGCATCGTGTATGCTAGTAATTTGAGTTTGCGCTCTTCTTCTCTTTGTTAGCATGGCTAAGGGTCTGTGGATCTTATTTATTTTTTCAAAGAACCAACTTTTAGTTTTATCAATTTTTTCAATTGTTTCTTTTGTTTAGATTTTATTAATTTCAGCTCTGATTTTAATTTTTTCTTGGCTTCTACTTCTTTTGCTCTTGTTTTGCTCTTCTTTTTCTAAGATTTTGAGATGAAGTATGAGATCATTTATTTCTTGGTTTTTTCTTTTTTTAAGGAATGAACTCCAAGCAATGAATTTTCCTCTTAGAACTGCTTTCAGTGTGTCCCATAGATTCCGATATGTTTTGTCTGTGTTTTCATTTAACTCTAAGAATTTTTTAATTTCCTCCTTGATGTCTTCTAGAAACCATTGATCATTCAGTAACCTATTGTTCATTCTCCAAGTGATGCATGATTTTTTCTTCCTTCTTTTATCATTGATTTTCAGTTTCATTCTATTATGATCAGATAAGATGAATGGTATAATCTCTACTCTTTTATATTATCTAAGAGTTGTCCTGTGACATAATATATGATTTATTTGTGAGAAGGATCCATGTGCTACTAAGAAAAATGTGTAACTGCTTGATGTTGGGTGGTATAATCTATATATGTTAATTAAGTCTAGGTTATTAATTGTGTTATTGAGTTCTATAGTTTCTTTATTCAACTTTTGTTTGGAAGATCTGTCCAGTGATGAGAGAGGTGTGTTGAAGTTCTCTATGATAATTGTATGGTGGTCTATTAGACTCTTGAAATTAAGAAGAGTTTGATGAACAGAGCTGCACCATCTTTTGGGGCATATATATTTATGATTGTTATGTCTTGTTGGTGTATGGTTCCCTTGAGCAGTATGTAGTGTCCCTCTTTATCCCTTGTTATTCACTTTGGCTTGAAATGTATTTTATTTGATATGAGTATGGACACTCCTGCTTGTTTCCGAAGTCCATATGAGTGATATGATTTTTCCCAACCTTTCAACTTCAGTCTATATATATCTTTTCCTATCAAATGCGTCTCCTGTAGGCAGCATATTTTTGGGTCATGTTTTGTGATCCATTCTACCAGCCTGTGTCTCTTAATTGATGAGTTTAAGCCATTAACATTTAGGGTTATTATTTAGATATAGGTTGTTCTTCCAGCCATATTTGTTTATTCATGTTACTAAACATGGTTTGTTTTCCTCTTTTATTATTTCCCCCCTTTACTGTCCTACCTCCCACTGTTGGTTTTCATTGTTATTTTCCATTTACTCTTTCTGTAGTGTTTTGCCGAGGATTTTTTGGAGAGATGGTTTTTTAGCTGCAAATTCTTTTAACTTTTGTTTATCATGGAAGTTTTTAATTTCATCTTCCATCTTGAATCTTAATTTTGGTGGATACACAATTCTTGGTTGGAACCCATTTTCTTTCAGTGTTTTAAATATATTATTTCAGGATCTTCTAGCTTTCACAGTCTGTGTTAAGAAATCAGCTGTTATCCTTATTGGTTTACTCCTCAATGTAATCTGCTTCCTTTCTCTTGTAGCTTTTAAAATTCTCTCCTTATTCTGTATGTTGAACATCTTCATTTTAATGTGTCTAGGTGTGAATATCTTAAGATTTTGCACATTTTGCATCCTGTAGTCTTCTAGGACTTGGGATTCTTACTCATTCTTCAAGTCTGGGAAGTTTTATCATATTATTTCATTAAATAGATTGATCATTTCTTTGGTTTGGACCTCTATATCTTCCTGTATGCCAATGACTCTTCAGTTTGGTCTCTTTATGTTATCTCATATTTCTTGGATGTTCTGCTCATGGTTTCTTAACAGTCTTGCTGAGCTGTCTGTTCTTTTCAAGTTGAAATACTTTGTCTTCATTGTCTGATGTTCTATCTTCTAAGTGTTCTACTCTGCTAGTAGTATTCTCAATTGAGTTTTTAAGTTGATTTATTGTTTCCTGCATTTCTAGGATTTCTGTTTGTTTGTTTTTTATAACCTCTATCTCCCTGTATATTTGATCTTTTGCTTCCTGGATTAGTTTATGTAATTCATTTTTGAAGTGATCTTTCATTGTTTGATTTTGCTGTCTAATGTTTTCCTTGAGACTCCAGATCATGTGAAGCATGCATATCCTGAATATTTTATCTGACATTTCATCTGCTACAGATGTTGAGTTGACCTGCATTGCTTGTGGTGCTTTCTTTTCTTCTATCTTCATACTGTTCTCATTTCTTTCTGCTTGGTGAAACTGTTGTGTTAATGAATTTTTTCCCTGTATATTTGTATTGCTCTTGTATAGTTGCAAAGTCTCCCATGCAGGCGTGGGTGGTGGCTCTGCGGCTCTGCGGCTCTGCTCTTCCGCTCCTCTGCCAATTTGGCCAATGTGCCTACCACACCTGCAGGCCGCTGAGTCAGTTCTTTCGTTTGGTAGCACGTTCGCCTTCCTTGCAGGTGCGGGCTTCGGCTCTGCCACTCTGTGGGCCGCTGGGCCTGTTCTGTTTATGATTGCAGTTTTGCCTACTTTGCAGGCATGGGCAGTGGCTCTGCCCCTCTGAAGGCCGCTGGGCCTGTTGTGCTGGTGGATCGCAGGCCCACTTACCTTGCAGGAGCCGGGGGTGGCTCTGCCCCTCCACGTGTCGCTGGACGTGTTCTGTCTGTCGGTTGGAGGTCTGGCCTGTTATGCAGGTGGGTCACAGGTTTGCCTACCTTGCAGGTGCATGGGGCGGCTCTGCCCCTCCGCAGGTTGCTGGGCCTATTCTCTAAGTGCAATTCCTTGAGTGACCTATGGTACTCAAAAATAAAATGAGGCAAGTCTTATTTTTATTGAGAGTGCTATTGTGAATATACATTATGAGATTTGATTGCATGAATTGGATAGGGTCATTTGGCTTAAGTTTGTAAAATTAATAATTGTGCCTATTACTAAGATTATTGATTTGGTGACTTAAATTAGGAAATATTTGCATGCAGCTTATTTGGATTTTGGATACCTTTTATCTATTAGGATGAGAATAATTTCCAGCATAATTATTTCTAAGCCTACTCAAATAAATAGTCAGTGGAAGCTGAATAGTGTAATTATTTTTCCAGAAAATAAGGGGAGGTAGATTGTGGAAGAGGTTAGGGGATTAATTAATACAGGAAGAATATAAACCAACATTTTTTGGGTATGGGCCCGATAGCTTATTTAGCTGACCTTACTTTTTAGGACACATTGTAAAGGTAGCATGAAGAATTTTGAATTCTTAGGATTAGGTTCAAGTCCTGTGGTTCTAAAAATAAGAAGATTTAAACCTCTATTATTTACTCACTCAAAGTAACTCTTTTATCAGACATATTTCTTAGATTGGGGGTGGACCATATGCAGTGATAATGGGAAGGGAGATATGTCATATGCATAGGACCAGAGTGAGGGGTTGGAAGCTTTTTCATAAAAGATGCATAAGTTGATCATAACAAAATCGTGGATAGGATGCTCAAATTCATAGAAGTTATAATGAGGCATTTTAGGGTGAAACTGAGTGTAAAACTTTCAGGAAGGGAAAGATTGAGTAATGCCCCTCTAAAGAAGGTTGCTGTTAGGGCATTTATTATAATAATATTTGTGTATTCAGGTATAAAAAATAAGGTGAAAGGGCATTGAACCTCCGGTATAAAGTTTTAAGTCTTACGCAATGATGGGGCTCTGTCATCTTAACAAGCCCTTTTCTAGGGCAGGGTATTTATAATAGTTTACTAGATTTAGATTATTTCATCTATTTATCTCAGGCATAAGTGTTTAATTGGCCTCATTTTTTTTGTCCTTTCATACTGGGAGAAATTCAGTAATAGACAGAAACAGACCTGGATTTCTCGGGTCTGAACTCAGATCACAGAGAATTTTAATCACTGAACAAAGGAACCATTAATAGCAGTTACACTATTTGGATGTCCTGACCCAATATCGAGGTCGTAAACCCTAAGCTGTCGATATGAACTCTTGAGTAGGATTGCGCTGTTATCCCTAGGGTAACTTGTTCCATTGATCAATAGTATGGGTCAACTGATGAGTCATTATTTTGACATGTTATTTCTAGATTATTACCATTCGGAGAGTTATTTGTACTCTGAGGTCACCCTAACCAAAACTTTTAGTCTGTTAACAATAATTTTGACCCTGTAGGTGAAGTTAAGGCTGTTAGACCATTAAATTTAAGCTCCATAGGGTCTTCTTATCTTATTAGATTATTCCCGCCTCTTTATCGGAAGGTCAATTTTACTAATTAAAAGTAAGGAAAAGTTAAATCTTCGTTAAGCCATTCATACTAGACCCTATTTAAGAACAAGTGATTATGCTACCTTTGTATGGGTTAAAAATGTGTCACTGGGCAGGCATTGTCTCTAATACTGATTTTGCTAGAGGTGATGTTTCTGGTAAACAGGTGAGGTTAATGTTTGCTTAGTTCCTTTTACTTTTTTAAATATTTTCCTTAAGTGCATACCAGTGTTGGTTTAACAATGTTATTAATAATGGTTTTATGATTTATTTAATATTATGAATTTGTAAATTACATCAGTGAATTATTTGGTCTGATATAAATTTATGCAAAGACTATCTTTTTGTTACTTATTTTAACATAATTTCTTCTATAAAAAAAATAGATTAGTCCAGTCTTGGTTTAGGAGGTTACTGAGAGTTAGGTATTAAGTTTTGATGATTAGGTTAAGTTTTAATGCTTTTTTAATTGAAGACTGCTTTTAGGCCAACTATAGAAATTAGCAGATTTACTCTCTAATTAAGGTTTTTCCTTGATTCTAAAGAGCTGTCCCTCTTTATATTAACACTTAACATTACATTTGACTTGCTTGTGCTTCAGGTAAATTTAAAGTAGATCTAAAATTCTAATCTGGACAACCAACTATCACCAGGCTGCCTAGGCTTTTCACCTCTACTTATAAGTCATTCCCCTGTTTTGCAACATAGACAGATGAGCTCTTATTAGCTACTCATAAGTAGCTCATCTGATTTTGGGGTGCTTGGCTTAAACTCTTTTGTCAAGGTTTTTCTGGTTACATCATTATGCAAAAGTTAAAAGTTTTAGTCTTTGGTTTTCTAGACTATAAAATTTTTTTCATCTTTCCCTTATGATGCTTTCTCTAAAGCTCCTGGTAATATTTTCTATCTCCTCTACTTTTATTTAAGATAAATGTTTTATTTATTAAAATGAATCATATTTTAGTGGGTAGGGGTTGTGGGCTAGCATTAGTTCAAAATGTTCATAGTGGGTGAAATCTCCCAGGTGTAGGCTGGGTGCTTTAGTGAATAAGCTACATTTTTTTTTTATTCCAAACACACTTTTCAGTATATCTACCTTGTTATGATTTATCCCTTCTCATGCAGTATAATCAAGAGGATTATGTATCAGGTTTTGTGTAATTTATTTAAAGAGGGTGACGGGTGGCGTGTGCATACTTTACTGCCCAATTCAGCTAGGCTCTTAATTCTTAACTTATTACTAAATCCGATTTGGGCTTTTAAGTTTCATAAAAGCTGTCGTGACTATTTGTTCTAAGACGTAGAAAATGTAGCCCATTACTTTCTACCTTATAGGCTACACCTTGACCTAACATATTAATGTGAAATTCTCTTGCTTACTATAAGAACTTGTTAGGGTTTGCTGAAGATGGCAGTATATAGGCTGATAAATGCTAAAGGTGGTGAGGTATATCAGGGTTTATTGATTATAGAACAGGCTCCTCTAGAGGGATGTAAAGCACTCCCAAGTTCTTTGAGTTTTAGGCCATTGCTAGTAGTACTCTGGTGAACATTCTTGTTTGTTGAATGTTTACGTCTAGCGCTAAGCATAGTGCAGTATCTAATCCCAGTTTGGATCTTAGCTCTCGTGAATTATGAGAAAGCAGGTTTGGTGATAACCTTGAACTCTATGCTATAGTCCATTCATTTGGTCACCAAATCACCATTTTGTCCTTTATTTTTTGCAAACAAATAATATGCTCATTTCCTCACCAAGTAAGATAACCTAGAATCCAACCCAGTCACTGCATTAAATTCAAAATACAGGATTCCCAGGTAATGCACAGGATTCTCCTTCTGGTCACGATATCTCTCCATATTATCCTGTGGCCCAATAATTCTCAAACAGAGGTGGTTTTTGTGGAATATCTGGAAACGTTTTGACTGACACAATTGGGGGAGTGAGGTGGATTCTATTTTAAACTAGTGTGCAGAGGCCAGGAAGGCTGCTGAACATTATAAAATACACAGGACAGCCCCAAAAAGAGAACTTTCCAGTCCAACATATCAGTAATGCTGAGGGTGAGATACTCTACTGCAACCCATGAACTCATATCTTTTCCACCCTGCACCCAGTATTTAACAATGCAGCAAATTTAGTGCAGTCAACATGTCCAGGTAGGAAAGCAGGGAAAAAAAGACACTGGCCTATGCAAAGATGAGATTATGCTAGGAGGCATTGTGATGGACCTGAATGGGAAGTTTCTCCACTAGATCCTGGTACCACTCTCAGTGGGGAACCCCCTTTTCCTTGGTCCCCTGTGTCACTGGCTCTGCATTCTGTAAGTTCTTCCTTTAATCCTGCATTTTAAATGGGTTTTGAGAAGCATGACTTCTGATCCATTTGCTTCCCTGTCAGTCCCATAAGCCAGTAAACATGAAAGTTTCCTAGAGATAATTCTTGATACCATTTCTTTGCTTCTTCATTCCTATGCCTCTTTTCCTCTGAATTTGAGGGAGCTACTAGTAGACCTCCAATTTGAGGCCATGCCCTAAATCTAATTTTTATTTCATGACTTAAATTTTATCAACCTTTGTTGCTCAAACGCCTTTTCAGATTTATTTCCTATTCTTTGACGTACAGAACAGTCAGTTTTTTTCAACCCTTCAAGGCTCAAGAGTTCTGAACTCTCTATATTTTTTTACATCATGTTTGGAAACCTTTTAATTATTCTAGGAGCTCATCTTATTTTTCCAATATCTTGTTAAATACAGCTAGTGAATATAGCCTACCAGCATTTCATTTTCCAATCTTTTTTAGAGCTATGAGATTTAGAGGCATCTTATTGTCCTTTCAATTTACTGCAGGCAATTCTTACCAAATGTCTTGTACTATGGTTTCAACATGCAAAATTTTTACTGTAACTGAATCCATATGGGACAGTAAGCTAAAGAACCTTTAAGAGGTGTTTAGAGCTCTCCCCCGCCCCATGAATTTATTACCTCATTTATGTGATTGATAGATTAACACATTAATAGGATAATGGATTAAGAGTGGGTTTGCTACAAAAGGCAGTTCTCATGGTCCCTCTATCCTGCCTTGTAATGCCTTGCACCACTTTGGGACTCTGCCAAAAAGAAGGCCATCACCAGATGCAGCCCTTTGACCTTGAAGCAGAAATATAGGGCAAAATAGACCACTCTTTATTGTAACCTATCCAAATTGTGGTTTTATGTTTTTAATAGGAGATAAGATACCAAGACATTTTGCCATGGATTTCCATTTTCCAGTCTCTGGTAAGTTTACTTGCTCTCTACTGCCTGATGAGTTTGAGATTTTTAAAATAGCATCCTGCTTCTGTAACAATTTTTGTATGAAGAAAATGCTAGTTGTTGTTGCAAATATACCTCAAAGGGTCACATTGAATTTTTGTTTCCTGCTCACTTAACATTTCACTGTAAGCATTTCCTGACTGAGGGCAGTTGGGTGAGGGCTGTAACTCTTTGATTCATAATCACCTAGAGATCCAGGCTAGTAGAGGCTCTGTCATCCAATAAGTGATATCAAATGTTTCCCTTGATAGCAAAAGTCTGACCAGAAGATTCCAGAAATGAAGAGGATCATGTAAGGGCAGTCTCTATGGACCCAGCCTCAATTTGTATCATCGATTCTTTTCACAGTGCACATTCATTTAAATGAGATTTAAATAAAAGAGGAGTGTGCATCTTCTAGGAAGTGTTCTTGGAAAGAGGGAGCATACTTTCCTTCCTACCATCTTCTTGTTGACTGAAACTGAGAAATGGTTGCTGGTGAAAAAGCAGCTATCATCAACCATCTGGTCAGCACCACACATTAAAGACGATGGCATAACAGTACATGAGTTTCTGAGGGTCAAACAGCTCCCATGGCAGAGCTCCAGGCTGTTCACCCCCTGTCTTTAAGGAAACAATGAGCTCCTGTCATATTTAAGCCAATGCAGTTTATAGTTTTATTTAGAGTTGAATCTATCTTAACTTACAAGGTATTCTCTAATTCTCTGGTATGGCTATTTTCTCTTCTGCCCACCTCCACTCTTTTGTACTGATTACTTCTGTTATTTCCTTCTCATAGCCCAGAGTACTCTCAGAACTCTCAAATCTTTAGCAGGGAGTAGTTTTAGCACTTATTTTACATCTCTATTATTTCACCTGAGAAAGAAAAAATTAGGATTGGTTCATAAATTAAGATTATTTCATGAATTTTTTTGACAACCACTAATGTCATGTCCCAGACTGGATACAAAACATACAAAGATAATTAGCAAAAAAACCCCTGCCTTTGAAAAACTTGCATTATGGTACATTACTGGTACCACTTCCAACTTCCACTCCACCCTCCTGTTTGAAGAAGTTAAAAAGCTAAAAATGTCATTTCTCAGAATTTCTTCCCACTTGAGTTTTAGGTACAAATAAGGTCTGCCAAAGAGATAAAATTAGAAAAAATGTACAAGTAAAGGAAGGTTACATTACTGCATTTTCAGGTCACTTGTGAGGAGTGATTACGTGTATGTGACATTCACACTCACCTTGTGGTCTTCATGGTGTGACAATCAGTGCTGACAGCAGCAATAGCAGTGTCTAATCCTAGGTCTATTCTAGTCAGAATAAGCCAGGCTTATTAGTAACAAATGATGGGGGGAGAGGGGGTTGTGGCTCAGTGGTAGAGCACTCCTTTAGCACTTGCAAGGCCCTGGGTTCAATTCCAGCACAACATAAAAATAAATAAATAAATATATAAATAAAATAAAATAAAAGTACTGTGTTTAATTACAATTAAAAATTCAAAATAAATTAAAAAATTGATTCCTCAAATCTCAGTGGCCTGATGCAGTAAAAGTTTCTTTCTAACACCAAAATATTTACTGCAGATGTGGACAGTTGCTCCCCATGTTCTTAGAATCTACGATGCTTCAACTTTGTACCTACTATGTTACCCCAGGGTCTCTTGCATGACTTTAGTGGCAGGAAAGAGACAGTCTAAAGAATGCTCACAAGTTTGTGATGGTGTCATTCTGGAAGCGACACATTACTTCCTCTCAGATATAATTGGCTATAATTAGTCACATGGTCCTATCTACATATGGACCTAGAAATGTAAGCTTCCATATTTGGAAGTAAAGGAGTCACACAAAAGAAAGCAAGAATGTGAAGAGAGAGCCTACAGAATGGGGGCTGGAAATCTTTATTACCTGCACCTCAGATAGAGCAGTAGTCTTCAGGATATGTAAAGAACTCAAAAAACTTAACACCAGGTGGGTGTGGTGCTGCATATCTATAATCTCAGCAGCTTGGGAGGCTGAGACAGGAGAATTGTGAGTTCAAAGCCAGCCTCAGCAACTATGAGGCACTTAGCAACTCATTTGGACCCTTTCTCTAACTAAAAAACAAAATAGGGGTGAGGATGTGGCTCAGTGGTCAAGTTCCCTGAGTTCAATCACTGTACCAAAAAAAAAAAAACTTAACACCAAAAACCAAATAAATAACCCAATCAATAAATGGGCAAAGAAATTGAATGTACACATCACAGAAGAAATACAATTGGCTAATAAATATATGAAAAAATGTTCAACATCTCTATCAATTAGAGAAATGCAAATTAAATCTACATTGAGATTTCATCTCACTCCAGTCAGAATGACAATTATCAAGAATATAAATAACAGTAAATATGGTGAAAATGTGGGGGAAAAGGTACACTCATACATTGCTGATGGGACTGCAAATTGGTGCAAGTACTAAGGAAAGCAATAAGGGATTCCTCAGAAAACTTGGAATGAAACCTCCATTTTACCCAATTATCCCACTCCTCGGCACATTACCATGAGATTTAAAATCAGCATATTATAGTGACAACAGCCACATCAATGTTTATAACAGCTCAATTCACAATAGCTAAACTATGGAACCAAACAACGTGCCTTTCAAAAGATGAATGGATAAAGAAAATGTGGTATACATAATAATGGACTATTAGTCAGCTATAAAGAAGAATGAAATTATGGCATTTGCCAGTAAATGCATGGAACTGTAGACAATCATGCTAAGAGAAACAAGTCAATCCCAAAAAATTAAAGGCCAAGTGTTCTGATATGCAGATGCTAATACACAATAAGGAGGGGTGTGAAGGAAAAAAAAAGAAGTTCATTGGATTAGACAAAGGGGAATGAAGGGAAGGGAGGGACAATGAGAATAGGAAAGACAGTAGAATGGATCGGATATCATTTTCCTATGTTCATATACGAATATACAACCAGTGTAGCACCACATCATATACAACCACAAGAATGGGAAGTTATACTCCATGCATGCACAATACGTCAAAATACACTCTACTGTCATGTATAACTAAAAAGAATAAATAAGAAAATTTAAAAAAGAAGTGAAATACGACCAGACTAGTAATGTTCATCTTAACTGATGTAACTTTGGACTCACTGGTCTGGGGATTTCTACTCCTCCATCCCTTCCAAGGACCTCAGAAACACTAAAATGCTGGATGAAATTCCTTTGTGTTTTGAAATATCTAGAGTGGTTGTGGATTTCTACAGTAAATGCTGGATGAATCGGGTGTGTGTTGGTATATTTATATCATTTTACTACTACCTGTTCTTATCATCTCTGCCTCCTAAGGCTGTCCTGTATGAACTGCATATTCCAGGCTCCTTTACCTTCTGGCTTTGGTTGGGGCAGATCACGGGAGACTCCAGCAGGAAATGAGAAAACAGGAGTTGAGACAGATCAGATATTTATCTCTTCCTCCTTTCAACTCCCCACAAAACTGTGAGTTCTTGATTCTGCCCCCAACTCTGTAAGGTCCTTTCATTAAACTTCCCCCCATCTAAACACTTTGAGTATGATGTCTGTTTTGACCCTGACCCATAGTAGGTGTTTACTAAGCAAACTTTTTCGACTATAAGTCTAAAAAAGAGTAACAGACCATCTCCCAGCTTCCAATTTTACTACAGCTAGAGGTCTTTCTAAGATGCCCTTCTTCTGCCTTAAAACATCAGTGGCTCTCATCTCTACCCATCACCACAGCCCCACTGTAAACTGCAACCAGACAGAAGTAATTTCAGTTTTCTCTGAAATGTGTTCTCTTCCTCTGAGCCTCTGCACATGCTGGAAACTGCTGGAAACTGCTCCCTACTAAAAAGTAGGCTGGAAAGTAGGCTGGAAACTGCTCCCCACCCCGACTCTCATCAAAAAGTCACTTACCTTCATAAGCTTCCCTGAGATGGTAAATACTCTCCCTCTGCAGTCTTTATGTACCATTATACAGAGAGAGAATTCTGTTACTTTGTACTAGGACTGCCTACTTACCTATGTCCTCCAAGACTGTAAGATCTAGAACAAGAAATGAGTCCTAGGACAGGAAATGAATCTTTCCCTCTCTCTGCCTGTCTCTGTCTCTCTTTCTGTGTCTCATTGATCTGTTGCTTTTCTGTTTTCTTCCATTAATTTGTAAGCCCCTGTGTTTCTTATTCATTTGTATCTAGATCCCAGCATAATAGCCTGGCACACAGTAGGTCTTAGTAACTACAAATGTTAAATGGTTAAAACTCTCTCTTGGGCTTCCAGATCATATCTCTTTCTTGATTTTCCTCTTTCTCTGGCTCTTTGTTCTTAAAAGCCTTCACAATCAACTCCTCCTCTGTCTACCCATTAATTATTCTTCTGAGCAACTCATTCATATCTGCCTTTTGGACTTCAGCCATCAGTAAATACCACAATCCCCCAAAGCATATTTTCAATCTTAACCTTTCATATGAGCTAAAGCTGGCCCTCTCTCCCTGCAAGCAGTTCAGAAAAAGTCTCATTATTTCTCCATTCCCAACCTGTCCTCCTCCTGCTTCCAGTACTCAGTACTCCCAGTTGTCCAAGTGACAAACTTCAAAGTTCCCTAACCCTTCCCACTTTCCCCCTCTGTCCTGCTGGGCAACAAGTTTTACCCATTCTCACATTTTACACTCTGTTTCTGGGTTTTTATTTTTCCTATTTCTTTTACCAAGAACACTTTCCCCTCACTTTATCTCAAATATTTTGCATTATTTGAAATTCAGAAAACTGGTCAATTTCAATTCATTGCTTCTTCCTCCAACTTCTACCTAAATGAAATCTATGTTTGTCTTCTTGTTTGGGCACTTGTGGGATTTGTTTGTTTGTTTGTTTGTTTTTGCAGTTCAGAGGTTTGAACCTAGACCTTGCACACATGCTAGTTAAGCACTCTACCCTTGAGCTATAGATCCCCCACACTTGTTAATATTTTGAGGCAGGGTTTTGGTTTTCCAGGCTGGGCTGCCACTTGTGATCCTCCTGCCTCAGCCTCAGAGCTGCTGGGCTTGATGGATAGCTGATCCCAGTAGACTCCTATGCACCTGGCTTGATGCCATGTCTTTTAATGTTGGATCTAAACAGGTCTGCATCAGTAGAGGGTAAAATTCTTAGTTTTTTTTTAATCATTGGGTCTAGCCTGTGATTGACATTTTATGCAATTAAAATATTTTATATGAATGAATGAATAAATGAATTAACTGGGAAAGAGAAACTTTTCAATTACACCCTTCCTGAGGTTACTGCAAGAAAGTCTTTGAGATTAAAGGAGAAAATCTCAGTTGAAAAACCTGAACTTTATGTAACCAAGTGAATACAGGACAGGTAATTGCTATGCAAGAGCAAGATTTTTTTTTTTAAGCTTACCCTGCAGAATTTGATTTTAAGCATTTTCAGTTCCGAGTATGGGCAAATTTTAAAAGGGAAGGTTTGATTTTAACTCCTTCTATGCTCTCTTTTTACCCTGGGTGACATGCATTAGATAAAAGAAAAAAAAATGCCTGTATCAGTACAGGGCTGGGCACTTGGAAGGTCCTCAACACATTTTAACCCCTTTCCTTTTTCCTCTTCTTTATTTAGTATTTGAAGGTTCGCGAATATTGAGTATTTAAAAGAAGTTTTAGTTTTGGATTTCAATGTGACTAAAACAAGGTCATATTCTGACAGTCCCTATTAACTCTGAAATCAAGGGAAAGAAATCGCTTGAAGGGGATGGGGAGAAAAGAGGCGGTGCAAAAACAGAAAGCAAAGGCGCCCAGGAAGGTGTAGAAGGAAGCTTTTTTGGCTGCATTTGTCTTTTTTAAGCCCAGAGAGGCATGACACGCTAACTGCAATCGTGGTTTAGTTTCCCCACAAGCCGCCTGCCCTCCATGAATCTCCCCGCCCTCCCTGTGCCTCCTGCTTCTGCCAGGCAGTGCGCTGCAGATCACGGGCGCTGGGGGCGTCCTGGCCCCAGTCGCTGAGGTTGAGACTGCCAGCATACTCTGAGCTTTTCCACTCACAGCTCTCAGAAGGGTGGCGACAGCGGCGAGGTGTGCAACTAAGGGCGCCCTTCCCTGGGTCAGCTGCAGCACAACCGCTCCTGGAGGTCGGCGGAGGTTGGTGCCACAGGTGCGCTCCCGGCCTGGGCTTCCGCGAGAGAGGGCAGCGGCATTCCCGCCAAGGCCAGCCTGCAGCGCCCCTGGCCAGGCCCCTGTGCGCAGCTCGAGGCCGCAGCCCTGGATCTGGGCGGTTGCGGGGCTTAGCGGAGCTAAGGGGATGGCGCCCACCTGTGCCGCCCAGTCGCTCGCACCTGGCTCTCACAGTGTTAAAGAAGTTTAAGTTTAAGGTGAACTTCGAGCTCGTGGAGCTCTCTTCTGTACCCTATGTCAATGGGGTCCTCTTCTGCAAATGGGGCTGCTGGACAGCAGCAGCTTCATCCCGGAGTCCTCCAGGTAAGGCGCCCTCTGGGCCTCCTGCTCCTCCTGAGCTGCCACACCCCCTGCGCAGCCTTGGCTGGTTCATGGACAGCATCCCTTCCCTTGGCCACTTCATTCCAGCCCAGCAGCCAGCCTCCTGAGCTCGCTGTCCTCCAGGGACCGGTCTGAAACCAGTCAGAAATGTATGGATCAGCACAAAGTGCTTCACAAATGGGTTTATCTAGGCTGGCCTTGACTTCTGCCTTCCTGGCTCCAAATGGTTCCTGGTGACACCTTTTCCTCTCAATTCTCTAGGAATGGGAGAGATGGCCAAAGGGAGAGAGAGGATGCTTCTTGTTTTCCTTAAGAAGCATCAAGTTCTTCTTACAAAGTGGAAATGGAGCTGTTGTTAAAAAAAAAAAAAAAATGACCACAACTGCTGGAGTTCCAAGAATCTGCTCTGAACAGCCTGTGCTTGGTTTCACTCTTCTTTCTGGTGGGCTAGGAGTGATTTTGCACGCCCAGATTGAGGCTGAGGTAGGCCAGGTCAGCTTTAATCTAAGGCAAGTTTTCCTAGCAGATGAGGCAACAGTCCATGCGACTATAGATTACACCTCCAGCTCCAAGCTAATGCTCATCAAATTACCTGTCTTGAAGTGACCACTGTGAGTCTCAATGTGGGGGACTTAGAACTAGGAGGGAAGCCCAAACTCTGTGCTCATTTTGAAATGAGTGTCTCCCTGTGTGCCCTGTGCACTCTCTAGGAGAGACATTAGTAGGTCCCAGAATGCAGCCAGGTGTGGCAATGTTCCTTGAGTAATTTCAGGGTTATTCACAGATTGACACATTTGCCCTAGGGTGTTTTTTCTTTTCAAGAAAATAGAAAACGACAAAAAAAAGTTTATAACTGAATGCCAGGGGCTAGAAGGAAGTTCTCCTTCAAAGAATAGCCTAACAGTTACAAGAAACAGCCCCCTGGGAGACATCCTGCAGCCATCTGTCTCCCTGAGACATCCTTTGGCCATCTGTCTTCCTGAAACATCCTGCAGTTATCTCACCTTGTGAAGACATTCAGCAACTGCGGATAAGAGAACTTCCCCATCCCCAGCATATAGATACCCCTGTGTGAACAATAAAGGTTTGCAGCTTGATCAGGACTCCTGTCTTGCTGTCATCCTTCATGTCTCTTGTCCCTTCATTCCTCCCCATCTAGGCTCCATGCCCACATTAATGTGTCCTGCTTGTCGGGACAACTGAATTTTTGAGTTCTTGAGGTCAAGGAGAAGGGTTAATAATCTTTGTTTAACCCACATTTACTGGTCACAAACTTTATTTTTACACTAAAACTATTGTAATTTCTTTTTTATCAGTCATCCCATTAAAATTGTAAAGGAAATAATGTCAATGGATTGTGGAATTGGAGCCAGAAAATTGTCCATTGTGACAATATTGAAGTCTATGGGAGCCAAATAATGTCTGGTTGGATAAACCAAAGGATGTGTAAAGCACTATTGATTCTCAAAATTAATAAATAATCCAATGAGAATAATTTTAAAAATTAAATTTTGGTAACAAATCTGAGGATATTCAGCTAATTAATTATAGTACATAATTTTTAGCACACCTGTAAGAGAATACTGAAATACTATAATATTTCAAATTATATATATGTGTGTGTGTGTGTGTGTGTGTGTGTGTGTGTGTGTGTGTAATACCAGCTCCCAAGGTAGGGAAAAGCCTATATCAATTCTGAATATACTTTATGTGAAAGTGACAGTCTTGTTTTGCTGCTAGGTTCTACCCCCTGCCTGGAGCAGTTAGGTGAATACTCCTGGCCCAATGGTGACACCTGGTGTTCAGGACACTTGTTGGCTACCTTCTTAAGTCAGTTATTTAGTCATTGCAGGCAAACATATCCACTAGGCTTATTGAATATAATTTTTTGGGGGGGGTACCAGGGCTTGAACTCAGGAGTACTGGACAACTGACCACATCCCCAGCCCGATTTTGTATTTTATATTTATAGACAGGGTCTGGCTGAATTGCTTAGCACCTCACCATTGCTGAGGCTGGCTTTGAACTCAGGATCCTCCTGAAATATACTATCGTATTTAATTCTCACAGCAAGCCTAGGGATCCACATTTTGTGAATAAATGATTCAAAGTCCCCACAGGTGATATGTGTAATGCCGAGATTCTGATACAGGGGTAACGTCAAACAGGGTGATGCAAGAAAAAGGGGTAAAGTGTGTTCTGTGCTGAAGAGTTTCTAAATAGGCAGCTTACTAATGGTTTTAAGGTGCAGTGGGTATCATTTGATTTGTCCTCTCCAAGACTTGGAAATGAAAAACTATCCTGTGATAAGCTTCACCCTTTTTCTTCCAACTAAAATCTGGCTTTAATCAAGGTAAACACAGGTAAGCATATTGCTTCATTTTTTGTTCCTTTTTTTACATTTTAGGCTGAGCAGAGAATGAGAAAAGTCTAATTCTTGATTAATTCCCCCCTTCTTCCTCAATTATTTTAAAAAGTTTAATTTTTTTTTTCAGAATATTATGTAATTGGAACTGAACAGTTTAGAGCCCTTTCAGACTGGTGTCTTTTGCTTTGTCATGTGCATCTAAGCTTCCTCTATGTCTTTTCATGGCTTCCTAAAATTTTTAGTGCTTAATAATATTCTGTTATCTAGAATTCAATTCATTTGTTTTCATCAGAACATTTTTATTGCTTCCAAGTTTTGGCAGTTATGAATAAAGAAGCTATAAACACACATAGTTAGGGTTTTATATGGATATGTTTTCAATTCACTGGATTAAATACCAGAGAACATGACTTCTGGACCACATGGTGAAAATGTTGATAAAGGTGAATGGTTCACTGGAGGCCAATAATTAATATTCTGCTTTGTAAACATGTAACTTAAGGTCAAAAAAGTTAAATGACTTACTCAAATATTACACTAGTAATAAGTGATAGAGAGCATGTCTAAACTTTGGGTTTTCTCCCTACTGGTCCAAGACTTTTTACTGTCTTTTGTGGCTTCCTCATTACATGAAAGAGAAAAAGTTTAGATTTCTTACCCAGAGGTCTAAGTCTAAAATTATCACACAGCTCAAAAAAGGCTGTAGTAATGTCATCCCTAGAACTGGTTGGGGAAAAGGTACAAGCTAGGAAAGTATAATATTTTAAGACCTTCAATAGTGATGAGGATATTAAAGTTTCAAATAAACCCAAGAGTTTTATTTATATTTAAAACTTGTTAAGTCAATAGTGAAATAGCAACTTATCCGAGGGATGAAAATACTTACAAATCCCATATCCTATAGGGTTTAATATCCAGAGTTGGACTGGGTTTGTGGCTCAGTGATTGGGCACTTGCCTAGCATGTGTGAGACTCTGGGTTTGATTTTCAGCACCACATAGAAAAATAAATGAAATAAAGTTATTATGTCCAAATATAACTAAAAATATTTTTTAAAATATACCCAAAGTAATGGGCTGAGGCTGTAGCTCAGTGGTAGAGCACTTGCCTAGCATGTGTGAGGCCTTGCATCACATAAAAATAAATAAGTAAAATTAAGGTATGTGTCGAATTACAACTGAAAAATAAATATATATTTTTTAAAAAAAAAATCCAAAGTAAATAAAGAACTCCTTTAACAAAACAACAATAAACTTTGATTAGAAAATGGGCAGAGGATTTCTCCAAAGAAGTTGCCCAAATGACCAATAAGCACAAGATGTACAGTATCACTTATAATTAGGGAAATAAAAATCAAAACTGCAATTAGAAACCACCTCACACCCATTAGGATTGGCTACTCTTCAAAAATAATAATATTAACAAGTATTGACAAAGGAATGGAAAAATAGGAACCCTCTTGTGTTGTTGGTCGGGTAATGTAAAATAGTGCAGCCACTATGAAAAACAGTATGGCAGTTGATGAAGAAACTTAATAAGCAATTCCTTGGGGTATAAGTACAAAAAGAATTGATAATAAAAACAGAACAGGTATTTGGACACCCAGGCTCATAGCATTATTTGCATTAGCCAAAGGTGTAAGCATTTTAAGTGTCCATCAAAGGTTGAATGGTTATGAATAAAGAAGCTATAAACACGCATAGTTAGGGTTTTATATGGATATGTTTCAATGGATAAACAAAATTTGGCATACACACATAGAGTAGAATAGTATTCATCCTTAAAAAGCAAGGGAATTCTGATACATCATTAATGACATTTAAGGATATGATGCTATGTGAACTAAGGACAAATACTGTGTAATTCTACTTAACATTAGTTAATCTGACCCAGAGTAGTAAGATTCATAGAGAAAGAAAGTTAGATTGGTGATTGCCAGGGAATGAATAGTGGAATTGGGAGTGGCTTAATGGAAATGGAGTTTTGGTTTTGTAAGATAAAGTGTTCTGAAGATTGGGCACACAACCGCGTGACTGTAATTAAGCCACTGATCTGAACTGTACACTTAAAAATGGTTGTGGTGGAGAGTGTTATGTGTATTCTACCATTAATTTAAGAAATGAGTAAATATTTTGACCAAGCCCCATATTTTTATAAGGCTAAGATAATTATGTATGTGTTATTAAATTCAAGTAAACTACATGAGTGTTAAAAAGAATTTTCTTTAATACTCAATTTTTGATGAGTCTAGTCAGTCACTCTACTAACTAATTTGATTTAGTAGACATATAGCTTAGAATTATACAGTGATTAATTTTTATTTGACACTTTTGGAAAGTTCCTCCATCATAGTATAACTGTTGAACTCTGAGGCATTGCCAAGTTGTTTTTCAAGAGGCTGCACTAAGAAATGGTTTCTTGACAGAAAGCATCAGTGCAAGCAAATGTGCTTCAGGTTGGCTGGGTTCTGGGGGCTCAGGGTTCTACAAAATTTATATTTCAATCCAATATCATGGTAAAACATGTGAAGTTCAATGCCAGGACTGTGATGGTACAAGAGGGGAACATGGAAGCTGCCAATAGGACCCTCAGCAGAATCCTCACCATGGATGGGCACTGAGGACATAAAGCTATAGTGGTCCTGTGATGTGCCTGGCCTCCTGTGAAGACACGGAAACTGTGAAACTGCTGGTGGATCTGCAAAGTGAAAATGGCTCCAAAATTTAATTTTTTCTTTTTATCACTCGCCAGTACGGTGACTGGAACCCAGGAGCATTCTACCTCTGAGCTGTATCCCCAGCCCTTTTTAAAAACTTTATTTTGAGACAGGGTCTTGCTAAGCTGCCCAGGTTGCCCTCAAATTTGCAATCCTCATGCCTCAGCTTCCTGAGTAGTTGGGATTATAGGAAGGTCAAGGTCAATTTCTGTTTTTTTTAATGTTTTTTAAAATTTTTTAATTTTAATTTTTATTTTTTGTTATTTATTTATTTATTTATTTATTTATTTATTTATTTAGTACTCAGGATTGAACTCAGGTGCGCTCAACCACAAAGTCTCATCGCCAGCCTTTTTTTTTTTTGTATTATATTTAGAGAAAGGGTCTCACTGAGTTTCTTAGCCCCTTGCTTTTGCTGAGGCTGTATTTGAATTTGCAATCCTCCTGCCTCAGCCTCCCAGGCTGGTGGTATTACAGGCATTCTCTACAGCACTAGGTAGAAGGTAAATTTCTTCATGTGAAATAATCAGGCAGATCTGTGGCAGGGCTGCTTAAGCCTATGGATAGAGATCCATATATTTAGTTTTTGTCTCCACCTCTTTTTGTTTCCCTATTTTATGTTACCTGTTTTTACAATACACTCAATCATGTATATGCAGCAAGGCCTGAAAATATAGACACCACCCATTAGTTAGTGGTGGACCGCTCTTACTAAGTGAAAAAGAAACAATCCAAAAGTTCTCTAGGATTAGAGTGGAGGTTGCCAGGGACTGGGAGTTATTTTTATTAAGCGTGAAACGTTGCAATTTTCCAAGATGGAAATGTTCTGAAGATGGTTGGTGGTGATGGTTGTATAAATGTGAATGTACTCAATGCCATGAAACTGTAGAGTTCTAGTTAAATACTAAATATTGTTAGTATTTTACTAATATATATATATATATATATATATATATATATATATATAATTCTGATTCAGAAAGTCAAGGTTGAATGTTTTATCTCATAGAAGAAATCTTGACCAAAAAAAGGGGAAAAAGTGGGGGAGGAATCCTGTGAAAATAGAAGGGAGATCAGTGGAGCAAAGGATGGGGAGGGAGAAGGAATGGGAAAGGAGAGGAACAATGGAATTAAATTGACCAAATTTTGCTATGTACATGTGAATGCACCACAGTAAATTTGACCTTTATGTTTATATATAAAGAACTAAATTTTAAAATTATAAATAAATAGAAGGAAAACCATTAGAGTAGAAGGGAAATAGGAGGAGGGAGAAGGAGAGGAAAAGGGAAAGTACTGGGGACTGAAGTGGAGAAAATTTTATTCCATGATATATAATTATGTCAAAATGAGCCCCACTATTATGTGTAACTATAATATACTAATAAAACATCCAGAAGTAAAAACATATGTTGTGTTGATGAAGATTTACTACTGATATACCACTCTTTAAAATGCCTTTTTTTAATTGATTTTTTGTATGACCGAGGAATGCATTACAATTCGTATTACACTTACAGAGCACAGTATTTATATCTCTTTTTGTATATAAAATATATTTACACCAATTTGTGTTTTCATACAAGTACTGTGGTAATGATATGCAAATATAAATCAAATATTATTCAAGTCAAAATGTCTGACTTTCTGTAATCTCATTTTTCTCTTTTCTGGTTGAATCCTATCACTCCTATTTCAAAAATTAGCTCACATTCCACTTTTTCTAAGTAGTCTTATCTAATTTCTCAGCCAGAATTAACAGTTCCATTTTTTTCTTTGAACTTACACTTAACCAGTAAGGGGAAAGAGCATATGTCTCAGTAAGTCCCAAAGGTATATACGCTAGAGAAATAAAAATGAAATGTTCACATAGAAACTTGCACATGAATTTCATATGGCATTATTCACAAGAGCCACAAATATGTAAATGACCCCAGGATCTGTCAACTGAATAAAATGTGGTGTATCCATAAAAGGGAATATTATTTTGCAATAAAAAGAAATGAAGTACTGATACATGCTTCACTGTAGGTGTAACCCGAAAACATAATGTTAAGAAGCCAATCACAAAAGACCATATACTGTATGATTCCATTTATATGAAATATCTGGAGAGTCAGGGGTTGCGGCAAAGAAGGGGAGAAAACTGAAGAATAAGATGGAGGAGAGCAGGAGGTGGCCTTGCCATGATCCCGACCCAAGAGGACTAAGAGCAAGCAAGCAGGACCACCTGTACTAGGAGTGCTACAGGGACATGTCGGGGAGGAGAGGATCTCCAACTGCATCCTCACCAATGCCTACTGCCTTGGCATCCTGCAGAACTGGGCAGCTCTGCGAGGCAAGGCCTTGTCGGAGGTGGGCACAGGCACCGGAATTTTGAGCATATTCTGTGCCCAGGCTGGTAGCGCCATTTGGCAAGAGGCCCCAGAGGTAGGGAGGCTCAAAGGGCTGGAGGACCAAGTGCATGACCTGCAGGGTCCGGTGGAGATGGTGGAATTGCCAGAGCAGGTGGATGCCATCTTGAGCGAGTGATTGGGCTATGGACTTCTGCATGAGTCCATGCTGAGCTCTGTTCTGCACCTACAAACCTAGTGGCTGAGGGAGGGCGGTACTCTCCTATTGGCTTCCACTGAGCTCTTTGTAGCCCCCATCAGCGACCAGATGCTGGAGTGGCGCCTAGGCTTTTTGAGCATGGTGAAGCAGCACTAAGCATGGACATGAGTTGTCTAGAGAGTTTCGCCACAAGCTGCCTCATGAGCCACTCAGAGATCTTGGTGCAGGGTCTGTCCAGCCAGAATGTGTTGGCCTGGCTGCAGCACTTTTCTCAGCTCCAGCTGGCCTGCGCTGTCCTGGAGCTGGAGCTGGAGGCAAGGTAAGTGGGTGATTTCACTACAGCTGTTATGACTGGGCACCCATGCATGGTTTGGCCTTTTGGTTCCAGGTGACCTTCCCTGGGGTAGATTCGGAGAAACCCCTGGTGCTATCCATCTCCCCTTTTCACCGGGCCACACTCTGGAAGCAGGCACTCCTCTACCTAAAGAAGACAGTACAAGTGGAGCAAGGCAGGGACATTTCAGCAGAGATCACGCTGCTGCCCTCCCAGGACAACCCTCTTCACCTGTGCTTTCTGCTGCTCTACAAAATGGGGGACCAGGAGGAAAATACAAAAGACTTTGACATGGGGGGACTGAGTGTTGCCTTTTCTCCCAGCCACCTCCCAAGGCAGCCTGCCCTGTTTGGGAGAGGCATAGGGAGGTGGGAGGAGAAAGGGAGATCCCATGTGTAAGTAGGGGACTATCTCTCTTTTCTCTCATGGTTCTTGGGGAGGGAGAGTGACTTCAGTCTTCATTAGAGGAGATTCTTCTGGCAATTTATAAAGTGATCTCCTCAACTATGGATACAACATGCTTATTGATAGGCTTTTAAGCCTTAAAAGCATGTAGTAACAAGCACTTGCATTTCCATTTCTTTTCTTTCATGAAGGAAAATAAAAAGAGAGATAAAATGTCAGTTGATGGTGGGTCCCATGCACAAACTAAACACTTCACACCTTATCTAAGTCTTCAGCTGGGAAAAAGGTATAAGAGTTTAGTTTCACTCCAGAAGTTTCCACTATGACTTAACCTCTCCAGATCCTTAATTTCTGTGTCTGAATTCCCTCCATTACTAGATGCCTATAGGCCATGGTACTTGTTCTTCCTTGTTTTCTAAATAAAACTCATTACTGGTAATTAAGGGGTGGAGATGAGGAAGTAGTTTATATAGCCCAATTTCTACTACTTTTATTGGGTGCTAAAGTTTATGAACACATGGAAATGGACTTTATATAATTATATAGCATACCTAAGAATTTCAATATACCACATTTAGGAGAAAAAAGTCTGAAAAACTACGAAGTAGCATGGATTTTGAAAATTCTTATTACTATTGAAACTAAACCAAGAAAATGTATTATTGTGTTCATTTAATGTTGGAGTAATTATGAAACAAGCTGATAGAGAAGGTTTCTGGACCTAAACCCAGGCCTTATTCATTAACATGGGTACATTATTTAAGCTCACTAAAATAAGGAAAATACATTCCAAGCTAGAAAAGTGTAGTCAATTTAAACATGTGGAGGGATTAAATGACTTGACCTATTTACATCTTGTGAAAGTTTATTTCTTTTTTTTAAAATTTTTTGTTGTTGTTGTTAAGATCACCCACATGTGAAAGTTGTGAATTTGGGAAAATGACTTGTAATGAAGTGTGAGTCATATTGTCCAATTCATTCAACAGATGTTTCCCTCCTTATCTCTATGGCAAATAAAACATTTGCATTCCTATTATTTTTAGAGATTAAGTAAGATTTGTGTGCTGTTTATAAGTTATAATGCATTTTGCCTTTTTAATGTAAGTTCTTAAGTATTTCAAACCCTTCAGTACATAGCCTTAGGGCAATTCAAAGGACTAAAGGTATGGTTTTTGCATATTAGTAGCTTTTATATGCTAATAGAAAAAGTGGAAATTGTGTTCTTAAGTACTCTAGCATTTTATTTATTGTAACTTGCATTTTCTTGTCTTTTATTCATTGCATATTAAAGTACTTAAATCTAAAACATAAAAATTAAAAAAAAATATGAAAAAAGAAAAATCTTAAAAACAAATGGTAGATAAATTTTTGTCACTTGAGTCTGAGGGGTGGGAGGGAGGGAGGTACAGAATGACTACTAATGAGTGCAAGCTGTTTTTTGGAGGTAACAAAAATGTTTTAAAATTGATTATGGTGATTTCACAAACCAAATATACTAAAAACCATTAAAAACATCTTCTAAATAGATAAATTGAATATTATGTGAATTATATCAAAAAAGTGGTGTTAAAAAACAAGTGTTTTCTGACTAATTCCCATCAGGCACAATCTAATTCCTTGGACAAGTGCATTCTTTTATTTAACAAATACCTGTTGAATATCTACTAGATACTATTTCAGAAATTAAACTACTTGTTATTTTTTGCTTTTTTTAATACTATGAAATTATTTTTCTTGGTGTTTATTCTCCTATCTGTACAATGTATAAAGATTTTATTATTCTGTTTTATCTTGATTTCCATAATCTATATAGTGGCCTATTATTTTTATTAAGTTTAGTTTTTTAGGATCAGATTATGTATCTAAATTCTATTAGAAATTTTTAACTTGTATGGCAGTTTATACTCAAAAGCAAATGTTATAATGTGTCATCTTAGCCAGTGAGTTTTATGTTTATTATTCCTACCAATATATCCATTATGGATTGAATAAAATAATTTCTTTTTTTCTTAAGTGATTCTGAGCATTGTCCTCCAGCCTCTGTCTTAGGGTTTTGGAAACAAAGTTCTTCAAGTTTGACATTTCCCACTTTTGACAGATTTGCTAAGACATGGACAGAACCATGAAGGAATTTGGAAAACATAGTGTCAAGCAAGAGAGCAGAGAATGTTTTGGGATATAGTGAGTGACAAAAATGGAAAGTGTATTGAGTATTAGATTTTGTGTGGATGCCAACATAAAAACTGGGCTTACTTCTTTTAGGTGCAGGACAGGCTGAGTAAGCTGTCTGCAGGGCATTCCAAACAAAGTTAGCTGCAATATGACCTGGCCTCTCAAACCCTCTGTCTGGTTCTTTATCCCCTGTTTGCTTCAAGCCCAAATGCCCAAGCCCCCGCTCAAGGATGAGCACTTCGCCCCCAACTCAAGGCTGAACACTCAGCCCACCACCACTCAAGGCCGAACACTTAACCCCTTTGTGCCAACAACAAAGCTTGCAGACCCAGAAACCCCATTAAATTTGGGCTATAAAAACTCTCTCTTGCTGGGCCCCTCTCTCTCTCTTCCTATCTCTCTTGCTTTCTCTGTCTCTCTCTTGCACTCACTCTCTTCTCTTTCTTTCTCTCTCTCTCTCTCTCTCTCTCTCTGTCTCTCTCTCTCTCTCTGTCTCTCTCTCTCTCTCTCTCTCTCTCTCTCTCTCTCTCTCTCTCTCTCTCTCTTCTCTTTCTTTTCTCCTCTGTTTCACTGCTGTAATAAAGATCTCTTCGTTGCTCTGAGTGTTGTGGTCACTTTTTTTTTCATTGGTGCCGAATTCTAGGAGAGGGTTAAAACTCACTTTTGGGTCTCTTTACCTTCAGAAGTGCTACTCACTGGACAGCCTGAACCCATTTTCTCAACCACCAGAACTCCATCCACCACCGGCCTTCGATTGGTGAGTTTCTCCTTCTTGGAGTCCTAAACCCAATGGTGGTGGCAGTAGAATTTGACCTTTGATCCTCGAGCAAACCTCTTTACCCACCTGCTGGGAGAAAAACACCACACCACAGCCTTTAAGGCCATGGAGGCCCACAGGGACTTCTTTTTTGGGCAGATTAGACTCTTGGGTTCAAAATTATTCCCCTTCCCAGCTGGTAGTTTACCAGCATAGGCTTTGTAGGACTCCTTCAAAGGACTGTGTTACCTCCAGGGACACATAACATAGAACCAACCATCACACCCCACCCAGACCTTCACAGTTTTTGTGGCTCTCATAAAGTCCTAGTCCTCACCTTCAAGACTTGGCTTCTAGAGAGATGCTTACCCTCGCCTTCCTCTCTCTTCCCCTGTCTCTCTCTTTCCCCTCTTTATGGGCCTGGGATTATCTGGCCTCTCCAGTGGTGATCTTAAAAAGCCTTGGCCAAGGTCTCCCATGGCTCTGGCTCTATCCAGGAGGAGAGATTTAACTGTCCGGATTCGGTGATGACCAATCTCTGCAGCTCGAACCTGCCACTAAGGCGCTCCTGATTTTCGGCTCTAGTGGGGATGCCCCTTTTGCCAATAAATCAGTTTACTTCTCCTCTCTTATATTATATTTTTGTTTCCTTCCTTCTCCCCTATACTACTTTTCATCCTCTTCTCTTTATTCTACATTGGTGACACGGGTAATGTGTCCTCTCTGCTGGTCGACTCTCCCCTATAATGCCTCTTGGATAACCTCAAAACCCTCTCCTTGACACCAGACATCAAACTCAAAAGAACTGATCAAATATAGCACCCAGTCCTGGCCCACTTATCTCTCAAACAACCAAAGCGGATGGCTCCCTTTTGGGTCGCTGGATCTCTCCATTCTAAGGGATTTCTACAATTACTGTGAGCATTCGAAAAAAATGGGTAAAGATCACTTTTTCCTTGCTCCGTTCCAATCCTGCTCTCTGCACCTCTTGCAAACCTCTACAAATTCTTTCAGCTTGCAAATCAACAATAAATGGAGTTGTCCCCCAACCATCTATCTCCAACTTTCTCCTCCTCCGCACTCAACCACTACTTTTAACCCTGCTAATGAACCTCCATCCTATCGCCTAGCTCGAGTAAGTCCTCACTATCAGCCATCTGCCCCAGACTCTCTGCCTTCACTCTCACCTCAGTAAACTGCTTTCTCTCCTCCAATTACTAGATAAAAAATGTACATCACCACCCTTCCTCAGACTCTTGCCCCCTTACTGAGGTAGCAGTTACTAAAGGACTCCCTCCACCCACTCACTCCTCTCTTATTTTGTCAGTGCCCACACCCAGTCCCACCAGGTCTTCTTACCAGCTAATCCAAAGCTCAAACCAGCTGAGGAGAGCCCTAAGACCTCTATCCAAGATCTGGTAAAAATGGCCTTTAAAGTTGTCATCAATAAAAACAGGTTACTAAGAATTAAAGTCCCTTACAGGCTTTTTGATATATTCACTTCCCTCTTCCCCTCTTCTCTACCTGTTATTCTGCTCAAGTTTTCTTTGCTAGAGAAAATCCCAAACCTTTTTCCCATTATTCTTTTACATCTTCTTCTTCATTCTTAGATGGATGGGAGCTGCTCTCATCCCCGCCTTCCCATCTTCCCCCTTCCTACCCAGGCCCACAGAAAAGTCTTAACTGACCTTCTCCAGCAATATTCACCGTTGGCTAATTTTAGGACTTTCAGCAAAAAAATCTCTACAAAAGATTTCAGTGTAGATAAACTTGCTATTTTCATGTTGCCCTGTTATACTTGGCTACTCTCTGGGAAAAATCAGCACTCCAGGTGCTGGACACCCCCTTACTAGTTTTTCATAAGATATGTGAACAAGGCCTTTGGCCTTGTTCACAGTGCTGACTACTTTTTTAAGATAAGGGAGTTACTAACTGGGCTCCATGGTAACAGCTGTCAGGGGGAGGAAAATAAGATAAGAAAAAGCTCTTCCCTTCCTAGGTGTCCTTGAAGGATTAACTTGCCCAGAACAAAAAAAATAAAAATTAAAAAACTGCTTTTTATAAATTTTTGCAGACTGTGAACTTCTGAGCCCCTTCCCTTACATGCTGGGTGCAAAATTCTGAAACTACCTAAACTTGGATTTCAGGGGATTAATTGATTACAGCAGAAGCTGTGCCCCTGAATCTTGCTGAAACCAAATAAAACTGTTTCTCTATCTTCACTGCTACATTAGGTGCCTTGCCTTGTCTGACCCTACAACAATATAATTCTATACATTTAAACATTGTTTATGTTTTCATTAAATGGTAAACAAATGTGATTAATTGTGTACTGCCAATAACAAAATATCTCTTATTAAATTGTAATAATTTGCCTAAATTCAGAAATTTAAAGGATTATTTCAAAGTGTGAATAAAGAGTTAACAGATGGGAAAGAGAAATTAAAAGGTTCTAAGTATGGATTTAATAGAAAGAAATGTGTTTCTGGATAAGAGAGTCTATTAAGTAAATAAGAGCATTTAAGCAAGTGATAAATAAGGTCTGTGTACATTGGTTAAGTTTGTAAGTTTTTTGAGCAAGTAATCTTGAAGGAATTAAGGATTATACAACTATGGTTAAACAACAACTGTTATTTTGCAATATTGTAATATGTTATTTCTTTAAGAGCTAAACTTGATTATATAAAAAACATCAATGTAATTGTGGTAATATTACTCTTCTTTGTATATTAAATGTCTTCATATATTCCAGGTATATAAGTCTTTAAGATAGAAGCTTTAAAAAAATTATTTGAAGCTGATGTTTTCCAGAAGGATGAATGGTAATTTTAGGCTTATAAAAATTACAAATTGGAGATTTATTTGTATCATTTAATGTTCTATAACTGGACCTGTTATCAATAAAATTAATACAAAGTTCTATACACTGGGTACAATTTAAATGTAATATCATATTGTGTTAGCTAGTATTCATGTGACATCAAGCAACAATATATGTAAACTTTATAAAATAATATTTAAAAAAAATTATCAACTTCAATACTAGAACACTTTACCTAAGATTTATAAAGATCCATGGCTTATCTGAGATAAGGCTATGCCTTCCATCATACTACATGTCAGAATTACTCCAAAGTAGGACAAACTTCAGCTAAAGCCCAATACTCTTAATTTAAGGTGAAACTAACATTGCTGGATGTTTATGATCAAGACTTAAACTTAAATTAAAATGGCCAAGAAAACCAATATTTGGCTCTGGCCCTCTGAGTCAGTCTGAAATTCAGCAAACAAAGAAATTCTCTAAAGCATTTTGCAACTCTAGGTCATATAACCTTCTGATCAGGGAGACTATTGAGACCACTGGAGATTAAATAGCCAATCAGTGCATTTGCTATGAAGAGGAGGTTCATTAGAGATAAATGACATCCCTGATGCTTCCAAGAGAAGCCATATGGTCAAGCAAGACCTGGACCTATCCTAGCACAAATGGCACTAGCAGAACTAAGAAGCTGTTCTCAAGTTTCCCCACAAGTGACCCTTATGGGAACTCGGCTGACTCTTCACAATAGATAAAAACAAAGTCATTTTTGACCAGTTTGATCTTAAACACCTACCAAACAATTAAGCCAAAACACAGTCATTCCTAGGAGTAATGAAGGACAAGAACAGCTAGAAAAGAGGAGAAAGCAACCAGGCCAACAGTCTCCATGGGAAATGTTCAGTCAAATATGACCTTGGCTCCACCTTCTAGCAGGACCCCTATTAGTTCTCTTTATGTTTCTCCTAATAGGACCATTGAATTGCCTACAGAATTTCCTGCAAGATCAGATAAATAAATTCACCAACCAGTGTCAATCAACTACCCTGATGCCCAAGACAGAGACCTGGGACTCATGACCAACTCCTCTAACTTCAGAGACTCTGTGCCTATCTAAAACCCTCTCTAACCCCTTTTTTCAGTTTTCACAATCTCTCTTTCACATCCTAGGAATGAGAACTACTGTCCAGCAGGTCCACTCTGCTTGTTCAGTCTGCTCTACAGTATCCCCACAAGGAAGCAACAAACCTAAATTCTCCACACATTAGATGAGGAGCCACTAGCCAGGCAAAGACTGGTAGATCAACTTCACTCAAATTTCTAGGCACAGAAAGCTTTGCTACCTACTTACTTTGGTTGATACTTTTTCAGGTTGGATAGATGCCTTCCCTACATCCAGAAAAATTCCTGACACTTGCCTCCATCTTTATTTAGGGGATCATTCCCAGGTTAAGAATTCTTGCCTCCATCCAGTCAGACAACAGTCTTGCCTTCACTTCTCAGGTTTTTCAACTAGTCTCCAAAGGCCTCAATATCACTTGGAGGCTCCACATCCCCCACCAACCCCAGTACTCTGGTAAGGTTGAGAGGCCTAACAGCATTCTCAAGGATCATCTCACTAAACTTGCTTGAACTCAGGCTCTTCTGGCCCAATTTCCTACTGTTGGCCTTAACCTGAATTCAGATAGACCCAAGAGCCCCCTCAGGCCTTAGCACCCTTGAGCTATGGGTTCCCTTTCTTAACCACCCAAAGCTTTCCAATCACTATTCCTCCCCTTGTGTCCTGCCTGTCCTATCTCACACTTCTATGCAAACTCCTAAGGGAAATGTAGACCAGTGCCTTCCTGTGCCATTCATTGCCTCAATACCAGCACAACCACAAACTGAATTGGACACTTTTCAACTGGGTTACTCAGTTTTACTTCAGAAACTGCATTCTCAATCATTAGAACCTTGATGGAAGGGACCCCATATGGTCATACTTACTACCCCAATGGTGACCAAACTTTTGGGCCACTCCCCCTGGTACCATGTCTCCAACATTAAAAACCACCTGTTAAAAATGTCCAGGCATGGACTTCCACCATACCCACTAAACTCAAAATTTCTCACCAACCCTCTTCTTCTTATATTAATCATTATTCTCTCTCAAGTTTTTATCTCAAACCACAGATGCTGCTTCTACAACCAAGCCACCAGTATGACACTACCCACTCTCAGTTAATGGGTCAAGGAAATTGCTCTTCCACTGGCTGCAATCAGGCTGTCACCCTTAACATTACTGGATTAAACCAAGCCACTTCAATACTTCCTAGAGTACCTACAACAAGACCAATGACTGATACCAAATATCTCCTCCCATCAGAAATGGTTTGATGCCATTGACAACCTATGGCTTCAAAAAACTTTTATGGACTTTACCCCTACCAAAGTAGCTATCTATAGCCACTGAGTATTATTTTTTTTTGAGAGACACAGCCTAGTGGGAATGGCCTCTGGCATTTTGCCAGAAGTAATGGTTGAGAGGCAAGTCATTAAGATAATGCTGGATTGAAACAGGTTGTGTATTCAATTGTATATAAACCACTGCTGTCCAACTCCAGCTCCTGTTACTTTGAAGTTCTTGTGGAGATTCCTGGGGAGTTCTGGTTGGTTTGTGATGTTTTGGTGGTGGGAGTTGGTTGGTGAAGTTCTGGTGGTAGGAGTTCCGATTGGTTTCTGGTGTGCCTAGAAGGGCCACGTGGGTGGCATTCTTGGGAGTTCGGATAATAAATAAAGTTTGTTCTGGCTTGAGTGGCTGGTGATTTTTGCCCAGCCAGACTGCAGCAATTTTTGGCTTCCCTGGTGTTCTCAGACATGTCCCCCGCTCCTCAACATTTCTCCACTTCCCCTTCTAGGCCCAACTCTGCCCACCATTAAGCATTAAGTAGCCAGAGGACTTTACCCCACCCCCCATGTCACTTAGAAAAACAAAAAGGGAGGAATGTTAGGTGCAGGACAGGCTGAGTAAGCTGTTTGTAGGGCATGCCAAACAAAATTAGCCTCAGGATGATCTGGTCTCTCAAACCCTCTGTCTGGTTCTTTATCACCTGTTTGCTTCAATCCCAAATGCCCAAGCCCCCCCCCCTCAAGGCTGAGCACTTCCTCCCCCTGCTCAAGGCTAAACACTCAGCCAACCATTCAAGGCCAAACACTTAACCCCCTTGTGCCAACAAGGCAGCTTGCAGACCCAGAGACCCCATTAGATTCTGGCTATAAAAACTTCCTACTGCCGCCCCTCCCTCCTCTCTGCTCTCTCTCTTGCTTTCTCTGTCTCTCTCTTGTGTTCTGTCTCTCTCTGTCTCTCTGTCTCTCTCTCTCTCTCTGTCTCTCTCTTTCTCTCTCTCTCTATTTCTCTCTCTCTCTTTTCTTCTCTGTTGCACTGCTGTAATAAAGATCTCTTGGATGCTCTGAGTGTTGTGGTCACTTTCCTTTCAACTTCTGTAGCCAGTATGAACTTCTAAATTTTTTTTAGATGTAGATGGACACAATACCTCAATTTAATTTATTTGTTTTTCTCTTGTGCTGAGGATCCAAACCCAGTGCCTTACAAATGCTAGGCAAGCACTGTCTACTATTGAGCCATAATCCCATCTCAGCAATAGGATGTTGAACTCACTTTTTTACTGAGTCTAAAATTATAACAAGATCAGTATGGAAAATTTGGAAAATGCATAAAATTACCAAGAAGGAAAAATGTTACCCATAAGTGGTTATCACTATTAACATTTTGGAGTGTAGCTTTCTAGTTTCCTCTGAATCCTTTCTTTACATAGTTGAAACTAAATTGGATACACGTATTTTAACTTATTTTGTTTAAAACTGACATTATAAAATAAGCATTTTCCATGTTGTTAAGAACTTTAGCATATGCTATTTTTGTAAAGGTAAAATTTCCAAGCTGATTCTAAGCTGCAAAAGCTTGAGTTAAAGTGTAAAAGACTGGGCATTGTAAAGCTTCTAAATGGCAAGACCTGGGCTAAAAAGTAAAGACTACGTATTGTTAAAATTCTTCTGGTACCCCAGGAACCTGTAATCTCTGTAGCTGTTAGGACAATGCTGGAACTGCCCAGTAAATATCTCCATTAATTCTCTGGTTGTTTAATAGCTAAGGGCTCTAAGTAGCTTGGCACGTAAGCATCTAGGCTCCAAAACCAATCAGTTTAAATGTGTACCCCGCTTAGGAGTGACCAATCACCCCTGCCCGCCCTGTTCCCACCAATGAATGTACTAATCCCGTCTCAGAGTTGTTGTTCAATTTTCCCGAGCCTCATGATGATTTGTTCTGATGTATGCAAAGCCCACCGCCCTCTCCAGAAAGTGTACTTAAGCTCTGCTTGACCTCTGCTCTGGGCTCTGGGCTGCTCTCCCTTCTTGAGTGAGCACGGAGCCCCAGCACGCTGGAATAGATCCCCAATAAATCCCCTTTTGCCAATTGCATGGAGCCAGTCTCTTGTGTGGTCTCTTTCTCTGACACTCCGCCAGACCCTTACATTTTAATAGTACCATACATAATATTCTTTCAGGATTGTAGTGTAATTAAGGATTGTTCATTTTAGATATTCCTATTGTTTACAATTTACTGCCTTTATTTTTTATACATATTTCTTCTGGATCTCTGAATGTAAGGTGCAAGTAAGGTGTATGAAGGTATGCAGGTGGTTAAGGGATAGCAAATAAAACAATATCCAAGGGTCAGAGAATGGAATTTTGATAGGAGACCTGTTTCAGGAAAATGAGAAGCATGATACACCAATAAAAATATGGGAAATAAAATGGCTCTGGCACTGTGTGGATACATGGGGTGGGGTTAGAGCTGCTGTCTTTATTTGACAATATATTAGCGAGCTCTGAAGGAGACCATTCACTGAGTCCTAGGATCAAAAACCAGGTTTCCAGGACTAAATGAGTGAGCAAGTGGTGAAGCTCAGAAGCGTGTAGTGTAACTTTACTTTTGGGAGGTTTGTTGATGAAGAGAAGGAGAAAAATAAAATGAGATAAAAGGGAAAAAACAAGAACAAGTAGCATTTTTATTTTATCTGTTTATTTTTAAAGATAGAGACTGGAACATTGTTAGGGCCAAGGTATAGCATAAGAATAAAAATAGGTGGTTGGGATTGTGGCTCAGCGGTAGTGCACTTGCCTGGAATGTGTGAGGCACGTGACATTTTGCCAGAGGGAGTGGTTTGTGAAGTAACATCAGGGAGCCATTAAGTGTGGAGATTCCTTATTGGTTGACTGCTGTATCTAGTTTATGTTTATTAAGATAAGCTGTGTGTAATGTATATATACCCCTCCTGTGCTACAATAAATGGCTTCCACTCTTGCTTTATCAGTATACATAAGTTGCTCGTTTCCCCCAGTTATTTTGCTTCAGCCAGACTATGGCAGATGCTGGCCCTTCTGGGGAGCCCCAGGATACTCAGGGGTAAGTTATGAAAAAAAGCTGCCCATCCATAGATAGAACAGAAGCAAATCTGCTTGTCCCTATACAGATAGGGTGAAAGGAAATATGGCCATTTTGAGATAATGGAGAAGATTGATACAGTATGTTTGTATCTTGTTTTGTCTCAGTGTATTTTATTGTCTTTGTGAATAAAATATGGTAGGGGTGAAAAGTAAATTACTAAGGGAAGGAGGCACACCAGTGGAAACAAGAATAGTTAGGGCATGTGTTTATGGAAGCCCAGGCACTCTAGTCAGAAAGAAAAAGAAAGTTCAGAAGAAGAAGGATTATCAGGAAAAAAGTTGCAGCAAAAGGCTATTACTGAATAATTTTCCTTACTGAATGGTGCATGAATCACCATGGTGGCTGCCACATGCGCGAGCTGGTCACAGCACAGCAAGGACTTTCTAAGCGGCAGCAGCCAGCACTTTCCCGCCCCCTTCCTGGGGAGTGGACACCACTGCAGAGAGCTCAAATCCAATCCTGACCAAGAGGCACAGTCTCACAGGCTCTTGCTCCCTGTGCCCAGAAGCAGTTTGAGTCCAGCACACTCCCCAGGGCCATCTGGGGCTGCCCAGGATGCTGCAGGTGGAATATGGCCTGGCATTTTGTCAGAAGGAGTGGTTTGTGAAGTAACAACAGGGAGCCATTAAGTGTGGAGTTTCCTTATTGGTTGATTGCTGTATCTAGATTATGTTAATTAAGATAAGCTGTGTGTAATGTATATATAACCCTCCTGTGCTACAATAAATGGCTCTGGCTCCCACTCATGTTGTATCAATGTACACAAGTTGCTCGTCACCCCCCCTCAACCCACTCCACCGGGGGCCCCGCTATTTTGCTGCAGCCGGACTGCGGCACTATTAATAACTAAAAAAAGAGAAAGAGAGATAAAATAGGGATATGAGTATTAAAAACAAACTAAATATTGAAAGTCCATCTGTTGTTTTACATTTTTTTTTGTCTTTACTCTGGTAGTTAGTTTCAGAAGAAATTTTGAGACCCCTCATAATCATTTCATATTTCCATGCATTGTGGCTTATAATCTGACTTACACTCAAGACCTATTTTAGCCTAATGAAATAAGTAGCTACACATAATGTTGATTTTAGATGTTGCATGTTTGTTTTTGTTTCATATGTGTTATAGTAGCATATCATTAGAATAAGCTCATTTAGTAACATCCTCTCTGAAATTTTATATATTTTATATATTTAAATATATAAAATATATAAAATTATATAAAATTTTATATATTTCCTTGTCCACAGACTGCAACCACATTTCATTAGCAGTATATAGGAATTTTTTAATGCTGATGTCTGAACAAATTGTTAACCTTTTATCTCCTATTTTTAATCTTTTTTTACCTGTTCAGATTCCCAGTAAGTTTTATATTTTTAAAATATCACTTTTATGTCTCATCTGTGCATTTTGGTCATGCATTATTGTTAATAAATGACTTCTAGAAAGCTCACATGACTATCTTGTTTGGACTGTTCTTCTCAAATAAAGACAGCAGCTCTAACACTACCGCATGTATCCACAAAGTGCAAGAGCCATTTCATTTTCCATACAAAAGATTGTTCATGGAGCTTGCAAAAGAAGGTAATTGGTCTTAAAATTTTGCTTTAGATTAAATTAATAAAGAATCTTTTATAAGCAACTGTAAGTGAGCCACTATAAATGACACTTAAAATTTCTACTAATGGAAAAATAATCATTAGGCTGATAATACAGATAATATATATTTGCAATTAAATAAGTTAAGAATTGTAAATTCATTATACTAATAAAGTGCCAGGCTTTTTTCAGCAACCAGAAACTCAGTAATAACTGCAACATTAGCACTTAGCATTTCCTTATTTGAGAAAACTAATATATCAGCTGGTAACAAGTCAAAATGAATTTAAAAACTGTTTTTGCTACTCTAACTTGTATAAAACCTAGCTGCTATATAACCCTCTGCTGTATTATATTGCCTTCAAAGAAATATACGTTTAGCATTCAAAAAAATTAAGAAGATGTTTAAATTTTTTTTTGCAGTTTCTCTAACTCAGCTACCTTGTTCATTCTAGGTTTCCTACATGTGAGAGGTGGTATCAGACAGGTGAAGTAATGCAATGTCTTGCATAAATATGAAACTTTTTTGTACCAATTGTGATCATTATCAGCAGGATATTCCACAGTAAAACTGTGCCATCATTGCACCAGAAACAATGCAACTCCTAGAAAAAAATATAGGATCAACATTCCAGCATACAGGCATAGAAAATGACTTTCTCAATAGGACCCCAAAAGCTCAGGAAATAATGCTAAGAGTTAATAATTGATATAGCACCAAATTAAAAGGCTTCTGCACAGCAAAGGCAATAATTAAGAATGGAAAGAGAGAACCTAAAGAATGGGAGAAAATCTTTGCCTAGCTACTGTTTTGAGAGAGGATTAATATCTAGAATTTATAAAGAACTCAAAAAAATCAAATAACCCAATTAATAAATATAAACATACTAATGTATTAAACAGAAACTTCTTAAAAGAAGAAATACAAATGGCCAACAAATATATAAAAAAATGTTCAATATTATTACCAATTAGGGAAATGTAAATCTCACAATAGTCAAAATGGCAGCCATAAAGAATACAAATAATAATAAATGCTGGAGAGGTTGTGGAGAGAAAGGGGCACTTTTACACTGTTGGTGGGATTGTACATTAGTACAACCACTATGGAAATCAGTATGGAGGTTTCTTAAATGGGATCATCATATGACTCAGCTATACCAATCCTCAGTGTTTATCCTAAAGAATTAAAGTCATCATATTATATGGATACATGTATATCCATGTTTATAGCAAAACAATTCACAATAACAAATCTATGGAAGTAGCCTTGGTGTCCATCAACAGATGAATGGATTAAAAAAATGTGGTGTACATACAAGATGAGCCATAAATAAAAATAAAATTATATCATTTGCAGAAAAATAGATGGAACCAGAGACTATTATGTTAAGCAAAATAAGCCAAAGTCAGAAGATCAAAGGTTGTTATGTTTTTCTCTGATATGTAGAGGCTAGAGAGAAAAAGGAAAACAAATTTGGGGTGTATCTCTTAAAAATAAGTGGGAGGTCAAAAAAGGACAGGGACCAGGGAGTGGGAGATGGGGAGTGAGGGAAAGGTGCTAACGAATGATATTTGCCAAATTATATTCTCATAATGTGTGCATGTATTAATATGTAACAAAAAATCCCATCAATGTGTACAACTATGATACACCAATAAAATTATTGAAAATAAAATTCATGATAAAAAAGAATAAAAAAATGTGCCATTAACAAAATACCCCAGCATGTGTGCTCAGTACAGGCCTTTTATATATAGCCTCCTGGAATCTCATCCTTTCACAGATGTGTAGATACAGCCCTTCCAGGCTTCTCCCCAGACCTTCCTTCAAAGTAGAGCTAGCTAGTAGTGTTGTTGTTTCTTTGATGGTAATTTACTTCAGCTGCAGGAGTTTGTATGCTTGTGATATCATTATTTTAAGGATAGCCCAGACAGCCAGAATGCAGCTTCACACTAAAGTTTGCAGCATTCTTTGTGCTGTTTTTCATGCTCCAACTGTGTCATATTTACTCTTTCATTCTTAATCTCAATAATGTAAACCTTTTGCATTCTTCTCCTTATCTGTCTCTCCAAGAATGTTTTGGTGGCCTATACAGGCTTTTCTGACTTCACTACTTAATATTGATGTTACAGAAAAACCCCATACATTTTATTCCTCTAGAATTATGTATTTCTCTTTTGATAAGAACTTTTGTGGTAATACCAGCAAAATACTTTCATAATACATATCAAAATTACATTAAACTCTTATTCCTTGCTCTTGTATCTTTTCTTTACAATGCAACTACTACATACCTACATGTAAAAGACTTCAGGAGTTTAGAAGAACAAGAGAAATATTTTAAGCAGGGACATAATAAAAGCTTTGGAGTAAAGTCTTAAATCATAACATGTTGTGGTTTATGTAATTCTTTATGTCTATCTATAAAAACCAGTAAATATTCCTTCTTATAGTTTTATTTTTAATTAAGAAACTATTCACATATGTTAATGGGGTACCATATGATGTTTCAGATAATTTAGCATATGCATCACCTAAGAATTTGTCATTTCTTTGTAATGAGAGCATTTAAAAATTCTGTCTTAGCTATTTTGAAACACACATTATCGCTAATTATAGCCCTCCTCCTATCTAACTTAACCTCATGCCTGTTTACCAAACTCTCCCCTTTTCCCCATCTACCCTCCTGGCTGCCTCCTGCCTCCATGCAACACACATGAGACTTGGTAAACACCATTGTACGCTCCACTTCTATGATTTTGACTCTTAGATTTCACATGTTAAGTGAGAGCATAGGTTTTTTTCTCCCACTAGTTGGCTTATTTCACTTAACAAAATCTCCTAACTTAACATACTGTCATCCATATTGTTATAAATGCAAGAATTTCCTGTTTTTGTAGAATTAATAGTATTAATTGTTGATGTGTACCACCATATTGCCTTTTTAAAGAGTCCTTTCATGTGTGAGGGGACACTTAGGTTATTTCTGTATCTTGGCTTTGCAAGCAATGCCTCAGTTAACATGGTGGTATATACACTAAGAACCACAAGTTTCTTGAGGAAACTGCCCATAAAATTATAAAATATGTGACTATAGAAACTGTTCACAGCTATTATTTTTACCTGTGTTTTTAGAATATTCACAAAGGGCAAAAAGACTTTTTCTTCAAATATACAGCACTTTTTAAGTAACAGATAACCTCAGTTTTTCTTAATTTTTAAGAGCTAACTTTTTATTTACTTTTTCATGTTATTGTACATTTCTTTGTCTTATTCAGAAAGGTGTTAGTTTTATGCATCTCTGAGAAACATTTCTACTATCTTCTAAAAGACATAGATTGTACTAGGTATAGACACCACAGTTCACATCAACTTCTGAGTTCTATTTTCCCTTGTTGCTTTCTTCATTTTTTTTTATAATTGCAGGACTGGGATTGAATCTCATGCTTAGTTGTCCTTCATTCACAAAGCTACATTCCCAACCCTTTTAACAAGTGTGATGAGATGTATCCATCATACAGTACCATGCAGAATGTATCCACCATCCAGTACTACTATGTAGTGCCAGGTAGAATAGTTCCATTGCCCTAAAAATCCACTATGTACCATTTTGTCTTCCTTCCTCTACTCCAACCCTAGATCCTTTCACTTTCTTTTTAGTTTTACCTTTTTCAGTAGATCACAGTTTATAAACTGATTTTAATTTCCTATGTCCTCTCAGGTGCCGCAGTCTGGCTTGGCACAAAATACCCAAGCCACCACACAGCCTTGTAGGTTCAAACAGCAACTCTTATTCCAGAACTCTCACCAGCACTCTACACACAGTTCCCAGGAACACACTCCCTCCACCAGGGTCCTTGTGCCAATTCTCTAGAAACCCAAGAGAACTCCATGGGAACTCCAAAGTAGCAGGTGCCAGAGGGAGCAGGATCCTCCCTAATCCCAGAGCAGCTTTATTTTTGAAGCAGAGTCATCTTTCAACCATTCCCTCTGGCAAAATGCCAGGAGTCATTCCGACTAAACTGTGGCTCTGGACAGGCAGGATTTTTAATCTTATTGAAATTGGGGTGTTTTGTTTGATTTTCGAGACTGGGTGTATGTTCTCAAAATTTCATTATGAGGTCTTTCCTTGGATTAATCTATCAATTTTTGTTTCATTTTTATTGTGTCTTCTGCGTCTGTATTTTTCATTCTGTAAAGTGTGGAATTGATGAATTTGTATAGCTCTAGCCAAATGAATTTACTTTCTTCAATGAGTTTGACTTTTAGACTCTATATAAGTGAGATCAAGCAGTATTTGTCTGTGTATGGGTTATTTCACTTGGCATATTATCCTCCAGGTTTATCTACATTGTTTCAAAATGTAAAATTTCTCCCCCTCAACCCAGTTCATGGGGCCTTCTTGTGGAGCCCTGGTGTGGGGGGCCTCATTAGCTTATGGTGAAGTGGGGATATGGGTGGGGGTGAGGGTTGGGTGTGAGCCTCTGCTGGCCAGGTCCTGGCTGGACACTCTGCCACCATCCAGTATGCCTCCAGGCACCACATGACCCTGGGAATGTCCAGCATGTTGGAAGCTGCCACACCCAGCCACATCGCCATAGCCAGCCATTTGCTCAGGCCCCAAAGCCCCAGACAGCCCCTCCCAGCACCTTGCCATAGAGTGTTCTCCCAGCCCAAGGTGCTGGCATCCAAGGCACACTGTCAGTCTTGGACCTGATGCTCCTCTAGCCTCGGCTTGTGCTTGGCCCAATCTTGTTTCTCTCTGGGGATGGGGAAAGGCCCCTGCCTTTGGTCATCCTCTTGTCAGAGCTGTGCCACACCAGCCATCACAGGAGTCCCAGACATGACACTCTGGAGGTCCTCAATGGCCAAGGAGTTCATCTGAATAGTGCTGACTTTCTCGCTCTCCACTGGCTCTGGTGGCATAGGAGTTTCCCCCAACACCCAGGTTATGGGGTCTCCCACCTGGAGGGGCGAGTCCCCTCTACACCGCTGCGGGGGTTTACGAGCTCCCCCACACACCCAGGTGGGAGGGGTCTCCTGCCAGAAGGGGAAAGTACCCTCTACCTTGGCTGTGGTTGTGTAACAGCTCACCTGACACAAAGCTGGGAGTGGTCTCCTGCCTAGAGTCCCCACTACCTTGGCTTTAGGGGTATAGGAGCTCCATTTACCACAACCAGCTGGGAGGGATCTTCCATCTGGAGGAGCAAATCTCCTCTACCCTGGCTGTGGTGGTATAGGATCTTCCCCACACACACAGATGGGAGGGGTCTCCTGCCTGAAAGGGCCAGTCCCCTTTACCCTGGCTGTGATGGTATCTGAGCTCTCGCTGACACACAGGTAGAAAATGTCTCCCGCATGGAGGGGCGAGTCCCCTCTAGCCTGACTGTGGCTGTATATGAGCTCCCACTGACACCCTGGTGTGAGGGATCTCCTGCCAGGAGGGGCAAGTAATTTCTACCCTGATTGTGGTAATATATGAGCTCCTGCTGATAGCCAGGTTGGAAGGGTCTCCCGTCTGGATGGGCTAGTCTGCTCTACCCTGGCTAAGGTGGTATACAAGTTCCCAGCGACACCCAGGTGGGAGGGGTCTCCTGCCTTGAGGGGCGAATCCCCCTTTTCTGGATGCTGTGGTATATGAGGTCTCCCCCCCATACACACCCTAGTGGGAAGGTCTCCAGCTTGAAGGGGTGAGTCCCTTTGACCCTGCCTGAGGGGATATAAGAGGCCCATCCTAACTGCAGGAGGGAGAGGACACTGGCCTGGAGACACAAGTCACTGCTACCCAGCTGTAGCTGTATAAGAACCATCCGTCTCCAGACACCCATGTGGGAGGGGTCTTCTGCCTGGAAGGGCAAGCCCCCTCTCCCCAGGCTTAGGCGGTATAGGAGTTATCCCCATTCCAAGGTGGGAGGTGTCTCTCGCCTGGAGGTGTGAGTCGCCTCTACCCTGGCTGCTGGGGTATAAGAGCTCCACCAGACACCCAGGTGGGAAGGGTCTTGCGCCTGGAGGGACAAGCCCTCTCTACCCTGGCTGCAGTGATATAAAAGGTCCCCCCTACACCCAGGTGGGAGGGGTCTCCCGCCTCGAGTGGGAGTCCCCTCTACCCTGCCTGTAGCACTATATGTACTGCCCTGACAATCAGGTGGAAGGGATTTTCCGCATGGAGGGTGGAGTCCCCTCTCCCCTGATTCTGGAGGTATAGGAGCTCCCTGCAACACCCAGGTTATGGGGTCTCTGGACTGGAGAGGTGAGTCCCCTCTACACTAGCTGCGGGGTTATAGGAGCTCCCTCTGACACCCAGATGAGAGGGGTCTCTGACTGGATGGGGGAGTTTCCTTAATCCTTGCTGCAGAGGTAGAGGAGCTCACCCAGATAGCCAGGTGGGAGGGGTCTCCAGACTGGAAGGGAGGCTCTAAACTGGCTGCAGCAGTGTAGGAACTCCCCTTGACACCCTGTGGGAGGAGTCTCCCACCTGGAGGGGCAAGTCCCCTCTATCCTTGCTTCAGTGGTAAAGGAGCTCCCCAGGAAACCTTGGTGGAAGGGATCTCCCTTCTGGAGAATCCAGTCCCCTCTACCCTGGCTGCAGCAGAATAAAAGCTCCCCCAGAAATCCAGTTTGGAGAGGTGTTCCGACTGGAGGGGCAAGTCCCCTCTACCCTGTCTGTGGCGGTATAGGATCTCCTTCTCACACCCAGGTGGGAGGGGTCTGCCTTCTGGAAAAATGAGTTCCCTCTACCTTGGCTGCAGCAGTAATCAAGCCTCCCTGGACACCCAGGTGGGAGGGGTCTCCAAATTGGAGGGGCGAGTTTCCTCTACACTTTCTGGAGAGGGATAAGAGCTCACGTAGAAACCCACGTGGGAGGGGTCTACCAATTGAAAGGGCAAGTCCGCTCTACCCTGGCTACAACAGTATAGGAATTCCCCCTGAAACCAAGGTTGGAGGGGTTTCCCGCCTAGAGTAACTCTCCAAAACCCTGGCTGAGGTGGTGTACCAGCTCTCCCACACACCCAGGTGGGAGGGGATCTCTGCTTGAAGGGGCGAGTCCCCTCTATTCTGGCTGCTATGGTATAGGAGCTTCATCCTCCATGCCCAGATGGGAGGGGTCTCAAGAAATAATAAGCTCAAGAAATAATGCTAAAAGTTAATAAATGAGATGGCACCAAATTAAAAGGCTTCTGCACAGCAAAGGCAGTAATTAAAAATGGAAAGAGAGAACCTAAAAAATGGGAGAAAATCTTTGCCTAGCTACTGTATTGAGAGAGGATTCATATCTAGAATATATAAAGAACTCATAAAAATCAAATGACCCAATTAATAAATGTAAACATACTAATGTATTAAACAGACACTTCTTAAAAGAAAAAATACAAATGGCCACAAATATATAAAAAATGTTAAACATCATTAGCAATTAGGGAAATGCAAATCTCACAACAGTCAAAATGGCTGTCATTAAGAATACTACTAATAATAAATGCTGGAGAGGATGTAGAGAGAAAGGGACACTTTTACACTGTTGGTGGGATTGTACTTTAGTATAAGCACTATAAAAATCAGTATGGAGGTTCCTTAAATGGAACCAGCATATGACTCAGCTATACCAATCTTCAGTGTTTATCCTAAAGAATTAAAGTCATCATATTATAAGGTTACATATATATCCATGTTCATAGCAAAACAATTCACAATAACCAATCTATGGAAGTAGCCTTGGTATCCATTGACAGATGAATGGATTTAAAAAAAATGTGGTGTATATACATGATGAAACTTTATTGAGCCATAAATAAAAATAAAATTATGTAATTTGAAAAAAAATGAATGGAAACAGAGACTATTAAGTTAAGCAAAAGAAACCAAAGTAAGAAGATCAAGTGTTGTTATGTTTTTCTCTGATATGTAGATGCTAGAGAGAAAAAGGGAAACAAAAGTTGGGGTGGATCTCCTAAAAATCAGAGGGAGGTCAAAAGGAGGAAAGGGACCAGGGAGTGGGAGAAAGGGAGTGAGGGAAAAGTGCTAAGGAATGGTATTAGCCAAATTATATTCTTATAATGTGTGCATGTATTAATATTTAACAAAAATCCCATCAATGTGTATAACTATGATACACCAATATAAATATTGAAAATAAAATTCATGACACAAAAAGGAAAAGAAAAACTATTCCACTAAAGAAATACCCCAGCATGTATGCTCAGTACAGGCCTTTTATATACAGCCTCCATGGAATCTCATCCTTTTACAGATGTGTAGATACAGCCCTTCCAGGCTCCTCCCCAGACCTTCCTTCAAAGTAAAGCTAGCTAGTAGTGTTGCTGTTTCTTTGATGGTAATTTACTTCGGCTGCAGGAGTTTGTATGTTTGTGATATCATTATTGTAAGGATAACCCAGACAGCCAGAATGAAGCTTCATACTAAAGTTTGCAGCATTTTTTGTGCTGTTTTTACATGCTCCAACTGTGTCATATTTGCTCTTTCATTTTAATCTCAATAATGTAAACATTTTGCATTCTTCTCCTTAACTGTCTCTCCAAGAATGGCTTGGTGGCCTATACAGGCTTTTCTCACTCCACTACTTAATATTCCTGTTACAGCAAAACCCCATACATTTTACTCCTCTAGAATTATGTATTTCTCTTTTGTAAGAACTTTTGTGGTAATACCAGCAAAATACTTTCATAATACATTTCAAAATTACATTAAACTCTTATCTCTTGCTCCTGTATCTTTTCTTTACAATGCAACTACTACAGACCTACATATAGTAGACTCCAGGAGTTTAGAAGAACAAGAGAAATATGTTAAGAAGAGACATAAGAAAAGCTTTGGAGTAAAGTCTAAAATCATAACATTTTGTGGTTTATGTAATGCTTTATGTGTATCTAAAAAAACAGTAAATATTTTTTATAGTTTTATTTTTAATAAGAAACTACTCACATATGTTAATGGGGTACCATGTGATGATTCAGATAAATTAGCATATGCATCATCTCAGTATTTGTCATTTTTTTGTGATGAGAGCATTTAAAAATTTTGTCTTAACTATTTTGAAACACACATTATTGCTAATTGTAGCCCTCCTCCTATCTAACTTAACCTTATGCCTGTTTACCAAACTCTCCCCTTTTCCCCAATTACCCTCCTGGTTGCCTCCTGCCTCACTGCCACACACATGAGACTTGGTAAACACCATTGTACTCTCCACTTCTATGATTTTGACTCTTAGATTTCACATGTTAAGTGAGAGCATAGGTTTTTTTCTCCCACTACTTGGCTTATTTCACTTAACATAATCTCCTCACTTAACATACTGTCATCCATATTGTTATAAATGGAGAATTTCCTGTTTCCGTAGGGTGAATTGTATTTCATTGTGGATGTATACCACCATATCACTTTTTTAAAGAATCCCTTCATGTGTGAGGGGACACAGGTTATTTTTGTATCTTGGCTATTGCAAGCAATGCCTCAGTTAACACAGTGGTATATACACTAAGAGCCACAAGTTTCTTGAGGAAATTGCGCATAAAATTATAAAATATATGCTTATAGAAAGTGTTCACAGCTGTTATTTTCACCTGTGTTTTTAGAATTTTCACAAAGGGCAAAAAGACTTTTTGTTCAAATATACAGCACTTTTTAAAAAACAGATAACCTCAGTTTTTCTTAATTTTTAAGAGCTTTTTATTTATTTTTTTCATGTTATTATACATTTTTTTGTCTTATTCAGAAAGGTGTTAGTTTTATGCATCTCTAAGGAACATTTTTACCTTCTTCAGAAAGGCATAGTTTAAACTAGGTATAGACACCACATTTCACATCAACTTCTGTGTTCCTATTCCCTTGTTGCTTTCTCCATTTTTTTATAATTGCAAGACTGGGATTGAATCTCATGCTTAGTTGTCCTTCATTCACAAAGCTGCATTCCCAACTCTTTTAACAAGTGTGATGAGATGTATTCATCTTACAGTACCATGCAGAATGTATCCACCATCCAGTACTACTATGTAGTGCCAGGTAGAATAGTTCCATTGCCCTAAAAATCCACTATGTACCATCTTGTCTTTCTTCCTCTACTTCAACCCCAGTTCTTTTTACTTTCTTTTCAGTTTTACCTTTTTCAGTAGGTCACAGTTCATAAACTAATTTTAACTTCCTATGTCCTCGAAGGTGCTGAAGTCTGGCTGGGCACAAAATAACCCAGCCGCCACAAATAGCAACTCTTTATTTTGGAACTCTCACCAGGACTCTACACACACTTCCTGGGAACACACTCTCTCCACCGGGGTCCTTGTGCAAATTCTCCTGGAACCAAGAGAACTCCAGGGGAACTCCAAAGTAGAGGGCACCAGAGGCAGCAGGATCTGCCCTAATCCCTGAGCCCCAGAGTGGCCCTATTCTCAGGGCAGGGTCACCTTTAAACCATTACCTCTGGCAAAATACCAGAAGTCATTTGACTAAACTGTGGCTCTGGACACGCAGAATTTTTGATCTTATTGAAATTGGGGTGTTTTGTTTGATTTTCTAGACTGGGTGTGTGTTCTCAAAATTTCATTATGAGGTCTTTCCTTGGATTAATCCTGCAATTTTTCTTTCATTTTTTTATTGTGTCTTCTGCGTCTTTATTGTTCTTTCTAAAAAGTGTGGAATTGATGAATTTGTATAGCTCTAGCGAAATGAATTTACTTTCTTCAATGAGTTTGACTTTTAGACCCTATATAAGTGAGACCAAGCAGTATTTGTCTGTGTCTTGGTTATTTCACTTGGAATAATATCCTCCAGGTTTATCTACATTGTTGCAAATGGAAAAAAAATTCTCCCCTTCAACCCAGTTCATGGAGCCTCCGCCTTCCTGCGGAGCCCTGGTGCCAGGGCTTCAGTAGCTTCTGGTGAAGTGGAGGTATGGGTGGATGTGAGGGTGGGGTGTGGCACTCTGCTAGCATGGTCCTCAATGGTCACTCCAACACCATCCAGTCTGCCTCCAGGCACCACATGATCCTGGGAATGTCCAGCATGTGTGAAGCTGCCACACCTAGCCACATCGCCTTTGCCCGCCATACCCAGGCCCCGAAGACCCAGACAGGCTCCTCTCAGCACATTGCCATGGAGCGTTATCCCAGCCCAAGGTGCTGGCATCCAAGGCACCCTTCCAGTACTGGACCTGATGCTCCTGCAGCCACGGGTTGTGCTCTGCCCAGTCTCATTTCCCTCTGGGGATGGGGAAAGAGCCCATCCTTCAGTTATCCTCTTGTCAGAGCTGTAGCACCCCAGCCATAGCGGGAGTCTCAGCTGTGACACTCTGGAGGTCCTCCATGGCCAAGGAGGTCATCTGAATAGTGCTGACTTTCTCGCTCTCCCCTGGCCCTGGCGGCATAGGAGTTCCCCCCCACACCCAGGTTATGGGGTCTCCAACCTGGAGGGGTGAGTCCCCTCTGCATGGCTGGGGGGATATACAAGGTCCCCCTGACACCCAGGTGGAAGCAGTCTCTCACCAGAAAAGGAAAGTACCCTCTACCTTGGCTGTGGTATTGTAACAGCTCACCCTGACACCAAGGTGGCAGTGGTCTCCTTCCTGGAGGGGCGAGTCCCCACTACCTTGGCTTCAGTGGTTTTAGGAGCTCCACCCACCACACCCAGGTGGGAGGGATCTCCCACCTGGAAGAGCAAATCCCCTCCCTGGCTGTGGTGGTATAGGATCTCCCACACACACACTGGTAGGAGGGGTCTCCTGCCTGGAAGGACCAGTCCTCTTTACCCTGGCTGTGGTTATATATGAGATCCCACTGACACATAGGTAAGAAGTCTCTTCCGCATGGAGGGGCGAGTCACCTCTAGACTGACTGTGGCTGTATATTAGCTCCCACTTACACCTTGGTAGGAGGGGTCTCTGGCCTATAAGGGTGATTTTCCCCTTTCCTGGCTGCAGGGGTTTACCAGCTTTCCCAAGACCAAGGTTCGAGGGGTCTTCTGCTTGGAGGGGCGAGTCCCCTCTATTCTGGCTGCTGTGGTTTAGGAGCTCCCCCCCATACCAACATGGGAGATATCTCCCACTGGAAAGGGTGCGTCCTCTCCACCCTGGCTCTGGAGATACATGAGTTCCTCCCCACACCCAGGGGAACGTGGTCTTTTGCCTTGAGGGGCAAGTCCCCTCTACAATGGCTGCAGCAGTATAAGAGCTCCCCCGACAAATATGTGAAAGGGGGTCTCCCACCTGAAGGGGCGAGTCCCCTCTACTCTGGCCAAGGAGGAATACAACCTCGCCCTGGCACAAAGATGGGAGGGGTCTCTTGCCTGGAGAAGCATCTTCACTTTACCCTGGCTGCAACAGTATATGAGTTTCCCCTGAGACCCAGGTGGGAGCAGTCTTTCAACTGGAAGTGCGTGTCCACTTTACTCTGACTCTGGTGGTATAGGAGCTTCCCTGATACCCAGGTTATGGTGTCTCCTGACTAGAGAGTCGAGTCTGCTCTACACTGGCTGAGGGGGTATAGGAGGCCCCCCCCCATAGCCAGGTGAGAGGTGTCTCTCTCCTGGAGCAATGAGTCCTTTCTATTCTGGTTGCGGATGTATAAAAGCTCTTCAAGACACACAGGTGAAAGTGGTCTTTTGTATGGACAGGAGAGTCCCCTCTACCCTGGCTTTTGCAATATACAAGCTTCCTTGACACCCAGGTGGGAGAGGTATCCCGCCTGGAAGTGAGAGTCCCCTCTACTTTACCTTTTGCCATATAAGAGCTCTTAGTACACCCAGGTGGGATGGGTCTTCTGCCTGCAGGGGCATGTTCCCTCTACCCTTGCTGTCACAGTATAGGAGCTCCCTCTGACAGCCAGCTGGGTGGGGATCCGGCCTGTAGGGGTGAGTCCCCTCTTCCCTGGATGCTGAAGTAATCAAGCTCCCCTAAACACCCAGGTGGGAGGGGTCTCCAGATTGGAGAGACCAGTCCTCTCTACCCTGGCTGCAAACATATAGGAGCTCACCCAGACACCCTGGTGGGAGAGGTCTCCCGAATGGAAGGGCAAGTCTGCTCTATCCTTCTTGCAGCAGTATAATAACCCCCCCAGGACACCCAGGTGGTTAGGGTCTCCCTCCTAGTTCTGAAAGTCCCCTCTACCCAGGACACCCAGATAGCAGAAGTCTCTGGTCTGAAGGGGAGAGTTCCCTCTACCCCGCCAGCAGTAATATAAAAACTCCCCAGCCATGCAGGTGGGAGGAGTCACTCACCTGAAGGAGAAAGTACCCTCTACTATGGCAACAGTGGTATAAGATCTCCCTCTGACACCCATGTGGGAGGGATCTCCTGCCTGGAGGAGTAATTCCCCACTACTCTGTATTTACTGAATTAAAAAAAAATGCTAGAACTGTGGCTCAGTGGTTTAGTGTCCTTGAGTTCTACTCCTGGTACCAAAGGGGAAAAAAGGAGAAGAAAAAAAAAAGTGACTTGGGTATTTTGTTCAGTTGCTGAATAAAATTTTGGGGTGCGGAATTTTAAAGGCTGTTATTCTGCCTATAAGAAGAATAGGTTGTTATATTTTTACTTGATTTTTTTTTAAAAGAGAGTACTGGTATCAGACCAGAGGGAGGTTTTGTTCAGCTTAAAATGCTCTTTGGTAAATGTAAAAATTTTCTAAATCCCAGAGAAAGCCCAAAGGGAAAAAAAATGACAGCATGTTCACAAATAACAAAGAAGGAAATCCAAATTTATCCCAGAAGAAAACACCAACCCACAGAAACAGACTAGAGAGTAAGGGAGGAAAACAGACAAAAAGATCTAAAGAGAAATCTGAAAAAGAAACTAAAAATAAATAAGACCAGTCAGAAATAATTCTGTATCTTTCAATCAAAAACCTTGAATGTTAAGGGAATAAACTCCCCTCTTTTAAGATGTAAAGTGACTGAATGGATTTTCTTCTTTTAATGGACTCAGTCACCTGCTATCTACAAGAAAGTCATTTCACCTCAGGATACACACAGAGTGACAATGAAGAGATGGAAAAGATATTGCACAGGAAGAAAACCAACCTAGAGCAGGAATGGCTAGACTCCTGTGAGATAAAATACACTACAGATTAAAACACAATAAAAAGAGACAAGGTGATCACACCATGATAAAGGGGTCAATTCAGCAACATGAGACAGAAATTGTACACAAACATGTGCCCGACACCCAAGCACCCACATGTGCAAAAGAGATATTACTGGAATGTATAACAAGAAGTTGACTACAACACACTAAGAACAGTGGGGGCTTAAACTCCGCCCCCCCCCTTTTTGAGAGAGAGAGAGAATATTAGTATTTATTATTTAGTTTTTCTGGTGGACACAATCTTTGTTTGTATGTGGTGCTTAGGATGGAATCTGGGTCACACACATTCCAGGCAAGCATGCTACTGCTTGAGCCACATGCCCAGCCCAGCCAACTCCCCTTCTCAGCACTGGACAGATCATCTCTGCAAACAGTAGACATTTACACACCATCCCACTCAACCACTGCTTCGCAAACATCCTTCTCAACAGCACACAACACATTCTCCATTTATCCTCAAAATAAATCTCCATAAATTTAATAAGAATGAAATCCATACCAGGGAGAACAACTGTCAGTTACAAAGCATGGGAATTCTCCAGCATGTTCCCCCTTAACCAATGGGTCATTGAAGTAATCAAAACTATGTCATGTATTTAAGAAATAAGAAAAATAAATAACAATAAAAAACAAGTGTAAAATGCCTGCAGACCAATGAAAAGGGCCACACAAGATATTCAAACCTGGGGATACAGCAAAAGCAATTCTAGCTGGGAAGTACTCAGCAAGAAATAGCTTCATTAGGAAAATCGATCTTGAATAAATGGCCCAATATTGTATCTCAAGGGACTGGAAAATATAAGGATGGGTCATGCCCCAGTTAGTAAATTTGAGAGAAGGAATAAAATCATAAAACTTCTCAAGTAGCTGGGATCTCAGGCATGTGCCACTGCAACCGGCTTTTCATACTTGTTTGTTATTGTTTTGGGAACCAGGCAGTGAACCCAAGGGTGCAACACCAGTGAGACCCATTCGCAGGTAGGATTTTGAAATAGGGTCTCACAAACTTGCTTACAACCTCACTAAGTTGCTGAGGCTGGCTTTGTACTCACCATCCTCCTGCCTGACCCCTGAGCTGCTGGAACTACAGCTGAGCAACACCAATCCAGCTTTTCCAGTTGTTTTTGAAAGAGAATCTTTCAGAACATCAATTTGACCAACCTTTCCAGACCAATTAAAGAATGCATTCCATTGTTTTCATGAGGGTGGTGGTTCTTTCTTTTTGAATATTTCTAACAGAGGGACAGCTCTCTTCCAATTAAACCTTTCCAATGTGGTCACATCATTTTTCGATTTATTTATTTGTTTACTTACCTCTGTGAATCCTTCGATGGAACTCAGGCCCTTCCACATGCTAGCAAGTGCTCCACCACTGAGAAATGTCCCCAGCTCCCTGAGTTAGCTTTGATGAAGTTAACTCATTTCTCTAGAATAGCATGGGTTCTGGGTTTCTAAATTGTGAAGGTAAAATTGGCCAGTGTTCCAGAAGGGGCTGTATAGTTTTTGCATCTTTCAGAGGCCAAGGAGTGAAACCCAGTTGCCACTTCCTGACCCAGCCACCCTTACAAACCAGGTCCTGTTTGTTATAACATCCTACAATTGTGTGCTCGCTCACAGCACAAATGAACCTAGAGTAAAAAGATGAGAAACTCAAAGAGAGGTGAGTGCTTTATCCCCAGGTATCTGAGAAAACAAAGTGCCCTCACAATCCTTCCAGTGTTCAAGGGGTCTGGAGGCACCCAAATATCTTCAAGTCCCTTTTTATTCATGATAACTCTTAGAAGAACACATGATGATAGATCTCATTATGCAGATCTTCCTTGATTTTATTTGATCCTAGAATCCAAAAAAATGAATGCCCTTCAGAACCTTCTGCTTGCCTCACACATGCAAGCTATACTAAGAGCCCGAAAAAAAGAAGTGCCATAAAGAGGGAGAAAGGCACAAGGATCACTCTGTGGGTGACAGAGGGGCCAGCTGTGCTTGGCCCAGACTCTGCAACCAGTTCCAAAAGTGAGCTGCAGTCTTCTGACACATCAAAGTGGGTTCCAGTTCACTATGTGTAGAGAATTATTCAAGCATAATTAAAACACGTTCACAGGCAGCTTTAGAATACCTCAAATGAAGACTGGGTGAACTTTGTTCTCATCCTTGGATGGGAAACTAAGGTGGCCGCACAACCCCATCAGCCAAGTCCTCAGTGGAGGGAAGTTTTAGAGGAAGATCTCTCAGTTATGTGCTACCTGCCCCCCTGATTAGAGCTTGTAATTGATTCAGTTAAATTTTGAAATATTTACAAGTGTTACCTACATATATGATTCTACTATTTTGCTGAAAGGAAATTTGGGTACCTTCAAAGGGCACCAAAGGTTTAACTGTGGACAGACTACCTAGGTAGATAACTGGCAAGGTTTGGTGAGGCTCAGAGGCTCTGATCAATGTGCAGCATGAACACCTCCTTCAGCACTGGGAGAGGGACAATGGGGCCTTTCTTATGCACAGATGCCCTTGCCCAGCACACCCAGAGCCCAGGACCTGAGTTTTCCGGGTCTACATGAAGACCCATGAGGAAGAACCAGCATTGAATGTCTGCGTGGCACTGAGGTCCACTGAGAAGAGGTTTTCTTGCAATTTCTTATGTTCAATGCCTACATAGAATGTTCCAATTCACCCGTGTGAACCTGCATGTGTTAAGCCACAGAGTAGCCACACATTATGACCAGATTTCAGTTTGATGCCTTGACTTCCTGGGGATGAACCTCATTGTTCACCAAGTACCCCATGCCTTCTTTCTCCATCAGCACCTGGAGAATTCCAAGGTTTCATTAGAAATCCAGGTAAATCCAGTGCAGATGCAGCACAAGACAAACCTTGAGATAATGTTCATTTCTGAAAATTTATGGACCAGCCATGAAAGAATGTAGCATCTTCCTGTGCCCATCAAGCCTGAATCCCATTCTATATATCTAGGTCCCTATGTATGTCTCTATAAAGACACATGTCCTGAAGGTCCTAACCTCAGAGGGCATCCCTCCAATGGAGCCCCCTGCTGTACTTTCCTTTCCGCAACCACACATTAGAAATTGTCTGAAATGATGGACTCTGTATTTCCTCTAAGGTGACCTTACATCCTGGTTATAACTCGAATTGCCTAGAGGTAGACTTTTGAAACACACCCAACTAGGCAGCTGTTAGACAGAAGCAGTGAATGAGGCCCTAGTTATACATGAACTTGGAGCCACAATGACAACAGAGGACAGTACAGAACACAAGGATGTTTGGCTGCCTAAAGTCCCTAACTATTGCTGTCAGCTCAGCAGAGTTGGGAACATCTCCCTGGGTGGATGGTACCCCTGGCATCATAGCTCTCAAGAGGGGCAGGATACAGCTCTACACTCAACTGGCTCAGCCTGGAAGTGTGAAGCAGCAGGTCACTCAGGGTTGATATAGTGAGGTGGTTCCCATGAATGCTCAATATCACAAGCTGGGAGCATTGGCTCAGGGCAGGTATGAGGGCTTAGAGCTGTGAGTCTGTTATCCAGCAAGCTGCCAAGTCCAGGCTGGTCAGTGTGCTTGCAGTGCTGTCCAGCAGGATTTAGAGAGGCTCCAGACTGAAATCGGTCAGTTTGTTGATCCTCAGTTTCAGGTGTCTGAGCTGTCTGAAATTTGGATATCTGGAAAGGTATTTCCAGTAAGAATCTGACAGTGGGCAGTTGGTTATCAAGAGGGTCTCCAGGGGGGTCTTCAGTTGCCTAAGGTAAAACCAGACAGTTAGTTCTGAGGAAAAATGTCAAGGAGAGAGAAGACAAATTGGCCCAAACCCAAAGTCACCCTGGTGATCTGAAAATAGTCCACAGTTAGGATGCTGCCTTTTGCAGAATCTGGTCATTCACATTAACCCATGTCAGGGTGAGCCTTTCACCATATATCCTGTGAAAAGATGAGTCCACATCTCTGTGTCCCCTCCTTACTGCCAAGCAGAAAGTCACAGGTCTGGCCACAGGAGGTCATGGGGAGTCATGTATGAAGGACAAATTTGGGCAAAATGTAACAAAATCCACTGGGGTAAACACTCTTAGAGGCACACATCCTATAGCCACAGCAAGATTTTCACTTTGGCTTCTGACCCTTACACCCAACATCACTACCTGGAATTCAGAACAGCCTTACCCAGGTGGGTATAGAGGCAGGATCTCCGCTCCCAACTGGGGAGCACAGAGCTTCCCTGTTGACAGGTGTCACTGTGGGTGTTTCCCTCTTTCCAAACCCTCTTCTCTACCTGCTTTCCACCACCTTTGCTGGACAGGCCTCCCATGGATAGAACATCAATCTCATCCCTAGCTCCTCTCCCTCCATATTGAATTTCCAGTATGGTGGCACTTCCCAGACTATAGACACTCGTTTAGGAGTCTGCTCAAACACAAAAAAATTGAACTAGCTTCAGGATCCAAAAGGATGGGTTATTTACATTCCAGTGCCTTATTAACCATGAGAGTGTCAGTGGCTGGTAGGTGCAAATTTCCTTTAACTGGTCTGCAGAGGGTGCTCACCCCCCCCTTACTCATCTCAGCACCTGTTCCAGGTGGCCCTCAAGGAGGAAGACATCATTGGCACAGAACTTCCACAGGCAGTCCATGCTGTGAAACTGCTAGGTGAGCTGGGCTAGCAGCTGCTCGTGCTCCTCTTGGGAGGTGTAGGCAGGCACATAGACCTGGGAGACAAGCAGCTTCCTCAGGTTCCTTATCTGGCCCAAGAAAGGAGCCCAAGCAGCCAAAATGAAGGGCACTCAGGCGCAGTGCACTTCAACCTTCTGGACAGAGTCCAGCTGCAGCAGTCTCAGGACTTTCCTGGTGTGACCAGTTGGTTTCCCAAAGATCTTCAGCTTATTCCAACACAGGTGCAGCCTGTCCCTTTTTTGTGTGACCCACAGGAACAAGTGGGTCAGCAATTCATCCAGGGGTCTTTTTCTGAGGTTCAAGTCTATGAAAACCTTGAAGGGTGGCTTAGCTTCCATTGCTGGACCAAGTTTCAATGTTCAATTCTTCTTAATGTCCTCTGGTGAGAAGGCATCAAGCAGGGCTCCAGACCACATCCTCTCGAAGTTCTGGGAAACATTCCACAGATCCAGCACCTGCAGTTTCCACCTCCTTCGGGGATGACAGCAGAGTGTAGGCCATGAGGCCATTTCCTTCACCTCTCAGCTGCTACCCCCTGCTCCACCTCTTTTTTCTGTCTCACCTTTTTCCATCCACTTCCCTCCAATTCAGCCTGGTGCCCCCACTTGTACAGACTGGGGCAGGGGAAAGTACAGCCTCATTAATAGGTCACCACAGTTGCCAAAAGCACCTCCATAACTGGAAGCCTTTCCAAGATGGGGCTTAGCATGGCCAAGGCCTCTCCACCCCTCCTTGCTGGCAGCACAGGAAGCCTGTGGTGCACAATTCAGCACCCACTTTCCCTGCCTATACCCATCCCTTCCCTGGCACCCAGGGTGCTCCCTTCCAGGCCACCTAGGTCCTTTTCACCTTGGGCAATCCTGATGGGCAAGCAGGATGTCCAGCCCATCCAGGGCCACTTGGATAATCTCAAGCTTTGGCTTCATCATCAGGGCCCCTGGGGCAGATGGGTGAAGGGGCAGGCTTGCACCAGTTTTTTCATTACCTCAGTTTGTCCCCTGCTGAAGGCCTCCACAAAGAGTGGTGGGAAGAGCTCTATGGGCAGCTCCTCCAGATACAGGACAGCCCTGGACTTGTTGCTCAGCAGGTTGCACCCTGCTAATTTCAGGAGCATGGGTGTGGACTGGATGCTCATCCTGGGGAGAATGAATGAAGAAAAATTTTGGAAAATGGTCCAGGGAAAAGGTCACTATTTCATCCATTGCCAGCCTCTGGAAGGGGGTACTGGGAAGTCTACAAGCACACCTCACCCTTATAGGGGAAAGCTTTGGATTATTATTTTGTCCTTTTAAAAGGAGAATTGGAGTGTCAAGTGGCCTAAACAGTAGGCTCCTAGATTCAACAACTATATGGCTGGAAATAGACTTGCCCTCATATGGATGATATTCATTTTATTTTTTTATATAAAATTACAACCAATAAAAAAAAGAAAGACAAAAAATAAATAAATAAATAAATAATTTATATAAAAAAATTAGCATGTATAAAACATGGACTCATGTTATAAAACACTTGGTAATTAAAACAGAGTCTCATGGATGTCTTTTACACATGTGAGATTCTGCCATCTTAGGTGGATGTTGAAGAGAACAAACAGATCAGAACAGAGTCTGTGAACTGTACCATGAGATCATTTGAAGCTTTTGGTTTAATTTGTTTAAAAAAATTATAAAAGTACAAAACCGCTTTGGCAATACAGTATACTCTTTTAGGGGCTGATACTGGCACTGAATTTAGGACACTCAACCACTGAGCCACTTCCCTAACCCTATTTTGTATTTGAGATGGAGACAGGGTCTTACTGATTTTTGTAGCATTTCCTGTTCTGAGGCTGGCTTTGGACTCTAGTCCTCCTGCCTCCTCAACCTCTTGAGTTGGTGGGATTATTTGTGTTTGCCACCATACTGAGCAAAAGAGTATAATTTATAGGCACATAATATAAATATTTCCAACATCAGAAAATAAAATTGCAATCAATTAGAATGAAATAGGAATCCAATCTCCTTGTTGAAGAAAGTGGCTGGGGCTCGAACTGGGCTTGATCCTAAGCAGCACATAAAAATTAATAAAAAGTGACCTGGGGATATACCTCTGTTATTAGAGTGCTCTCCTCGCATGTACAAGGCCCTGGGTTCAATCACCAGATAAATAAGTAGATAAATAAATAAATTATATTGTCCATATAAATCTTTAAAAACAAAAATTAAACAAATCAATAAAAGTGGGGCATGTGAGCCTACACCTATAATCCCAGGGGCTCTGGAGACTGACACAGGAGAATCAAGGGATCAAAGCCAGCCTCAGTAAGAGCAGGTGCTAAGCAACTCAGTGAGACCCTGTCTCTAAATAAAATACAAAATAGGGCTGGCGATGTGGCTCAGTGGTAGAGTGCTCCTGAGTTCAATACCCGATACCAAAAAAAAAAAAAAAAAAGAGAGAGAAAAAGAAAAGAAAGGAATTTGAAAGTTACATAAACCAAGATGGAAATCCTAATATTTAGCATAAAGGCAAAACCACACTGAGAGTCAAAATCGAAGGCCTACATTGGTTCATGAGAAAAGACAGGAACAAAATTGTTCCTGAATCCACACAGGTGAGGACAGAAGGTGCTGTTCCTTTGGCCAGTGAGGGACTTAAGGGATATGGTCAGGTGTGCAGGTGCTCTGAGCTTCCACAGGTCAGGATGTGTCTTTTTAGGCTTCAAGACTCTTGTGCTTCTCTTCTGGCTCTGCAGAAGCTTTTATGGACCTCTCAGGCCCCACCCCCACCTCCATCTGATTAATCAGTCTCCAATCAGAAAGCAGTATGTGATCACCTTCCCCTGTCTCCACCCACTTAATGATGATGAGATTTTCTTCCTTGGATTAGTTCATTGAATCTGATGGTCATGCAAGAGCACAGAATCGGGAGATGTGAGAGTCAGTGATGCCTTTGTCCATGCACTCCCCACCATTAATTCAATTTTGTCCATATGTGATCCTCCTATTTCTACTGTGAGACTAAAATGTATTTAATCCTTAATGTAATAAAAACATTACTGGGAAATACCTTTCTACAGGGATCTTTGCCATATCAAAATTATTTGAAAAAAAATAATTTTCAAAAATATTTTGAAAATTCCAGAGAGGAAACAGCTTTTTGAAGACAGTAGTGTCATCCACAAAGATTACAGAATGGAAACCATGTTTTCAACAGTCACACAAGTGTCAAGTTAACTTGTAGCAAATATGAGCACACTAAGGGAGGTAGTGCACAAAGGAAGGTAGAATCAGTCTTCTAGACATAGGGTAAGATTTCTTCTGTCTCTTTGTACTGGAGATGAAACCCATTGGCTCTCTTCCACTGAGCCACATCCCTATCTCTTTTTATTTTTTGCTTTTATTTGGAGGCAGAGTCTCACTAAATTGCTTAGGTCCTCCCTCAGTTGCTGAGGCTGGCCTCAAACTTTCCATCCCCCTTCCTCAAGTGTCTAAGTTGCTGTGATTACAGTCACAGGCCACCATGCCCCATCAGACTTGAGAAAGTCTGAAAGTCACTGAGGGTGGAAGCAGTGGGCAACTTGGGATATTGGAGAGAAAGACACAGGACTGGACAACAGGTGTCCTTGACTTCAGGGAGGCCACCAATTACAGAGCCTTCATTCAGAATCAGGGAATGCCCTGGCACATCTCCCAGAAAACCTTGGCCCCAGGCACTTTCCTCAGTATTTAGCCTGAGAGAAGAACACAAGCAAAGGAAAATTTCAAGAGTCTGAGTAAAATAAAATTCTAAAATTGAGGAAGGAGAGACAGAAAGAGATGGAATGCTTGGATGAGCCATGTGAGGTGAGTACTTCAGGGAACATGTTTAAGGAATGATTTGATGGGTGGTGGTTAGACAATTGCATTTCTGTTTTTTTTGGTCTCTTTGTTTTAGTCAGCTTTATGGTGCTGTGACTAAAAGATCCAAGGACAACAACTACAGAGGAGGAAGTGTTTATTTTGGTGGCTTGGTTTCAGTGGCCTCAATCTAGACACAGCACCTCAAAGTTGAGCCTGAACATCATGCCAGAGGCATGTGGCAGAGGAAAGAGGCTCACATTACCAGAAAGAAGAGAGAGAGAGAGATGGCCACTTGCAGATACAAACTATACACCCATATTCACACCCCAAAGGTCAGCTTCCTCCAGCCACAGCCCACCTGCCCCCATTATTCCCCAGTTAATCCCACCAGGGATTAATTCACCGGCTAGGTTAAGGCTATAAACCAATTACTTCTCCTCCAAAAACATTTTCACATGTGAGCTGTTGGGAGACACAGCATCTAAACCCTGATGGTCTTTTGGGGTATCTTGTTGGAAAATATCCCTGCTCGCATCACATAACCATATGTTAGTTGGATACTTACAATTGGCTAAGGTTATATTTGGTTTATATTTCACATAATAACTTACCACAAATGAAACACTTTTAATTTCATGTGTGTGTGCAGCTATATAGAATTAAGGCTACATCCAAAATTGTCTCTGGTTTTTATGCTCTACAATATTTGAAATCTACACTCTGATTTAATTTTAAGTTTCTCTGGATTTTGTCTGTGTTTCACCAGCTGAAAGGTTGACTTCATGCCACATCCCTGACTTCTCTTATTACCCCTAACTTGGTACACAAGGCAGGTCAAAATTACAATCAACCTACATCACAACAGACAGTGTCTCTCCAAATGACAAGTGTAGTCAAACATAATAGGGCAGGACTGCAGCACCCCCAAAGAAAGGTGAGTCAGAGCCCCATCCAGGAGGCAAAGGGAGACAGGGTGTCAAAGGCAGCTTTGAATCAATTATCACTGGCTCCACAGATTCAGTACCAAGGGTGGCCTCAGTTCAAGGACAATATGTGGTGTCTGGCCAGGTGTCCTCTTAGAAAACATGGGGAGTGAAAGTTTGGGTGGATTTTATGCACAGCTGAAGTTGGGGCTGACTGGTTTGTGATAGTTCCTGCCATCAGGCAGGGCTGCCCAGGGACCTTCCCTTCCCAGCACCCTGCTTGCCCTTTATCAGGATTTGACACAGTTACTGCCTGTTGATTTGAGCACCATTTATGTTTCCCCCATGGGAGGAAGATTTTTTCTATGGATGTATCACATAATGGTTAGGGTTTGATTCTATCTCAGTGCCAGGATAGACTTTCCCTGGTTGGTCCAGACCCCATTGAAGGGAATTAATAGATGATTAGGAATCAATGTTGAAACTTATTGAGCCAAATTTGAACAACAAGGTTGGGTTTGGAGGGAGTGGCTCTCAGAGTCCCTCCACCAGGAAATCACTATTAAATTCAATTATGCCTATTCATTAGGCCTTCGGTATCTCATCTCCAAGCTTTGGCCTTTAATATTTTAATAAGAGTTAGATTTTTGCACAAATTTTATGAGTACTGGTGATCATTTTTAAAAAATATTTAGGCCCTGAATTTATGTATTTTTATTTTTTATTTATTGACACTAGGGATTGAACTCAGGAGAGCTTTACCACTGAGCTACATCCTAAGTTTTTTTTCATTTTTATTAATTAATTATTTAGTTAATTAAATTTTTCATGAATTAAGTTTGGGTACCAAGGTTTGAACCTAGGGGCACTACACCACTGAGCTACATTCTGAGCCCATTTTTTAAAGTTTTTTTTTGTTTTTCTTTTTGTTTTTTGAGATAGGTTCTCACTAAATTACTGAGACAGGCCTTGAATTGAGATCCTTTTGCCTTAGCCTGCTAAAAAGATGGTGTTATGGAATGTCCCTTCAGAAAGCACTCTAAGTCTGAATTTCAAATCAAAAGAGAGCTTTACTTACCTGACTAGGGACTGTCACCCACCACAGAGTCTCAAACTCTGTGAGAGGACAGCAGCTTCCTGATCCATTCAAATACATTATAAGCACAAAATCCAAAACTCAGTGACTTGCTTATCCTCATGTAAAGCTATCCAATTATAGAAATTAATACATTAATAAGTGGGGCCTCTGGGCTCTAGGCGGGATCAAAATTTTCCAGTCAGCAATCCAGCACATTAGCTTTGCAGTTCAGTTGAGCACAGTCTTGGGTTCAAGCATATGCTAGACAGTCACATCCCGAATGTAGGTGGGGGTCATTGGTATGAGAATCTACTTCAGTCATGTAGACCCACAATAGCATCAAACCCAGGATATAGCTCTCCACGTTCACCAGTGCATCCTGAGTAGGGCACAATTTGTGAGGTAAAAAGTACAAAAATGCAATTTTTTAAAATAAGAAAACAGCTTTCATTTAAGTTTCTCAGAAACAGCTCTTATAACAGTCTCTCATAGGAGGCAGCAAAATGGAGTCTCAGGCCTGACTATGAGTGTTCTTGCTTTATAATTGTCTTATCTCACTCTTAAAGATTTTATATCCATCATCTGTATTTTTTCACTAATCTTTAACCCATAACTGACAAACGTATTGATTGTATTTATCACTTCACACCACAGCAGATGGGATTAAAAGTGTTCAACACCACACCCTGTTTTGAAATCCAATTTTGAAAAGATAGAGCATTTGCCTAACTTGCATGAGGCCCTGAGTTTGAACTCTAGCAACAATAAATAAAGAAATGAATAAATAAATACATAGATAGATAGAAAGACAGATAGATAGATGATAGACCTGTGTTCAAGTAAACTGGTTAGTGGCTTTTTTCTTCTTAATCAATTAATCTGATTTTAGTTATGTTCAGGGCAATAAGCCAAATGACAATTCTTTTTTGTTTTAGAGAGAGAGAGAGAGAGTGCAAGAGGGAGACTGAGAGAGAAAGAGAGAGAGAGAATTTTTTAATTTTTTTAAATTTTTTGGGGGACACAACATCTTTATATGTAGGTGATGCTGAGGATCAAACCTAGGGTTGCGTGCGTGCCAGGTGAGCATGCTACCACTTGAGCCACATTTCCACCCAAATGATAACAATTGATGCTAAACATTTAAAATCGTCATTGTTAAAAATTTGTTGGGAATTTACGATAACCAGTTATTAACAAGGTAAATTGATTGGCATACATTTTAATATAGTGTCCAGAATTATGTCTAAAAATATGTGAGATTTATTATGAATTTTTGCCATTTTAAAGCAAATATTAGTACAATATCTAAATAAATATAACTTGAAAAAGTTATGTCATATTTGACAGGACTTCCCCTCATATCAAATTAGGCTAATTGACTTAATGTCTCTCTTCTAGAAATCCCTTGAGCAAATATGAAGTTCTCTAGAACATTCCAATGTTAGCTCAAGGTGAAATGACAATGTAGACTTTGATCATAGATAAGTTAGACAATAATCTCAAAAGCTTGAAAGCACTTAATGAAACCTGGGTTCCCAAATCATTATAAAAGATAAGTCATTTAACCAGAGTGATGAAAGATATTTAACGTCAATACAGAAAGTTATGTCCTATGAAATAATACTTCAACTTTTAACAGAGATGATTTAGTTTTCTTTTCCCATGTAATGAGAGAACTTGATAAAACCAACTTGAAGCCTAAAATCTTACTCTCCCCTCCTCCAGTACTGAGCATTGTACCAGGGGCCAATTGCCCAGTTCGCTTCGGTTTATTTTGAAACAGACTTGCCAATTGGCTAAGTCTGGCCTGAATCTTGCCACCCTCCTTTCTGAGGCTACTGAGAATCTGAAATTATAGGCATTTCCCACCTTACCTAGCTTAAAAGAGCAGCTGTTTGAGAGATATTCAACTGGAACATTCCACGTGGAAGCCATTACTGTTTTTAATTGTCTTGGGAATAATTGCCCACCAGTTTCAAAATGTGCTTGAGAATGAACCATAATAGACTCCACTGCAGTGCAAAAGAAAGGCTCTCCTGAAGTTTTTTGGAAGTTGCAAGTCCCATTCTGTGTTTTATTAATCTCTTGAGAGCCAATGATAAAAATCCTATGATCTTCTTTAGAAAGTTAGGAGTTTAGAAGCCATTTTTTGGTGTAATGTTGTGGTTTTGTCAGAGTCCTCCTGAAGTCTATTATTAAACTATCAAGCTCAAGGACCTTCTCCTGCAGGGTCCCCTGCTCTCCACTTTTGTGAGGATTTGGTACATAAATTTCATTTTGATTCTGCAATCTTTCACAGTAGCATCATCAGCTGGGACACTGTGACCACGGAATATTCTATGCCATTACATGGTCAGTCTTAGCTCCCTTGATTTGTCTGAATCTGATGGCAATCACTTGGCATGCAGGAGGCTGCTGGACCGTGTGAGTGTGTGTTTGTGTGTGTGTGTGTGTGTGTGTGTGTGTGTGTGTGTGTTTAGTACTGGGGATTATGTACCTGGGGCAGTTTACTATAAGCTACACACCCAACACTTTTTATATTTTTATTTGAGACAGGGTCTGACTATCTTTACCAGGCTGGCTTGGAATCTCTGATCCTTCTGCCTCAGCCTCCCAAGTTACTGAGACTGTAAGTGTGCACCTCAGTACCTGGCCATAGAGCATTTAAAAACCTCTAGAGATTACATTGCACCTGGGAGCAAGTGTCATAACTAAAAAGAGAATAATAGCTTCAGACTGCAAAATTCCTCTGGATGAATGTTATAAAGATACCGAGTCCCTGAAATAACTCTCAGACCACACATTGCCATTTCAATTAAGCCTTTATTGCTGTCCAGCAGCAGACACTCTACTCTCTAAAAGCCAGATGTTCAGAGTGACATACCACCTTCAGTTATGCCTCAGATTTAAGCCAAAAAACCCACAAAAGCGCAATTTGGGGGTCAAGCCAAGGTAAGCAAGCACACTTAATATGTAAAGAAGAGTAGTGTACTACAATTTTATTGATGTTTTTGTATCAATCAAGTTTTAGACTCTGTAATGTGGAACAATACTCTAAAATAACAGTTGCTGTTTGACTAGAGGTATACAAAACTTCATTTTTCCAGTTAGTAGCTCTAGAGGATAAAACTTAACAGACACAATGTAATTAATATTTTAAGAAGTGCTTGTCATTTTAGTATGTGAATAAAACTTTGGTTTATATTGGTAGATTAATACTTGCTCTTAGGGAATAACCTTTAATACTTTTAACTATTTGTATTACATATATAAACAACCTAGTTATAAAAAAATTTTTAACATTTCTCCTTTATTTATAGATGTTTACATTACTTACTTAGACCCTCTTGTATACTTAGATGTATTATAATTATGTTTTACCACACAAAGACTTTCTTACCTGGAAACATGATTTTTACTAAATATACTTTTACATTTAGAAGCTTTTAATAATTTTTGATTCATGGATTCCTCTTTTTTTATACCTTAAAATAACCCTTATCAATTTCTGAATTTAGATAAAATAATCCATTTTAGTAAGAGGAAATATATTTATAGTACTCTAATTAAAATGCAGTTGAAACCTCTTGACTATTTGTATATAGAATTATACCCACTGGGACTTTTAACTTTTAGTAACCTTGTTTTGGGGATAATGTAATTTGAATATTTTTTAAATTTACCAAAATATGAAAAAACCAACAATGATTAAATATTTTACCTTATGAAATTTGAAGTTTCATTACTTAATATTACATTTAATGGTTAACATTTAAACTTTGTAAACCAATCAGATGTCTCTAACAAACACATTCATGATTAATTTCATATAGGTCAGATAAAATTTACATTTTTTTAAAAAAAGGTATAAGACAAGTGCATTGAATAGCATTTGTAATTTTTTCCCATTGAAGAAAAATTTTAGACAATGAATTTCATACACTTTATGAACATTACAATTTTATTAAATATTTGATCACCTAGAAAAAAAACTCTTCATTAATAACTTTAAAGAAATTTTGACTTTTATTTATTCACCCAAATTTCAATTGAACCTTTTTAGATCATATGAAGCAAAAGTATTTGTATCCATTTTTTAAATTTTAATTTCTGAGATCATATAACAATTTTTAGTACTAACTATATGTAGACATGACAATACATGTAGACAGAGAGTACCCCGGTGCCCCTACACAAAACAGACAAACAAAAGCCTTGTAGATTATTTGTTTAAAACCTATTAGACTGAGAATTAACCCTTGTAAATTGGCCTTAGAACAAAGCAGAATGTAATTAGAAAAACATATTAACCTACATGTATCAGATCAAAATTATGAATTTAACAAATATAGACTTTCAAAACCCTTCTTGTCCTTCTTCCTGAGGTGGTCCTGCTCATCAAAAGTGAAAATAATTAAGGGAACATAAAAAAATGGCAGGGCCTTATTTCTACCTGAAGTAACTTTTCAAAAAGGAACTCCATAGGTCTCCTCAGGAGAGTCACCCAGGTTGGGGTCTCATTGTATGTTAAATATGAGAGCCCAGTCTCTATAACCCACTGAAGTGAAAATTGTGAGTTCTTTGGGAATTTGGGGAGCAGAAGATATGTGTCAAAGGCAAGTGTCTCTGATATGGTTTGGATATAAGTTGTCCTCAAAAAGTCTCTTTGTTAATGCAAGAAGTGAAATGATCAAATAATGAGAGCTATAATCCAGTCAGTGGATTAATCTATCAAATGGATATATTTCTTTGCATGTGAGTGTGTGTGTGTGCATATATATTCTGTTAATTAGCATGTTTAAAATTTTAGATAACTATTGACATAAGGCAGTTTCAGAAGCCCTTTCTGGCTGCTAGGGTCCTCTGACAATGACTGGTTTTAGCTGGGTTTCCATAACCCAGGTAGGTGCCATCCCATCCAGAACACAACTCTACTTTCCTCCTCAGGGGTTTTTCTCAATCTTCTCCAAAGCTTTTGTTTGTTTACGGCTATTTCTAAATCCAAAGAGTCCTCTCCTTTCTGTACTACAGTCTTTCAGTCTGATACCTTGTCAGCACTCTTGGGATAATCTTATGACCCAAGCCACTGGAGTGAAAGAAGGTGTGGAGGGATGACCAGAATGTTTGGCTGGGAGGTGCCCACAGAATGCACAGAGGAAACCACTCATCATGTGGATCTAGGGGAGAGCAGAAAGCTGGGGCTGAAGAGGTGGCCCCAGGCAGGTCTTGCTAAGTGGCAATTGGCAGGCTTGGGCAGGGTTGGAACATGGCCAGAGGTCTGTTTCCATTTCCAGAAGGCTGTTGAGAGGATCATGCTCCCTAGAGGGAATTAAAAAGAAACAGAGACAGCATCAGAGGAATCATTGCCACCAAGGTGAAAAAGACTGGCTTGCACTTGAGTGACCATGAACAGCTTGGCAGACCATAAAGGTGGCCCTGGGCAACTTGACTGGAGGTTGCTCTTTTGCACCACAAAGAGGAGTAAAGCTTCTCCTGGGCAGGGAAGAAACCTACAGTTGAAAGGGTAGTAAGACTGGCCTTTGGTGGATTTGGGGGAGTTGCGTCCCTAGGTTCCCAGAGGCCACACACAGCCAGGCTCTGCTTTCACCAGGGTCACAGGAGCTCTAGTCCAGGAAGAAAAAACACCCAGCAGGAAAGCTAGATTCACCAACAAATTGGGTCCAGTTTTCTAGTTTTGTCTCCCCATTGCCTTCCAAGATGCCTCTAACCAAGTGCACCACCAGCCCCTATACACCTCCCAATAATAAAAACAAACAAAAAGAAAATCACTTTTGGGGGTGGGGGAGATTGGTTTTGAATTAATTTTCATGGCTACTCTCCACAGTCAGCTCCAATCACAGAAAAGTGTAATCTGAAGCAAGAACCACCTGAAAATCAGTTTCAAAAGAGCCAGTATGGGGCACGCTTGTCCCAGTGTGTCCCCTTTCTAATCAAGTGACTTTCTACTGCTGGGTTCTAGAGCCAAATGTCATTGTGCCCAGTAGAGGGAATGGGCAGCTTGTGGGTGGACTCTGCCTTAGGTCAGGGTTGTCCATTTGCCCTTAGCTGTTGTTGTTTTCTTTCTCTTTTCCTCCTCCTCCTCCTTATTCATCTTCTACCACTTTTTCTCCTTCTTTGTTTTTTTTTTTTTTTTTGGTACTGGTGTTTGAACTCAGGGTACTTAACCACTGAGACACATCCCAAGCTTTTTTCAATTTATATTGAGGCAAGGTCTCACTAAGCTGATAATGGCCTTGTTAAGTTGCTGAGACGGGCTTTGAACTTGTGATCCTTTCTGCCTCAACCTCCTAAACCACTGGGATTACAATCATGGCCCACCACATCTGGTTCCCAGCCCTGTCTTTGCTGAGACTGGATCTCACTTTGTTCTCCATACTAGTCTCAAAGTCATCATCATCCTGCTGTAGCCTTTTGAATAGCTGGTTTACAGACCAATACCAACATGCTCTGTTTAAATGTAAGCAATGCTATAAGCCACATAGAGTATTTGAATACATTTGCAAGTGAGAGATGGAAAATGCTAACTTTGAGATGAGGCTCGATTGTCATGTGTATCTTGTACATGTGACAGTGTGCCACTTTGGAGTGGAGTCCTGGGAAAGAAATAGATCAGAATAGAGTCCAGCATATAAAAAATATTGTGTCATTCCAGGTTTGGTGACCTGCACGTGTAATCCCAGCTTCCTGAGAGGTGAAGGCAGATGCATTAAGAGTTCAAGCAAAACCCTTGGCAGTTTAACAGGACATTGTCTGAAAATACAAAATGAAAATGCCTGGGATGTAGCTGCAACAGATCATCCCTGGGCTTCAATACCTGGTAAAACACACCCACACATATTTGCAAAGGGGAAATAAAGAAACTTAGCACAGTAGTGGCACGTATCTGTAATTCCAATGATTTGGGGCTGAGGCAGGAGGATCAAATTGCTTAAGCAAGGATTAAATTGCTTCAGCAATTTAATGAGACCCTAAGCCACTTATTGAGACCTAGTCTCAAACTGAAAATATATAAATGAAAAGGAGATGTAGCTATGTGGTGTAGTGCACCTGGATTCAATCCCAGAACCAAAACCCAAACCAAAAAAAAAAACAAAACATACAACAGAAAATGGAAAAGAAAAACAGAATAAAAGAAGTTTCATATGATCTAAACCAAAGCAGAAATTAAAACTATTGGGATGAAGGGAAACTGCTTGTAGAGACCCTGAGTTCAGACCTCTGGTCATTTGAAGAAAAAGAAATGTGATATTCTCTTTTCATCACAAACTATTTGCCACAATTT